>NC_061866.1:16169942-16916154 GCF_907164915.1 Impatiens glandulifera | reverse complement strand
GGTGTTTTCTTCTGCCGAATCTACAAGAAGGTGTGTTTCTGCGGCTCTATCGGCTTGATTCAGATTCGGAGCGAACTGGGTTTTTCGTTTAATGTTTTGTTAGATGTGTGAGATCTCATATGCTCTTAACTTGCATTGTTGATATTTGGCGTTTGTGTTTTAGAAATGTAACTTGCATTGTTGATATTTGATAATGATTGCACAGTTGTTGGCCACACTGTTTAGTTTGCTTTCTAGCTTTTTCATCTAGTAGTGTTATGTAGGATGAAATTTGGCTACTCATTCTAAACATTTTCTCTCTCACCCTCTCCACTTTTAGGATCAACGGAAACACTTGCAGATTAGAATCAATATAAAGGGAATGTGAATTTACTTATTGCTTATATTGGCTAAATTTTGAGTTCATGGAAAGGCGTACGTTTTTTCTTGCAATATGTTTTAGGAAGATGAAAAATGTAAACATTATTGTGAAATCTTCATATCTTGTTCAACCACTTCCACAGTTTCATCTCACTGAAAAAAACTGCACTTATTAGTTGAATGCCTATCATTTTCTTTTCCTTCCATATTCTATGTTTATTAACTATCTTTATGCGGATTCTTTTGTAAATTGTCTTCTAAGAACATAATTTTAACATGAGGATTATGCTTTGTGCAGCTTGTGTTCTGTCACTTATGTTCTGGTAGGCTACCTACCTGTTACCTGTTGCACCGACAAAAATGTTAGGTATGTTCAGGATCATGATCTCTATTTTACAATGCATATAAGTTGGATGTCTGTTGTAGTTGATTAGTGATCTTTGTAATAAGAGAAGTTCATGCATGTTTGATTATCTATAAAAGATAATACCTGCAGTGAGTCTATTTGGAAGCAGGCTTTGACTCTATAGCTGCAAGTTTTGCTTCAAATTTTGTTTGGGCGGATGGGTTTATGTGACTGGAAACTTTAAAATTTTGGCTTTCAGGTCCTGAAGGAGAATGGACTCTTGGTGAAACTAAACAAGGAAGACTTCTTTCTGAGTACTACAATGACGAGAGAAGGAAGTCAAAGATCAGTGCTTTGAGAAATAAAGCAATGAACGTTTCAAATAAATTTACTCATTCTCTCAAGAAGAAAGGGAAGAGAAAACTTGAGTCCCGGGTTCCACCAGTTTCCATTGACGGCATTTGTGACACAAAGGAGGAAGTTGCTGTAGAAGAATTTCGTCTAAAGCTCCGTGAAAGGAACTTGTTACCCTTTAGACATGATGACTATTACATGCTATTGAGGTTAGTTGATTTCTGAATTGTATAGTTGTAATATGTCAAATCATTTTCAGAAGTTCATGCCTCTTATAACAGGGTTAGGGAATAGTTAAATCCCATAAAATGCTTGTTTGATATTACAGCAAAAAAGAAAATCAGGTTTGATGTTAAATCAATGTTAATTGAACAAACATTTTTATCTGACGGTTATTGATTGGAACAACACATTCTTGTCATATAGTTTTGTTTTGAGAAAAAAACTTAAATTTAGCTGGAATATAAGTGATGCATCATTAGGATGTCTAGATTTTAATTGTTTTGAATTGCATGGTGGTTTTGTTAAAAAGTTTATATGTTTCTTTAACAGATTCTTAAGAGCAAGAGATTTTGATATTGAGAAAACGATCCAGATGTGGGACGAAATGCTTAAATGGAGGTTGGAGTATGGAGCAGACACCATACTAGAGGTAATAGCATTTGCCATCAACGTGAGACACCCTCTTGAAAGTGTGCCACATAGTTATAGCCGATTTGTAAATTATATTACAGTGGTCTTTGTTTTATTTTAAAAACCCGAAGTTATGTTCTTTATATATTCCTACTTGTTATTCCTATTGACATATCAAAATCAATATTTAGGACTTTGATTTTGAAGAATTAGAAAAGGTGTTGCAATATTATTCTCAAGGATACCACGGGGTTGACAAGGAAGGCAGGCCTGTTTATATTCAGCGGCTTGGACAAGCTCATCCCCAAAATCTCATGAATATTACCACAATTGATCGCTACTTAAGATACCATGTTCAAGAGTTTGAGAGGGCTTTTCATGAGAGATTTCCTGCATGTTCTGTTGCAGCAAGGAGACGCATCTGCTCCACCACAACTATTTTGGACGTGCAAGGGTTGGTATGTAAATTGTTGAACCATGATATATTAGCCTATAAGCTTAGGCTATTCTTACTATTTAGTTATGTTTGTCCTGATTTCATGGTAGGAAGCTGGTACAAGGGGAAAGGGTTAGGGCTAATGCTCTAGGGTTGAAATAACTGTTACTAACGGATAATGGTGGTTACAATTAATAATAGTATAAATATATTAGTTGTTGTTATGTTGAGTTTATAAAATGAGTTAGTTAAATACTCTTGTTAGAGTTTCTCTCTTCCCTATTGCATTCTCCCTAGTATTTATGATTCTATCTTCCCATCTAATCCAATTGCTCTTAACTTGTTAAGATTAAGAGCTCTCATCTTCTCATCTCGATACAATTATTTTTTATTCAACGTATCATTTAATCAATTATACTTCTCGATCTTAGAACTAAAACTGTGTTTAATAACTAGAATCGAAGAGTATAAATGATGTGTTTATTATCTAGAATCGAAGTGTATAAATGATGAAACGATACGTTTAATCAAAGAGAGTTGTATTGAGATTTAAAAATAAGATTAAAGCTCTAACAAGAGTATTCGATTAATTAATTTTAACTTCAACATAACAACGACTAATCTATTTATACTATTATTATTTGTAGGCGCCATTAGCCCTAACCATTTTCTCTTGTAACAGAAGCCTCATATGCCATGCTTGTAGTAATATTTTGTACACTAGTTCAAGTCATTAAGTATGTTGAAGTTTATGCAATAAATGAAGTGAACCCACTCATGATAGCCTAAGTGGTACCTGAAACCAAACTGATTGAAGTAAGGGGTCGCAATAGTGAGATGTTTGTGCTCAGGGAAAATAATCAGGTTAAAAAGAAAAGAAGAAATCAAATTTATGTTGTTCAAATGTGAAATGAGGAATCTGTCTTCTTTGGAGTTTCTATTTTTATAAATTTAATTTCCCAACGTGGGAATGATACACTGTTTGTGCAATGCATAGGGCATTAAGAATTTCACAAGGGAAGAAACAAATCTCCTTGCATCTATGTCAAAGATAGATAACAGTTATTACCCTGAGGTATTTAACACTTCAAGATTCCTTTACTGGTTTAATTCTTTGCTTCTTTGGATCTGGTGTGAATCACCATACCTTGCTTTACTGTCTAAGTTGTTGGTTCACTACTGTTCCCATCTTCATTTATCTGCAGACGCTGCATAGGATGTATATCGTCAATGCTGGTCCTAGCTTCAAGAAAATTCTTTGGCCTGCTGCACAGAAATTCCTTGATTCCAAGACCATAGCGAAAATACAGGTGAATATTTGTAATGGGCTTAATTCTGTGGGAATATATTTGTTATTCCACATTGAGATAATATTTAAATTTCTCTAAATTTGCAGGTGCTGGAGCCCAAGTCCTTGTCCAAGTTACTTGAAACAATAGATTCAAGGTTTACAGATTTGTAATTTTTCTAACACCATTGATCTTTCTGATAGTATGTCATAGCTGCTTGATTCCTCTCCAATCTTAAACTTTTAGTCAATTGCCGGATTTTTTGGAAGGATCATGTACATGTTCAGCTGAGGGTGGCTGCCTTCGATCTAACAAGGGTCCTTGGAAAGATCCTGAAATCATGAAGGTGAGCATAAATTTTATGTTTTGCATAATCCCAAGAAACTGCCTGGACAAAGAGGACAATGATTATCCTTTAGTTACACTACTACAAGATAAGCTTGAGGGTGGTGGTCTGCACTGATAAAGCTGAGGTTTTAGGGTTGAGGTAAACTTCTCTTGCCTCAGCAACCCAATATAGTTCAAGTGTTAAGACTCTTGAAATAAGATTTTGAGGACTCAAGTTCGATTCCCACTAAAAGTACCTTGATTGTGGTGGGAGTATAAGACAGCGGGATTCTGTACTACTCTCCTCTAGGGACTCATCTCAAAATAGAAACTTTTCTTGCCAAAAAAACAGCCCTCTAAAAGCAGGCTGTTCTTTTTACTATTTTCTTTTTGGAAATAGGTCTTTACTTGGGGTATTATTAAATACCCAGTTTACTTTCTACAAAAATGAGGTATGAGATTTTTTGTTTTGGTATTTATGAGAATCATTCTAAACTATTTACTTTGTTCCTTTGCAGCTTGTACATGATGTAGAAGGGAAGTTTTCAAAGCAGATAACCAGAACTTCTAATGAATGTGGGAAAACTGATTTATATATTTATATACACCCTCCTAAGGCAAGTTTGAAATTGTTGGAACCTAATGCTTAATATCATTCAAGGCTAAATGTAAATCTTATTCTTCTGGAATATCAGGGAGGAATTGTTGACACATCAAACACAGAATCTGGTTCAGATATTGATGATTCCTGTACTTCAACTAGGGAGTGTAGCTTCAGATTTCCACACCTGGCACCTCTTCATGAAGAAGTAAGTTGTGAGACCTCTACCATGCTCTTCTCTAAATACTATGCAGTATGTACAATCTCAAACATGAGTTTTTCTTTTAAGTAAAATGGTTCACCATCTTCTTTATTTTTGTTGTTGTTGAGTTCTCTTAAACTATAGAGGCCTTTAAACCCTTATCATCAATTAAATCATTTAAATATAAAATTATCCTTTACTTTTTTGATAACATCTTAATATTTAATTATGTAGAAATTGAGCTCTTGAGAGTGAAGAGTGATATATTATTCAGATATAATTTATGGTTTACGTATAAGCAAAGCAACATTTTGAGTGCAAGTAAATTGCACCAATTCCAAGGAAGATGGAGGGATAATTCTACAAATTCATTTAACCCAAATAAACCGGAATAATTCTCTTTTTCATCAAACATATATTTTTTTTCTTTTTCTATCTAAAAATTGGTTTATCAATAAAACTCACATCAAACAAGCTCCCAATTAATTAATTAATACCCCTTCTAGTAGGTAGAGTCACTATCTTTTTTTCTGTAGGTATATGCTTGAGCAATGATGACTTTGTTGATCTGCAGGCAATTGTACCAGAAACTACTACTTATTATAGCTGTGATGATGAGTTTGTCCCAGCCGGTGAAGCTCTTGATCCCGAGGTTGGAATTGCAGAGGATCATAGTCACTCACTTAAATCCATCAGTCTAATACACCCATCTGGTGAGATTGTTTTCCAGATTGCGACTTTTGATGAACCACGTTGCAGAACCATTTACTTGTCGATATTCTTGAGCAGGAAAATTCTTGAAAGCTATTCTAACGTGTGCATTTTTGTTAAAATTTTCACCCTTGACGGTCATTTATTTTTCAAATGTTTCTTAGTTAGATACGAAAACAAAAGAAAAATTGTTTCCAAATAGGGAACTTAATAAGGCTGAAATGTATTGCTGATGAGATTTGTTTATCTATCTGATATTAAATATGTTGTCTTGGTTATTGAAAATATACTTTCGGATGATGCTACAATTCATTTTTATGCATGCTTGACTTATTTGTCTTGGGTTCAGGTACTTTGTTACCACCGATCAGATGGCTTGAGGTTGTCCATGAAAAAGTTAACAAATGGGATTTGCTGTGTATTATTGTGAAGGCAATGATGTCAACAATGGCCAAATTGATGGTTTTTAAATCATTGAGAAGGCATAAGAGTATTTATCCATCCAATTCAGTGAAAGAAACAATGGTCCCGTTGCCACCGTCGCCGCCACCACCACACAGTACTGAAGTAGTCTTGCAAGATGATGTAGTTTCATTTGTACATCGTCTTCAGAGACTTGAAAGCTTGTTGAAAGAAGTTGATAACAAGCCAGTTGAAATTCCTTTTGAGAAGGATCAAATGCTTCTTCAATCTTTGGAAAGGATAAAATATCTAGAGCTTGACCTGGAGAAAACAAAAGGGGTAATAAGTTATACATACCATTTCAGGACTTAATAAATATTGCTAATATTGACCCACCTTAATTTAGAGCTGGTTTGATATTTGATATTTTTGGGATTTTACCAAAAACCCAATATTTTCTCTCCTTTCACTTCATCTATCACATTAATTATTTTATCTACCAAAATATCCTTTATTTATTATCTTCTCTCTCATCTATTTATAGGGTATAATTGTCATTAAACTTTAGAAAAATAATTTTAAAAAAATTTAAGTCAAACAACGATTTTACCTCAAACCCAAATAAAAATCCAAGATCTTAATGGTAGCTCAAGTGGTCAACTAAGAAGTTGGGGGTCATGACAACTTTAAGTGGGATGTTGTTTTAGTTTTTTCAAAGAAAAAATAAATTAGGTAGCTAGCATTCTACAGTATGATTTATATTTTGTTTTCAACTGCTTATACTTATAGGTACTTCATTCTGCTGTGGTTAAACAACTTGAGATTGCCCAATTTATTGGAGGTTTGCAACAATCAAGATGTCGTGTAAGTCAATCTTTGTTTCTACCAATGGTATTTTACCACTAAATATTATTATGTCATTTCTATAGATTCATTATCATATATCTAAACCTTCAAGTTTCTTTTTGCAGCAAAGGAGGTTTTTCTGCTGAAGGTAAAAAAGCATTATTATTATTAGGCTCCATCCATTAGTGGGTTTTAATTTGAGGAAGTCCTAGATAGAAAATATGAAAAGAAATAGCAGATGCTTCAGCTCAGCCTTTTATCCTGCGACCGAAATAAGATGCCAAATATGACATTTCAATCTAGTACAATGATGGTTTGGTATTATTGAAAGATTGATCAATATATTCTGCTTCAGGATGCATATGAAAGAAGTGGAGTAAAGGCATAAAATGGATGGGGAAGGAAGATATAGTATAATAATAATAGCTGAAAGAATAGGCATAACTAAATTTCAGTTGAGAGTTAATATGCTGCCACTAAATAATAATAATAATGTAAGGCTTCTGGTAATGTGATGTTTTATTCTAGTCTGGATTAGCCTAGAAACTGCTATAGATATGAACAAAGGTTTGACAAAGAAAAAGAGGAAATGGTAAGAAGCATACTTATTGTTGCTGGGATATTTTGTTGTGTCTGGTTTACTTGTGTTGCTTGTTAATCTAGAATGCAGAAAATGACTTGTGTTAGCATATATATAATTAGTTGTATGTAGACAGAAGACTCCCATTTGTTCATTTACGTATACATTAGTGATGGGAAAATTCTCAATAAAGCATGTTTATAATCACTTGTTGAAACACAAAATCTGTAGTAGGTATGGAAGAATGAAGGATTTTATTTGCACTTCTTCCTTTAGGGATTCACTTCAAACCAACAAAATAATAATACTCAGTTACCACATTTGAAATGGGCTTTTGAAATTTGAATACTCAATCATTTCTTGAAATAGTATTGAAATTTAAGGATTATCTATTAGAATTAATTCGTTTCTAGATGCTGAAATTAATATTAACTAACATGTATTCCGTGCATTTGCACGAGTAATATTAATATAAAAAATTGTGAAAAAATATTACGGTAAAATTTTTATGGGCGGGTCAACCCACAATTCAACCAAAGTATCCATTTACTCTCACATATATCCAAATTAACCACAGCTCTCGACACGACAATCCGGACATTAAGTATCATAATATATATATATATATATATATATATAAATTAGTTATATATATATATATATAAATTAGTTAGTTAAAAAGTTGAACTTATATTGTTAAAATATCATGCGTTTATCAAATTTTGGGTTGAATTTAAAATATAAAGTGTTATTAGCTTAGTTGGTTAAAAGGTTGTACTTGTTTTTGTTAGGTTGTAAGTTCGAACCATACCTATAGCATTTTTAATTTTATTTTTAACCGTTTTAAGTTTATGGGCGAGTCAACTCACAATCCGACCCAAGTATCCATTTACTTCAAATATATCCAAATTAACCACAGCTCTCTACCCGGCAATCCAGACACTTTAAAAATTAAGCATCATTATATATATATAGATTAGTTAGTTAAAAAGTTGAACTTATATTGTTAAAATGTCACGCGTTTATCAAATTTTGGATTGAATTTAAAATATAAAGTGTTATTAGCCTAGTTGGTTAAAAGGTTGTATTTGTTTTGTTAGGTTGCAAGTTCGAACCATATCTATAGCATTTTTAATTTTATTTTTAACCGTTTTATGTTTATGGGCGGGTCAACCCACAATCCGACCCAAGTATCCATTTACTCTCACATATATCCAAATTAACCACAGCTCTCGACCCGGCAATCCGGACACTTTAAAAATTAAGTATCATTATATATATATAGATGTGATAATGGTGCTGAAGTCTTATTTATTATTATTTATATAATAAAAAATAAATTTATTATTATTTATTTCATTAATTATATTTTATGTTAGGTCGGTTTTTTTTTGAATTTTTTAAAAAAATCATTCAAAATTAAATTTTCAATCAATCACTTCTTAATAATACATCACTTATTTTTTTAACCAAAATATCCTCTATTTTAAATTATTATTTTTCATTTTATTTATATATTAATACATTTTAAGTCCTTTTACCCAAAATAATAATTATCTTCTCAAAATCATCGTCAATCATTACTTTTTTTCCTGTTTAGATTTTTTCAAAAACTTCAATCCGAACAAGGCCTTATATAAAATAAATAAAATAATTTATTATTATTATTATTAAGTAACATAATCTAGTTGCTTAAATGGTAGATTAACACATTTTGGATGATGGTATAAATCTCGTTAGCACATTTATTTATTTTCTTATTTTGAGATTTATTTATCTTTAGGCGGCTTGGCTTAGCTTAGAAGGAAATTGTTGTATACCAAGCAATGTCTTCACTTTCCCTTCTATCATTTTTGTTCTTCTTCTTCCATGTCAAATCGATTGGGTGAATGAATATCTATTTACGGAATCAGTCGATACGGAATCAGTTGATACGGAATCGATAATTGACTATCCATTTTCACTGCTTTCTTCTTGTCCTGTCTTCACAATTAAGAGCCTCACTTATAAGGTATTCATTTAAAAAAAAACTGACTTTGTTGATCCATTTCCCGTCTTCTTCTATTTCTTTAAACTCTTCATTCTCTTATTATCTATGGTTTAAAACTGTTGTAGAAATCGAATAATAGCACCTGCTACTTTAATGGAGGAATTGTTGCTTCAATGGAGGAAGAACTACTAAAAGAGAGAGAAAAAAAACTCATAAACTGCTGTGTTTTTTTTTCCTTAATTAAATATCCCTAATGGGCTTTATTAATTTGTTAGGCCCAGCTGCCAAATAAGCTGACCCAATAAATCTCCCCCGTCAGCGCAACTTCGCGGGCTCTAATAAACCTGCTCTCTCCCGACAATCTTCAAACTTGTCCTTAGGCAAGGATTTCGTAAACATATCGGCACCATTCTCACTTGTATGAATCTTCTCCAAGTTCAGCTCTTTTTCCTCAAGCACATCACGTATCCAATGATATCTCACGTCGATGTGTTTGGATCTCGAATGAAAAGCTGAATTCTTTGAGAGATGAATAGCACTTTGACTGTCGCAAAACAAAGTAAACTTCTCTTGCTTTTGGCCCAACTCTTGTAGGAACTTCTTCATCCATAACACCTCTTTACATTCCTCAGTAGCTGCAATATACTCAGCTTCTGTAATAGACAAAGCAACACACTTTTGTAACCATGACTGCCACGAAACAGCACCGCCTGCAAAGGTAACCAAAAAACCTGATACATATTTTCTTGAATCAACATCACCTGCCATATCAGAATCTGTAAAGCCTTCCAAAATAGGAGTATCACTTCCGAAGCATAAACGTGCTTTCGAAGAGGCTCGAAGATATCTGGAATCCACTTAACAGCCAACCAGTGTTCTTCTCCCGGATTGGAGAGGTACCGACTAACAACACCAACCACGTGTGCTATATCCGGTCTTGTACATACTATGGCATACATAAGACTACCAACTTCAGAGGCATAAGGTACATTATTCATTTCATCTTTCTCTTTCTCACTTGTAGGACATTATTTAGAACTTAACTTGAAATGACATGCAAGTGGAACTGAAACCGGTTTTGCATTTTTCATTGCAAACATCTCAAGTACCTTCTCAATGTACTTCTCCTGTGATAGCCAAAGTGTTCTATTCTTTCTGTCTCTTGTGATTTCCATGCCTAGGATCTGCTTCACTGAACCCAAATCCTTCATCGCAAAAGACTTGTTCAAATCTCTTTTGAGCTTCTCAATTTTTGCAATATCTTGCCCAACAATCAGCATATCATCAACACCATATCTCTTGATGAAAACACAATGATCAGAAGTAGTCTTACTGTACCCATTTGCTTCCATAAAAGAGTCAAATTTCTTGTACCATTGTCTAGGCGCTTGCTTGAGCCCATACAAGTTTTTCCTCAACCTGCAGACAAGATCTTCTTTACCTTTAACTTTAAAACCCTCAGGTTATTCCATATAGATCTCTTCCTCCAAGTCACCATGGAGAAATGCAGTCTTCACATCCAGTTGTTCAATTTCCAAATCTTGACTAGCAGCCAATGCTAACACAACTCTGATGGATGACCTCTTCACAACCGATGAGAAGATCTCTTCAAAATCAATCCCCTTTTTCTGTCCAAAGTCCTTCACAACCAGTCTTGCTTTGTATCGAGGTTGTGAGCTATTCTCTTGGTGCTTCAACTTGAATACCCACTTGTTTTTTAAAGTCTTATTTCCTTTTGGAAGTTTCACCAAGTCATAAGTCTCGTTCTCTTGCAAGGAATTTATCTCTTCTTGCATTGCCACCGACCACTTGTTCTTGTTTTCATGAGACAATACTTCTTGATAGGTTTCTGGTTCTCCCCCGTCAGTCAACATCACATACTCATTGGGAGGATACCTACTAGAAGGTTGTCGCTGCCTACTAGATCTTCTAATATGCTGATCATCAGGTGGCTCTAGAGAACTATCATCATCTTGTTCAGCTTCCTCTGTTGGCTCAGCATTAACTAGAGGAGTCTCATCAACCTCAACTTGGGCATTTTCCACATCATTGGGCTGTGACTGTGGTGTACGAATCCTACCATTGTCAGGCAATTCATTCTCCGTAGACTTCGGCTTTTCTTTTTTCTCAAAGTCTTCAATGGTCTGATCTTCAAAGAATACCACATCTATGCTTCTAATGAGTTTCTTGTTAACCGGATCCCAACATCGGTACCCAAATTCTCCGTGGCCATACCCAATAAAGATACACTGTCTCGTCTTGCTATCAAGCTTAGCTCTCTCATCTCGAAGAACATGAACAAACACTTTACAACCAAAAACTCTCAAGTGATCCTAAGAAACGTCTTTACCTCTCCAAACTCTTTCTGTAACGTCGTCATCTAAAGGACTTGAGGGTGAAAGATTTATCAGATCAACCGCTGTCTTCATTGCCTCTCCCCAAAAGGATTTTGGCAACTTAGCATGAGACAACATACACAAAATTTTCTCATTGATAGACCTGTTCATCCTCTCTGCGACTCCATTCTGTTGAGGTGTTTTTGGCACAGTCTTCAAAAGCTTGATCCCATGACTTTTACAGTATTCCACAAATGGTCCTCTATATTCGCCATCATTGTCCGAACGAACACATTTCAACTTCTTCCCAGTTTCTCTCTCCACTTCAGCATGAAACAACTTGAAGTGATCCAATGATTGATCCTTAGTCTTCAAGAAATATGCCCACACCTTCCTTGAGAAATCATCAATAAAAGTGATGTAATAATGAGCACCACCTAAAGTCAAGGAATCCATAAAATATATGTCTGTGTGAACCATATCTAGGATATTGGGCTTCCTAGATGGAGAAAAACTTTTGAAGGAAACTCTATGTTGCTTACCAACTAAGCAATTTGTGCATGTCTTCAAATCTGTGGACTTTAAGCCCTGGAGATCAATTGTCTTGGAGAGAACTTGCATGCCATTCTGACTTAAGTGACCAAGTCTCTTATGCCAAAGTTGTGCTGAACAATCATTAACTGCATTTGCTTCTCCCCCGTAAGACTTAGTCTCTGTCACATAAAGAGAACCAACCTTCTTTCCTTTAGCTATCACCAAAGACCCCTTAGTGAGTTTCTATTTTCCTTCACCAAAGTAACTATGATAGCCCTCATCATCAAGAGTATCAGTAGAGATCAAATTCATTCGAATATCAGGAACATGTCGAACATTCTTCAAAAGTAGCTTGCACGAAGTGTTAGTATCCAAACAGAAATCTCCTTTTCCAACAATTTTACACGTAACATGTTTTTCCAACGTCACTGAACAAAAATGTCCACTGGTGTAAGAAGCAAATATATCACAACGATTGGTGACATGATAAGAAGCACCTGAGTCTACCACCCATTGTGTATCTTGAGAAACAAGGTTGATACTATTATTGTCGTAAACAATATCGATGTCGTTACCACCCACATCTGCAACCTTACTACTTCCATCTTGCTTATTCTCCTTTTGTTCCCGCTTCAAAGATCTGCACTGATACTTCTTATATCCTAGCTTGCCACAATGATAACATGTAATCTCTTTTCTCGAGCTGGATGTTCCCCGTGACCTGTCTGAACTGCCACTGCGATTCTTTGGAGTTTTACTTTTACTTCTACCCCTTTTCTCAGTCACGAACACCTGACTTGGAGTCGAGAAGCCCTATTCTTTTCTTCTAGCCTCTTCATTCAGCACGCTCTCTTTCATCATTTTCAAAGAGAGCTTACCTTGTGGAACATAATTGGTAATTGAAACCACAAGTGTTTCCCAACTATCAGACAGAGAATTAATCAAACACATAGCATGAAGCTCATCATCAAATTTCATTCCTATCGCAGCCAACTCATTTAGAATCCCCTGAAAAGTATTTAGATGCTCAGACATAGAAGACCCATCTTGATATTTCAACGAGCAAAACTTCCTAAATAGAAATGCTCTGTTTTGAGTGTTGTTCTTCTCATACAGTTCACTCAAAATAGTTCACACCTTATAAGCATTAACTTCAGTAGCCACATGCTGATACACACTGTTGTCAACCCATTGCCTGATTTTACCAACTGTCTTTTTGTTCAGCTTCTTCCAATCTACATCTGTCATAGCCTCTGGTTTTCCTTTATCACCCAAAATAGTGTCTTCATAATCATAATTACACAATAAGTCCTCCATCCGTGACTTCCAGATTGTGTAATTGGTAGTTGTGAGTTTGATTATCGTGCCATTACTACTCAACGATTCTTCCATTTGAATTATACAAGAATCACCACCAAACGAACTCAGCTCTGATACTACTTGTTGTAGAAATCGAATAATAGCACCTGCTACTTCAATGGAGGAATTGCTGCTTCAATGGAGAAAGAACTGCTGGAAGAGAGAAAGAGAAAAAAACCCCATAAACTGCTGTGTTTTTTTTCCTTAATTAAATATGCCCTAATGGGCTTTATTAATTTGTTAGGCCCAGCTACCAAATGAGCTGACCCAACAAAAACTCACCGGCCTTCTTTTTCTAGATCTATGTTCCAAAGAATGAATCACTGGAACTTGTGATATCGATTATGCGATTGGAGATGATAGAAAAAAATTTTGGGAACAATAAATGAGACTGTGGATTAAATAATATCTTGCAAACATACTTAATCATTTAATCAGGTGTAAGACTTGTCATTTGACGTGCATGAACTCTAAATTTTAGGGGGATTGAAAATATCTATCTCTTATTATAGCTAGAAAAGAGAATAATAATAGAAAATTTGTGGTTACTATAAAGGTATTCAAGAAAATATTAATTTTTTTTCAAGATTGTGTTGGACTTGGTGAAGAAATCATTTGTGATTGGCATAATAGTTTCAACTTTCTTATTGCTTATCATGAAATTCTTGGGAATTTTTTTGAAACAAAAAGAAACACATTATAAATTTTCAGACTATAGTATTGTGGATGAAACTATAATATCCAAAACCCATTTCATTCATTTCCTCTAATACATTCATTTCCTCTAACAGGGGAGGGAATTGAATAATAATAATAATAATAATAATAATAATAATAATAATAATAATAATAATAATAATAATAATAATAATAATAATAATAATTATTATTATTATTATAATTATTATTATTATTATTATCCCGAAAAATATTTGTCCGAAAAAGTTCGAGATTCGAGAAATTTGAACATTTGTTTACATGTTAAAAATTATTTTTAATAACACATTATTTTAAAATATTTATTAAATTAGTCTGACAGTTTAAAATTAATTATTCAAATAATTAATTTTTGATCAAATTTCAAATAATTTTTTTAATTTGAAATAATCAAATAATAATAATTAAAGAAATCTTTATTTAAATTAATTAAATATAATTAATTTAAAAAAAAATATTTATTTGATAAAGAGTCGCCAATTATTTTTAAAATTAATAAAACGGTATACGTGTACACACGTATTTTTAACTAGAGTTTCGTTGTGATTTGTAGTTTGGTGATACTCGGGAAAGAGCTTTTGTGCTTCATCTTTCGTACCCGTTTTAAAAATGATTTCTATTTTATAAAGTCTTAACTTTTGAAAACTGTTTGTATAATATTTTATTTTAACTAATTATTCTTCTCGTCCTAGATATACACATGTTTTTAATGTATTTAAAATTGTAACAACAATATTTAAATGATAGTACATGTAACTAATGATGATGACTAGAGAGGAATATGTCTAAAGACATTAGTATTTAAAGATATTAGGGTTTAAAAATAAATCCTCAAACAAATTATCAATTTTTTTTTGTTGAAAATATTCCAAACTATTTTGAAATAATTTTCTATTTGTTTGGAATTATTAGAAAATGGTTGATGATCCCAAATTACAAAAATAATTTTGGAAAATAAAATTTGCAACCAAACAAACACTATGTTAGGATCTAGGTCGCCGCTGGTGGACCGGGGGTTGGACCGGTTAGCGGTTCTCACTCGTAGGGTGGTGGTTAATCCGGTTAGAGATTAACACCTGGGTTTCAATACTACACAACCTGTCACAAACCCTTGAACTAGGTTCAAGCGCGGAAGAGGTTTGCTTTCAGGTTGAAGCGGCACGCTTGTATGATAGGCACGGTCGGTTTCGGATGATGAAGATTTGGAAATGGTGGGTCGGTTTCGGTAATCTGGATATTCGGTATGGTTAGTATAGAGTCGGTTTGGAGCGGTGTGGTTAAGTTAATCGGTTAGATAATGAAGCCGGCAGAAAGTAAATGACAAGACAGATTTTATGGATGTCCGGAGATAAAACTCCTACGTCACCCCTTCCTCTCGAAACCGCGAGAAGGATATTCACTAAGGAATACAAGTACAGGCCGATCGAGACTTATTTCCTGCTCGATAACACTCTTACAATTTACACCGAAATTGTAAAACACACTTTAACTTTCAACACTTAGGCTTTCTAGAACAGCACACTCTATCACTTGTAGTAAATGCTCTTAATATCTCAATATCACAGTTGTCTCTTAATGTCCCGCTTAAGTCACTGCATTTACTCTTCCAAACCCTAAGTGCACTTTTTATTGGTCGGGGCTAAAACCCTCGGTCTTGAGGTCGGGACTCCTTCGGTCCTAGCTTAGGATTCTCGGTTGGGGTGCTAAGGCCTCCCGATCTTGAGGCTAGAATCCTCGATCGGGGTGCTAAAATCCTTGGTCAAGGTCTAAGAATTCTCGGTCGGGTGGGAGAATTCTCGGTCAGGTCTGAAATCCTTGGTTAGGGTCTGGAATTCTTGGTCGGGTACGGGAATTCTCGTTCGTACCTTCTCGGTCCTAAGTTCGAGGATTCTCGGTTGGATCTCTCGGTCCTGGCCGAACCTAGCTAGGTTCCTCGGTCCTCAAGAATATCAAACCTATAGGTTTTATGGCATGGGAAGCTTAACAAAGCTCTCTAGATCATTACGAACATCATCTCGAGGTTTCATTCGATCGGGATAATGTTCCATTCAACCATAACAATTTTGATGTAAAAATTTAGTTCTTAGTTTTTAGGCTTTAATGAAGCGTAATAAGCTTGTCAACAACTTCATATGCTTCATATGATTGATTGAAACCAAAACAAGAACACTGGTTGTTCATTTTGACCAATTCAAAACCTTTTTGAAAATTTTGATTTTAATAAAAAAAAATAATCAGAATGGATCAAACATGATCCAAATAGGTTCTCAACATCATTATAAACATATTGAGAAACTTTGTAGGTTGTTGTTCTTGAGTAATATTAAAGAAGAGAAAACCTGATTTTGAATTTTTCAAATTCCAATTTGGAGTTTTTTTTATTAAAGTTGATTAATCGGTTTTAGCTTGAACAGAAAACTTGTAAATGATCTTAGGATCGTTTTTAAATAAAAAAAATTAACAACCGGCAGTATAAAAACTTATGAAATTTTAAATATAAAAATTTAAATTTCAAACTGGAAGACTGAATTATATGATGATTGACAACTTACCAAGAGTTGGAGAACACTCATTGGACATTGATGAAGCTTTGGGGATGCCTAAATCCAAACATTAAGGCCTTACACGAAATTTCAAAAAATCCAAAAACTTGAGAGTTGATCTTTTACCTTCAGATCAGTCAAGAGAGGCTATTTATAGCCTCCCAAGTTTGGTTCATCGAACAAGTGGTCTTCATTTGAGTCAAACAACCGTAAGGCTATTTTGGCTATTTTCGGCCAGTTGCCGACATAGGCCATCACGGAGATCGTAGGCCTAGAGGAAATGATCATCGGATATGGTGATCATTTTACCTTTTGAACGAGGTCAAAAGGTAGAGAAATGATAGAGTGTTCCATCTTTGAAAAATCAAAGACGACTGCTACTCTTATCCGTCCGGCGTTGCGAGGAAGACGACGAACCAAGTCGAAACGACGTCGTCATTTCGGACGTAAAATCAGACGCGTGACACTCCTTTGGCATTATGTCCGAGTTCTGTCAACAACCAGGCGTTCCGTCACATTTCATCTAACGACGTTGGGGCGTGCGTTTGTTGATCCCGTGCGTCACGAGTGCGCCTTTTCTCCGTTGCAGCATGCGACTCGGACAACTCCTAGGTGTTGGATGTAAATTCAGTGCGTATCCGAAGACTTTGGTTTCAGTTACATCAATATTTCTAGATTTCTGCTGCACTAGATCACATGTATTTATTTTTTATTTAACCTTAAGGGTTTGTTTGATATTGAATTTTCATCCACCCTTTTGAATTTGTTTTTAACTCTTTAAATTATATAAAATATTTAAAATAAATATGACATATATTTTGCCAATTTATTTATTTTTGTATAATTTTTGGTTAAATAAATCATTTATTTAATATAAAATAGATATAACATTTATCCTAAATTATTAATTTTAATCTCTTTTGATTTTTCTAAAATTAGTTTAAGATAAAATGTGTACAACATTTATTTAATTTAATTTTATTTATTTTGCTTGGCCATTATTTCTATTTAATTTAGGATTTAATTATCACAACAATTAATCCAATTAATTGTTTAATTTGGTGTTTTTCTTTGTAAGCACTAAATATCTATACTTCAATTTATAATAATAAAATTTTAATTTTAAATTATTTTTAAATAAATAAAATCAAAATAATTAACCTCGTGGTCAAAAACCTATTTAACAATTAATTATGATTAATTATTGTACTAATTAATCAATGAATTAAGGTTTAAATCCAAAATAAAAAAAATAAAATTATTTGGGATAAATGTTATACTCATATTATCTCAAAATAATTTTAAAAAAATTAAAGGAAAAAAATATATAGTTTTGATGAATTGTTGTATCTATTTCATTTAAAAAGAATTATTTATTTAAATCCTAAAATCATACTCAAACAAAATGGTAAATATTTTCCATGTTTATTTAATATTTTGTGTATTTGAAAAGATCAAAATTAAAAGCAAAAGGGTGAAAGAAAAATCAATTTCAAATAAACCCTTAAGGTTTTAAAATAAAAATAAATATGTAATCGAGTGTGGCCGAAAACAAAAAAAATGATTTGCAGCAACAATCGTGCACGTTGGATTAGCATTGGATTTTCATCCAACGCTCCAGGCACTTCCACATAGCCCGCTGCAACTGAAGACACGTGCATCCGCGACTCAAGCAATCGACAAATGGCCGTTAGCCGAGAAGCTAATGGATCGCTCGACCATCAATAGAATGCTGACAAAACGCGTTAAAGCGCATGAAACGACGTCGTTTTATGCGCCACTATCTTCTCTAACGCGACACCGGAGGGATAAACACAAAAATCCGTCTTCGATTTCTCCTTTTTGGAACTCCTTTGTTAGTTCACCATCTCGGCTCATTTAAAGCCTGAAATGATCACCCTACGATGGTGATCATTTCTACCTATCAAAATAGGAATGAATCTTCCATATTTTGGCGACTTCAGCCAAGAACATCCAAAAGTCATTAATGACTTTTGGCCGATTTAGGCCACTAGATGCCTCCACTAACTCAGGACGAGTATAAATACACCCCTAAGTTGTTCCCAAAGCAGAGAATCCAATTTCCACCTTCAAATCGAAAGATTTCAGAAATCTGCCATTAAAGCTCAAAGCTTCTGGATTTTTTCAAAATCAGTTTAAGACCTTAAAGTTTGGATCCCAACATCCCAAATGTTTTCTTAATGTCTAAGGAGTGTTCTCCAATCCTTGGTATTATTTCAATCACCTTTTAATTCATATTCACAGTTTGAATTTGAAATTTTTATATTTTAAATTACAAAATTTTGTATGCTTGTTGTTCATTGTATTTTATGGATGGAAATGAATCATATGATCATTAAGGAACTATCTGGATATGATAGAATCAATCAATCGATTTAAATACAAAAACCCAAATTTGAATTTCAAAATTTTTAAAAATGGGTTTATTGTTCTTGGGTTAATTCTGTTGAATCACAGTCTAAAAAACATTCCAACATGATTGTAAACATGTTGGGCAACTGTTTGGATCATGTTTGATCTATCCCGATCATGTTTGATCAAAATCATCAAAATAAATGAAAATTTTGAATTCTTGAATTGGTCCAAACGAACAACCAGTGTTCTTGTTTTAATACCAATCAAGTATATGTGATATAAGGAAGCTATTGGATAACTCATTTTACTTCCAAACAACTTTTAAATAACCATTTCAAATTTTTATCGCAAACTGTTTTGAACAAATTAATCATCATTCAGGTCGATTGATACCTTGAGATGATGATCAATATGTTATTAAGAGCGGTGTGAAGCTACCCAATCTCTTGGATCAAAGAATCAAAGCTAAAAAAATGGATCCTTGTGTTATTGAGGATCGAGGCTTGTTAGCCTAGGACCGAGAGATTCGATTCAGAATTCTCAGTCCAGACCGAGACCAAGCAATGAGAAAATTGAGCTAGGACTGAGACTTAGGACCAATGTTATTGAGTTAGGACCGATACCTAGGACTGAAATACCCGACCGCGAATTCTCACATAGGATCGAGAGGTCTGGCCCGGGACCGAGACTCCTAAGACTCACGACCGAGAAATTCAAACCTAGGACTGAGACTCCTAGCACCTAGGACCGAGAGGTTTGAGTTCGGAATCGAGACTCCTAAGACCCATGACCGAGAGGTCTAACCTCGGGACTAAGAATCCCAAGCTTTAGACCGAGGGACTTAGCCTAGAGCTATCCCCGGACCAAGAGGTTTATACACTTCAACTGAGAAACTTAACCCTAGACTAGTCCAGGATCGATATGTTTTTACACATAGACTAGTAATCTCAGCCAAAGAATAGCCAAAGAACGAGATACTTAACATCTTGACCGAGAGACTCCAGTACTCAGACTAAGAGCTCCCGTGCCTAGACCAATAGTCTTCGGATCCCGACCGATAAAATTGGACCCAAGCCTTAGGATTTCGGTCCTAAGGCTTGTTTGGTTCCACTTTTAAAAATCTAAAATTATTTTTGTAATTTTGGGACCCCAAATCAATTTCTAAAAATCTTGAGAGATTGGAAATGACTTTAAAATATTTCTAGGATGTTTCCTAAACAAATATTTTAACTGAAGTTCGTTTGGCATTTATTTCTAAATCTTAACACTCTTAAAATGACTGATATTCTTCAAGTATAATCCTCCCGAGCGATCATCCGCAATAGGTACCAACATTCTAAAATATTACTGTTACAATATTTCAAATAATGTTAAAACCTAAAAGCATGACTAAGACCGGAAGAATAATCGGTTAAAAATTCAAATGTTATACAACCCTTTCTTAGGTATCACCAAATTTCGAACCAAACAAAACTCTGGTATAAAATATGTTTGTACACGTACATCCCTTTTTATTGATTTTCTTAAAATCAATTGGCGACTCTGTTATTCAAATAAATAATCGTTCTTAAATTAATTATGTTTAATTAATTTAAACAAGATTTCATAATTGTCATTTGATTATAAACAAATTCCCATATTATTAAAATGTGAAAAAATTAATTATTTTTGCATAATTAATTTTAAAAGTTGTAAGGTGTTATCAAAATATTTTAAAATAATGTTTTATTTTAAAATGATGTTAAGCATGCAAACCAAGGCTGAAATCATCGAACCTCGAGCCACTCTGGGCCCGCATGCGCATGTGCCTAACACGTCGGTCTGTTTGCTGCGGGATTCTCAGGGGTTACAACCTTGGTTTTAATTATTTTGAATTTATTTATTTAAAATAATTATTTTCAAATTTATAAATTAGGTACGTAAATTTTTAGTACTTACAATTATTATTATTTTTGAAAGATATATTTTTTTCATAAAAAATATCCTAATATGATCATATGGTATTTTTTTAAATAATGATACTTTTTATTTAAAAAAAATGTCACTAGTGTTGACATAAATGTTTTTAATTAATGACAATGTATTTTCTTCATAAAATGCCCATAGTGTATGAGTTAGTTTACTCATTATTTAATATTTTTTTATAATTTTAAAAAAGATGCACCTAGTGTGAAAAAATGGGTTGTTTTTATATATTAATTTATTTTTATTAACGATAATTTATTTTCCTCTCAAAATGCCGACTTAGGATTTTACTCGTCATTTAATAATAACTTACTTTTTTAAAATGCCCATAGTGTTGACATATATATATTTTAATTTAAATTAATGACGATGCAAAACTAGGAAAAAGATGTTTTAGAGATTCTATTGGAGCCTTTAAATGATTTTTAAAAAATACCAAAAATTCAAATATGGTCAAAAATATTATTTTGTACAAAAATAATAGTTTTCCATCATTTGTGGAGATCGTTTGAAAAACGACTTATTTTGAAACGTTCATATCTTAAGCTCCATAGACTAGAAAATTATAAAAAAAAAATTGCAGCAGGTTCACAAGATTTTTTTTGACCTCGATGAAATTTTTTAGAATTTTTGGAACACTTTCAGAAAAATACTGATTTTAGCAGAGTCATAACGGGAGTCTCCTAACCCCAAAAAATTCTGAATTCGTGAGTGGAGTGTTTCTAAAAACATGTTCGACATACATAAAGTTGTTCTAGAGATTTTCCAACCCTTTTGAGAAAATTTTGATTTCGGTTGTCGCATACATTGGGGTTCCAATTCCCCTCTTCTATACACTCGTGAAGAATATTTGTAAAAGGATTCACAATTCAAATCAACAAGCAAACTTCCAAGCAAATATAAAAGCGATGATTTCACATTGTGGTTCACATGTGTGCCCGGGGAGAGCATTAAACGTTCCATTATATCTTCTTCTTTCTAGTAAAACCTAACAAGAGTTTTGAGTCATCTCTAAACTAAATATATGGCATCTTGTTATATAGACTTAAGACATGTTAATGGAAACCAAGGGAATTCTAATGACTTGATGTCAACCTTTATTGAAATTTAATTAGAGTTGAGATTACTCCTTCTAGATTAGATACAAGGTTAGCATATTAATAAGCAAATAAATTATGAACTCATAATGCAAAGTGTAACGTACCTTCACAAATAATTGACCAACTACATTCGAGTAGAGACTATCCCACAGGATAGGCGTATAGGACATAACTGTTTTTCTCATGCATAACCAAGCACGAAACCCTTAATCCGTGAATACTATAATTTTCTCTTCTTTAGCTTTTTTGTGAAGTAAACAAAAGTGGAGACTCTTAAAGTCAACAGGATTACTAAGTTTTTACACATACTAATCTTGAACCTATATGGGCCAATAAAAAGAAGTATATGATATAAAACTCCACTTTGGTTTCTCATCTCGAAGATAGTCTTCTCATTTACTTTTTGTGAGATTCAAGAGGAAGGTAAACCACGAGGTTCTATTGCATAACTTTTGTAGAAAAATATTTTCAAAAAAGTGCACCGATCGTATTTACCTTTCAATTCCTTTGTTACGTTCCCTCCACATACAGAGCACTCGAAAAGATAAGTAAGGCATGAGACCGA
This sequence comes from Impatiens glandulifera, assembly GCF_907164915.1. Classification (NCBI taxonomy): domain Eukaryota; kingdom Viridiplantae; phylum Streptophyta; class Magnoliopsida; order Ericales; family Balsaminaceae; genus Impatiens; species Impatiens glandulifera. The sequence goes on along the minus strand of NC_061866.1, from coordinate 16,893,582 downwards.
CCAATTTTAGATCGCATAGACCTCTCTTAAAGACATAGAATTCGAATGGATAAATTTACTCTTAGTAACTGATCATTTCATGCTCTAAAATAAAAGACATTCGATGAACCCTAAAATTGGTAGACACGTAAGAAAACCCGCGTATAGAAAACATCGTGGACGTAAGAGACGAAATAAACACATGCATTTAATTGGAGACTCTGCACGTAGATTGTCTTATGACAAACTATTGTCATAATCAAGAAGAAATTAGATGAAAGAGATAGATGTATCTCAGTATTTTGATGTAACATTTTGGGTGCAAGGGCTTACTGGTGTAGTTAGCATCTTTCAGATAATTTTGACTGCATAACTTTGACATACAAAGGTGTTTGAGCATACACTTATGTTCACACACCTCATCAATTAAGAGGCATTGTGCCTTGATGGGTTAAATCTTCTTGTAAATAGACAAGAAAACAAACAAGAAAATGTAAATACGAGATTCACATTGTGTTCACGGGTTTTATGCCCTCTAAAAATGATTATCGTGAAATGAGGAGTGTAACATCCTTCACTATTATGGTAGTTTGACCAAATACATATTTTGAGCTAACTATCTAGTTCGTCCATAGTAGAGTCGTCAATTTTCTATAGACTGTTTTTATTGTTTTCTTTCGCATTTTTTACTTCAGATTTAAAAAAAAAACTTTTCTCCTTTTTGGACGTGAAAGGATCTGTTCCTAATGAAATAAGTTTCTTATCCATTCGAATGCCCCATCTTTAAGGGCGATTTGTGCGATCCAAAGTTGATTGGTCACATGCCTTACCTTTTATTTCGAGTGATCCGCCCACAGAGGAGACACATCGAAAGATTTGAATGGTAGATACAACATGTGCATTGTTTTAAATAAGATTCTTCTTTATAAGTTATATTATAGAACCCCTTGGCTTACCTTATTCTCGAATCTCGTAAAAATTAAATAGGAAGACTATCCATGTATGATGTTATCCTATCTTATTGATGATGAACCAAAGTGGAGTTCTATAACATAGAGTTTTTGATTGACTCATACAGGTTTTAGATTAGTACGTGTAGAAATATAATAAGCTAATTGAATTTAAGACTCTCCACGTTAGTTTACTTCACAAATAAACTAAAGGGAAAAAAATCATAGTATTCTCATATTAAGAGTCCTATGCTTAGTTACACATTAACAAAGGGTCGTAGTATTATGTCCTATGCGCCTGTTCAAAAGGATAGTCTCTACTCGAATGTAATTGGTCGTTGTATTTTGTGAAACTATATTACACATGCATTCTTTGTTCAAAATTCGTTTGCTTGTGAATATCCTAACATTGTGTCTAAACTAAAGGATTCGCCACATTCCTTGCTAAAAACTGACTCCAAGCTTTTAATAGATTTAGACAAGGTTGATATTAACCCATTGAATTCTCCTAGTTTTCATTATCATGCCTTACGTCTGTTTAGAAAGATAACCTTATTCTTAATTCAGAGATGACTTTAAACTCCCGTTATGGGTTTTTCTTAGACAAAGAGGATATAATGAAACCTTAAATGCTTCTCCAGCACATGTGAATAACAATGTGAATCCGCTAATTTGCACGTTGCTGGATTGTTTTCTTGATTGGTTCGAATTGTGAATCCTTGTAGAAAATGAGTTCACAAGTATAAGAAGATGAGGATTGAATATTAGAGATGATTGGAGCCTCGTTTATAACACAATCAAAATCAAGAATTTTTCCAAAGATGTTAGAATTTTTTGAAATTTTTTGTAAATGTCAAAAAAATAATTTAGGAGCACGTTGCACTCGAGTTTGGAATTTTAAGAGCTAATGAACCTAATAAATGACATTACTAAAATGAGTGTTTTTCCAAACTTGTTAAGAAAATTCTTAAAAATTCTACAGAGGTTAAAAATAATTTTGTGGAGCCGTTGTAGAAAATTTTCAATTTTCGACTTGTAGAACTCATGATATGAGCTCTCCAAGTTAAGACGTTTTCCAAATGAGCCCTTAAAATTGTAGAAAAATATTATTCTTGTTGAAAATAAAAGTTTTGACCATCCTTGAATTTTGGAATTTTTCTAAAATAATTTATAGGCTCAAATTAATGAATCAAGGTTGTTTGGTATAAAATGGAACCAAACGAGGAACTACAAAAATACATGGCGGAAAAGGGATCAATCGAGGCCTCAACGAGGACGTTTAGTTCTTCTAGTGGGGGTGGTGTGTTACAACCATATTTGGAAGGGTTCGGTCTTGGCAGGATTGCGGAATGTCAGGACCGAGCAGGTGCCTAAGTCTGATCGTGTGCGTGCGACCTAGGCACAAAAGGGTGGCAACGGCTAGTGCATTGAGAAGATGCACGGGAAAGAACTGGAGTTGACTTGTGACGGTTTTGAGAAGACCCGAAAAAGTCGGCATCATGGATAGTTGTGACGGAAATGTCGAGAGCAATTGGGATGGATGGAAAACGTGGGTCTAGTGGACGGTTACAGCCCACTACCCACGTCCAGAAGCTCAGCAGCAAGAAGGACCGATGGAGGAACGTGATACTGAAGTAGTGGGACGGTTGAGACCCACTATTGACGGTTAGACCCACGATCTGCAATAACTGCCAACCGATTTTACCCACTCTGCGAAGTGGGTCGTTTTCCATAAGCATGTTGTAATCCGAGGGCTATAAATATCTCTTGAGCTGCACAAGAATGTTTAGTATGTTTTGGTAGATAAATACCTACAGCTAGTGAGAGTCCGTTTTGTGTGCAGCCAAGAGAGTTTATAGTCTCTTTATAAATCATATTGGTGAGTGAATAAGAATTATAAAGTTGAGCGTGGCCCGTACCTTGTGTCTCTTTTACTTTCTGTTCGTTATATTGTTTATTGTTTACTGGTGTTTGACTGATTGTTTTGGTGTGCGAAACAAGTCTCACAAAGGGTGAAAAAGATAATAAAAACCGCTGCGAAATAATCCCTTGTGACATGAATTTTTTTTTTACGGGCCACGCCCAACCCTTGGGCCTGCGAATAGCAACCCGAGGCCTTACTCTGAAGATGGAGCCAAGGCTGAGGCGCCTGGAGGCGTTGGTGGGAGCCCCAAACGCTGAAGACGATGCTTCCATATTTGCTCAGATCAACGACTTAAACACAGAATGGTTGTCAACTCGAAACTCCATTGTTGAAGTTTCAGAGTTGGTTGGTCAGAGGGCGCTAGTAACTGAAGAGGACCTAGAGTCCAGACTAGAGCATTTTGTAACGGAAGAGAACCTAGAGTCCAGACTGGAGCATTTGGTAACGGAAGAGGACCTAGAGTCCAGACTAGAGCATTTTGTAACGGAAGAGAACCTAGAGTCCAGACTGGAACATTTGGTAACGGAAGAGGACCTAGAGTCCAGACTGGAGCATTTGGTAACGGAAAAGGACATAGAGTCCAAACTGAAACACTTTGATCTAATTCTTACCAAGTGCATCAAACTTGTTAACTTTTTGTTGCCAAGTATCTTTAATCCTTATTTTCAATTGTTTTCAAAGCAATTAATCTTGGTCCAATTATTTTTTAAGTTTCTTCAGACACTGTTCCAACAATACTAATTATTTGAAGGCATTAATGTTATACAGTTTTATATATGCATTTACTTTCTCGAGAAAAAGTGGTGTACTTGTTTTTTGGGTTACGGAGCATTTCCTTTTCAATCAGCTTAATTATATGGCATAACTACACTTTCTCAAATTTAAAAAGATATTGTGTGCAATGAAGTGGGGTCATGACTTTGGGGAAGTTATATTGAGAAGGGATTCGGACAAATAAATTGGCACGGCTAGCCCTTAATGGGAGGTTTTTGACAAGGGATTGAATGACCATAATTCATGACAATTACAGATTTCCCATGTATGGATATAAAGGAGAATGAAACGAGTGAACTTTTTTATTGTTCTTTTCAAAAATCATCTCAAAAGGAGTAAATATGGGTATTTGGAGTAATGTTAGGAATGGAACATACAGAAGACAAAGAGGAAAAGTTTATTTTCTAGTTCCTAAAATGCTCCTTGCATTAATAACATTCAATTAAACCTAAGGTGTTCTAAGTGAGAAACTCAAATGTGGAATATATTAACGCTCATTTGAAACTCATATTTATCAAATATGGAGGGAAGATTAGAAGGAAGGAAGATCAAGTGTGGAACATCTGGAAAATTCTATTAATATGCATAAGCAATACTTCAAGTGCTTCTCATTTCAAAATGAGAATTTTGGTTTACATTTTGTTTCTCTTTTAATGGTGCAATTTTTTTTATGTTTGGGGACTTAACCTGTTAAGTCACTAAAACACACTTTCAAATTTGGAATTGTTCTAGTAAAAGGAATTCCCTTGTTCCTAAGAAAAATTAAATCTTTGGCCTAAGAAGGCCACACTATATAATGAAAACTGAAGAAAGAAAGAGACTATTGGATGATCTGGTCTACGAGGCCATTGGACTATTAAAAGAAAGAGAATCAGAATGCATTCCTCTACAAAAACCATTCCCCTTCACAAGGAATTAACTAGAAACTAAACCTCATAAAGTAAATCAATCTAGAAACTAAATCTTATAAAGCTCTTTAATAAGAGGTTCATCATTTTTATCCAAGAAAATAAAATCTGTCAGAGGATATCAAAAAGACTCCAACTAATGTTCAGAATGAGGGAAATAAAATATACAATGGTTAATTTACATCTCAAATATGAAAATAATTATCATAATGAAAATCAAATCTGTCAAAGGATATCAAAAAGACTCCAATTTTAATGTTCAGAATGAAGGAAAACAAATATAAAATGGGTAATTTACGTCTCAAATATGAAAGCAAATTCTGACATTTAATAACACAGAGATATAGCTAAACAAAAAGGTGACTACTTTCCCTGTCAAAACTATGTAGGTACTATCCCTGAATAATAATTGGACAACTGCCCAAAAAACAGTACAAATACAACAAAAAACAATATGAGCTGAACAAGAGAATATAAACCAACCTGGTAGGCCTTATTCTCCAACTTTAAAACTTCATCGGATTCTACAAGCTTTGTGGAATGAGTTTCCACCTCCTCAAATTTTCCTTCATGCATCAATTCCTCCTCGTCGAATGCAAGTTCATCATCAAACTTATGGATTGACCTTGATACTACAATGAATTGAATCTCTGTTTCAATCTTCTGATTGAACAGACACTCAATCTCAGCCTCCATATCAGTCTCTTTTTTCTGATGCCCCTTTAGGATATCTTGCATGTCATCAATGGTTGAACTGTTCAAGTTTAGGGCCTCTTCAAGTTCAAAAACCTTATCCTCCTTTTGTTTTAGAAAAGCTGCAGACTCCTCCAGTTTGTCTTTTAATTTACTCAGTTCGTACTTTAAGCTTATGACCTTGCTATCCAAAAGATCAAATGATTTCTCACCCATCAACTCTGAATGCAAACAGCTATTTTGAGTTGGTTCTTTTAGCAGAGAAATCTCGACTTCCTTTAACCCTACAACTTCTGCAATCGTATGTCGCATAGTTAACACATAAAAATTATTACAAAACCAGAAATTGGTTTGCAATCATCATATATAGAAAGAACAGTTTTTTTCAGAGGCTGGGGCATTAACTTAATAAATTAAAGACAGCCACATACAAAATGATGAAAAGCAAAAAGAAAAGATGCTCAATATTGAAGAGTATCACAATAAAATAATAATAAACTTCACATATATGGTTATAAAAAAGGTAAATAAGCCAAATAAAGAAAAAATTACACCAAGCCATTTTTCTCATAATTTATTTCCCAAACAACACTTGGAAATTGCACAATAAAATGATGAGTGGGTATCCATACCCCATTCTTTGCACAAAAATCAGTTAGTATGATTATTCCTGTCAATAGGAACATAATAGTCTCTCATATTGCCAAGGCAGCAGAATTTAATGTGGAAGAAAATCCTACTCATCTGTGACATAGAATGTCAAATATAGTAGATACCAATCAATTATAGACTTCTTACATTATCATTAAATAGATTTTTAGGTTAGCAATAACAGCAAAGTACGACAATAGGCCCTCAATAAATGTTGTTTTAAACATGCATGAAACCTGAAACATTCTCAAACAGATTGAATCCATTACAAGGCAGATCCATTTTCCATTTTAAACACGTGTGATAATTCTAGTCAAGGGACATCCTCATTTTGCCCCCACTAAAGTACCAAACGTGCCTTAATAAAAATGAACACGCAATACAACAAAAAGCAGGGCACGAATACCTAGAATCCTTGAAAACATAATAAAACAGAACAGTTTCTATTAAGGAAGAATGGCACACCTTTTTCAAGCATTTCCTGAGCAAACTGCAATGCCAGTATAGACTCCACCAGGGGATCATGGGCAGTTGAGGATATACAGTTGTCAGATTTTCCTTTAGCAGTCCAAGCAAAATCATCCTGCAAAGTATCTTCAGAGTTTCCATTTTCTTTATCGTAATCATCTTGGTGTTCACAGTTGATTTTAGGTTCTCCATCCAATATTTCATCCAAGTTATCTTCATCACAATTTGTTGACTTCCCATTGAATCTCCTCCCATTGTTCATAGAAAATTTTCCATCAATAAACAAAACATTGGTGCTTCTAGAGTCAGATTCCATGCTGGAACGAGAGTTCTCCTCCTTTTCAATTTTGATTCGCTCTCCTCTTGCCTTTTTACTGGTCTCCTTTTGGCTTTTTCCCCGTTGAAAGGGATCTGCTACAATAGTTATATCACTTTGATTCTTCACCCTATTACTATCAGGCTGATATCCCATCCATGAAGCAGTCTTGCGACTCAACTTTGGAATACTAGCTGCGGTAGATGACTTACTACTGTGGTCCTCACTGTTGTCTGAATCTGTCTCAGCATCAAAACTGTGTCCAATTGCCGATCCAGAATCGAAGGCAATCCCAGCATTGAATCCAACATTTCTCATTTCTGCATTAGTAGATGATGATAAAGATCCATCACTCTTGATCGAAATCTCAGCAGACAAACCTGTAGGCTTATCTGCTACAGTTACAGAACCACGTCTCAATGTCTTACCAGCATCTGAACTATAACATCCATCTTTATTGACTTCCCTCTTAATCCGCCTCCATTTCTTCAACCCAAATCCTTTAGCTTTGGCAGGTGGGGTAAAAGAAGCAGCTGGAACATTAACCACCAAAGTTCCATTGTTTTCTGTCTGGTGTTCATTGACCTGTACTAGCTTGTCAGAGTCAAGCGCTCCATTTGCTTCCACTGATTCAAGGACAGAGCTCTCACTTTGCAAATCCATCACCAGAACTATGCTGCCTGCAAGCGTAATGCATCGAAGAATTAGACTATCTTTAGTTTCAGCCTTAGATGGCTACCAAAGTCAAAATTCAGCCAAAAAAGAAAATCTCATGAAAATTAAGCAAAGGCAAATGAAAAGGCAACCAGATCTTAATTTTAATCAAGATCTTCAATTCATGTGAGCGAAGCCACACATGATCGCCATCAAAATCAAGATCTTCAATTTAAGTGAGGGAAGCCGCGTTTGATCGTAATCAGAATCAAGATCTAAAATTTAACACATTCTATCCACAATTCAGCTTGAATACACAATCTAGCAGATATTACATACTAGATTAGGGTTGTACCTTAAAGAAAAATCCAAGCCCAAATCAATCAAAGAAGAATCCACCGCTCAAAATTGATCTAAGGACTCCAAGTCTTCACCTGCTCCTCTAGCAGCGATCTTCAATGGAAGAGGCCCCTCATAGCTCACATAAACTCAAGAGATCGCAAAGGAGGTCTTTTTCTTAGGATTTTTCGCGATTTTTAGCCATGGTGACGTCTGCCTCTCTCAGCTTAAATAGCCCAATCCCAAAGAAACGCAGTAGATTCTTATCTTCAACTAGGGCTCCTCACGTGCGGCCTTTTCTCAGCAACGGTCACGATTCAATCATCCAAACTTCGCTTCCATCATGATCGATTTTGTACGAAGATCATGAAAAACTCTTTGCCGCTGCCTGGTCCCCACTGTCGCGACCTCCAGCTCTCTTTTTTCTGTCGGCTTTCTTTTTTCCTTTTCTTTCTTCAACCCGGAAAGATTGTAGATACTTGGTCTAAAGCTTTGTTTGATTTATTTTCTTGTCAAATGAAAAAGAGAAAATTTGGAAAAGGAAATTTCAAATTAATAGTTACAATTATCCGATCAGATTTTCTGCTACCGAACGGGGTGTTCCCCTGTTGCGGACTAATCAAAACTCATCAGCATTATTATATTAATAAATTAAAACTGTGTTGAAAGGATGAAAGAGAACTCGGAACCGTATTTCATTCTGGGTTCAGTAGAAGCGGAAAGGAATGAAGCTTTCTTTTCTTCACTTCGTTTTACATGACCAATTGAAGAGACGATCTACACCATTTTAAATGAGGTTGTTCATAATTGACATATATTTACTGTTGAGTGAAACGAACTTCACTCCAATTTATAAATTATGTTTAAAAATTTATTTATGATGTATTTAAACGATGGAATAATAATTCATATAATTTTATTTCTGATATATATAAAATAATAATTATAAATTAATATAATTTTATTTGAAGATTTTTTTTTTAAAATAATAATCATAAATTATGTGATTTGAGATATTTAATTTAATTTTGTATGAATGATTATAATTATATTTTATAATTGTGATATATTCAAATTAATTTGTACAAATTATTTCATAATACATATATTTATATATTCAATATACATAAATTTGTTTGTAATGTATGGAAATATATATTGATAAATTATTTAAAATTTTATATAATTATATATTAAAAATATACACTTAACAACATATTTTTAATTATTTTTGAAAGATATTTAAATTATTTTGTAAATATATTTAAATGAATTTGTAAAACAAAATATTCAATTTTTTTTGTAAAATATTTAAATGAATTTGTAAAACAAAATATTTTTAAATTTATTTGTAAGGTATTTAAAAAAACATTATTTAAATTATTTTATATTTTATATAATTATATATTAAATATATAAAAAAAATATTCATGTAAAACCACTAACACATTTATGTTAAAACATACGTTAATGTAAAAGCATTTATTCTTTCATGTAATTCTGCAAAAAAATAAAAAAATTAAAACAAGAGTTACCCGGTGAAGCAAACTTCACCTAGGTATTTATAACGCTCAAATTAGTGAAACAAGCACTACTTGGTGAAAGAGTTTTTACTATAATATTAATACTGCATTATGATTGGTCCAAAATAGAGTAATAGAGAATTTGGTAGCTAAAGATCTAGACTGCATATTAGGGATCAAATTATCAAATTGGGATTTCTTCTTGGGACAATTGGTATTTCTAATATTTTATCTCAAATATCATAATTTGAAATTATTATTATTAAAATTATATAAAATAAAGTTTTGACTAAACGGTAAAAACATTATTAATTTATTATTACCAGACATTTATAAATAAATAAAATATTAATATTACTAACTTAATTATATAGGTTTGAGAATTTTGAAACTAGTTCTTATTAATATGTAACAAAAATAGTTAATTATATTATTAATTATACTATTAAAATTTATTATTACAAATATTAGTCAATTAAATATTGTAAAAGAGTACTATATTTTATTTTGACAGAATTGTCAAATTTGAGCTATTTATAATTTGGATTTCATGCATTTTCTTTTCAAACCATATAATTTGAGACTTTTTGTTGTTGAAGAAATACATAACGATTTTGTACTCTTTTTGGTCTTATAAAGATATGTCAGGTATCGACCGTCAGATTATTCAGCATCAGATACCCTTGTACGAGGATGCCAAGCCGGTAAAATCGGAGCTCTAGAGAATACGAGCAAATATCATGGAGAAGATGAAAGAGGAAGTCCAGAAGAAAATCAGTGCTAGATTTCTTGAAGTTGTAGACTACCTAGAGTGGATCGCCAATGTAGTTCCAGTCGTGAAGAAGAATAGAAAGATTCGAGTATGCGTGGAGTATCGAGACCTCAACAAAGCGAGTCTCAATGATAGCTTTCTTTTTACCACAAATGAGGAGATACAATCTTTTCGTTCATCAATGAATTCTTAGGCTACAACTAAGTACAGATGGCTTTAGAAGATAAAGAGAAGACGACGTTCATTACATAAGTTGGAACGTTCTGCTATAGAGTCATGCCTGTCCGGCTGAAGATCGCATGAGCAACGTACTAGAGAGTGACTATAATGATCGTGCACACCATGATCCGCAAGTTTTTCTTTTGATTTTAACTGATAACCAAGATAGTCTCGTGGTAATTTTTTATTTAAGAGACCAAAATATCAAGAGTTCAATTTCAACTGGAAACATTTAGAAAGTTGAACGGAAGTGGGGACATGGATGTATAGTGTCATGCTTGTTAATTTGATTCGTTCCAATCTCATGTAGCTAAATAAATAGTTGTTTTCATTTCTTGATAAAACCTAATACTTAAATTTATGAATCTATTCATGCATGTTTAGTAAGAAAAAAATTAATTTAAACTTACTGTTGTTGCGGAAGATGATTCACCATAGCCAAATAAAGTCGAAAATAGGTCAATTAGAACGGATCTAGTAACTCCTTCCTCAACAACATTGGGCGGATGTCTGACTTTACCTATTTATACATAGCTATCATCATTCCTAAAATGTTACTGCAACCTACTAGTCACTGTCATAAAGCGTCATTGTGTGGTGACTTGTTCCTCTATGACGAGCTCGAACTTCGTCGATCTGGTGTTTCAATTATCTTATTGTGAAAGAGACGTCAATTAGAGTTGAATAAAATATTAACACCCAATAAATTAGATAACGAGTAGAAACACATGTAAATTGATTTTATTACCTAGACGCTCGTGATAAGTCGAAGATAAATGTGGAGCTAGACGAAGAAAGTGTTGCGGAGAGGTGATTTGTATGACAAAACTAAGTTCTTAAGTTATAGTAATTGTGTTTAGGATTTATGTTTATATTGTAAATTATAATTATTATTTCTTACTAAAATAAATTAGGCCTCAAGATATAAAAACTAATGCAAGGTACATCTATATAAAACCCTATTTTTGATATTAACCAACAAAAATAATATTAAGAAATTATCTTTATTGCTACCTCATTAAAATGTTATTCATTTTGTTTTACATTTCTTTAATTATTATTAAATTTGATGTCAATAAATCATTATTTCGATGTCTTATAATTGAATTTAGCCTACTATTTTCTTTATAATCTATATTTTTTAAGTTGTAAATTAATATGTTTATGATAAATATAAAACAATAAAAATATTTTGAGAACGGGCCTATTTTTAAAAATCTCGATGTCATTGTAAATAGTCAAAGTTAAAATTAGGAGTAATTCTTATTTTTTTGTTAAAAGATTTTCTTTAAAATCACAATTCATATTATATTATAGTGCTTTTTAGTTTCATTTGTACTGATATTACAGTGTATTTTTTTAATTTGATATAATTTTTTTTTATTAAATTGACTGCATAATCTTTTCCAATCAAATAATAAAATTTTAAATTATTCCAAAATAATATGATGATAAAATATTTAATTAATTGCAAAATATATATTAAAACATTTTTAATATACAAAATAAAAATTGTATAAAAAATACACATCTAATTCTATTATTTCTCATAGTATTAATTTTATGTAATCATTAAAGAGTCTCAACTTATAAGAGAATATGCTTATCAATCAAAATGTATTACATTTTTAAGGGTTTTTTTTTCTTATTGACCCCAATTCTATAATTGTATTATTTAGAATAATAAATTAAGATACCATCAATTATTTTTGTAAACAAATCGAAGAAGAAAAAACTCACTAAAACCCATAATTTTATAAATTTGAAATATTTTTCAACTTTTTATAAGTTGTATATTAATTGAAATTTGATGATAGTCAAATGACAAGATTGGAGATTTTTGGGTCAATAATTAACCTTTTCTTATACTTAGTAATTAATTTGAAATGCGGTGAATCTGTTTTGTTTTGGTAATTAAGTGACCAATGTGAATATTAATATTCACAATAAAGTATTATTAATTATAGACTTTATGAATTATAAGTAAAATGAATATTTATAGCTAGGTAACAAAGAATCTTAATGGATCAAGTAAATATATGCTTAATATTTCTAAAATGCTGAAAGATTTACTAAAGCATAACGAGATCAGATTTAATTAATCTCATATAATTTTTAAAAAATAAATAAATTTCATACAATTAGCACGGAAATTCACCAAATTTAAAATTAATACAAATAAATCTTATAAATTTACAAACACTTGTAAGAAGGCAGTAAATTTTGCTTGGATTTTAAATTATACTTGCAATGTTTTTACTTATTTCATCTATCTTAATTAAAATAAATATAACTTATTCTAGAAGTAAATTCTCGTATGAATAACTTTAAATAACTTAAATCAAATTATATTGATAATATTAATTATAATATATGCTAGCAGTAAAATATTAATCTTAATATCGTTTTAATTTATGGGTGTTTAAAAATAAAGGAAAATATTGTTATCTTATTATAAACATTTAAATAAGAATATTTTTTTTGTTACTTAAAAATTCATGTAATCTTTATTTTTTTAATATCTGAATTTGTATTAGAATTGTTCTAAATATTTCTTAATAAAGGTAAATTTAATTATTTTTTAAAGTAATATCGTCGCGATATCGATGATTAGTTCGCGATTGTTTTAATCATCAATTTGGTACTTGAATTTTTAGACTATAACAATATTATTATTTTTATAACCCGGAAAACCTAAAAATTTCAACATCGATTTACATGTCATAATTCTTTTTTTAAATAAAACATTATTTAAAAAGTTTTATAAGAATATCTGACCTTTTCAAATTAATTATAAAAATAATTAATCAAAGATCAAATTTCAAATAATCTTTCAATTTTGAATAATCAAATTAAAATTTATTTTTAGAAATATGTATTTAAATTAAGTAGAAATAATTAATTTAAAAGATTATTTATTTGATAGTGAGTCGTTAATTAATTCAGTTTAAAATCAATAAAATGATACGTATACAAACGTATTTGTAACTAGAGTTTCTTTTTGGTTCGTAGTTTGGTGATACTCAGGAAAGGAATTTCGCGCTTCATCCTTCGTGCCCGTTTTTAAAAATGGTCTCTACTTAATGGTCTCTACTTAAAAATGGTCTCTATCAAAAAGACCGAAACAAATTCAACAAAGATCAATATGATGAGATAGTTCAGTGGTCGGTTAATACCATGAAGGAGGTCTTAAAGTGCAATAAAACGACAATGTATACTATCAGAAATAACCCAAATAAAACGTGGAAAAATGACCAGGTGTGGAGCAATAGGTCTGAACCTGATACAGAGAAGGGAAAGTTCTATATAGATACTATGTCCCAAGAGTTATCACCCTTGATTATCCATATAGATTTGAACTACCTGCGGAGATTGAAGAAAAATTCGTGAAAGCTTGGGACTCTATTATTATTGGGTACTTTATGAGAAATACAAAAGTTCCTTATCCAACCGTGAAGACAAACCTTATGCATTAATGTGAAAGTTCTGGAATTGAAAGAATTACAGGTAATGACCATAGATTCTACATTCTATCTTTCAGAAACGGAAGCAAGATCAAGTCAATCAACGAAACAAATACACTTTTATTAAGGGTCAACGCTTAATACTATATAAATGGAGTGAGGAGTTAAACACTAATCACAGACCTCCAAAGCTTGAGATGATATGGGTCAATCTAAAGAATATCCCTCCACATTTGTGTAATTCGACCAACCTTGCCTATATTTCTAGCATAATAGGCAAGCCACTGATGTTTGATCCAGCTATGGAAGACTATGAAAGAGCCTCTATATCCAGGGTAAGCGTTGTGATTCACCCAAGAAGCTCTCTTCCGCTGAAGGGGGAGCTTAAGGATAGACTGATAAATATTTGAAATTGGTGCAAGGTACAAATGACATCTGAATAGGTGTGTGAATTACATTACATTCACTCATTCAACAAATAAATGCCCTACAAATAATTCTCGAAATGTCAATCTAAGCAATCATGCATCTAGAAGAAGTGAATAAGATACCAACAAGGGTAATCAGAACATTAGAACTAGAACAACACAAGAAGCCTCTTCCAATGTTAACATTCTTGCAGATAATTAGAAAATGAACTAAGTCCAAACTGAAACTGTCAATGAAGGAAATCATCCTTGGACTGAAGCTAAAGAAGTTATACAGGAAGAAGGTTACAAAACTAGAAATCAAGAGCAAAATAAAGCTAAAGGCCAAATGAGGGTCAAAAGGAAAATCACAAAAAAGATGAAATGGGTCAGGGCATAGAAGAATGTTGGGAACCAAAGTCGTGATAATAATAAAGGTATGGATATTGGAATTAAGGGTCATGATCAACACAAGGTTAAAAACAATGAGGATCTGGATCAGAATCAAACGCCACTTATGGGTCAAGATCAGCACCAGGCTGAGGGTCAGAATCAAGGTCTAGCTATGGATTAAGATTAGCATCTGGTTGAAAGTATTGAGGGTCTGGGTCAGAATAAAGGTCTGGGTATGCATCAGGGGTCTGGGGTTAGGAAAAGATTTCATCCATCGGTCATGTTAGGGAAGGTATTGGGAATGTTGAAGTTAATAAAGGATTTACTCAGGGTACCAAAACTATCGGTCCGAATTGTGCATCGCTCCAAAAAACTGGTCTGGACCGAGAGAACACTATTAATATCGGTCATGGTGAAGAGATACCCAAAAGTACCGGTCAAAACCATGCGAGAAATATCAATCAATGTTGTAATGACCATTAAGCCCAAGAGAATAGTAAAATTAACCATGATAAAGAAACAAAGAACTTCAAGCCAGAAGCGACCGAGGAAATCATAACCATAGCCAATAAACCTCTCAAATTATAGGTCTGAACCGAGGAATCCTGAACCCTCAAAACGTGGTTCAGGACCGTGGAATTATGGGTCCCTATGAAGCAAGTAAGCCAGGTCTTGACCAAGAAAACCAGAAGCTACAATAGTGTGCTAAAGATGATATAAATAAGGGTCAAGACCGAATGTTTCAAGGTTCTCACAAAGCCACATCTCTAGGCCATGGGTCTAGCCCTCACGTTGCTGGAAATACAAGTAAGGACAGAAAATGCATAAATTGAAATATATTAAAAATCAAGAATGAATAAGGAAGTATTGGACCTTAGTCTACTTTTCTGGACTGTGACCAAGAAAATCCGAGGCTCAAAAATGTTGAATTTTTGCTGAAACTATTGAACATGACCTATAAATACTTGGTTTCAAAGAATTTAAAAATCCAGAATTGAACCTAAACAAGAGAGGTATTGAAGTAGAAAGCTTAAGTTCCGAAGTGAGTCGAATCGAAATAGGAACTGCTCAAGAATCTAGTATTGAGGAAGTCCAAAGTCAAAAAGGCCAAACATAAGAGAACATGCAGACACTCACGAACAAAAAGAAGGGGCTACTAGCACTGGTAAAGTTGATCCGGATGTAGCATATCCAATCACCGATGAGTATGAATTTCAGAGAACACAATCTATAGTCATTGAAGATAATGAGGACAGTGATGCATATGACTTCACTAATGATGAGACATATCGTGTAGTGCAAGAAAGTCTTAAAATACAGGAACCAAACCCTTATATCCATTCATGAATATCATTACATGAAACATAAGAGGTCTGAATGATCCTCTCAAATGGAAAGAAATTAAGAGGATTATTGAGAATCAGAAGGTTACAATCATGGGGATTCTGGAAACGAAAATCAAAAGCAATAATGTTGACAAGGTTCGCATGTTGTGCGTTGATAGTAGGTGGGAACTCATTCATAATTCAAACTCGAGAACTAGAAGAATCCGTGTTGTCTAGGATCTAATGATTGTCAAATTCAAGTTGTTTTTCTCATATGATCAAAGAATACTAGTTGGGATTAAGGAAAAAATCACTAAAGTTGAGTTCCAACTTGCTATCATATATGGTAGAAATTCTAGTACCAAGAGAAGACTGCTTTGGAGCTGTCTTAGGAACTGGATTAATGGCGATAAACCATGGGCTGTCCTTGGTGATTTTAATGCTACGAGAAGCGAAATTGACTGAAGCTTGGAGTCTTATATTACCCAAGATATGATTGACTTCAAAGATTTCACCAGAGACATAGGATGCATCGAAACCAACCAACTCAGGGAACTTCTTTACGTGGTCATCAACTCAAGAGATGGACATATTTGAAAAATCATAATTGATAGAAGTCTTGTCAATTAGAAGTGGATTTCTCAATTCCCGAGAAGCCAACTACACGTTTTGAATCTCAGAATCTCAGATCACATCCCTATCAAACTATTCTAGGAGAAGGAGGAGAGATTCAAAATACCTTTCAAGTTTTTTAATTTTTAGATGGAGAGTAATAATTTCAAATATATATTGGGTAAAGTGTGGGCCAAAAATGTGGAGGGATCAAACATGTTTAGGGTCTTAGAAAAACTCGGACTTCTAAAAATTCAACTAAAAAAGTTTGACAAGAAGAAGTTTAGTAACATCTTCAAAGGAGTCCATAAAGCCAAAATTGAGTTAGTAGAAGTCCAAAGCAAGTTACTTGGGGAAAAATGATGAGCAACTTAACGAGGAAGAAAAAGATGCACTTGGCAATTTCAGAAAGGTGAGCTTATTAGAAGAGAACTTTGTGAAACAGAAATTAAGGCATTTATCTTGGTGACAAGAATACTGCCTTGTTCTATCATAAATTTATGGCGAGTAATCTAAGGAACAATATTTACAGGCTAAACAATGATGAGGGTGAATATGTATAGGGATAGAAAGGGGTACAAGATCTAGCCATCAACTTCTATAAAGAGCTTATGAGTAAAATGAAAGCATAATCAAGTCATCTGAACACCTTATACGTGATTATTGATAAAAAAAAGGTTTCTTCTGAAGACACTCAAGACTTAATCAGGGTTGTCACACAGGATGAGGTAAAAGAGGCTATGTCCAACATCAATGGTAATAAAAGCCCAAGTCCAGAAGGTTTTAATGCTCAATTCTTCAAGGAAAATTGTTTGGTTATGGGTCACGATAGTATGGGAGGGGTTCTAGAATTCTTTAAGAACGGGAATATTCTCAAGAAGTGGAATACTACAGTCTTGACTCTTATACCCAAAACCTCATTTCCCGAAAAGGTTCAAGATTTCAGACCGATTTGATGTTGCAATTTTGTTTACAAAATAATTTCAAAAATTCTTTCAAAACAATTTAAAAATGTGATTTGTAAAACAGTTAGTTTAAATCAATTTGCTTTTATTCCCGGTCGTACTATCTCACATAACATTCTACTCATACAAAACCTCCTCAAAGGTTTTGGAAAGAGAAAAATATCTCCGAGAGTGACTTTCAAAATTGATATAAAAAAGTCTTTGATTTTGTTAGATGGGAAGTCATTTAGGACTTTATGGTCGTATCGGGTTTTCCCATGATTTTTATAAAATGAATCATGCAATGCGTTTCTACCTCTCGTTTTATAGTTAGCATCAATGAGATCCATGGAGGCTACTTTAATGGTGAAAACGACGTGAGGCATGGAGATACCTTATCATCATACCTTTTCTTTGTCATCATGACGATCTTTGAGAACGTCTTTACGACGTTCTGAAAGAATACCCCATACATCTTCCACCCATTCTATGAGGAGGAGGAGATCCCTATTTATGCTTTACTAACGATTTGTTCATTCTCGCGCATGTTGGCGTTGGTTCCATAAAAACTGTATGAGATGCACTAATATTTTTTTATGAGGTTACAAGTTTGACTATCAATGAGAACAAGATCTTGACATTCTATGGAGGAGTAAAAGAGGAAACGAAAGCAAACATCTATAACATCATGGGCATCGTAGAAGGAAACTTCCCGATAAGATACTTAGGCATACCACTCAAGGAAAAATAGATCCAAATCTCGCACTACAGACCACTAATCGAGAAAATGAAAAAATTGAACTGGTCAAAAGCGTGGTAATGAGAATCATCAGTTACTAGTCGCAAAAACTTGTGCTCTCGAAGAAGGTAATGAAAGAACTTGACGTGCTAATGAGAAACTTTATTTGGGGAAGCAACGGGAGAGGCAGTAAGAAGGTTAAGTGGGCCACACATTGAAAAGCAAAGGAAGAAGGCGGCATATGACTCAAAAACTGTGTTGAATGGAATAAAGCGTCGACGAATAAGCACCTATGGGCCATCGAGAGAAAACAAGAATTACTCTGGATCAAGTGAGTCCACACCTGGTTTATGAAACACGAAGAAACCATTCTCTCATCCAAAATAAGCGAAGGTATGGGATGGTCATTAAAGAAAATCCTTAAGTTAATAAACAATATTGTAGGAGTTTTTGACATTAGTTGGGGGAGACGACAGAAACACACTATTTTGGCATGATCCATGGTATGAGGACCAACCACTAATCAATTAAGAGGAATTCAGAAACGTGAGGATCATACGGGATTACCTAGCTGCCAAGGTTAGAGACATTAATGACGGGCTATAGAATTCTCTACTTAGATGAATACTGGTGGGGCGTCGCATTTTCAAACATATTAGTAACATCCAATTCAACGAAAGAGTAGACGTACACCGATGGAAAGACGAGGAAAACGAGAAGATGATTTCAAGCAAAGTGTGGAATACCATCCGAGAGAAGGAAAAAAATAGTAGATTGGGCTAATATGGTCTGATTGTCAAAGGTTATCCCAAGACACTAATTCATCATATGGCTTGATTTTCGGGAAAGGCTAAACATGAGAGATTGCGTCAGAAAGAACCTGAAAATTCCCGATCCAAGTTGTCTATTATGTGAAGGGAATGAAGAAACAATAGATCACTTAAGTCAAGTGTTTTCAAAAGCGGCTTCAGTACAATCGTCTTTCACAAATGGCGAGAAAGGAATGCAATGGTGCACTAGAGAATAAGAACAAGTGTATAGGAGACATGGGAAGACATAGTATTTGAAAACAACTCAAATCTATAAATGCTGAGACGAGTACCCATGATTGAAAAAAGCTGGAAACTAAGATGGATGTGAAAAATCACATTCAAAGAAGGCACGAGAACAAAAAAAATTATTTAGATATACGATTTCAATTGTTTGTGTGTTGTGTAATTCATTTGTTTCAGTCTATTACGAACTAAAATTTTTTTAGACTTGTCTAGAAAAATACATAAACTCATTAGATTTTTTTCCATATTTGGAAATTTTTAATGAAATAACGTTAAGTTGTTTTTCCCCAAAAAAATGTACAAATTTCAATCTAAACTGGTAATTCAAAATAGAGGATGATTGGAAGCTTATTAAGAGTTGTAGAACACTTCTTAACTCTCAAGAAAGTTTTGTGAATGCCTAGATCAAAGACTTAAGGCTTTACAAGAAAATTTTGAAAATATAGAATGTTTGAAGCTTTAATGGAAATTTTTTTAAAAATCTTGATTGAGGGCTTGAGAGTGGATATCCTACATTTGGATTGCTCATTGATGGTCTTTTGGCTATTTTTGGTCAGATGTTGGTGTAGGTAGAAATGATGCTCCTAAGCTTAGGGGAAATGATCACCAGAGTAGGGTGATCATTTCACGTTTTGAACGAAGTCAAAAGATGGAGAAACAAAAAACACATGGTGATATGATTGTTCTTATCCCGATCGTGGTCGCGAGGAAGATGACAACATAGGGTGAAACGACGTCATTTCGAGTGAAAATTCAAATGAAGATGACAACATAGGGTGAAACGACGTCATTTATAATAATTTTATAATAAAAAATTTAAAGTGAGAGAAAATATGAAATAATTTTTTTTAAATAATAAAATTTGAAGAACCATAAATTATTAAATGTTTTTAGGTGACATGTACAATTTAAAATTAAAGAGAGAAACTATTTCACTAGATACAAATCTTTCGCTCACCCTGTTAATATTCATTAAACAAATAGTTATCATAGTTTAGTTTATACAAACGTGAGAATTCCATTTTTCTGACCAGTAATTATAACATGTAGAGGTTGGATTTTATTAGATTAATGTGTTACATTAATATTATTGAAATTTGATTAAAATATTTGGTCATTTTTATTTTTTTATTGCTTTGTTATAAAAAGACAATAATATTGTAGCACCAAGTTTTATATGGATGATAGTTAATGATAGGTTACGTGATACTGTTGGGAAAAAGTAAAAACAAAGTAAAAAAAAAGAGTTAATTAAGTGAGAATTAATTAACTTAGAAATAATGAAAGCTATAAAATATTAAACAACTGAATTTTGATGATGTTTAATTAGAATAAAGTTAGATGTTTAATTAGAATAAAGCTAAGTTATCTATTTTGCTTTGTGCAGGTGCATAAGACTATGCTAACTTAGATGTGGTCTAAGTAGGCTAATTAGACGTAGTTAGACGTGTGGTAGTTTAACTCCTTTAGACTTGGTCTAAAGGGTAACATAGTTAGACGTGGTAGTCTAACTATTTTAAACTTGGTCTAAAGGGTAACGTAGTTAGACGTGGTAGTCTAACTTCCTTAGACTTGGCCTAAAGAGAATCGTAGTTAGACGTGGTAGTCTAACTCCTTTAGATTGGTCTAAAGAGAAACGTAGTTAGACGAGGACGTCTACTCCTTTAGACTTGGTCTAAAGGGATGCGTAGTTAGTTGAGGTAGTCTAATTCCTTTAGATAAGTCTAAAGGGATACATAGTTAGACGAGGAAGTCTAACTCCTTTAGACTTAGTCTAAAGGGATGCGTAGTTAGACAAGGACGTCTAACTCCTTTAGACTTAGTCTAAATGGAATCGTAGTTAGACGAGGACGTCTAACTCCTTTAGACTTGGTCTAAAGGGAATCGTAGTTAGACGTGGTAGTCTAACTCCTTTAGTCTTGGTCTAAAGGGAAACGTAGTTAGACGAGGACGTCTAACTCCTTTAGATATGTCTAAAGGGACGCATAGTTAGACGAGGACGTCTAACTCCTTTAGACTTGGTCTAAAGGGATGTGTAGTTACACGAGGACGTATAACTTCTTTAGACTTTGTCTAAAGGGTAACGTAGTTAGACGTGGTAGTCTAACTTCCTTAGACTTGGCCTAAAGAGAATCGTAGTTAGACGTGGTAGTCTAACTCCTTTAGATTGGTCTAAAGAGAAACATAGTTAGACGAGGACGTCTACTCCTTTAGACTTGGTCTAAAGGGATGCGTAGTTAGTTGAGGTAGTCCAATTCCTTTAGATAAGTCTAAAGGGATACATAGTTAGACGAGGAAGTCTAACTCCTTTATACTTAGTCTAAAGGGATGCGTAGTTAGACAAGGACGTCTAACTCCTTTAGACTTAGTCTAAATGGAATCGTAGTTAGACGAGGACGTCTAACTCCTTTAGACTTGGTCTAAAGGGAATCGTAGTTAGACGTGGTAGTCTAACTCCTTTAGTCTTGGTCTAAAAGGAAACGTAGTTAGATGAGGACGTCTAACTCCTTTAGATATGTCTAAAGAGACGCATAGTTAGACGAGGACGTCTAACTCCTTTAGACTTGGTCTAAAGGGATGTGTAGTTACACGAGAACGTATAACTTCTTTAGACTTTGTCTAAAGAACGCGCAGTTAGACGAAGACATCTAACTCCTTTAGACTTGGTCTAACGGAGCACGTCTAATGCCTTGCTTTAGCAGATGTCTAAAGAAAGCATACGTCTAACCACGATCAACTAGCTGTCTACTATTTCTGCTCCACCCACTTCTGTACAGTCTAACAAGCAAGCTAATTGTATCAAATGAACGAACGCCACATATGCAAATATCTTTCCAACTGCCTGTTTAGTACAAGACAACTTCAGAGGATATTCGACACACTACAAGTTTGGTACGGCCACAATCCATTTGCTCAGAGTTTGCTGCATTCTGATATTATGGGCGGCCTTCCAATGGACACTTGTCACGTGTCCATGAAGAATATTAGACCGTTGGTTCCCTTCTTTTACAAATAGATGCTCAAGGACAACGAAAGAAACACTTTCTAAACCTTACCAGTTATTGAATTCACAAGTTTTACTCTTGCTCTTACTAATATCTATCATCATTCAAGCTCAAGAGAGAAAATTAATTATTGTCTACCTGTGAGAATATTGTTGAGAATATTGTAAGTTGAACAGAGGCTGTTCTGTTCAACAGAGTGTTAGCTAGCTTAGTAAGTTGTATTTGATTCAAAGTATTTAGTGGATATCCTTCCGGTTGTGAAAGAAGGGGCGACGTAGGAGGGTTTGCTCCGAACATCCATAAAAAACTTTTTGTGTTCTTTATTTTCTGCTATTTATTTATCTTCCATCGGTTCAAAGCTTCAAATCTGACGAATAATTACGCACTTGAATCCGTTTTAAGAGTTCGAAGGATTTCTGATGAATAAAACAGATATTAATCCCTCACATAATTTTTATCGAATCCTTTATCATAAGTTGTTATCAATAGTCAGACCCTAGTCTCTATTTTTAGCACCAATCCTATCAAATGGTATTAGAGTCTCGTTTTCTATTCTCAAGTTTCAACAAGAACCTGAATCATGACTAAAGACGCCAACTCCTCCAAGATTCCTATGTTTTCGAAAGAAAACTACATCATGTGGAAGAAGAGAGTTCGTGCTCATCTTGCTTCCATAGATGATGACATGTGGAGTGTCGTAACAGAAGGTCCCATCAAGATAGAGAAAGACAGATCTAAGTGGACAAATAAAGACAAAAGGAAGAATAACCTCGATAACTTGGCCATGGATATCTTATACAGATCTCTAGAAGATAGCATGTTTAACTACATCATATCATGTGAGTCTGCCAAAAAAGGTTTGAGAAAGACTCACTCAACTTTATGAAGGAAACGAGCAAACCAAAGAAAACAAGAGTACGGTTTCCACCCAACAGTTCGACAACTTTAAGATGCGTCTTGGAGAAACGATGTCTGAGTTTGATGCAAGATTAAGAAAAATTGTTACCACTCTATCTATTTTGGGAAAGACCTACAACAACAGAGAGATTGTTATAAAGGTCATGCGAGCCTTACCCAGAGAGTGGGACATCAAGACTATGGCAATGAGGGAGTCCAAATACCTCAATAAGATAGAGCTCTTTGACTTGCTTTTCGATTTGAAGGTTTATGAGTTCGAGTCGAACTCTAGGAATGAAGAGCAGCACCCCACATCCACCATCATTACCAAGGCTTTGGTGACTACTAAGGAGCCACTAGTTGCCACTGAAATAAAGACGGTTGCGCAGTAGCTCAACAGCGACGCGATGGCTCTCTTCATGAAGAATTTTGGCAAATTCATGAAGAAGAGAAATTATAACTCAAACTCTTCAAATAATAACAATGATGATAAGACTAACTCTAAGGCTAATATGAAGTGTTTTAACTATGCCAAACTAGGTTATTAGAAATCGGAGTATAGGAAGCCAAAACATGATGAGAAGAAGAAAGACAACGAAAATGAACTAAAGGTCCTCATGGCGGCTGACAACAAGGCTAAGTGGAACCAAAGCGACTCTAATGACTCATAATCTAGTGATAGTGATGATGAAGAGGTTTCTTGCTTCATGGAAAGAGAAGAGGAAGACTCTGAGGTATTTGATTTTTCTTCAGAAGAGTTTTCACGAGATGACTTAGTTACTGCACTCAATGACATGGTCATGGAGTACAGAAAGTTATCTGAATCTCAAAATGAAATAAGATCAAAATCTGAAATCGATAAACCTATTTTATTTTAAAATACTGATTCAAAAGTTTTTGAAAACAACATGGTCGAGATCTTATCTGAAAATGAGAAACTTAAAGAAAAGGTTCAAACAATCTTTTCTGAAAATCAACGTTTAACTTATATTGTCACTTCTTGGACAAGGTCTGGAGAAGCTGTCAAATATCATATTAGTCTATTAAGGCCTGTCGGATGCAAATATGGTTTAGGATATGATAAAGCTATCCAAGATGAGTCCAGTGAAAAGTTAAACTCAGAAACATACAAGTTTAAACCAATAAGCTTTGTCAAATTGAGTTTAACTGATAATTGAACTGATCCAAGCTGCCGGGATCTAACCTTAAAGGATGAGATTAGTTATGTTCATTCAACTATAAGCTGGTTAAAACCTAGAAAGGAAGCATCTAGAAAGTCTTGCATATCAAAACCTAACAAGAAGTCAAGGAGTTTTAAACAAAAACCATCTTCTAAAGTTAAGAATTCAGTTGCTAATAGAAAGACGTCTGCTAAGCCTAAATCATACACACTAATCACAACACAAAATGGGAAGTCCATAAGAATAACTCAAATATGGATTCCTAAGGGACTGATTAACCGATGACCCAAGTGAATGTGGGTACCAAAAGGTGTAAATACATTTTTTGTGTAGGTTATACATGACAGCTGTATGGAGGAAACTTGGAGCACACTCTTTTGAGAACATGCTTCAGAAGATCAACAAGTGGCACATTTGCCACTCCCATGAATAAGTTTTTCATCCTTAAAATTATTTTAGGTCTTGAGGACCTCAAATCATTTATTTATTTATTTATTTTAAATATGCATAAATTGAGGGGGAAATTTAATGTTTAAAATGTTCAGACAGATGCACGCAGACGAAAGCTTTAATCGGTCTATTAGACAGGACGTTTAAAAGAAAAGCAAGTATTTAGACGTATACTTGCTTATGCAGTGTGTGCTTATGAGTTGGATAATTGTCTTGGTTTAAAACCTACGCAGGTTAGACGTCTAAAAAACAAGTGTAGTTAGACACTCACGTCTAACCAAACACACGTCTAACACGTGGTGTTCAAGCGTAATTAGACGTCTACATATAATAGACGTCTAGACGTCTGTAAGACAAGCATAATTATACGCCTGTGTCTAATAGATGCCCGCGTCTAATAGATGCCTATACAACCTAGACGCCATAATATAGATAGAAAGTTAGATGTCTAATTACGTGTGTAGTTAGACGCTCCATCTTTAGATTAATTGAGGACAATTGTCAATATGCGCTGTCATCTAATATTTCCCGCCCAAACATTAAAAAAGTTATTTTCTAAATACGAATAACTTGAAGACACATGTCTTTCAATGTTAAAGAAAATAACTAATATACCCTTAAATAATAAGATATTTTTTGGTAAAAACTAAGTTAATGATGACTACTTTTGGGAAAGGACGTCTAAAATTAATTGATGGGTTTCTTTTTCAATAAAGGACGGTTAAACATGTGACTGTTCGAATCCTATTTAAAGACTTTTGCGTGTATTCTAAGTTCTAACGCTTCATATTCTCTTAGAACCCTAGTTTTCTCTCTGTCTTCTCTTTAAGAAATTTTGCCTATTTTCATACTAATCCGTTTCCTACTCTCAAAATGGCTGAAAATAAATTTATCCCTCTTGCTCACAATACCCTACAGGTAGATTTTGATTCTGTTTACTCTTTCAATTAATAGGATATCGTGGAAATGTTCTATTCTCTCGAGTATTCCAGCCTCAGGAAGTATCTCGGCGGTCCTTATGTTTTCTACGAAAAAGAGGTCCGCAAATTTTCAAGACGGCGAATGTGATTGGAGATTCGATAACGGCAATGGTGAACGGAAAGTCTAGCTCCTTCGATGAATCGGTGTATGCTGAGTTCTTTGAACTTCCATCAGAGGGTCACACCTTTGACATCGCGCTACCAGTCGAAACTATTTCTGAAATACAGATCGTCTTCTTAAACTATGGCAGTTCTATCAGATTAAACGGGAAGAAAAAGGCCCTGAAGCCGCATTTTATTCTTCTAAACGACATTGTTTCGAAAGCACTTCAAGGCAGGGCAGGTTCGTTCGACCTGTATAGCCAAAACCACTTCGATTATATGACGGTTATTTCAAAAGGTATGTCAATCAACTAGGCATCTACCCTATTTTCTAATATATGCCAGTTGGTTTATTCAAGGAACAAGTAGAGTGTAGGCTTCTTAGTCCAACTCGGCTGGTTCAAGGAGCATGTGGGTGTTCATATGGGCGAGGATATTAGCCCTAGTCGCATTTTCACTAACTTCTCCATGAAGAACACCCTTTCAAGATTGAAGCTCTCGAAGGAAATGAATTATGGTTCATCTAGCCAACAGACGGGTGGCCAATTAGTCACCTGGTCTAAACGCTAGGCTACATCCATCCTTTCTACGGGCACTAAAAGAGACAAATATTCATTCATGGAGTCTTCGGGTAGCTCTAATAACCAAAAGAGTACGTCAAAAAATGATTCTGGAGCAGTTGACTCAATTTCTGGAAGGGCAAGACAAGGAATTTCTCCCCTTGCCGCTATTTCAATCTCGTCTCTTTCGCCCTCCCCCAACTTGATGAAGAAGCAGGCTAGATCCTCTGGTCATGTTGTTGATCAGACGAAGGTGTCTAAGGCGTCTAAGGCATCCAAGAAGTATAACAAGGTAATTTCCTCTACTCCTCCGGCCGTAGTGCCTAGTATTGATGTTCCTGTGTTGGATCAAGCTGAAGGACCGACTGTTGAACAAGTTGGTCCAAATATTAAATGCTTTGACAGGAATTTATCACATGTCCTTTCTGAAGAATCAGTAGTTGCTGAGGCTATTGTTATGCCAATATTGTTAATGAAACAGAGAAGGTATGTGCTCTAACTCCTGCTGCTGTAATATCCTCTGAACAAGTTCCCATTCAACCGAATGTTGAGCCGCTTATTAAAAAAATTGTTGAAGAACAATCCGATGCTAAGGGAACGGGAAGAGTGTATATACTTCTAAAAGAGGCCATTCCGAAGGTTATGTCCCCTTACAAAATCATAAGAGCAGTTAGGGGCGCTCATGGCATCACCATCAGAGAACCTTTTCCCACTCCCAAACCATCCTTAGTTTCTAGAAAGGGAAAAGGCATTGCTAAAGATATTCCGGAAAAGGTTTCGGAGGTTATCTTCATTGTTAATCTTATCATGGAGCAAGTTGAAGTGAAAGGGGCTAAGAAGATTGAAATCTTCGATACCGGGATGAATCACAAGTTAGTCACTCAATTTAATGAAATTATCCAAGGGGGCGAGATTGAAAAGGAGTGGAAGAAATTGATCAAGATGGAGAAGAGAGTCCTGAAAAGGGCAAAGACTTCTAAGGTCTCCAAAGCCCTCAAAAGAAAGGATCTCGTGGTGGCGAATATCATGGGTTGTGCTCTCTTTCTCATGTTTGAGGCAAGAAAGGCCAATTTCAACCCGCTTGATAGGGACGCTCTTGCAGAGCAGAATGCATTGAAGCGACTTGATTTAATTATGAATAACTACTGCTCCATAGTCCTTCAACACGTTCACTGCACCGAGTCTTCCAGGTTGAATTTGTTTGATGATAGTTCTTTTATTGAAGACGAGCAGATGCAAATCTTTGAAGGTGATCTGACTATTTCCAAAGAAGAGGAGCAGGTTTCTGCCCATCTCATTGAGTTGGCCAATGTATCATTTGAAGAAATACGATTAAAGGCCCAGCATATTATCAACTTATCCAGTTCAGTCATGATTTTTTTATGAATGACTATTTGTTTTGTTTAGTAGGCAATTATTCTCATAATAACTTTTTTTCACAAGCTCTATTCTTCCTACGTATGACGGGTTTTTTGTAGCCCAACCCAAAATAGAATTTATCACATTTTCAATATGTGGATGAAACTGTGAGCTTTGAAGTTGATTTGTAGATAAGAGGACTCCAACATATTTGACTAGAAGTGTTTCTTCTTTTATCCCAATGATATTAAATATATTCTACTTCAAATCTTCCTTCACTCCTCCTCCATAGAAAGCTTTACTTATGTCTTAATTAATGAATAAACCTCTAATACTAGAAAATATTGTCATTGCTTCCTTGATTGTATCAACTGATTCGACATCTGTGTGAGACACTAAGAATAGATTATCAGCAAAAACAAACGTCTGTTATTGCTTCTTACTTACAGTAGGGGTGAAATTTGAATTTATGGTTCCTTATGAGAATTTTAAAGATGTAGTCTAGGATTTCCATAATAAGAACGAACAGGTAAAGTGAATTAGGATAAGTTTTCGCGTCATTTAGGCATGATTGTTCGAGATCCAACAATTTGTCCCAATAAGATTCTAGCATGGACACACATTAGTGAAAAAGATTAAAAAAAAAACACGTGGGCGTTAATAAAGGTGAGTTAAATTTACTTTTATAATATATTAAATATATTTTTTTTGAAACATTTATTTATTTTTTAGAAAAATCGTACAATGATGATATAGATGAATATCGCAAGTTTATCTTACAACACATGCAAAAGAGATGGAGAGATGATAGATGTTTCTTGTATACACAATATGTAAAGAAATATGATGGCAGACGTAGGACAATTTTACAAAATGTTTCACCTGGATTGAAAATGAATATTGGCAATAGCTTGTAAACCATCACTTTTTAAGCGAAGTTTACAAGGTTAAGTAATCTTATCTCATTTATTTTTGTTATATATATTGTTTTGTAATTTAAATATTTATATTTTCTAAAATTATATTGATTGAAAAAATAAAGAAGAAAAACAAATTCAAACAATAAAAAAACATAAAAGTATGGGGCAGCGAACCAGAAGCAAACTCATTCCACAACTTGAATATAAAATGGTAAGATATTATATTTGTTTTGTAGATAAGCTACAACATAAAACTGTGTTTGATTTAATATTTATAAGAAATACAAAATGGACAAGCTCCTAGTTTTCAAGAACTATTCTTTGATAGTTGAAGAAAAAAAGATAATATAGTTAATCTTGATACACAAGAAAAATATGTAAGTATTATAATATTATAATTTTTTATATCTTTTTTATATACTTAATTTATGTTGTGAGTATAACTTTTTGAAAGATACAATGTGCAGTCATAGAATAGATTCTATGATTTCAACCATTGAATTGGTTGAGAAGTCTTTTGGACCACAGATACATGGCCATGTAACCGACATGGGATGAGGTATAAGGCCTAATACTATGAAGGAGTTGATTCAATAAGGCATATCTTGAGAAAGAAGTGGATATTATGAAAGCTAACCAAGCATGCATGCAAGATAAGCTAAATTATTTAATGACTCAATTTCGCCTATGGTGACACCTACCACATCAACTTCCAATTTTAAACAAGATTAGATTAACTATTTATATAAATTGTTTATGTTAATGACTCTAAGAACTACAAATTTACATCTCAATTTATAATATTAAAATATTTATTTTGACTTATTTTTGAATAAATGAAGTCAAAATAATTATTCCCATGGCCAAAACCTATTTAAAACTTATTTAGAATTAATTAATGTGTTAATTAATCAAATTAATAAAGGGTTAAGGCCAAAATAAAAAATAAAATTATTTGGGATAAATGTTGTACCTATAATATCTCAAAATAATTTTAGAAAACTTAAAAGTGAAAAGGTGATCATTTCAAGCTTTTGAATCAGTCGAAGAATTGAACTATCGGTTGACTTCCAAGTTGGAAAAATCAAAGACAGATCTTCATCCTTATCCCCGAGGTTTTGTGATGAGGAAGATGATCGGAGGCCAAAATGGTGTCATTTTGCACGCGTTTCGCATTCTGTCAGCGATCCATCAAGGCGTCGTTGCGTCTAGGCGTTTCATTAGCAATCTGGCTAACGGGCATTAGCCGATCCTGTGCTTCACGAGTGCGTGCTCATTCCGCAACAATGGGCTATGAGGGCATGCTTGGAGCGTTAGATGGAGATTCGATGTTCATCTAATGGCTTCGGTTGCGACTGTAACTTTATCTTCCGATTTCGGATATACTCAATTATGAATTTTATTTTTATTTTAAAACCTTAAAAGTTTGTTGAAAATTGATTTTTCTTTCACCTTTTTGGCTTTATTTTTGTTAATTTTAAATACACAAAAAATTAAATAAATATGGCAAATATTTTACCATTTTTTTAGGCATATTTTAGGGTTAAATAAATAATTTTGAAGTTCATTCTAAATTATTTATTTTAATCCTTGATTTTTTTCTAAAATTATTTTAAGATAAATGAGTACATCATTTATCCCCAATAATTTTATTTTTATTATTTTGAGCATTTTCCTTAATTAATTAGATTTTAATTATAACAATATTTAGTCTAATTAATTTTTTTAATTAGGTTTTGGTCAGGAGATTAATTATTTTGATTTTATTTTTCAAAAACAAATCAAAATAATTGTTTAATTTTATAAATTGGTGTGTAAATTTTTAGTGTTTATAATGACAATTTATTATATATATATATATATATTATAAATATAATAATAAATGGATGACATTATGTATGACTTTTGGTCTTTCATATTTTATCATTATAAAGACCTTTTATTTCGTATCCTACAATTATTACTCTTTGTTTAGTCCTATAAATATGACATGTATGGTATGTTTTAATGTGTCCCATTTGATATGTAATAAGAATCTCTCTTTTGACTCTCTCTTAATATTTGTATTATTAATTTATAACACGTTATCAACACAAGTCTCTTGTTTCCGAAGCAAAGGTCAAGGCTCCCTCCTCGTCTATGGTAGCCAAATTTCGCACTTCATTTGGTTAAAGTTGACAAAAGATATCTTTGAAAACTTTTCAAACTAATTTATTTTATCTCAAACTTCATGATGAACCTCATGAAATTGGATTTTATGGCTCTTGACATCACTGGAAAGAATTACCTTTCATGGATTCTAGATGTTGACATTTATCTTGCCGCCAATGGTCTTGGAATACTATCAAAGATGAAAACACCACATCCGACCAAGATAAGGCCACAACAATGATTTTCCTTCATCAACATCTTCACGAAGGCTTAAAATTTGAGTATCTCACCATGAAAGATCCATTGGTTCTATGGAACAATCAGAAAGAAATGTACGATCATTTGAAAATGATCATTATTCAAAAAGCTCAATTTGAATGGCTTCATTTATGCCTTCAACATTTTAAATCGGTGAGTGAATATAAAGTTATTTTCGATTATATTTTAACTCAAACTATGTGGAGAAGTTATTTCTGATGGAGATATGTTTGAGAAAACATTCTCCATTTTTCATGCATCGAATGTGCTCCTGTAATAGCAGTATTATGCAAAAGGATTTGAGAAGTATTATGAATTAATATCATGTCTATTATTGGTCGAACATAATAATGATCTTTTGATGAAAAATCATGAGGCCTATACAACTGGATCGACTCCCTTCCCTAAAGTGAATGTGACATCATATAGTTATAGAGGGTAACATCGTGGTCGTGGCCGCAGTCATTTTTCAAGTCATTCCCGCAGAAATTGTCGTGGACGTGGTGGTGGTCATATGATAAAAGGGAAGAACAATTAGGAAATACAAGATAATAAAAGGGATCAAATCAATAAGACCGTGGAAAACAAATGCTATCGTTGCGGTATGAATGATCATTGGTCGTGTACCTATGGTACGCCAAAACATTTTATCGATATTTATCAAGCATGGCTAAAAGGAAAAGGGTCCATCGAGACCAACTTTGTTTTCAATGATGAAAAAATGATAATGGAGACCAACTTTGATTCGGTTTCTAGTGATGATAAAATAACTTTTGGTCTCGATGATTTCTCCCAATTTGATTTAGCCGACTTTCTTGTCGAGCATTAAAATTAGAATGAGATCATTGGATATTTGTGTTTCTTTTATAATGTTTAATAAAAATTTCTTTATATATATATATATAATAATAATAATAAATAAAACTTATATTTTATCGAGACTATATTTAGTTTGATGCTATGTTTGAATTATTATTATCGGTTCATGTATTCGTTTATTATTAATATTAATTTTATTTAATGAAGAAAATGAAGATTCTTGGAAGTAAATACTTGATGAATAAAAAATGCAGTTGTCTCGTAGACAGTGCATCAACACATACTATTTTGAAAAGCAAGATATTTTTCTTACTTCTTTGGTGATGAATGAGACATGCGTGAATACAATATCGGGTAGTTCAAAAATTATTAAAGGCTCCAGAAGAGAAAATATTATATTAC
Organism: Impatiens glandulifera; assembly: GCF_907164915.1. Taxonomy (NCBI): domain Eukaryota; kingdom Viridiplantae; phylum Streptophyta; class Magnoliopsida; order Ericales; family Balsaminaceae; genus Impatiens; species Impatiens glandulifera. Next base: position 16,861,389 of record NC_061866.1, on the reverse strand, counting down.
TTAGAGAAACATATATTTTTGTTGATAATGTTTTATATTCGTCCAAGTCTCAAAGAAATTTGTTGAGTTTTAAAGATATCCGCAGAAATGGATATCACATTGAGACTTTAAATGAAAATAATAAAGAATATGTTATGTCAAATTAGTTTGACTAACGTTATTTTAATGATGTATTAGTAAAACTTTGATGAAGAATGAAGTTAAACCCTCTAATTGTTTTTGTGCAGGTGCATCAAAAATATGCTAAAATAGACATGAACTGAAACAAGTTAATTAAACGTGATACATAGTTAGACGTGCAGTTTAACAGATACGTAGTTAGACGTGCAGTCTAACAGATACGTAGTTAGACGTGCAGTCAAATAAATACATAGTTAGACGTGCAGTCTAACATATACGTAGTTAGACATGCAGTCTATCAGATACGTAGTTAGATGTGCAGTCTAACAGATACGTATAGACATGCAGTCTAACAGATACGTAGTTAGATGTGCAGTCTAACAGGTACGTAGTTAGATGTGCAGTCTAACAGATACGTAGTTAGACGTGCAATCTAACAGATACGTAGTTAGACGTGCAATCTAACTCCATTAGACTTGGTTGTCTAATGGATCTCGCTATTAGACGATGGCGACTAACTCCCTTAGACTTGACAGTCTAATAAAGAACGTCAACTGCCTCGCTTCAGCAGCTTTTGAAGTTAGCATATGTCTACCCACGATCAAGTAGTTGTACGCTACTCCTTCTCCACTCATTTGTGCAGACCGGTATGCCAGCTATTTGTATCCAATGAATAAACGCCACCTACGCAAATATTCCTCCCACTACTTATACAGTAAAGGACAGTTCCAAAAGAATATCCGATGCACTATCAATTCGATACGGCCACGATCCTTGTGCACAGAGTCTGTTGTACTCTTGTACTATGGAGGCTTTCCAATGGGCGCTTGCCACGTGTCCATCTAGAAGATTTGACCGTTGGTGTCCTGACTCTATATATAGATCCTCAAGGACAACAGTCAAGATAACACAAGGTACTACGAGTGACAAGTTTTCAAGTTTGTACACGCCTTACAACGAGCTGACCAGCCTTACCTGCTATCAATATCATACTCTTGCACATACTGATTTGTACATCTTCAAGTTCAAGAGAATCAAAATTTGTCTAGCTAATAAATACTCTTAATCATATTGTAATTTGAATAGAGCTTATTTTGTTCAACATTTAGCTAGCTGGTAAACTGTATTTGATTCAAAGAAGTATAGTGAATCCTTCTGGTGGTTGGAAGAACGGGTGACGTAGGAGAGTTTTTCTCCGAACATCCATAAACAACTTGTTGTGTCATTTACATTTTGTCTTTCTTTCTCTCAATGGTTCATCACTTCAAACCTGAGCAAACAGTTCCACACTTGAATCGCTTCAAGTATTTACAAGGGTTTGTGAAGAATAAATAGTGATATTAATCCCAAACAGGATTTCTATCAATCTGTTTGTCCGAAGATGTCATCAATAGTTAGACCCCATCTCTATTGATTACAACGATCCTATCAATTTGTATCAGAGCTCTGTTTATATTCTCAAGCTATCACCAAGAATGTCGATCATATCCAAAGATGCCAGTGCCACAACAATCCCTACGTTCTCAAAAGAAGACTACATTGTGTGGAAGAATAGAGTTCGTGCTCATCTTTCTTCTCTTCATGATGACATGTGGAGTTTTATCACAGATGGTCCCATCAAAATCGAAAAGGACAAATCCGAATGGACCAGCGAAGATAAGAGGAGGAATAACCTCAATGACATGGCATTGGACGTTCTGTTCAGATCTCTTGACGACAATATGTTCAACTATATCATCGAGTGGGAAACTGCTAAGGAGATTTGGGACAGACTCACTTATCTGTGTGAGGGCAATGAGAAGACCAAAGAGAAAAAAATTATGGTTGTCACTCAGCAGTTCGACAGCTTCAAAATGCGTCCCGGAGAAACAATGACTAAGTTTAACACAAGGTTCAGCAAAGTTATCTCCACTCTATCCATTCTTGGCAAGACCTACAGACACATGGAGATTTATATGAAGGTCATGCGAGCTTTACTAAGGGAGTGGGATATAAAGACGATGACAGTGAGGGAAACCAAATACCTTAACAAGATCAGGCTCTTAAATCTGTTTGCTGATCTCAAGACCTATGAGTTCGAGTTGAACTCAAGGATTGAAGAAGATCAACCCTCATCTACCATCATTACCAAAGTCTTGGTGACTGCAGAAGAGCCACAAGTTTCCCCTGATGTGAAGACAGTTACCCAGCAGCTCCGCAACAATGCTATGTCTCTCTTCGTGAAGAAGTTTGGCAAATTCATGAAGAAGAGCAACTCTAACTCAACCTTCTCAAAAACCAATGACGATAAGAAATCTAAAGCTAATGTTATGTGTTTTAACTGTGTAATTTTAGGTCATTACAAATCGGAATGTCGGAAGCTGAAGCGTGATGAGAAGAAGAAGGACGACGAAAAGGAGATGAAGGCTCTTTTGGCAGGCGACGGGAAGAACAAATAGAACTACAGTGATTCTGACTCATCATTCTGTGATAGTGATGATGATGAGGTTGCTTGTTTCATGGAAAGAGAAGAAGAAGCTCAGGAACCTGAGGTATTTGACTTCTCTTCTGAAAAATTTTCAAGGGAAGAAATGGTAGCTGCACTAAATGACATGGTCATAGAGTACAGAAAGCTATCAACGTCCCAAAATGAAATAAAATCTTCCTTTGAAGTGTCTCAACCTATTTTATCTCAAACTCTAGAACCAAACATTCTTATAAATGACAAGGTCGAGATCTCATCTGAGAATGTGCTCAAAAATCAGATACAAACTCTCTCTTCTGAAAACAAACGGTTAAACTATATTGTTAGTGCTTGGACAAGGTCTGGAAAACCTGTCAAATATCAGATCAGTTTGTTGAAACCTACTAGATCCAAATCCGGTTTAGGATTTGATAGTAATGACCCAAAACAGTCTTGTAAGAAGTTAAACTCAGCAACTGACAAACTTAAGTCAATATGTTTTGTCAAAGGGAGTCTAACTAATACTAAAACTGATCCAATCCATGAGAAGTTAGCTTTGAAGGATGAAATAACTTATGTTCCGCCGACTGTTAACTAACTGAAAACTAAGTTAGAAGCAGTTAGCAAGTCTGGCTATTTAAAACCTGACTCAAAGTCAAGGAGTTTTAAAATAAAATCATCCTCTAAAGCTAAGGGATCAGTGGCTAACAAGAAGGCGTCTGCTAAGTCAAAATCATACGCACTTATTATAACACAAAATGGGAAATCCATCTAAATAACTCAAATCTGGATTCCTAAAGAACTGATTGATCGAGGACCCAAGTGAACGTGGGTACTAAAGTTTGTAAATATTTTCTTGTGTAGGTGTTACAGGAAAGCTACAGCAAGGAAGCTTGGAGCATACTCTTCTTTGTACATGCTTTAGAAGATCAATAGTGGCACTCGACACTCCTAAGGACTAAGTGTTCTCTGCCATAAAAATATTTTTGGTCTTAAGGACCTCAAAACAATTATTTATTCTTTTTTATACATGCATAAATTAAGAGGGAAATTTACTGTATAAATAAAGATGCATGCAGACTAAAGCCTTAATCGGTATATTAGACGAGGATGTCTAAAAGAAAAAGCAAGTACTTAGACGTATTTGTATTTACACACTCTATGATTATAAGTTAAACTGTCTTGGTTAATAACCTGCGCGGTTACACGTTGAGGTCTAATAGACGTTTAGACATTTATAAGACAAGAGCAATTGGATGCTCACGTCTAACCAAACACACGTCTAATACGTGTTGTTCATGCGTAATTAGACGTCGACGTCTAATAAACGTTTAGACATCTATAAGACACGTGATTAGACACCTGCGTCTAATAGACTCATACGTCTAATAGACGCTTAGATCATATGGATTATAGAAGTAAGAAAAACATCTAACTACGTGTGCTATTAGACGCTCCTTTTAAAAAAAAATTTAATCAAGGACAACTGTCCTCTATGCGGTGTCATATAATTTTCCCACTTAAACATTAAAACAGTCACTTTCGAATAACATGAAGACACGTGTCTTTCAATTAAAAGAAAATGACTGATACACCCTTAAATTAATAATGACTATCTTTAGGAAAAGACGTCTAACATTAAATAGTGGGACCTACTTTTGTGCAAAGTGACGGTTAAGCTATGCGACTCTTCGAAGTCTATTTAAGAACATATTGCATGCAATTGAAACCTTTATGCTCACAAATTTCTTAAGAACCCTAACTTTCCCTAACTTCTCTCTTAATAATTCTATTCATCTTGAGTCTGTTCATCTTCTCTCTAATGGCTAACAAGAAGAATACCCTTGGTCACTGCACTCTGCAGGTAGATTTCGCCTCGGTGTATGCTTTCGATCAATAAGAAGTAGTTGATATGTTCCGATCCTTGGAGTATTCCGGCCTTGGAAAATATCTTGGTGGTCCTTTTATTTTCCATGAAAATGAAGTTCAGGAGTTCTTCAAGTCGACGACCATGGTTGGTGATTCTATTTCTTCGATTGTGAACGAAACAGTTATTTCTTTTGATGAGGCGTCTTATGCGGAGTTATTTGAACTTCCATCGGAGGGCCACACTTTTAATCTTCATCTTCCAACAGAAACGATCACGAAAATGACGACTGCTTTTTCGGTCGACGGTTCGAAAATCAGACTGAATGGGAGTAAGAAGGTTCTAAAGCTTCATTTTATTCTTTTAAATGACATCGTTGCGAAGGCTCTTCAAAGAAGAGAAGGTTCTTTTCATCTATATAGTTAGGATCGTTTCGACTATATGACCGCTATTTCAAAGGGTATTCAAGTCAACTAGGCTTCGACGCTCTTTTCTAATCTTTGTGGGTCGATTGAGCCTAAGAACAATGAAAGTGTGGGATTCGTTGCCCAACTCAGCCAATTTCTAGAACATTTGGGGGTTCCTATGGGATCAACTCTAGCCGTGTGTTAAACATTTTCACTGTTGCCAATACTCTCACAAGAATCAAGAGCTCAAAGGAGTCTTTTTCTAACGTGTCTAGCCAACAGACGGGTGGAAAATCTGTCACTCGATCCAAGCAACCAGCAGCTTCAATTCTTTTTACGGGGCTAAAAGATCCAGAACGATTAATGAATCGGAGGCTAGTTCTAATATCCAAAAGAGCTCTTCAAAGAAATATTCTGGAGTGGTTGACTCCAGAGCAAAGCAAGGTCTTCCTTCCCTTGCATCCATTCCTATGTCCTCGCTCTCTCCATCCGCCAGCCAGTTGAAAAAGCCGGCAAAGTCTTATGTTTCAAAAGGTGACCAGTTAAAGGCGCCTAGGGCATCTAAGTTATCCAAGGCATTGTCCAAGGTAATTTCCCATCCTTCTCTGGCCGAAGTGTTTACTTTTAGTGTTCCTATGTTGGAACAACTTGTATCTGTTTTTGTTCATGTGTTGGAACAAGCTGCCGGGTCAACTATTGAGCCAGTTGGTCCAAATGTTGAAAGTATTGACATAATTCAATCTCCTGTTCGCCCAAAAGAACATGTAGCTGCTGAAGCTATTGTTAATACCGAAATAGAGCAGGGTGTTGTTCCAACCCCTGTTGTTGTAGTATTGTCTGAACAGGCTCCCATTCTGCCAAATGTCGAGCCACCTGTATCTAACATTATTCAAGAAAAGTCTGTTGTCACGGGAAAAGGAGTCCATTCTAAGGTCTTAACATGGCGTTTTTCCAAGCCCTTAACGCCTCACGAGATTATGAGAGCCACTAGGAGAGCTGCTGGCATATCTATCGGTGAACCAAGGCCAATTCCTAAACCAGTTGAGGTTATTGGAAAGGGCAAGGCTATCGCAACTGAATCTAATGAGGAATTTTCTGAAGCAACATGTATTGTCAATCTAATGATGGATCAAGCCAATGCGAAAGTAGATGCGAAGATTAATATCTTCGACACCTGGATGATGAACAAAGTGGGTAATGGGTATGATCAAGTTATTAAAGGAAAAGGTGTCAACAAAAAATGGATGAAGTTGGTTAATGTGGAGAAATGAGCCCTGAAGTGGGATAAAACCTCTAAGGTCTATGAAGCTCTCAAGAGGAAAGATCTGGTGGAAGCGAACATCAGAGGTCATGCTCTCTTTCCTCTACTTGAAGCAAGAAAAATAAATTTCAATCTGATGGAAAGAAATGATGCTGTAGAATAAAAAGTCTTAAAGAGACTTGATCAAATCATGCAAAGCTATAGCTCAACTGTTCTAAGATTTGTTCATAACGCCGACTGTTCAGGGATGAATCCATTTTATAATCTATCAGATGAAGACGAGCTGATGCAAATCTCTAAGGATATTAATTTGATTTCACAAAAAGAAGAGCAAGATGTTGCTCACCTTATTGAACTGGGGAGTGCTTCTATTGAAGAGAAATGCCTTCTGGCTCTGCCCCGTATCGTTAAGACTCAGGATCCCTTTCAACTTGATCCAATCAATGAAGAAGAGGAGAATAATGATGAAATTATTCAACCGCCTATTCAACAGGAATCAGAAGTATTAGAAACTCATGTTCTAAAGGCAGAAAAATCTCCAGTGAAAGAGACAGGGGCTGATCAGCCTATTGAAGCACAATCTGAGGGGGAACCCTCGAAAGAAGATGAATCTGATAAGAGTCCTCCAGATGAAAGGGAACAAGCTGAAAACGATAATTCATCAGAAGGATTTCCATCTCCTCGATCACCTCCTGAAATAACTGTTGCGAACATTTTGAAAGAGTTACCGATTTACCCCTTCATTACGGAGAAAATTTAGAACTGATTCTTAAGGTTTGTGAAGAAATTCTCAAAGATCAAGAGAAGTCTAAAGATGCATCTGAGGAAGAAGAACCATAGTATTTTATGCAGGTTCATACTCATGTTAGTCCCATTCAAACCGCTCCTGCCAACTCTCAAGAAGTGTCATCTACTGAAGAAACCTCCCTTGGACGAGCAAAGCTCTTAAAGTCTATGGTGGATATGATGAGCACTCCGCAAAAGAATATGTTGGATATACAGTTCAGAATGACGAATCTTGAGAAGGGATATAGTTCAAACAAGAAAGAATTTTCTTCTTTTCTTGCAACTCAGAAAGAATTGGAGAAGACGATGAAGAGAAATACTTACGAAATAAACATAGTCAACACTACCTATTCCAAGTTTGAAAAGAATCTTTTCAAAAGACAATCGGCGAAGTTTGAGGAAAAAAGAGAATTTTACTTGAATCTTAATCAAGAAATTATGACGGGAATGAATCTTGTTCAAGATCAAATGGTTGAGGTAACCAAGCATATGAATAGAGTCGACGCTGAACGTATGGAACAAGCTGACTCTTTTGCACGATCGATTCAAGCAATGGAAGACGTTGATGTTGTCGCTGAGAAAGAGAAACCCCTTATTGCCCTTGAAGCTGATATTGTTAAAAAGGGGGAAGGTAGTTCAAGAGGAGGTGGCGGTAGTTCAAGTGGTGGTGCTTCGACAGGTACCAGATCAAAAAGAAAAGCCGTTGAGGAAGGAAGTTGTAGACCATTCAAAAGAGGCGGAGGTCGCGGTGGTGACCGAGGTGGTGGAAGTGGTGGAAGGGGTGGTCGTGCTCCTAGTGGTGGCCGTGCTCCCGTCCCTCAATTCCGTAATCTCCTGACTGGTAAAGGGTTTACTGATCCAAACGTGAAAAGGGAAGGACAATAATCTCTTTTGTTTATTTATCTTTAGTTGGTTTTTGGAACTTGGTTTTTTGAACATGGTTTTGGAACTTACGTTTGAAGTTTGTGAACTAATATTATTCTTATTTTAATTTAATGGGTGGTTATCTCATCTTATTAATTTTGCAAAGTTTTAATATCATCAAAAAGGGGAAACTGTTGGGTCAAATTAGTTTGACTAACGTTATTTTAATGATGTATTAGTAAAACTTTGATGAAGAATGAGGCTAAGTCGTTTAATTGTTTTTGTGCAGGTGCATCAACATATACTAAATTAGACATGAACTGAAACAAGCTAATTAGACGTGAAACGTAATTAAACGTACAGTCTATCCGATTTACGTAGTTAGACGTGCAGTCTGACAGATACGTAGTTAGACATGCAGTCTAATAGATACGTAATTAGACATGCAGTCTAACAGATACGTAGTTAGATGTGCAGTCTAACAAATACGAAGTTAGACGTGCAGTCTAACAGATACATAATTAGACGTGTAGTTTAGCAGATACGTAGTTGGACGTGCAGTCTCACAGATGCGTAGTTAACCGTGCATCCTAACTCCATTAGACTTGGTGGTCTAATGGATCTCCCTATTAGATGATGACGTCTAACTCCCTTAGACTTGGCATTCTAATTGAGCACGTTTAATGCCTCGCTTCAGCAACGGTTTGAAGTTAGCATACGTCTACCCACGATCAACTAGTTGTACGCTACTCCTGCTCCACTCATCTGTGTAGATCGGTACACCAGCTATTTGCATCCAATGAATGAACGCCACGTACACAAATATTTATCCCACTACTTGTTGAGTAAAGGACAATTCCAAAAGAATATCAGACGCACTACCAGTTCGGTACGACCACGATCCTTGTGCACAGATTCTGATGTACTCTTGTACTATGGAGGCTTTCCAATGGGCAATTGCCATGTTTCCATCTAGAAGATTCGACCGTTGGTGTCCTGACTCTATATATAGATCCTCAAGGACAACGGTCGAGATAACACAAGGTACTACATATGAGAAGTTTACAAGTTTGTACAAGCCTTACAACGAGCTTACCAGCCTTACTTGCTATCAATATCATACTATTGCACTCACTAATTTGTACATCTTCAAGTTCAAGAGAGAATCAAAATCTGTCTAGCTGAGAAATACTCTTAATCATATTGTAAGTTGAACAGAGTCTGTTCTATTCAATAGTTAGCTAGCCAGTAAACTGTATTTGATTCAAATAAGTATAGTGAATCCTTCCGGTAGTTGGAAGAAGGGGTGACGTAGGAGGGTTTTGCTCCGAACATCCATAAACAACTTGATGTGTCATTTACATTGTCTTTCCTTCTATCATTGATTCATAACTTCAATCCTGAGCAAACAGTTCCACACTTGAATCGCTTCAAGTGTTTGCAAAGGTTTGTGAAGAATAGAAAGTGATATTAATCCCTAACAGGATTTCTATCAATCCGTTTGTCCAAAGTTGTCATCAATAGTTAGACCCCCGTCTCTATTGATTACACCGATCCTATTATAATATTTATCTATCACGAGTATCATCTCGGGTAAAAATATTATTCTTAGAAAAATTACTTGCACTTTCTTCTAAATTATATTGGACAAACATAAGTGTTGGCGAATACATGTGGTTACAAACCAGAAGTTTGTCAATCAAAATAATTTGTTACATGGCATGATAAATTGGGACATCCTAGAGCTATTATGATGCGAAGAATAATTAATCATTCATTTAGGTATTCACTGAAAAACTAAAAGATTTTTCTACCCAAGGAATTTTCTTGTGCTGTTTGTTCAAAAGGGAAGTTAATAATAAGGCCATCACCATCTAAAATCAGTGTTGGACCCTTAAAATTTCTTAAAAGAATACAAAGTGATATATGTGGGCCTGGATACCCACCATGTGGACCATTCAGATATGTTATGGTATTAATTGACGCATCAACAAGATGGTCACATGTGTGTTTATTATTAACTCGTAATCAAGCATTAGCAAGATTGCTTGCTCAAATTATCAAATTACGAGCTCACTTCCCAGATTATTTAATTAAATCTATTCGTCTTGATAATGTTGGAGAATTCACCTCCTAAACTTTTAATAATTATTGTATGTCAATTCGGATCAGTATTGAACATTCAGTAGCATATGTTCACACACAAAATGGCCTTGCAGAGTCATTGATAAAATGTCTTCAATTAATTACAAGACCATTTCTTATGAAAACAAAACTTCCAATACAAGCTTGGGGACATGCTATTTTATATGCGACAACATTAATTCGTATCAGACCCACAAATTATAATGAGTCATAAACCAAATATTTCCCATCTAAGAATTTTCAGAAGTGCAATACATGTGCCATTAGCTTACCACAATGCACAAAGATGGGACCTCAAAGGAGATTGGGGATATATGTTTGATATGAATCACCGTCTATGCTTAAATATCTTGAGCCAATGACGAGTGATTTATTCACAAAAATATTTGCTGATTGTCATTTCAATGAAATGATATATCCAACATTAAAAGGGGAAAATAAGCAGTTGGAAAAAGAAATAATCTAGCATGAGTTATCATTAGCTCATTGTGATCCTCGTACAAAGCAATCTGAACTTGAAGTTTAGAAAATTATTCACTTTCAAAATTTAGCAAATCAATTTCTAGATGTTTTTACTAACCCTAATAAAGTTACAAAGTCATGTATTCTAACTGCAAATTTTCCAATTAGGATTGATGTCCCTGTAGGACAACTCATTATTGTTAACGAGCCTAAAATGCAAGTGAAGCATGGTAGACCAGTCGGTTCCAAAGATAAAAATCCTTGGAAAATAAAAGAAGCTCAAATTGAGGAAACAAATATTCTAAAAGAGTACATGTACTTGAAAATGAAGAGATCTCTATAAACTATGTTTTGACTGGAAAAAGATGGAATCGAGATGAAATTGACATCAATGAAAAAATTTCATATGCTATAGCATGCGATAGTGTTCATGAAGATGAGGATCTTGAACCAAAGTTTGTAGAGAAATATAGACTGAGAAATGATTGGCCAAAATAAAAAGATGCGATTGAAGCTGAATTAAAATCGCTCGTAAAACACAAAGTTTTTTGATCAGTCGTCCGTACTACTGAAGGTATTAAACCGATCGATTATAAATAAGTATTTATAAGAAAAATAAATGAGAAAAATGAAATTTTCAGATATAAGGCACCACTTGTAGCCCATGGATTCTAGCAAAGACATAGTATTGATTATGAGGAGACATATTCTCCTATGGTGGATGCAACAATATTATATATTTTATAAGTTTATTAATACATGAGAAGTTGCAAATGAGATTAATGGATGTTATTATGGCATATTTATATGGCTCTCTTGAGAACAACATATACATGAAACTCCCAAAAGGATTTAAAATGTCTGAAGCATGTAGTTCAAATCGTCAAGACCTTTACTCAGTTAAAATATGCAGATCTCTATATGGATTGAAACAATATGGACGTATGTGGTATAAACGTCTTAGTGAATATTTTTTAAATATTGAATTTTAAAAAGATCCAATATATTCATGTGTGTTTATCAAGAGATCTGGATCACAATTTGTAATAATTGTAATTTATGTGGACGATCTGAATATTATTAAAAACAACAGATGACCTATCTGAAACAATTGATTATCTCAAGAAAGAATTTGAGATGAAAAATCTCGGGAAAACAAACTTATGTATTGGCTTGCAACTTGATCATTTAAAGAATGAAATTTTTGTCCAGCAATCTACTTATACATCAAAAGTAATAAAAAGATTTTTTTATGGATAAAGAACATCCCTTGAGTAGTCCAATGATTGTGAGATTGCTTGATGTAAATAAAGATTCATTTCGACATCGTATGAGTGATGAAGAATTAATTGTTCCTGAAGTACCATATCTCAATGCTATTGGAGCGTTAACGTATTTAGCTAGTCATACTAGACCCGATATATTATTTGTAGTAAATTTACTAACGAGATATAAATCTTCACCGACAAAGAGGCATTGGAATGGAGTTAAACATATTTTTCGGTACCTTCAAGGAACTATGGAGATGGGATTATTTTATCCATATGTATATGAAGCTGAATTGATTGGTATGCCGAGGCATGATATTTATTTGATCCTCATAATGGTAGGTCTCAAATGGGTTACGTATTCATGTATGGTGGTACAACTATATCATGGAGATCTATGAAACAAAAATTATCGCTACATCTACAAATTATTCAGAGATCATAGCTATTCATGAAGCAAGTCGAGAATGTGTGTGGTTGAAATCATTTATGCATCACATTCAAGAATCATGTGGTTTATCAGTAAATAAGAATTCTCCAACAATTTTATATGAGGATAATGTTGCTTACACTGCACAATTAAATAAATGATATATTAAAAGCGATAGAACGAAACAAATATCACCAAAATTCTTTTTCACTCATGATCTCTAGAAGAAATATGATATTGATGTTCATCAATTTCGTTCATTAGATAATCTAGCAGATATATTTATAAAAGCATTGCCTACTACGACTTTTGAAAAGCTAGTGTATAAAATTGGCATGCGGAGATTCAAAAGTATAAAGTGATGTTAAAAAGAGAGAGAGTATAATCCCACTAAGCATACGTACTGAACTACTTTTCCCTTCACCATGATTTTTTCCCACTAGATTACTGGTAAGGTTTTCTTTTAATGAATCAGTATGTATATGGCATCGAATGGGGAGTATTATAAATATAATAATAAATAGATGTCATTATGTATGACCTTTGGCGTTTCATATTTCATTATTAATAAAGACTTTTCATTTCGTATCCTACATTTATTACTCTTTGTTGTAGTCTTATAAATATGACATGTATGGTAGGTTCTAATGTGTCTCTTTCGATGAGTAATTCTTTGTTGTAGTCTTATAAATATGACATGTATGGTAGGTTCTAATGTGTCTCTTTCGATGAGTAATAAGAATCCCTTTCCCTTAACTCTCTCTTGTTCTTTATATTATTCGTTTATAACAATATATTTATTATAACCATTGATAGTCAATTTTTAATTGGTTATAAAATTCAACCAACTTGTTGTAATCATTATCAATCAAAACATATCACATTTTATAAGTTTTTTTTCTTATTGATAACCCTTTTCTATAAGTGTATTTTTTAGAATAATAAATTAATATACTATGTATGATTTTTAAAAACAATTTGAAGAAGAAAAAAATCACTAAAACCTATAGTTTTACAAATTTTAAACATTTTCCAATTTTTTTTAATTGCGTATAAATTGAAGTTTGATGATTGATTGTTTACATGCCTCAACTATAGTCAAAATGACAAGATTGAAGATTCTTGGGTCAATAATTTTGTTTTAGTAATTAAGTGACCAATGTGAATATTAATATTCACAATAAAGTATTATTAATTATAGAGTCTTCGAATTAGTAAAAGGAATATATATAGCTAGTTAACTAAGAATCTCAATGGATCATGTAAATATATGCTTAATATTTCTAAAATACTGGAAGAATTACTAAAGAATAACTAGATCAGATTTAGTTAATCTCATATAAATTTATTTTTAATTTTGAAATAAATTTCATACAATCAGCACTGAAACTTACCCAATTTAAAATTAATATAAATAAATCTTATAAATTTACAAATTCGTGTAACAGTAAATGTCAAATGTGATTAATGATTTGTTTGAATTTAAAATTATATATACTTGCAATGAGTTTACTTATTTCAGCTATCTTAATAAAAATAAATAAAACTTATCTTAAAAGTAAATCCTCGTATAAATAAGTTTAAAACATTAAAATCATATTCACAAAGTTATATTGATAATATTAAATATAATATAAGCTAACAGTAAACTATTAATCTTTATACCGTTTCAATTTAGAAGTTAGCAAAGGAAAATATTAATGTTAATGAGTGAGATCACTAGTTTTTATATATAGAGAAAAATAGTAATACAGGTATTGACTATTGAAAGAATTAATTATAATAAGAATATAAATAGAAATATTATTGAAAATAATAAAAAGAAAAATTTTAGTCAAATCAATAGGTATTAACATTTTTGATATATTAAAAAGCCATATCTAAGAATTGTTTACGTATCTACACAAATACTAACTTAAGAATTGGTTTCCTATATAAAGAATCACTTACTTAATTTTATTCTAACAAGTTTAAAAACACGTTTAAAAGAAATTCAAATATCTTGTAACTTTATAAAAGAATGAGGAGGGGAAAAGTTAAACTCGCATTCATTCAGAATGCCAATGCAAGACAAGCAGCCTTAACTAAGAAGGCGGTGGTTGTTTCCAAGATGGCAGCTCAACTCGAAATTCTTTGTGGTGTGAGTATTTTGTTTTCCTTTTTTAATATTAATGATGTTGAGCCAGTTGAAGTGTTTCCATCTCTTAAGGCTGTGAAAGATTTTATGTCTTATGTCATGAACCTGCCTATTATTGAACGCACTCAAAAGGCAACAACTCAGGACGTCTATCTTAATGAAATGATAACTAAAAAATCCGTCAAATTACAAAATTTGAAGGAGAAGAACAACCGATCTGAGGGTCTTGAACTTTTACGCAATGTTTTTGAAGGTAATATTGATTTTAATCAAATTGAACAGCAAACTCTTTACTGCACGAATCAAGTCATAGTTGAAAAGATTGAAGAGATTAATAAACACAAATCCCAAAACATGAATAATCCTCTCAATCACAACAATGAAGCCTCGGATGATGCTAGATTCCAAGTTCCCGGTGATCAAGGTAATTTTGTTCCTAATTTTCATCCTCCAACAGGCCGTTTTGTCTAGACGTGGCTGAAGTTGGGGGATATCCACACTTTTAGTTCTATTATGGAGATGTTTTCACTAATTGATTTTTATTTGTATGTGAAATTATATATTAGGTCATAATTTTATTCAAATATTTATGATTATCTTTATTTCTGTATTTCTTATTTTGAGTTGTTTTAATTACCTAAGTATTGATCAATGAATCCTCCTTTTTATAATATCTAAGCTAAAGTGGTATGTGTTTATGTTTTTTTAAATTTATGTTATTTCTAACGCGCTCTAATATTAAATTATTAAATTATTTGTTGTATGTTATTTTTATATAAAAATGCATTGAATGCATATATATATATATATATATATATATATATATATATATATATATATATATATATATATATATATATATATATATATATATATATATATATATATTAACAGTTAAAATTGTTAACCAAATTTCTAAATTCTCATATGGTCCTTATGGAATTCTTTGTAGAGCTTGTTGAATAATTTTACAACTACAACAAAGTGTATCAAACTTTTCAGAAAACACAAAATAAGTCAATGTGAGTTTTATAACTCAATTTAAGATTTGATTATGAATTAATGTTCTTTAATTTGTAATACAAAGATAAAGGGGTTGGTTCACAGCCAAATATGATGAATGCTATTTTTCAACAATAAGAAGTAGCAAAAACATTTTGAGATATAATTCTTCAAAATGATATAAAGTTATTTTTACTAAACAAACATAATGTCAATTATGTACGAAATTTGTGTTGGTAACAGTTAACTCATCCTAACATAGTCACATGAAAGTCTCTACCCTTTACATGTCTCTTATATATATATATATCCTTAGGATGTGAGAAACCAATGTTAATTCTATATACTGATTCAGATATGGCTAATTCAGATATGGCTAGAAACTTGGATATATATATATATATATATATATATATATATATATATATATATATATATATATATATATATATATATATATATATATATATATATATATAATCAATTGAATAGACACACTTTAATATTGAATTTGATCACTCAATTTTTTTTTTAGGGTAATAGTGTTTTGAGAAAAATGTTGGAATTTGAGAAACCTTAGCGAGAAAGTTGGAAGCTTCTCATCATAGTATATAATGACAGTTTCATACTTAAGAAAGTTAGCTAGGATACTAGTATAAGTCTAAAATAAGGTTAGTCTTAATTATTGCTTAAAATTGGGAGAATATACTACTTAATTATATATATATATATTTAGATTTTAGACTAACATGATTTCAAACTTATCCTATTATCCTAAATTTCTCATGTGCCAAATTGTTTCTTCGACAATTTGTTGAGTCAAATGTCTATATCTTTATCGACTAATGTTCACAAATTTGAAGGCTTTGTAAATATGATTTGAGTTCAACTACACCTTGAAAATAATTCCTCGTGATGTAAAACATATACCATTTCATATCTTATTCTCCTTATATTTCTTATTTTGTCTTATAATCCTTTTCAATAGGTTTTGTTTTTTTGATTTTAACTGTTAACCAAGATAGTCTAGTGGTAAGTTTTGGTTTCAGAAACCAAAATGTTAAGGGTTTAATTTTAACTAAAACATTTAGAAGTTTGAACGGAAGCGGGGACATGGATGTATGGTGTCATGCTTGTTAATTTTATTCGTTCCAATCTCATGTAGCTAAAAAAATAGTTGTTTTAATTTCTCGATAGAACCTAATACTAAAATTTATGAATCTATTCATGGATGTTTAGAAAGAAAAAAATAATAATTTGAACTTACTGTTCTTACGGAAGATGATTCACCCTAGCAAAATCAAGTCGGAAATAGGTCAATTAGAACCGATCTAGTAACTCCTTCCTCAACAGAATTGGGCGGATGTCCGACTTTACCGATTTATACATAGCTATCATCATTCCTAAAACGTTACTGCGACCTACTAGTCACCGTCATACAGCGTCATTGTGTGGTGACTCGTTCCTCCGTCACGAGCTCGAACTTCGTCTATCTGGTGTTGCAATTATCTTATTGTGAAAGGACGTCGATTAGAGTTGAATAAAACATTAACACCCAATAAATTAGATAATAAGTTGCAACACATGTAACTTAATTTTATTACCTAGATGCTTGTGATAAGTCGAAGATAAATGTGGAGCTAGACGAAGAAAGTGTTGAGAAGGCAGAGTGGTGATTTGTATAACAAAAATAAATTCTTAAGTTATAGTAATTGTGATTAAGGTTTAAGTGTATATTGATTAAATTATAATTATTATTTCGTACTAAAATAAATTAGGCCTCACAATATAAAAACTAATGCATCTAAATAAAACCCTATTTTTGGTATTAACCATCAACAATAATATTAAGAAATTATCTTTATTTCAACCTCATTAAAGTGTTACTCATTTTTTTTTAATTTTCATTAATTATTTTTAAATTTGATGTCAATAAATCATCATTTCAATGTCTTATTATTGAATTTAGCCTAATATTTTCGTTACAATCTTTATTTTTTAAGTTCTAAATTAATATGTTTATGATAAATATAAAACAATAAAAATATTTTGAGAACGCCTATTTTAAAAATCTCGATGTCATTGTAAATAGTGAAAGTTAAAATTAGGAGTAATTCTTATTTTTTGGTAAAAGATTTTCTTTAAAATCATAATTCATATTATATTATAATTTTTTTAGTTTCATTTGTACTGATATTATAGTGTGATTCTTTTTTGTTTAATTTGGTATAAATGTTTTTATTAAATTGACTGCATAATCTTTTCCAATTAAATAATATAATTTGAAATTATCCAAAAATAATATGATGATAAAATATTTAATTAATTACAAAATATATATAATAAAACATTTTAAATATACAAAATAAAAACTGTTTATAAAATACATATATAATTCTATTATTTCTCATAGTATTAATTTTATGTAATCATTAAAGAGTCTAACTTAGAAGAGAATATGCTTATGAATCAAATAGTATCACATTTAACAAGTTTTTTCTTATTGACCCCATTTCTATAATTGTATTATTTAGAATAATAAATTAATATACTATCTATTATTTTTTTTAATGAAATTGAAGAAGAAAAAAATCACAAAATCCCATAATTTTAAAAATTTGAAATATTTTTCGATTTGTTATAACGTGTATTAATTGAAATTTGATGATAGTCAAAATGACAAGATTGGAGATTTTTGGGTCAATAATTAACCTTTTCTTATACATAGTAATTAATTTCAAATGTGGTGAATCTCTTTTGTTTTGGTAATTAAGTGACCAATGTGAATATTAATATTCACAATAAAGTATTATTAATTATAGACTTTTGAATTATAAGTAAAAGGAATATTTATAGTAACAAAGAATTTTAATGGATCATGTAAATATATGCTTAATATTTCTAAACGGCTGAAAGATATACTAAAGCATAACTAGATCAGATTTAATTAATCTCATATAATTTATTTTTTTTGAAATAAATTTCATACATTTAGCAATGAAACTCACCAAATTTATAATTAATAGAAATGAATCTTATAAATTTACAAACCCGTGTAAGAAGGCAGTAAATTTTGCTTAGATTTAAAATTATACTTGCAATGCTTTTACTTATTTCAACTATCTTAATCAAAATAAATAAAATGTATTCTAGAAGTAAATCTTTCGTATGAATAACAAATCAAATTATATTGATAATATTAATTATAATATAAGCTAGCACTAAAATATTAATCTTAATATCGTTTTAATTTTGGGTGTTTTAAAAATAAAGAAAAATATTGTTATCTTATTATAAACATTTAAGTAAGAATTTTTTTTTGCTTAACAAATTCTTGTAATATTTATTCTTCTAATATATGAATTTGTATTAGAATTGTTCAAAATATTACTCAATAAAGGTAGATTTAACTATTTTTTATAGTGGTATCGTCGCGATATCGATAATTAGTCTCGCGATTGTTTTAATCAACAATTTGTTACTGACTATAACAATATTATTATTGTTGTAACCCTTGAAAATATTTTTTCTCGAAAAAGCTTAATGTTTGAGAACTTTCAACATCGATTTACATGTCAGTATTCTTTTTTTTTTTAAATAAAACATTCTTTAAAAAGTTTTATAAGAATATCTTGACATTTTCAAATTAATTATAAAAAATAATTAATCAAAGATCAAATTTCAAATAATCTTTCAAATTTAAATAATCAAATTTTTTTTTTTTAGAAATATGTGTTTAAATTAATTAGAAATAATTAATTTAAAAGATTATTTATTTGATAGTGAGTCTTCAATTGATTTACAGTTTAAAATCAATAAAATTATACATATACAAACGTAATTGTAACTAGAGTTTCTTTTTAGTTCGTAGTTTGGTGATACTCGGAAAAGAAATTTCGCGCTACATCATTTGTGCCCGTTTTTGAAAATGGTCTCTACTTCATAAAATTTTAGCTTTGGAAAAATTGGTTGTATAATGTTTTATTTTAATAAATTATTCATTTGTTCCTAGTCATGCACATATTTCTATGTATTTAAAATTGTAACAACAACTTTTAAATGTTGGTAGATGTAGCTAATGGTTGATTAGGAAGGGATGTACTTGAAGAACACCAATTTTAGGGCATTAGAGTTTAAAAATAAATCACAAACGAGCCTTATCAAAAATAATTTTTATGAAAATATTCCAAAAATGTTTAGAAATCATTTTTATTTTTTTAAGATTTTTAGAAAATTGTTTAGGATCCCAAAATTATAAAAATATTTTGGAATTAAAAATGAAACCAAGAAGACCCTAGGATCTGTGTCCTTAGTCTTAGGTGTGATTTGATCGGTCGAGGCTAAAAGCCCACGGTCCTAGATCGGAATCCCCTCGGTCGAGGTTCGGGATTCTCGATCGGGGTGTTAATACATCTCGGTCGAGGAGCTAGAATCCCCAGTTGGGGTGTTGAAGTCATCAATCGAGTGCTAAAGTCCATCAGTTGATGTTTAGGAATTTTAGATCGGGTGCGAAAATTCTCTGTCCTAAGTTAACTATGGGCTAACTTTTTCGGTCCTAAGTGCGAAGAACACTCGGTCTTGGGTTAGACACAGACTAAGTTTCTCGGTCCTCAAGAACATCAAAACTACTAGTTTTGTATTTTTGTTTGAGGCTCGGATCTTTGATTTGAGGACATGGAAAGCTTCACAAAGCTTCCAGGATCATTTTAAACGTCATTTCGATGCATCAATCGATCAGGAAGAGGTTCCATTAAACCAAACAATTTTATGGCAAAAAACAGGTTTCTAGTATAAAGGTTTTAATGAAGAGTAGAGAGCTTGCCAATAGTTTCCTTGTACTTCATATGGTCGAATGCAACCAAAACATGAACACTGCCTATTTGTTTTGACCAATTCAAAAAATGGAATTTTCATTTGTTATGAAAATTTCAATTTTGATCAAAATGATCGGGATAGATTGGAACTGGTCCAAATAGGTTCCCAACATCATTATAAACATGTTAGCCAGTTTTTTGGGCTGTTGTTCTTCACCAATAACTCAAGAACAGAAAACCTGATTTTGAATTTTTCAAATTCAAATTTGGGGCCTTTTTATTTAGATTGATTGTTTTTTGTTTCAACAGAAAACTTGTTAATGATTTTAATATCGTTTTCTAAACAATAAATCAAAGAACTAAATAGTATAGAAAATTTTCAAAACTAAAATGTACAAATTTATTACTACGTGAATCGTGTCATTCGTGTCGATCATGTCTTTCGTGCCAATCGTGTCCTCGATTTTGTTGTGCCAACCGTGCCGATCGTGTCACCGATTGTGTTGTGCCAACCGTGTCAATTGTACTGATCGTGTTCAATCGTTACAAATTGAGAATCATTTTTAGAGTGGAATGGTCACGGTTGTCACTTTGTCGTTAGACCGGAGCGAATCATCGAATCTCCTTTCTTCTAAGATCGGTCACACTCCTAGCGTCGGTCACACTCCCCTCTTCATCCATTGCTTACAAGTACAGTCTAGGCTTCATGTCACACCGCGAGGTGCCACGGTTTATGTTGAATCAACCGTCGTCCCGATGGAAGTTGTACAAGCTACGGACTAATTCAAAGGTGTTAGTCTCGTTCTTGACTGAATTTGTAATCTCAAACCCTTATTGAGGTATAGTTGGAATTCCAAATGTGTCTATTGAGCCAACCCTTTACTGTAAAGCTCACCACTTTGTGGTTCCTTTGTAGATCAATCCTCTTAATAGATTTATTTATCCTTTGGATGGTAATGAGCCCTTCCAGCGTTGTAACACGGAAAAGGGAGCCCTACTGGCTCGGTCTATTGATCCGGAAAAGCTGCCAAAGGGACCAGCGGCCTGCAGCAAGGCCGAGAGAGATAAAAGAGCACTCAGATCAAGTAACAATCATGGGAAACCGATCCCTTCTGTCAAGGATGGAGTCCTATCAATGGAAGATAAAAGCTCTATTGATTCTAAGACAAATCCTCTTCCGGGTATGATTTCTAACCCACTTGATGTAGATTGTTATGTGAATAGTTGAACCGGTGATGCATCCATCATTCATGATCATGAGCATGTTAGAATTATAAAATTAACTTGGCTAGAAATGATAAAACTGGAACTAGGTTAGATACAATTTTAATTACTGCAATCTATAAAAATGTCTTGAGATTAGTTACACAAGTTGAGTCATTAGAGTCTAAGGTTTATAATCTGGACCAAAATGACTTATTAGTGGAAAATTCGGTCTTCAAATCGAATCTTATAAAAATTGAGGTTAATCGGGTCCAAAAGATGGAAGAACTCATTAATTAGGATACCGGGTGCATATCCATCGGTCCTCAGGCTATATCGGGTTCTAATGATGTAGAGATCTCAGGAAATGATGCTGGATTGAAAAACCTGGGGGCTGATGCAGGGTCATGTCTGTCGGGTCCTAGTTCTATTGGTCCTATACTTAATTTAGGTAAGAATGGTTTGGATGCTATTGCTGAGTTAGGTGCAGTGGGAAAACTTGAAAAAGGGTCTGTGGGTGTTGAAACTGATGGAAAATTGATGGATGTTAATGTTTGGTCTAATGTTAAGGGTCCCCGGTCTTACAGTCTATTGCGTATAATTTTAATGCACGTTCGTGTCTTCCAGGTCCTAATTCTATAGATCTAATGTTGGATTCAAGTTGGGAAGGAACAGGTTCTAATGTTAAGTCAATGGGCTAAGTAAATCTAAATAAGGGTCTATTATTGTTGAATCTGATGGGAAGATGCAATTTACTTGGTCCTTCGGTCATACAGTCAACCAGGTGCATATCTGATGAACAACTGGGTCATATTGTAGGTGTAAAATCAGGGATGGGGTCGATTTATTTGTGTTAAAATCTTATGTTATACTAGATGAAATGGGTGAACTAGCAGGTGCCAAGGAAGAATGGTTTGGGTTTGAGAAAACAATGTCTATTATTGTTGAAACCAATGAGTATGTTAGAAATACAAAATTAACTTGTCTAGGAATGATAAAACTGGAACTAGGTTAGATACAATTTTAATTCCTGCAATCTAGAAAAATGTCTTGAGATTAGTTACACAAGTTGAGCATTAAAGTCTAAGGTTGATAATCTAGTCCAAAATGACCTATCAGTCGAAAATTCGGTCTTCAAATCGAATCTTATAAAAACTGAGGTTAATCGGGTCCAAAAGATGGAAGAACCCGTTAATTAGGATACCAGGTGCATATCCATCGGTCCTCAGGCTATATCGGGTTCTGATGATGTAGAGATCTCAGGGAATGATGCTGGATTGAAAAATCTAGGGGCTGATGCAGGGTCTTGTTTGTCGAGTCCTAGTTTTATTGGTCTTATCCTTAATTCAGGTACGAATGATTTAGATGATATTGCTGAGTTAGGTGTAGTGGTAAAACTCGAAAAGGGTCTATGGGTGTTGAAACTGATGGAAAACTGATGGGTGTTAATGTTGGATCAAAGGTTAAGGGTCCCCGGTCTTACAGTCTGTTGCGTATAATTCTGATGTAGGTTCGTGTCTTCTAGATCCTAATTCTATAGGTCTAATGTTGAATTCAAGTTGGGAAGGAACAGGTACTAATTTTGAGTCAAAGGGGTAAGTAAATCTAAATCAGGGTCTATTGTTGTTGAATCTGATGAGAATCTAACGGGAAGATGCAATTCACTTGGTCCTTCGGTCATACAGTCAACCAGGTGCATATCTGATGAACAACCGGGTCATAGTGTAGGTGTAAAATCAGGGATGGGGTCGAGTTAATTGTGTTAAGATCTTATGTTATACTAGATAAAATGGGTGAACTATCAGGTGCCAAGGAAGAATGGTCTGGGTTTGAGAAAACAAGGTCTATTGTTGTTGAAACTGATGAGTATCCGATGGGATTTCCAAGAGCTGAAACTAACTTAGCCTACTGTGTATTAAGGCTGATAATATGTAAACATAAACAAATTACATTGGTTCTGATGTTGAGTTAATAATGGTGAAAGATGCTGGATCAACACAAGAAGGAGTAGCAAAAGCTGGACCAAGTGCAGAAGAAGTCTATGCAGGAAAAGCTGGGTCTGATCCTGATCCAGAGGTGGATACTGATGCAAATTTAAAAATGCAGAAAATCATAAATGGAAAACAAAAATTTATAGTTATTTCCAAGCCCCGGACCAAAAAGAAACATGATAATTATATCTAAGATCCACCAAACTCAGACGTTGCTAGGAAAAACGAATCAAAGCCTGAATCTAACTCGACCAAATTTATTAAAAAGTCCATAAAGATTTTTGGTTATGATCAAACAGCTGAACCATTGAAGAAAAGCACATTATTGGATGAAATCAATAGCAAGAGCGTTGAATTCATGGTCTCTGAAACTATTGGGTGAAGCAAATCAACATTGGACATAGAACTTAACACTGGTATTATTGAAATAATGGGTCTGATGGGTAATAAAGTTGGGAATCATGAACCAGATCTCATATATAGTGAAGAACAAGGGCTTTGACCGAAGGAACCCTTGCTGTCAAATCAAAATCTACATAAAATTGAAAAATATGAGAAAATGGGACTAAGTCATATATTGAATCGGCTGAGATTATTTTTGGGTCTAAAACTGATGGAGTTCAGGATCAAGACGTGAAATTAAAATGCATGAATTCAATATATGGAAAGACTCAAGAATCCCTGACAAATTCGGAGGTTGAAACCGGGCAACGTTGGTCCTTCAACTGATATTATTAGACATGAAGTTGAGAATTCTAGATTCCGTCTTTAAAATTTTACGGTCAAAACTAATATAGGGTCTATGTCTGAAGACATTATGGGTCATATAATGAAAATTGAACCCGCCCTCCTACAACTGGGAATTCTGAAAACCTCGGTCCTCCTGCAACCGGGAATGATAAAAACCTCTGTTTGAATTCCAGAACTGACTAGGTTGATAGGTCAAAGTCCAAAATCAAGGGTCAATTTGATAAACCCAATGGAAAGAATTTGAATGCCAACACAAACTCTAAAATTGAGGTTGGATTTCCTTCCGATGTTAGAACCGAATTCGATGAAGTCGTTATTTGTGACTTTGAATACCATAAAGCTATATCAAGAATACTAGCTGAAAAACCGAAGGCTGGTATTGATGCTGCAAAGAAGAGTCCTAATTCAGAACTGAACAATTCCAAGTCTCCTAAGTAATCAAAGAAGAATTATAATTCAAAAGAAAGGAAACAAGCCAAGAAAGCAATCTCAAACACTTAACTTAAAACACCTGGTACTACAGCAACAGAAACAAGACTAGATACAGAACCTATCCACCTTGGAGCCTTTTTCCCATTAGCAACTCTTGATCGCGAAGCATATATCCATGAAAAGTTACCCGGTCAAGAAGAGACCCCTACTGAAGGAAAAGAAACTACAGACCAAGGAAAAAATGAGGCATCAGATGATGACATTCTAATGAAGATAGTAAGGGATGAGGATATTAGAAATTCAGGTGACAAAAGAGTTAGGTGGGCTGACTAACCTAACCGGGCCAAAAGCAACAAGCGATTCCATCAAACACAACAATCCCTGTTGTTCATTGTAATGAAATTAAAGGCAATGTTGGTGATAATCCTCCTAAAGATACAACAACTCCTTCTAACAACACTATTGTTCATTTAGCCTGGTCTATGAAGAAAAATGAAATTGCTAATCCGATAGGTCTTAGGAACCAACTAAGAAAATTATTTCTACAAATCAAGAAGCATGGAATTACTATGGAGAAAGTAATAAGTGATTAATTGAACATCCAGTTCAATAATCACTATCAAAAAGACTGGAACAAATTCAACAAAGATCAATATGATGAGATAGTTCAGTGGTCGTTTAATACCATGAAGGAGGTCTCAAAGTGCAACAAAACGACAGTGTATACTATCAGAAATAACCCAAATAAAACGTGGCAAAATGATCAGGTGTGGGGCAATAGGTCTGCACCTGATCTATAGAAGGGAAAGTTATGTATAGATATTATGTCCCAAGAGTTATCACCCTTGATTATCCATACAGATTTGAACTGCCTCTGGAGATTGAAGAAAAATGCATGAAAGCTTGGGACTCTATTATTGTTGGGCACTTTATGGGAATACAAAAGTTCCTTATCTAGCCGCAAAGACAACCCTTATGCATTAATGTGAAAGTTCTAGACTTGAAAGAATTACAGTTAATGACCACAAATTCTACATTCTATCTTTCAGAAACAGAAGCGAAATCAATCCAATCATCGAAAGCAAATACAATTTTATTAAGGGTCAGCGCTTTAAACTATACAAATGGAGTGAGAAGTTAAACACTAAACACAGACCTCCTGAGCTTGAGCAGATATGGGACAATCTAAAGAACATCCCTCTACATTTGTGTGATTCGATCGACCTTGCTTATATCTCTAGCATAATAGGCAAGCCACTAATGTTTGATCCAGCTATGGAAGGCTATGAAAGAGCCTCTATTTCCAGGGTAAGCGTTGATTTCACCCAAGTATTTCTCTTCCGCTGAATGCGGAGCTTAAGGATAGGCTGGGAAAATATTTGAAATTGGTGCAAGGTATGAATGGCGTCCTAATAGGTGTGTGAATTGCAATACATTCACTCACTCAATAAATAAATGACCTACAAATAATTCTCGAAATTCCAATCCAAGAAATCATGCATCTAGAAGAAGTGAACAAGATACCAGCAAGGGTAATTAGATCATTAGAACTGAAACATCACAAGAAGCATCTTCCAATGTTTAAATTCTTGCAGATAATTAGAAAATGAACCAAGTCTAAACCGAAATTGTTAATTAAGGAAATCTTCCTAGGGCTGAAGCTAAAGAAGTTATACAGGCATAAAGTTACAAAGCTAGAAATCAAGAGCAAAACAAAGCTAAAGACCAAATGAAGGTCAAAAGAAAAATAAAAAAAGATTAAATGTGTCAGGGTCGGGAAGAATGTTGAGAATCGAAGTCGCGATAATTATCAAGGTATGAATATTGGAATTAAGGGTCATGATCAACACAAAGTTAAAAGTAGTGAGGATCTGGATCAGAATCAAGCACCACTTATGGGTCAAGATCAGCACCAGGCTGAGGGTCAGAATAAAGATCTACCTATGGGTCCAGATCAACATCTGGATGAGAGTATTAAAGGTCTAAGTCAGAATAAGGGTCTAGTTATGCATCAGGGTCTAGGTCAGGAACATAGTTCATCTGTGGGTCATGTTAGGGAAGGTATTGGGAAAGTTGAAGCTAATAAAATATTTACTCAGGGTACCAAAACTATCGATCCGAATTGTGCATCGCTCCAAAAACCCGGTCTGGACCGAGAGAACACTATTAATATTGGTCATGGTGAAGAGATACCCAAAAGTACCGGTCAAAACCATGCGAGAAATATCAATCAATGTTGTAAATATCATGAAGCCCAAGAGAATAGTAAAATTAACCATGATAAAGAAACAAAGAACCTCAAGCCAGAAGCGACTGGGGAAATCATAATCATAGCCAATAAACCTCTCAAATTATAGGTCTGAACCGAGGAATCCTGAACCCTCAAAACGTGGTTCAAGACCGTGGAATTCTGGGTCCCTATGAAGCAAGTAAGCCAGGTCTTGACCAAGAAAACCAGAAGCTACAATAGGGTGCTAAAAATGATATAATTAAGGGTCAAGACCGAATGTTTCAAGGTTCTCACAAAGACACATCTCTTGGCCATGGGTCTATCCCTCACGTTGCTGGAAATACAAGTAAGGACAGAAAAGGCGTAAATTGAAATATATTAAAAATCAAAAATTAATAAGGAAGTATTGGACCTTAGGCTACTTTTCTGGACTGTGACCAAGAAAATCCGAGGCTCAAAAATGTCGAATTTTTGCTGAAACTATTGAACATGACCTATAAATACTTGGTTTCAAAGAATTTAAAAATCCAGAATTGAACCTAAACAAGAGAGGTATTGAAGTAGAAAGCTTAAGTTCCGAAGTGAGTCGAATCAAAATAGGAACTGCTCAAGAATCTAGTATTGAGGAAGTCCAAAGTCAAAAAAGGCCAAACATAAGAGAACATGCAGACACTCACGAACAAAAAGAAGGGGCTACTAGCACTGGTAAAGTTGATCCGGATGTAGCATATCCAATCAACGATGAGTATGAATTTCATAGAACACAATCTGTAGTCATTGAAGACAGCGAGAACAGTGATGCATATGTCTTCACGGATGATGAGACATATCGTGTAGTGCAAGACAATCTTAAAATGCATGAATCAAACCCCTATATCCATTCTTGAATATAATAACATAGAACATAAGAGGTCTTAATGATCCTCTCAAATGCAAAGAAATTAAGACGATTATTGAGAATCAAAAGGTTACAATCATAGGGTTTCTGAAAACGAAAGTCAAAAGCAATAATGTTGACAAGGTTCGCATGTTGTGCGTTGATAGCAGCTGGGAACTCATTCAAAATTCGAACTCGAGAACTGGAATAATCTGTGTTGTCTGGGATCCAATGGTTGTCGAAGTCAAGTCAATTTTCTCCAATGATCAAACAATATTGGTTGGGGTTAAGGAAAAAAATCACTGGAAATTGAGTTCCAACTTGCTATCATCTATGGTAGCAATTCTAGTACCAAGAGAAGACTACTTTGGAGTTGTCTTAGGAACTGGATTGATAACGATAAATCATGGGTTGTCCTTGGTGATTTTAATGCTACAAGAAGCAAAATTGACTGAAGTCCGGAGTCTGATATTACCTAAGATATGTTTGACTTCAAAGATTGAATTAGAGACATAGGATGCATCGAACCAACCAACTCAGGGAACTTCTTTACAAGGTCATCAACTCGAGGAGATGGACATATTTGGAGAAATAGAATTGATAGAAGTCTTGTCAATGAGAAGTGGATTTCTCAATTCCCGAGAAGCCAATTACATATTTTGAATCCTGGAATCTTGGATCATAGCCCTATCAAACTGTTCTGGGAGAAGGAGGAGTTGTTCAAAAGACCTATAAAGTTCTTTAATTTCTAGATGGAGAGTAATAATTTCAAAGATATATTGAGTAAAGTGTGGGCCAAACGTGTGGAGGGATCAAACATGTTCAGGGTCTTAGAAAAGCTCAAACTTCTATAAATCCAACTAAAAAAGATTGACAAGAAGAAGTTTAGTAACATCTCCAAACGAGTCCAAATAGCAAAAATTGAGTTAGAAGAAGTCCAAAGCAAGTTACTTGGGGAAATAATGAGCAACTTAACGAGAAAGAAAAAGATGCCCTTGGCAATTTCAGAAAGCTGAGCTTATTAGAAGAGAACTTTGTGAAACATAAATCAAGGCATTTCTCTCGGTGACAAGAATATTGCCTTCTTCTATCATAAATGTATGGCAAGGAATCTAAGGAATAATATTTATAGGCTAAAGAATGATGAGGGTGAATATGTACAAGGATAGAAAGGGGTACAAGATCTTGCCATCAACTTCTATAAAGAGCTTATGGGTACAAAGAAAGCACAACCAAGTCATCTGAACATCTTATACCAGATTATTGATAAAAGGATTTCTACTGAAGATAATCAAGATCTAATCAGGTTTCTCACACGAGATGAAGTAAAAGAGGCTATGTTCACATCAACAACAATAAAAGCCTGAGTCTAGAAGGCTTTAATGCTCAATTCTTCAAGGAAAACTGGTCGGTTGTGAGTCACGATAGTACGTTCTGGAATTCTTTAATAGCAGGAATATACTCAAGTAGTGGAAACTATAGTCCTGACTCTTTTACCCAAAACATCAGTTCCCGAAAAGGTTCAAGATTTCAGACCAATTTCATGTTGAAATTTCGTTTACAAAATAGTTTCAAAAATTCTTTCAAAAAGATTTTCGAATGTCATTTGTAAAATAGTTAGTTTATATAAATCTGCATTCATTCCCGGTCGTACTATCTCACATAATATTCTGCTTATGCAAAACTTCCTCAAAGGTTATAAGAAGAGAAAAATATCCCCGAGAGTGGCTTTCAAAATTAATATAAAAAAAGCCTTTGATTTTGATAGATGGGAAGCTATTCAGCACTATATGGTCGTATCAGTTTTTCCCATGATTTTTATAAAATTGATCAAGTAATGCGTTTATACCTCTTGTTTTGTTGTTAGCGTCAATGGGATCCACGGAGGATGCTTTAAGGATGAAAATGGTGTGAGGCATGGAGATCCCCTATCATATTACCTTTTCGTCCTTATTATGATGATCTTTGGGAGCATCTTTACGACGTTCTAAAAGAATTGAGCATACATCTTCCACCCATTTTGTGAGGAGGAGGAGATCACCAATTTATGCTTTGTTGACGATTTGTTCATTCTCGTGCATGTTGACGTTGGTTCCATAAAAACTATAAGAGCTGCACTAATATTTTTTTCTGAGGTTACATGTTTGACTATTAACGAGAACAAAAGCTTAGCATTCTATTGAGGTGTAAAAGAAGATAGGAAAGCAAACATCTACAACAATATAGGTATCGCAGAAGGAAGCTTCCTGGTAATATACTAAGGCATACCACTCACGGAAAAACATATCCAAATCTCGTACTACAGACCACGAATCGAGAAAGTGAAGAATTCAATTTTTGGATGGGCAATAAAGAAACTTGCATACGCTGAAAGAATTAAACTGTTTAAAAGCGTGGTAATGTGAATCATCGGTTACTGGTCGCAATAACTCGTGCTCTCGAAGAAGGTAATGAAAGAACTTGACGCGCTAATGAGACACTTTATTTGGGGAAGCAATGGGAGAGGCGAGAAGAAGGTTAAGTGTATCGCACTTTACAAACCAAAGGAAGAAGGCGACATAGGGCTCAAGAACTATGTTTAATGGAATAAAGTGTTGATGTATAAGCACCTATGGGCCATTGAGAACAACAAGAATCACTCTAGATCTAGTGGGTCCACACCTGGTTTATGAAATATGAAGCAAGTGTTTGGACATCCAAAATAAGCTAGGGTATGGGATGGTCGTTAAAGAAAATCCTTAAGCTAAGAAACAATATTGCAGGAGTTTTTGATATTAACTGGGGGAGACGACATAAACATACTAATTTGGCATGATCCCTAGTATGAGGTCCAACCGCTAGTCAATTAAGAAGACTTCATAAATGTGAGGATTAGACGGGACTATCTAACTGCCAAGATTAGTGACATTAAAGACGGGCTATGGAATTCGCTCCTTAGATGAATACAGGTGGGGCTTGCATTCTCAAACATATCAGTAACATCCAATTCAACGAAAGAGTTGACATACACCGATGGAATGCCGAGGAAAACGGGAAGATGGTTTCAAGCGAAGTGTGGAATACCATCTGAGAGAAGGAGAAAAAATTAGATTGGGTTAATATGGTCTAGTTGTTAAAGGTTATCGCGAGACACCAATTCATTCCATGGCTTGTATTTCAGGAAAGGCTAAACATGAGAGATTGCATCAAAAAGTTCATGGAAATTCTAGATCCAAGCTGTCAGTTGTTTGAAGGGAATGAAGAAAAAATAGATCACTTATTTGGTTGTTGTTCTTACACATCGAAGTTATGGAAGAAGTTTTCTAGAAGCATGGAAATTGTTATCTTGCCTATAGAATGGAAAGAGATCAAAAAGGAAGCCATACACAAAGAAAAGGGAAAAAGTTTCAAGTAAAGTGTTTTCAAAAGTGACTTTGGTACAATCGTCTACCACATATGGCGAGAAAGGAACGCAATGGTGCACTCGAGAATAATAAGAAGTGTATAGGAGACATGGGAAGACATAGTATTTTTTTTTGGAAAAACGACTTTGCTTCATTTTATTAAAAATTCCCAAGAACTGGAAAAAAACCACGAGTTTAAAAGATCATTCTACATAGACCTAGAAAGATTTTGAAGTCGTATCATTCTGAATAAAACTAAAAACGTAAATGAACTGTAAGATTACACATTTTTCGTTTATAATGATTTTAGTAAACGGTAAATTCTAATTCCTACTGATATTCCAATTATGCTCCGTACTTGGAACTTTTCTACACGTTTTCGCAAGTGCGCCATAATCTGAGACTATGTCTCTCCATAATTCTTCAACACTTCTGCGGGTTCTATCATAGACTCTCACATTACGTTTCTGCCAAATGTTGTAAACTATTGCTTCAAAGCCGTACTTGAATAAGTTTGATTCGAATCTGTTTCCTTTGGCTTTAAGTAGTGCTGCTTCTTTGATTTCTTTCCATTCCTTCGGGAAACTGATCAGCTCTAGGATTTTAGAAAATCTGTTCCAAATTTCCAATGCTATACTGAAACTCCTTAACAAGTGATCAATAGTTTTTTCACTTTCGTTGCATAGAAGACATCTCACGTCCGGGTTAATCATATACTTGCTGATACGGTCACGAGTGCTGAGTCTTTCCTAGAAGGCAAGCCATAGGATGAACTAGTGTCGAGGAATGATTTTGGTTGACCATACGAGAGGAGCCCAATCTACTTTCTGCACTTATTCTCGGATTACCTCCCATATTCTCTTTAAGATCTGCAGGAAGATATAGTATTTGACAGCAATACAAATCTACAAACGCTGAGACGAGTACCCATGACTGAGAAATACTAGAAATTAAGATGGATGTAGAAAATCACATTCAAAGAAGGCACGAGAACAAAAAAAATTATTTAGATAAACGCTTTCAATTGTTTGTGTGTTGTGTAATTCATTTGTTTCAGTCTATTACGAACTAATTTTTTTTAGGGTTGTCTACAAAAACATACATAAACTCATTTGATTTTTTCCCTTTTTTGGGAATTTTTAATGAAATGTACAAATTTCAAAATGTACAAATTTCAATCTAAATTGATAATTCAAAATAGAGAATGATTTGAAGCTTATTAAGAGTTAGAGAACACTCCTTAGATCTCAAAAAAGTTTTGTGGATGCCTAGATAAAAGTCTTAAGGCTTTACACGAAAATTTTGAAAATCCAAAAAGTTTGAAGCTTTTGTGGAAGATTTTTAAAAATCTTGATTGAGGGCTTGATAGTGGATATCCTCTCTTTGGATTGTTCAAGGGAGGCTATTTATAGCCTCCCAAGGTCAGTTCATCGACCAAGTGGCTTCCATTAAGTCAAAAGACCATTGATGGTCAAAAGACCAAGTGGCTTCCATTAGGGGAAATGATCACCTGAGTAGGGTGATCATTTCACCTTTTGAACGAAGTCAAAAGATGGAGAAACGACAAATATAGGGTGATATGGTTGTTGTTCTTATCTCGATTGTGGTCGCGAGGAAGATGACAACATAGGGTGAAACGACGTCATTTCGAGTGTAAATTCAAATGAAGATGAGAACATAGGGTGAAAAGACATCATTTATAATAATTTTATAATAAAAAATTTAAAGTAAGAGAAATTATGAAATAATTTTTTTAAATAATAAAAGTTGAAGAAAGATAAATTATTTAATGTTTTTAGGTGACATGTACAATTTAAAATTAAAGAGAAAAAACTATTTCATTCGCTACAAATCTTTCGCTCACCCTGTCAATATTCGTTAAACAAATAGTCATCATAGTTCAATTTATCCAAATGTGAGAATTCTATTTTTCTAACCGGTATTTATAACAAGTGGAGGTTGGATTTTATTAGATTAATGTAATACATTAATATTATTGAAATTTGATTAAAATATTTGGTCATTTTTTTTATAGGAATAATGGTTAAAAAAACAATAATATTGTGGCTCCAGGTTTTATATGGATGATAATTAATGATAGGTTACATGAGACATTATCTAAGACTACTCCATTAGAAGAAGTTATATTGACGCCCATACTTTGTTTTAATGTACGGGAAGATGTTATTGAGCCTTCAACACATGATTCTCCATCAAGTCAATTTATGAAAAATAATTTAATGTTCATGTAGATGTATGTTGATAATATTTGTTCTTATATTGAAGAATCTAAAAAAACGTAATAGACGAGGAAAAAAAACATTTTTATGGGTAAATTGAGGACGGAGAGAAGCTTCCAATAATGTTTAATAGTAAGATAAGACGTCCTATTGTAAATAATCAGGTTAAGTTTTTTTTTTATATATAAAACAACTTAGTATCATTTCATTACAAAAATCCCAAAAGAGGGAAATGAGTTTCCAGAAACAAAGCTAGACAAATCCTAGCTTTGTTAAATACACCAACTGAGTTTCAAACAAATGAATTATAGAACAAACTAAACAACAAATAATTAAATTACAAAAAAGTCATCAAATAAGAACTATTTGAACCTTCCTTTCCTTGTAATGATTTTATAGGAGATATTCCACCTTTGCCTGAGCTTCCAACTGTATTCATTAATCGGAATTCTCCTCCATGTATGTATGAGAGTGTTTCCATCAGAAACCATATCATCTCAAACTTTTCCTTCTGTTCTCTTATTTGTGCTATGAATTTTTGTATTTCTTTCTCTCCACGTATTGTAGACCAGAGCTCCAAAAAAGCATTTGAAAACATTCGCGTAGAAGCTATCTCCCTTAGCCTTTTTATTTACAAGCTCTATGATTTAGTTTCATGTACTTAAAAAGTTAGTGATATTCGTGTTTTGAGAAGAATTAATCCACAGCTTGGATACAAACTTGTACTCTCTAAACAGATGTCCAATGCTTTCCTCTTATACTGCGCAAATTGGACAATTGGCGTCTGGATTATTCATATACTTCTTAAATTTTTTCTCTTGTCGCCAATCTTTTCCTAAATGTCAGTCAAATGATGAATTTGTGTCGAGCTATAACCTTTGAAGACCAGAATATTTTATGTCAATTGATCACCACCTCCTTTTTTTTAATGTTCTCCCATGCTTTTCCTACCACAAAATTTCCATTCATAAGATTATCCAAACTCTTTGTATCAGTATTTCTGATAGGATCGGCTTAATCAATAGAGACGGGGGTCTGGCGATTGATGAAGGCTTAAGAAAAACGGTTTGATAGAAATCCCATTGAGGATTTAAATCACTTTTTATTCTACGCAAACCCTTGTAAACACTTGAAACAGAATCAAGTGCGGAAATGTTTACTTAGGTTTGAAGCTTAGGATCAAGAATGAGAAGATGACATAAAGAAACAACACAACAGTTTATTTATGGATATTCGGAGCAAACTCTCATACGTCACCCCTTCTTCCAACCACCGGAAGGATTCACTATAATATGCTTTGAATCAAATACAGTTTGCACGAATAGGTCACTGTTGAACAGAACAGACTATGTTCAACTTACAATATGATGAATATCACTCGGCTAATACAGTGCTTTGATTCTAACTCTCTTTTGATTAACATACAGTAAAAGAAAGAAAGTAGCTGACAGTTTGATAGTTCAAAAGCTTGATTTCTCGGTAATTCCATAAGTTCTCCTTAGAGTACCAGAGATTGTCCGTTGTCCTTGAGATTCTTTAAATAAGGAACAGGTACCAACGGTCGAATATTCATAATGACACATGGCGACTTTCCATTGGAACGCCTCTATAGTACACAACAGACTCTGACTACAAGGATCGTGGCTGTACACAACTGGTAGTGCGCCAAATATTCTTCAGAGATGTATCTGCAAAACAAGTAATGTGAAGGATATTTGCTTACGTGGCATTGGTTGATTGGTTGCAGCTGGCTGTCGTACTGATCTTCACTAGAAAATGGAGCAGGAGTAGCGTACAGCTAGAGCACATGGGTAGGCGGGTTCTAGCTTCAAGCAACTGCTTAAGCATGGCATTAGACGTATTTCAATTAGAGGACCTCGTCTAATGAAATCAGACGTCCCCGTCTAATAACAGGATCCATTAGACCACCTGGTCTAATAAGATTAGACTTCACATCTAATTACAATCACTTCAAACTAATCTGAAGGAGTTAGACTGCACGTCTAACTTTCTCTTTCCATTAGACTCCACATCTAATTCAACTAGTTAGATTGCACGTCTAACTCCGCTAGTTAGACTGCATGTCTAACTCCGCTAGTTAGACTACACGTCTAACTGAACCAGTTAGACTGCACGTCTAACTCAACCAGTTAGACTGCACGTCTCACTCCGCTAGTTAGACTGCACGTCTAACTCAACCAGTTAGACTGCACGTGTAACTCCGCCAGTTAGACTGCACGTCTAACTCAACCAGTTAGACTACACATCTAACTCCGCTAGTTAGACTGCACGTCTAACTCAACCAGTTAGGCTGCACGTCTAACTTTCACTAGTTAGACTGCACGTCTAACTCCGTGCATCTAAGGCCAAACCAGTCTAATGAACCTCATTAGGACCAAGTCTAATATAATCTGATTTCGATACACCTGCATCAAAAGAAATTAGACGCATATATTAAGTTTTATATGCATTCATCATCAAACTTCTAATAGTCAAACTACTTTGACACTTAGTCAAAATAATTTGACCCAACAATTTCCCCATTTTTGATAATGAGATTGAAACTTTTGCAAGCATTCATCATATAAAATCCAGAGTAAAATTTGTTCATCCATCTTACACAACCACTTTCCAAAAATCAATATTCAAAAATATAGTTAAAGAAACATAGTTTAAAAATTAACAAAGTAGGAGATAGGTGATTATTATTCTTCCCTTTTCACTCGAGGATCGATCGGGAAACGAGTTCCTTCATAGCTCATTCCTTCACCTGTTAGCAGGTTTTGGAACGGAGGAAGAGCACGTCCACCCCGACCGCTTCCATCAGATCTTCCACTACGATCACCACCACTAGTACGACCTCCGCGATCACTATCGGATCGCCCACCACGATCACTACCACTGCTTCGGCCTCCGCCTCTTTTGGTTGGCCTTGGGTTTTCATCATTGGTTGGCTTTCATTTGGATCTGGTGCCGGTTGATACACCGTCACCTCTTCTGTCTCTACTAGGCTCACCTTGAGTTATACGATTCTGTTCTTTCTCAGCACCAACTTTCACATTCTCTTCAGCTTGAAATTTCCTTGCAATGGAGTCGGCATACTCCAGTCTTTCAGCATTTGTTCTTCTCATGCAACTTTGAATTTCAATCAGCTGATTCTGAATCAATTCCATTGTTTCATAACCTCTCGTTGATTATCAAGATTGATTTGTCTTTCAAGGCTCATCATTTTCGATTGTTCACTGAAGAGTTGTTTTTCAAATTTGGAAAAAATTGAATTTGAGATACGAGTCTCATACGTATTCTTCTTCAATGTCTTATTCAACTCATTAAGGATTTTGACATGTTAAGCAAAGTCTTTTTCTGTCCTCTTTCTGGGTCTTCGAGATCTTTACCATATTCGATCCCAGAGTTACCGCATTTTTTTGAAGAGTAGTTAACAGAGATGTCATCGACTTCAGGAGCTTGGTACCGTTAGTCGAAGAAACTTCATTGAATGAATTATCTTGCGATTCTGCTGCCATGCTCTGAATGGGGTTAAATTGGGTATGAACCTGCAGGGATTGCTCGGGTTCATCCTTCTCAGACTCATTTTCAGATTGATTTTGTTCTTCTTCTTCCAAATTCTTTTCTGCTCTCTTAAATCTTTCGTACAAATTTCTCGTACTGTGAAGAGTATTGAGAATATTCTCATAGAGATTACCAGCATTAATCTCAAGAAAATTTAAAGTCTTGACTATTCTAGCATTTTGATATTGTTCCCCCTCAGATGAGGAACTCTTTTCGTCATCTTTGTCTTTTGAGGGTTCTCCCTCAGATCTGACAACCTCAGGCTGACTGACTTCAGCCTCTTTTTCTTGAGATCCCTCTATTCTGACAACAGGGGATTTCACCACCTTTTCTTCATAAGTGACAGGAGCCTGAACAAGCTCTTCAACAACTTCTTTTTCTTGAGTTACAAGAGCTTGAACGGGCTCTTGATCAGCATCATCTTCAAGATCTTGTTCAGGCTCTTGTATAACTTCTTCTTCTTCTATGGACAGATTCTCTTGAATGGGTTCCTCATCTTTCTCGATAACAGGATGAGCCATAAGACGTCTTTCTTCTGTAGAGAGACTTCCAAGTTCTATCAGAAGAGTATCAGCTTGCTCATCTGTATCTGCATCAGCATCATCAGATAGGTCCATTTGTTCATCTTCATCTAAGAAACTACCAAATGGGCTAGCTCCTAAGCAACTTGCTCCATCAATGTATTGAGAAACTACTGAGATATAGTCCTCCATAATCTCATCTAACCTCTTTAAAGCTTTTGCTTCTGCCTCAGCACCTCTTTCAGTGGGATTGAAGTTGGCTTTTCTAACCTCGAGAATGTGAAAGAGAGCCCTTCCACTCAAGTTTGCTTCCACTAGATCTTTTCTTTTAAGAGCTTTATATACTTCTGAAGTCTTAGCCCAGTTCAACACCTTTTTCTCATTTTTAACTAGCTGCCTCCATTGACTGACTATCCTTTTACCTTTGATCACTCATGTGTACTTGATAGACATTTTGTTTAGTACTCATGTATCGAAGATCTCTATCTTCTCAGCAGCAGCATCCTTGGCCTGATTCATCATGAGGTCAACAATATAGGTTGCCTCAGAAACTTCATCTTCAACATTTGTTAAAGCATCCTTTCCTTTTCCGATCACTTCGGTGGGATTTGGAAAGGGTCGTGGTTCTCCAAAGACAATTCCAGTGGATTGTCTTGCAGAACGCATGATTTCATAAGCAGACAATCGTTTTACAAAGAGTCCTGGTGCGGGTTCGGCTGGAGCTATCTTTCTACCCACCAGTGACTCCGTTGGAACAGAGTTTGGAACGTGAGGAAGTTCCAATAACACAGACTTAACCTTTTCAGGTTCACCACCGACAGCAGAGGAGGGAGCAGTTCCTTGCTCTGGTTTAGAATGTTCATAGCACCCGCGGCTACAATATCAGGTTGTTGAACAGGACACGCAACCCTGTTCAAAATTTCAGTAGTTGGACCAACTGGCTCAACAGTTGGCCTGGCAGCAGATTCCTTTTTAGGAATAAAAACATATTTATCTTGTTCTATCACAGGAACATCAAATTTGGGCACATCGGCCAGGGGTTGGGAAGAGGTTACCTTCGATGACGCCTTCATCGATTTAGACGCACGGGGCGCCTTTGACTTGTTCTCTTTTGAAAATGATGACCTTTAATATCTCCGCAACTGACTGGCAATTGGAGACAGGGGAGACAATGGAATGTTGGCAAGTTCGACTGGACCTTTCCTAACTCTGGAATCGATTGTTTCAGAATCCTTGTTTGAAGAGCTCCTTAGGCTAGTAGAACTAGCCTCTGATTCATTGACTATTTTCGATCACTTTGCTCCTGTCGACAAAATAGAAGCGACTAGTTGTCTAGATCGGGTAACAGATCTTCCACCTATTTGTTGGCTAGAAGCACCTGAGGGCGATTCTTTAAGGTTCTTCATTCTGACTAGGGTGTTGGCGACTATGAAAACAGTATACACCCTGGTCGAGTTGATCGGTTCAAGTTCACCCGTCGGAACCCCCAAATGCTCAAACAAACGACTTAGTTGGGCAGCGGAGGTTATACTCTCCTTGTTATTCTGGTTGATGGAGAAGCAAAGATTCTGAAACAACGTTGAGGTCCAATTGACCTGGATCCCCTTTGAGATATCACACATATAGACAAATCGATCTTGACTATAGAGATTGAACGATCCAGCCTTCCCTTGAAGCGCTTTTGCCACCACATCATTTAGCAGAATAAAGTGTGGTTTAAAGACCTTCTTACTTCCATTCAATCGAATCGCCGAACCATCGGCTGATAAAACCTTCTTCATTTCTTCCATTACTTCCGATGACAAATGCTTGTTGAAAGTATGTCCCTCTGACGGAAGTTCAAAGAACTCTGCGTAAGAAGCTTCGTCGAAAGAGAACTTCGTGTCGTTAACAGTTGCCACAATGGAATCGCCAACTATTGTCGCCATTTGAAAGAACTCCCGAACTTTCTTCTCATGAAAGATGAACGGACCGCCAAGATATATTCCGAGACCGGAATACTCGAGGGTTCTGAACATATCGACCACCTCTTACTGATCGAAGGAATAGACCGATGGGAAATCAATCTGCAAAGTACAGTGACCCAATGTGATTCTCTTGTTTCCCATTTTTAGTAGAATATGAACAGGCACAAGATTAAGAAAGGTTTTTGAGAGAGAAAAGTAAAGAAATCTAGGGTTCTTAGAAATCTTGAGTGAGAAAAAGCTTTCAATCTCATGCAAAAATGTCCTTATATAGACTATCAAGAGTCATATAGGATAACCGTTGTTTTTCCTAGGGTATGGCCCATCACTTAAAATTAGACGTCCTTTCCAAGGAGTCAACATTATATTGAGGGTATATCAGTCATTCTTTTTTAACTTGAAAGACACGTGTCTTCATGTTATTAGGAGATGACTGTTTTAATGTTTGAGCGGGAAAATCAGATATCTCCTCACGTGGGACAGTTGTCCTTGATTAGTCTAATCAGCACGTAGTTAGACGTTTTCCTTACTGCACACATCTAGAAAACTAAACGTCTATTAGACGCATGGGTTCATTAGACTCATACGTCTAATCATGTGTCATAAATATACGTCTAATGTCTATTAGACGTGTACGTCTAATTACGCATGAACATCACGTATTAGACGTGTGTTTGGTTAGATGTGAGCATCCACTTACTCATGACGTAAAAACGTCTAACGTCTATTAGACGTGTACATCTAACTGCGCAGGTTTTAAACCACAACATATAAACTTAGATGTATAGATTCTGAGCAAAAAATGCGTCTAAGTACATGCCTCTTCCTTTAGACAACCTTGTCTAATAAACTGATTAAGGCCATTCGTTTGAGAGTATCTTTACTTTCAAAATAATGTTTCCCTCTCATTTTGTGCATGTACAAAAAATGAATAACCAAATGTTTTGA
Organism: Impatiens glandulifera; assembly: GCF_907164915.1. Classification (NCBI taxonomy): domain Eukaryota; kingdom Viridiplantae; phylum Streptophyta; class Magnoliopsida; order Ericales; family Balsaminaceae; genus Impatiens; species Impatiens glandulifera. The sequence continues at coordinate 16,821,274 of NC_061866.1, read as the reverse complement.
GATCCTTCGGACCAAAAGTATTTTAATACAAAAACATAGAAAACATTTAATCATCTGGAATGACAACGACCATTGTTGATCTTCTGAAATGTATACTCAACTGAGTATTCTCCATGCTTCCTTCCTGTAGTCCTCCTACATCACCTACATAAGAAACTATTTACAAATTTGGTACCCATATTCAATTGGGTCCTCGATCAATTGGTCCCTTAGAAATCCATATCTCACATATTCTAATGGGGTTCCCATGTTGCGTTGTGAGTAATGCGTATGATTTTGACTTAACAGACGACTTTCTGCTAGTCACTGATTCCTTAGCTTTTGAAGAAGACATTCTTTTAAAACTCCTTGACTTTGAGTCAGGTTTTATATTACCAGACTTTCTAGTTGCTTATAACTTATTTTTCAGCCAGCTAACAGTCGGCGGAACATAAATAATTTCATTCTTAAAAGATACTTCTTCATGAATGGGATCAGATTCATTGTCAGTCAGACTTCCTTTAACAAAGCTTATTGGCTTAAGCTTATCATTCGATGAGTTTGACTTTTTGCACGACAGGATTGAGTCATTCCCATCAAATCCTAGACCAGATCTAGATTCAGCAGGTCTTAACATGTTGATCTGATATTTGATACGTCGAAATCAGCGAAGGTACACCCCTCTCCACCTCAAAAATACTGAACGCTGAAAATATGAACACCAGGGTTGTTAAACCGGCCAATCCGAGAGCTCCAAGGGCCAAAGTCTCAAAGGAAGATGAATCGGCTACTCCGGTTGGCGAAGATTCCAAAGAAGCCGAACCGAAAGGTAAGGCCAAGCAAGTTGAGGTCCCGCAGAAGAGGGGAAGAGTAAAAAGCGCGGCCAAGAAAACCGGTTAGCCTGTCACAAAGAAACAGGAAAACAAACCTCAATAGTCTGAGGAAACTCTATCTTCTGATCAATCCCCTCGGCTATCTGATCCGCTGCTCCACCCCACACCAATAAAAGTTGTCCGTCCGATCCTGGTTCACTCTACTCCTCGTCCGAAAGAGAGACTGACTCAGCCGGACCGGTTCCATCTTCAAGGAAAACCGAATCTTCGGGGAGACAAGTCGTCCTATCTAAGTTGAAGAAGAAACCGACCAAAGAGGTTAGTACTCATTCTAAACACTCCAAATCCCCTCCCAAAAATGTTAACGATGTGATAGAGGATATAGGGTTGAGAACCTCGGAGGCAATAGAGAATGTAGTTCATGACGTCAATCGTGTTAATGAAGACGACGCGACGAGTACTCTTAAGGAATCTGATCAGGTTGGAGCAACCGGTCAGACCACAATCAACCCGGCCGAAGAAACGGCCAACACTGAAACTTTTATCCCTCTGGTGCGAGAGGGAGACGATGAAGAAAGACAACCATCAGGTTCGGCTGGGGACAAATCTGTCCCAACCGGATCCAATCCAGAACCGACCCAAGAGGGGCCATCCAATCAATCCATCACACCTGAAGGTCCAACTTAGGTTTCTAAAGGAAAACAAGTCTTGGTCGAAGATCCTCCGGTGCAAGGGGAAGTACTCGCCATGAAATTTAACTGTTCCTATCCAACCTGAAATCATACAGGATGTTGAAGATCCGATTTCGAAAGAAGAAGAAGAAGAAGCTATGTTTCAACAACTCATTGGTCACATGCAAGAGGAAGCCGATGGAATATCCCGTCCCTTTCACTTTTGGTGCAACATGAGAAGTGAAACCAAGCTATCACACATGCTCCCCGACTTCATAAGAAATAAATATTGGTCGGAGTTATTAAAGTTAGAACAGGAGGCCCTCGAATCGGCAAACACCGATATTATTCCAGCGGCCTTGGCCAGATCGGATCTGGTGGACGAATATTCTAAGTTGAAAGCAGTAACCGTAGTCTTGATCGAAGCGGGTAAAAAGAAAGCGAACCAGATGGAAATAAGAATGATTGAGCGGTTCAAGAAAGTGCGAAAAGATATTATCGGCGTCATCAAACAGTTGGAGGCAGAATGGAAAGAAAAATGTCGAGATCATGTTCTACATCCTGAAGACTATCAAAGTTAACCGATTTTTGAAATCGGTGAATCTTCCAAAATGGCAGGGGACCGGAAAAAGGGATCTCATCCGCAAGATAATGAGAACGGAGACAACCGGCCTAAATCTCCAAGTAAGTCTCCCTCTCATCCCAACCAAAAGGAACAATTCTCAACTAATCAAGAGAGGGCCGTGTCGGTTCATGCTGATCAGAGTCTGGAAATCGAACGTATTAAGGGCATCATTACCAATACCGTCGCCATCTCCATCAACGAATATCACACAATAGCGGAAGCCAGAATTTCCTCCCTCCAAGCTGAACTGATTGAGACGGATAAAACATCAGTTAAAGCGACGGTTGAAAGGTTAGTTGAAACGGCAATCGCCCCGCTCTTTGAAATGATGCAAGTCATGGCAGCTCAGATTGAGGAGTTGACTAAGCGGAAAGCGGCTAACAATCAAGAACAGATCCGAATGGATGCCGAAGAAGCTCTCCAAATCCAAGCCGAAGAAGAAAACCGGGAGCGATTGAGAAAAGAGACGGAAGCCAAGGACTTCGAGTTAGCCAAGGAACTCGATGAGGAAGAAAAGGCCAAACAACCGGAAACCGCACCGATTCAAGTCCATCACACAATGGTAACAAGGTGGAAGGGCAAAAGAAAGAAAATCTCGAACTTATTAAGACAGGTCGAACAAAGTGGTCTTGAAGGTCCACAACCGGTTGGTCAATCCGAAGAACCTCTCGATGAATAAGTAGAGGAAGATAATGAACACCTTCGACCAAGGAAGAAGAAAGCCGCTACATCCTCATCCGTCGTATCAACAAGTCAGGGACCATTAACCGTTCCACCGCCTCGATCATCTAGACCAGCAGACGGTCTTTTTCAATTCAACCAACGTCCTCCCGAAAGAACAAGTCTATTAGTCGGCTGGTACATGAACGCGGGCAAAAGGGAAATAGAATGGAAAGAGCAGGAGGCCAAGCGGAAAGACAAAGAAAAGGGAGGACCATCCGACCCCTAGTTTCTTTCTTCACTTTATATTTAAAGCTTATGAACTTATCAATTTTACTTATCGTCTATTTTATCCAGGTTTATGAACTTAGCTATTTTCAAAACATGTTAAATTTCAATTATAATTTGCATTTTTGAAAAAGTAACTTGTTTTGAAACTTTTCTTTGAAAAGTATCAAAAAGGGAGAAATTGCTAAACATATTTTTCGAAACCGGTCAAAATTAAGTTCTCTCAAAACCGGCCACACATTACAAGTTTTGAATATTTATTCTAAATAATCAAAAAGGGAAAATTGGTAGAAAAATTAAGTAGATTAATTTTTAAACCGGCCACACATTACAAGTTTTGAATATTTATTCTAAATAATCAAAAAGGGAGAAATTGTTAGAAAAATTAAGTAAGTTAATTTTAAACCGGCCAAAGAACTTAATTAATCTCAATTTCCATGTGCAGGTACAGATCAAGCTACATAAACCGGCTGGAGAACATACCGTAGTAATCTGGCTCCAAAATGATCAAGTCATGATCAAGAGAAACCGGCTTCAATACTCTAACCGGACCGGCCAGCAATAACTTTCCATTCCAGCCGGCTCATAATTACGAAAAGATCAACGGGAAACTTTGAAATATAAGATGACGTAATATGACGAAGATAGAAATTTCTTGGAAATATACAAGAAAATAAGATCCGGATCAGAAGCATGCCATAAAAACAATGATGATCTGCTTATCCAAGATCCGAAGCAAAATCTGAATCAGGCGGTCGGAGCGTGCATGTTTTCCATGTGTCCAAATATGCAAGCCGCTCATGTCATCAGAACCCGACCGGTGCATGCATGCTTGCCAAGTGTTAGAAAGGTTAAACGTGCACGCAACATATCTAACCGGCGTGGCTTTAGATGACCAATCCAACGGAGAGAGAAAAAGGTAACCGTTAGGATATCCTCCACTATAAAAGGAAGACAAAGGGTCTTCATTAAACCTCGGTTCTAATCTTACAAGAGAGAGAGAATTGAACATCCAACAGTAAAGGGAAATCTCACGCGCGACTCTAAATAGTAGTTTCAATTCTTGAAAGCATTGTTGTTGTATTGAGTTATTGTATTACATCACTGTGTGAGTGGTGTAACCGACGAGTAGTGATTAAGACTCGTTCGGCATTGTGTGAGTGTTGTAACATTCAAGTTAGTGAAAATCCTTCTCATCATCTGAGAAGAAGGGGTGACGTAGGAGAGTTTGCTCCGAACATCCATAAAAAATCTTGTCTCGTGTTATTTTCTTTATTTCCGGCTTACTCACTCAAAACTGAACCATCACTTACTTCAAACCAAACCGAAACATAATCCTCCTCCTTAATCAAATCGGTCTATCTATCCTCTTTAACCGATTCCTTGTAAATATCATCCAAACTCTAAGTGTTACTTCAAGCTGAAATAGACATTTCCGCCCTTGAACCCGGTTCAAGAGTCTGTGACAGCTTGTGTAGTGTTAAGAAACGGTTTTAGTCTCTAACTGTACTATCACCTATAGTGTGTGTTGTGTTGTTGTAAGCATTCTCCCTTAAGAAACCGGAACTCCGGTCCTCCAAGGGCGATCCCGATCCTAACAAAGATTAATGGAACATCTTCTAGAAGGAATACATTTACTAAGCCTAAATCATACGCACTGCTCACAACACAACATGGGAAATCCATCAAAATAACTCAAATATGGATTCCCAAGGGACTGATCAACCATGGACTCAATTGAATGTGGGTACCAAAAAGCTGTAAATAAGTTTCTTTATAGGTATAGTAGGTCAGTTATTTAGAGGAATTTGTTTGGTATCTAGATAGTGGTTGTTCGAGACATATGACCAGAGATGGACGTCGTCTAACTGAAGTGCGAAATGCATTGGACCTAAGATCACCTTTGGTGATGATAATAAAGGTAAGATTATCTTTGGTAACCTAACCATCAATAACATGCTACTTGTTGAAAACATGTGCTACAAATTAATCAGTATCAGCCAAATGTGTGACAATGGCTATATTATTAATTTTCAAAAACATGTCTACCTAGTTAAGGATTAATAAGGTAATACTCTATTGACCAGAAGTAGAGTAGGAAATTCTTACAAAATGAATTGGAAAAACATGACGTATGAACCTTTATGCATGGTAGCCAAAAATGATCAAAATTGGTTATGGCATAAAAGATTAAACCACCTGAATTTTAAAATCATTAACAACATTTGTTCAAATGATTTAGGGTTACACCCTTATCATGATTGATGATTTTTCAAGATTTACTTGGGTTATTTTTCTACCTTCTAAGGATCAAACAGTTGAGAATTTAATTAAGATCCTTAGAAGACTTCAAAACGAAAAATCTTTAAGCATCATCAAGATTATAAGTGATCGGGGAACCGAGTTCACCAACGGACGTCTGACTTCATACCTCGAGGAGTCTGGCATTAGACATGAGTTTTCTAGAGCTAGAACTCCACAGCAAAATGGTATTGCTGAGAGGAGAATCGGGACACTGAAGGAAGCAACGAGATTTATGCTTGTTGATTCAGGTGTCTCTCAAAAACTTTAGGTAGAGGCCATAAACACAACATGCTACACTCAAAACCAGCCGATGATTAATAGACGCTTTAGCAAAATACCTTACGAACTCTTTTATGGAAGGATTCCTAAAGTTTCATACTTTTGGATATTCGGGTGTAAGTGTTTTATTCACAATAATGGGAAAATCATTTGGTTGTGTTTGATGTTAAGGCAGATGTTGGAATCATGTTAGGATATTCCTCAGTCAGTAAAGTTTATAAAGTCTATAATAATCGAACTTTAACTGTTGAAGAATCCTATTATATTGTCTTTGATGAATATGTTGAAAATAATTCTGACGAATTCATTGAAATTGCAAACAAATTAGAAGCAACAAGTCTTAAATCTAATAGTGATGATGAAGCTCCGGTCAACAGGATATACTCGTCGGATCAGATGGCTGATCTGGTTGATATTCAACTAGACGTCCAAAATACAAGTCAGCAGAAGGCTGACAGTTCAGACATCGTGGGGCTGTCTGACTAGACGTCTGATCCCTTAGAACCAAGCTTCAAAAGGAACAAAATCATCCACGAGAATTTATAATTGGTAATCCTAATACTCCTCTTAAGACCAGACACCAATTATTGGATGAAATGGAAATTTCCTCCTTTATTTCTTAAATTGAACCAAAGAAGATCAATGATGTGTTTCTTGATCCAGATTGGATCAATGCCATGTAAGAGGAGTTGAACCAATTTGAAAGAAATAAAGTGTGGCATTTGACTCCAAGACCGACTGATCAATCGGTTATTGGAACTAGATGGGTTTTTCGAAACAAGCTTAGTGAAGATGGCTTGGTTGTGAGAAACAAAGTCCGATTGGTAGCTCAAGGCTATAGGCATGAGGAAGGAATTGACTTTGAGGAGTCATTCGCCCATGTTACTAGGTTTTAAGCTATTAGAATCTTCCTAACTTATGCATCATTCAAAAATTTTAAAGTTTTTCAAATGAATGTAAAAAGTGCATTTGGGTCCGATGTGTATGTTGAACAGTATCCTGCCTTTCAAGATCACAATCTTCCAAATCATGTTTTTAAACTTGGAAAAGCCTTGTATGGTCTTAAGCAAGCTCCTAGAGCTTGGTATGACACTTTAATAAAAAAAATTGTTTGATCATGATTCCATAAATGGCACAGTAGACAAAACTTTGTTTAGATTTGTTAAAGATTCTCATATTTTCCTTGTTCAAGTCTATGTTGATGATATTATATTTGGGTCAACTAACCCCAAACTTCCCCAAACTATGTGAGAGATTTTCTAAGTTGATGTAAGACAAATTCAAGATGAGTATGATGGGAGAATTGACATTCTTCCTAGGTCTTCAAGTTCGTCAACTTGAAGATGGCATATTATTAACTAGGCCAAGTCACAAGGGAGCTGCTAAAGAAGTTCGGAATGGAGAGTTGCTCAGCTATTGCCACTCCAATTAATTCTTCCAGAAAGATCAACAAGGATGAAGATGGCCAGAGTGTCAAAATCACTACATATAGAAGGATCATCGGTTCACTTCTCTACCTAACTGCTAACCGGCCAGATATCCTATTTATTGTCGACATCTACGGAAGATTTCAGACTAACCTTAAACAATCTTACTATATTGTTGTTAAGCGTATCTTGAAATATTTGAAGGTAACTTAAAATGTGGGACTGTGGTATTCAAAGGATTCCAGTTTCAATTTAATTAGCAATTCTGATGCACATTATGCAGGATGCAAGATCGATCGAAAGAGCACTAGTGGAATTGTCAATTCCTTGGTGATCGTCTGATTTCTTGGTTCATCAAGAAGAAGACGTTTGTCGCTACGTCTACAGCAGAGGCCGAGTACCTTGTTGCAGGCAGTTGCTGCTCTCAACTCTTGTGGGTTCAACAACAACAAAAGGACTACGGCATTGAGGCGGACGAGTCACCCATTTTCTACGACAACACCAGTGCCATAGAGATCACATATAACCCGATGTTGCACACTCAGAAGAAGCATATCGACATCCGACACCATTTCATCCAAGAGCTTCGTCTAGAATATGTTCCAACGGATCATCAAGTGGCAGACGTGTTCACGGAGCCACTCCCTGAGACTAATTTTTCTTGCTTTAGAAATATTTTAGGTCTTGTAGACCTAAATTAATTTAATTAATTAAACATGCACAAATTGAGGGGGAAATTATTTCATAAAGTAGTTGGACAGACGTGTGTAGACAGATGTCTTAAATCGGACTGATTAGATTATTTGTCTAAAGAAGCCATGTATCAGACGAGTTGTGCTTAAGAATCTTACAAATTTAGCTTGGTTAGACGTCTAAATATGAAATAGACATCTGATGTGTCTATAGACGCGCGTGATAAGACGTTGTCTGAACAGACGTATGTTAAGTGTTTGTAGACGTGCGTGATCAAACGCCATCCGAACAGAAGTGTGTTAAGCATCTGTAGACGTGTGTGATCAGACGTCGTCTGAATAGACGTATTCTAAGCATCTATAGACATGCGTGATCAAACGTCATTCGAACAGACGTATATTAAACGTCTATAGACGTGCGTGATCAGACGTTGTCCAAACAGACGTATGATAAGCATCTGTAGACGTGTGTAATCAAACTCTTTCCGAACAGACGTCTAATGCGTCTGTAGACGTGCATGATCAAACGTCATCTGAACAGACGTCTGATGCATATATAGACGTGCGTGATCAGACGTTATTCGAACAGACGTATGCTATGCATTTTTAGACGTGCGTGATTAGACGTCGTCTGAACAGACGCCTACCCAGCTTAGACGCAAGGCATGTGAATAGCATAGACGATGTTCATCTACGTGCTTCATTAATGTCTCATCTTCGGACGAGTGGGATAGCTATCCAATGTCGAATGAGTTGTCCATGTACCTTTCCCGCCCAAAAAATGAACAGTCACATTTATAGAATATCGAATAACATGAAGACACGTGTCTATCAATGTTAAAAATGTGACTAATACATTTAACTATTAATTAATGCACATCTTTTAATTAATGATAGTCTTTATGATGGTTTTTAAATGACGTCCTTTTAAATGATGACTCTTCTTGGGAAAACGTTTGTAATTAAATGATGGTTTATTTTTCAAATGGTTTCTTTTGAACGTGTGCCTTTAAAATTCTTTTTAAGGGTTCCTTACACTCCAAAAAAGATTTTCACGCTTTTCTTGAGATTTTTTTGAAAACCCTAGAATATCTTTGCGCTCTGTCATCTCTCTAGAAATCCTAATCTTCTTACTCCTCTCTTCAAACATTAAAGATGACTAAGAAGACTATTTCATTGTCTCAAAATATCTTGTAGGTAGATTTCGAATTTATCTATGTATATGAACAACAGGATGTTGTTGATATGTTTAAAACCCTGGAGGCGTTTGGCCTTAAGAAGTTCCTCGGCGGTCCTTTTATTCTCTATGAAGAGGAAGTCTTAGAGTTCTTTAGTTTCGGGAAGAATGTTAATGATACGATCGAGGCGACGGTAAAGGGTGTCAAGATCTCTATCTCTGAAACCTCTTTTGTTGAGTTCTTTGAACTTCCAACGGAGGGTCTCACATTCAACGCCGTGCTTCCGACCGAGATCATGGCGGAAATGCAAACCTTATTTTCGGACATTGGCGATCCGATCAATATCAACGGGAAGAAGAATCTCTTCAAATACCCTTTCTGCCTTCTCAATGATATCGTGACAAAATCTATTCAAGGGAGAGTAGGGTCTTTCGATTCCTACACTCAAGACCGGTTTGAGTATATAGTGGCCATAACTAGAAGGATGGTAGTCAACTGGGCGTCTGTTCTCTTCTCCACTATTTGTTAGATGGTTTCTCCATTGAGCAAGTAGAGTGTGGACTTTTTAGTCAAACTCGGTCAGCTCTTGGAGCATCTTCAAGTCCTGGTAGGTGTAACCCCTGTCGAATAATGACGTGCGTAACCATGAAGAACTTCCTGACGCGTATGAAGATCGTCAAGGAATCGAAGTCTGAGTTCTCTACTCAACAGACGAGTGGTTAGTCGATCACTCAGTCCAAACGTCATGTGACTTTTAGTCATAAGACTCATATGAAGAGGGCTAAGCATTCTGTCATGGAGTCCATCGCGAGCTCCAATAGCTAGAAGAGGGCACCTATTATAGAATCTAGAGAAGTTGACTCCATTCATAAAATAGAAAGAGTCGAGGAAACCCCTTTCTCTATTATTCTTCTATCCTTGATCTCGCTGTCACGATCAGCCAACGTTGTGGCTACTCCAACGAAGAAGAGGGATGTGACGTATGCTCCTAGTGCTGATTAGACGAAAACTAACACAACTCAGTAGACAGAAGTTATCCCAACTAATTAGACAGAGGCATCTAAAGCTATTCAGATGACCTCCAAGATAACTCCACCTATGTCTTTGGACGATGTTCTATCCATTCAACGCGAGACGTTGTTAGAGGCACTTGCCCGTGCTAGTGTTAATACGGCATCCAAGGTAACTACATCTGTTCATCTGGTCATAGCGCCCTCTATTGAAGTTCCCATAGTGGAACAAGCTGATGGACCAACTACTAAGCTAGTAGGTCGACTTGTTGAGAATATTCAAGGGGAAGACACGAGTGTCTTCTATGCTGAACCAGTGGCGGCCGAATCTGCTGGTACCATTGACGTTGCCTTTCCTGAAGTAGAGTAGGAGGATGTGCTTTCGGCTGTTACTATTATTACTAAAGAAGCACCCGTCCAAACGGCTGCTGTCTCTACTGTTGTTGTCATTCTAGAGAATGTTCTTTCTAAGAACATGTCTCCATTTTCCTTGCTTAGGGCAGCCCGAGGGACTCAGGACATTTTCTTCAAAGAACTAGCTCCAGTTCCTAAACATGTCGAAGTTCTAGGGAAAGGAAAAGGTGTGGCTGAATTCATTCCTGAACACTTATCCGAAGCAGATCAGACGCTCGACCTTATCATGGAGAATGACGAGGTGAAAGCGGCTGAAATATTGAAGCATTCGATACGTGGATGAGCCATGGAATCCACTCTCCATATGCCGAAATTATCACCAATAAAACATAGCGAAGGAGTGGAAGGAGTTGTTGAAAATGGATAAGTCAATTTTCTCCTAGACAAAAACGAAAAATGTCAACGAGGCTCTTAAGCGAAGAGAGCTCGTAGTGGCAAATGCAAAATGGCACGCACTTTATCCTCTTTTTTGTCAAAGGAAAGCAAACTTCAGTTCCTTTGACAAGAAGGCTCAAGTGGAAGTGAAGATCATTAACCGCCTCAGTTTGCTAATGGAGTCATATTGCTCCACTGTCATTCGATTCGTTCATCTCACTAAGTCCTCTCGGTCGAATGCTCTTCGAAAAAACCATCGCGTGTAGAGCTCAACTGCACAGAAGATGATGAGCTAGTGATAAGCATTGATGAAATGTCGTCTCCTCAAGGCGAGCCTCGTCAAATCTTCAAAGCTGAGAAGATGCTCCTAACCTCATTGAGCAAGCTAAATCGCCCGTTGAGGAAAGACGATTCCTTGATTGTCATTATGTTAAGTAGACTCCCCTCCCGTCTGAAGTTCAACAAGAACTTCCTCTTGATAAGGAGGTTACTTCTCCTACGTTTGAGAAGACGCCTATGCCTATTCAGAAGGAGACGTCTGAAGTTCCCCCCTCGTCCGAACCAGAGAAAACGCCATCAGTTGAGGGGGAACCCTCAAAGTCGTCCGAACAAGAGAAAACCTCGTCTACTGAGGGGGAACGTGTCCATCCCAAAGGGCGTCTGAAGCCAAAGTTTTTGAGTCCTCTTCTTCGTCTGATAAGAAGGCATCTGAAGAAAGGTTTCCATCTCCTCAACAATCCAAACGTCAGTCTCCCATACAATCCAAATCCAACTCCCTCCCTGATCATCGTCATCGATCTGAAGATATATCAAGCTACGTAATGGATTTATGCACTGAAATCCAAGGAGCTAGAGATGACTCCAGGGCAATGATCAATTCTCCCCAAGCACCAGCCAAAACAAAGAACTAGAGCATTCGATACAAGTAAGCTTTCATGTCAATCCTCTTCGCTCTGTTCTTGCTGATTCGTGCATTGTCTCCTATGTCCCTACTTCTTCTAAGGAAGCTTCTCCTGGAGCTACGAGCTTCCACGATATCCATCTAGATGTGTTGGCTCTAATGCAGTAGAATTTACAAGATATGTCTTCTAGGATGCAAAATCTTGAAAAAAGATCTACAGTAACCACTAAAGCTAATGCTTCCTTAGTTGCTTATTAGAAGAGCACTAATAAAAACCTTCTACAAAACACATATGAAGTAAAGATCCTTCACACTCAGTATAGGAGGATGCATGAGAATATGCTCAAACAAAATGTTGATATTCATGACCAGACCAAGTCCTTCAGTCTTGAGCTTCACAATGAGACAAGGTCTTTGATTGATTCTCTAAATCTTCAATTGCTAGAGGTTACCAAATCTCTGAGGAGTGTAGAAGCCGAACGCTTAGAAGAAGTAGAAGCAGTCGTTAGGCGTTTCCAGGCCAAAGAATATTCTCAAGTTGCAGCTGCCAAATATTAGAGCCCTTGTTGATGTCAATCCTGATAATGTTAAAAAGGAGGAAGGTAGCAATCGAATGGGAACAAGCACTCGTGGCACTCGTCCCAAAAGGAAACTTGTTCAAGGCGGCCGAGGTAGCTGCCAATCAGATCAAGGTGGTCGTGGAGGCGATAGAGGTGGTGGCGGTGGTAGTCGAGGAGGAGGTCGATTGGAACATCTTATATTAGGAGAAAGGGGTCTTCAAGATGTAAATCCAAGAGTTAAAAGGGAAGAACCTTAATCTATCATCTTATGTATTTTACTCTTGATTTTAAAAATATTGGGTAGTTTTTGAGTTCATGTTCTAACTTGATCTGTTTTTTTAATTTGATTTAAACTTAACTTTAACATCATCAAAAATGGAGAAATTGTTAGATTGAATTAAATAAAGAAAAGAGAAATATTAATTAAAAGAGAAATAGTTAATTAGCTTAAGAGAATAAGTACGATATAATTTTAATGATGTGATTAAATAAAACTAAGTTGTGACTTGAATAAAATTAAATTGTGACTTGAACAAAACTAATTTGGGCAATTTACTTTTTATGCAGGTACAGACCTAAAGAAGTATGTCTCTTCAGACGTGGTCTGAAGCAAACGTATATAGACGAGGTCTATCTTCATTAGATGAGGTCTGAAGAAGAGCGCGAGCAGACGTCGTTTATCTTCATTAGACGAGGTCTGAAGAAGAGCGCAAGCAGACGTTCTCTATCTTCATTAGACGAGGTCTGAAGAAGAGCGCGAGGAGACGTCGTCTATCTTCATCAGACGAGGTTTAAAGAAGAGCGCAAGAAGACAAGGTCTGAAGAAGAGCGTGAGTAGATGTCGTTTATATTCAGCAGACAAGGTCTGAAGAAGAGCGTGAGTAGATGTCGTCTATCTTCATCAGACGAGGTCTGAAGAAGAGCGTCTGATGCCTTGCTTCAAAAGTCGTCTGAAGGAAGCATCCGTCTACTCATCCAGTTCATCTGTAGTGCTCGTTTTCAGCAGTCTGACAAGCCAGCTGGCCCTAACAAATGAACGACTGCCACGTACACCTTTATTCAAATTGCCCACGATATGTTGTACGCTCTAGTACAACACAATATCAGAATATTTGGTGCACTATCAGTTCGGTACAGTCACGATCCCAATGTTTATGCTCTTCTGTACTTTTGTATTATTGGCGTCCGTCCAACAAAAGGAGGACACGTGTCCACAAAGAAGATTCGACCGTTGGTGTACTTCAAGAAAAAATAGATACCCAAGGACAACGAACGAATCACTAAGTGACTTAGCTAATCTTGAATACATTTGCGCTTACTATCTGAATTTCTCTAACTAAAAAGCTCAAGTGAAAAGTACTCACGCTGTGAATATTCTGTAATTCATCTACTGTTCTTTCTGTGTGAAATTTCAATATTGTAAGTTGAATAAAGGTTTTTCTGTTCAACAGAGAGTTAGCTAGAAGTTCAGAACAGGCGGTTGTTAAGTCATGTATTTTCTGATTGGGTTTGTGCAGTCGCTGTACTAAATCAAAGTTTTATAGTGAATATCCTTCATGTTGAGGAAGAAGGGGTGACGTAGGAGTTTTATCTTCGAACATCCATAAAACTCCATGTGTTCTTTACTCTCCGTTCATTGCATTCATTTGTCTGATGCTTCAAATCTAAAAAACTGTTCCGCACTTGAACTTTTTCAAGAGTTTATAAAGATTTGTGAAGAATAGAAACAAGTTTTAACTTCTAACAAAGTTAAAATCGAATTGAAAGTAATAAGATGTTAACTGTAGTCAGACCCCATCTCTATTGTTAACACCGATCCTAACACTTTTGGGGATTGGATGCAATTTGGGGATCGGAATACATCATACTTTCAGCAGGCGAGCATTAGTGAGGAAAGCACAGAATCTAATCTCATGAAGGATTTCAAACATTAAGGTATAATTTTTTTATTATAACAATTCTATTAATAGTATATCTTTTAAGATTTTTTATACATGATTTTTTTAGACAAGTTTATGGGAATAGCTAAAACATATCAAGTGTAATGTTATAAATAATGCATACATAAATCATAATTGGATCCTCTGCATCCAATTTTCCATGTTCCCTTCTCACAAGGGGAGGGGTACGTAAATAAGAACAATACTTATTGTTTTTATTTACGATATTGTACATCCCCTTGTGAGAGGGGAACATGAGAACATGGTAAATTGAGAGCAGAGGACCTGATCCCATAAATCAACCACTTAAGATCTTCTGGTCCCAAATTATTATGTTCCCCATGTTCCTCTCCCAAGGAGAGGGGCAATAAAAATTTATTTATTTATCATATTGTCCCTCCCTTGTGAGAGGAAACGTGTGAGCATATTAATTTGGGAGCAGAGGATTCTACTTCTAAATTAACATTCAGAGTAGTTAAATATGATGGTACTAGTATGTAAGATAGTTAGATTAATTTTAGTATTGTTTTTTTCTAATGTAATTTATAAGTTTAATTTTGAATTACCTGGTTTGTTTTGTGTTAAACTAAACTGAGTTAATATTTTTATAATTTTAAACATTTTAATAAAATGATTTTATTTTAATAAAAAGTGAAAAATATTATTATGTATAATTGGCTTGAGAATTTGAGCCACATATTTAAGTTCTTGACACAAATTGAACAATTTGTGCAAGTTTAATCATAAAATGAGATTCTATTTTTTGGAAATCAAAAAAAAAACTTATTCATTTCAGCTTATTACAAGGCAATACTATTTAGTTTGATTACTAAATATGGATAAGTTTAATTCAGCTTATATAGTTAACTTAGTTATTTTTATATTTGTAATAATATTTAATAATATTATTATTATTATTATTATATATATATATATATAATATTATATATTTTTTATTAACTTAATTTTAAATATTAATCAATTATATAAATATATGATTTTTATAATTTTTTATTAATATATCATTTTAAATTTTAATTAAAATAAATAAATAAATAAAATACTTATTAAATAAAAGAGTATGGTTAAATTATTAAATAAAATTAAAAAATTATATCTAAAAATTTTGATCAATATTTTTTTTTAATCTTGAACATTTGTTATGTTATTTTTTCTCAACTAAAATAAATAATAAATATTTATTTATTAGGTGTTATTTGTATAATTAATATATTTAAAAATAATATTATATTATTTAAATAATAAATAAAAATTAAGTGAATAGAATATTCAATATTGCATTTAAAAGGGGAAATTTGATGAAATAACCCTCGTAGGAGGGTTATTACCATATATAGCATAGCCTTACTAATTTTTTCATTTATAACCTTTTGTCAAGGCAAAATTTCACTTTTGCTCATTAATTTAAAAAAAAATTAAAATGTCAGTGGCTTTCAGTTTCTTATCCCCCATTTCCCTCCCTCACCACCAACCAACGTCCTTCCTTCATCAACTTTCCCCATTCATCCTCATCAACGTTCTTCATCATCAACGTCCTTCCTTCATCATCAACGTCCTTCCTTCATCATTAACGTCCTTCATCAACAAAACCAAGGAAACCGGAACGTCTTCAACATTCAGGTTAGACGCTACCTTCGTCGTTTTATCGCGGAAATGGATGAATGTTTAGGGTTTCGTCGTTTAGAGTCTAGGTTGTAGGTTAGGTCATGGATGAATGGTTTTAGAGCTTGGCTGATTGGTTTTACAGTGGAATATACATCTGATGAAGGTGACGAAGGCGACAGTGCATCTGTCGCAGGCGACGATGCATCTATCGTAGGCGAAAAATGCATCGTCGCCTGTGACAAATGCACTGTCGCCTGCGACAGAAATTGGCAACCCTTTTTTTAAGAATGTAACATGCTGTTATTTCTCTTTGTCCTGCTGTTAATACAATACCCAACCCACATCAAATGACAACACTTAACAGCAGTTTGATCAACAAAAACAGTTTGATCAACAAAAATAGTTTGATCAACAAAAAACTTACTTGATCATGTATCCAATTCTGAGGCCTCAACATTCTGTTAAACAAATCTCGACCAGCATAGAAAAGAACCAGATTTATCTTGTCTTCATCCTGCAGCTTCAGCCAGTGTTTCAACTCATTCATCAGTTCACTATCATAATTTAAAAGAGGATTGATAGTTACTGGATCAATGTGTTTAAAGGTTTTTCCATTAGGATCTGTGTAGTTCCCCAATTGTGTGGACTTCTTCTTTCTCCGAAAACTCTGTCCCTGAAATTTTGTTGGACTCAATTCTAATACATCATCATCCTTCTTCTTTCCCAACTCAGCCTCATGGTTGGTGACATCTGCAAAAAAACATTATGTCAGAATAATGAAAGTAAATACCACTTTTTTAAAGGAAATAAGACGTATGTCGCAGGCGACTGTGCATCTGTCGCAGGCGACTGTGCATCTGTCGCAGGCGACTGTGCATCTGTCGCAGGCGACAGTGCATCTGTCGTAGACGACGATGCATCTGTTGTAGGCGACAGTGCATCTGTCGCAGGCGAATAGTATATTCCACCTGCGACAGATGCCGACGGATGCACCGTCGCCTGCGACAGATGCACAGTCGGCTGCGAAAATGCATCGTCGCCATCGACAGCCTGCAACAGCCTTCGACAGAAGCATTTTAAACTCAATTCTAATACATCATCATCCTTCTTCTTTCCCAACTCAGCCTCGTGGTTGGTGCCATCTGCAAAAAAACATTATGTTAGAATAATGAAAGTAAATACCACTTCTTTAAAGGAAATAAGACGTCTGTCGCAGGCGACATTGCATCTGTCGCAGGCGACTGTGCATCTGTCGCAGGCGACTGTGCATCTGTCGCAGGCGACTGTGCATCTGTCGCAGGCGAATAGTATATTCCACCTGCGACAGATGTCGACGGATGCACCGTCGCCTGCGACGGATGCACAGGTGGCTGCGAAAATGCATCGTCGCCATCGACAGCCTGCAACAGCCTTCGACAGAAGCATTTTAAACCCAAAACTATTCATTCAGCCAATAAACCTAAACCCATACTTAAACCTAAACCTAAACAATAAACCCTAAACAATTCTTCCATTTCAGCATGCATGGAATATAAACGATAGAAAATGGGAAACTCGGATAGAAACGGGAAAACATGGAAGATAAACTCACCTTCGTCGTTCTGGAGTTATGATTCTCGTCGGAGGCTCTTATTTGTCGTCGGGGGCTCGTCGGGGTTCAGGGGAGAGGAAGGGTTTGAATCGTCGTCGATGTTTCGGGGGGCTTTTCGCCGTCGTCGTCTTCGGCTTGATCGGTCGTCTTCGGGGTAGGGGAAGTTGAAAAGAGAGAGAGGGAGGGACAAATGGGGAGAAGGGAAACGACGGAATAAAAAATGAATTTTTTTTTAAAATTAAAGGGCTAAAGAGATATTTTATCTTGACAAAAGTTTATAAATGAAAAAATTAGTAAGACTATACTACATATGGTAAGGGTTATTTCATCCAATTTCCCTTTAAAAGTGATTATAATTTTTAACATTCTTATTAGGTAAATTATTATTACACAAAAACGATGAACACTCGGATTGTAAACCGAATCAAGCCCACTCCCTATCTCCCCGTCTATCTATCTATCTCTCCCCCTTTATATATTTTCCGTTTCTGTAACTTCTTCATCTCACCACCTCCTAATTCTTCTACATTTCCGAATTTCAAGATTCAGATTCCGTTTCATCGTCATCTACACCGGAGAGATTGATAGAGAGATGTGCCTTTGCTGTGGGACGAAGGTATGCATGATATGCACTTGCCTGATATTGATTGTGTTAGCGATAGGATTCTTGTTCGGATTCGGAGTCTTCACAGATGGATTTCACAAGTTAAAGCAATCTCTGCACTACTGCCATCCAACTATTAACGGTACCTTGGCCGCTTCATTTGGAACTGCAACCGGACGACCTTTCGTAAGCCTCTCCGCCCCCTCTCCTCTCTAGGTCTACTCTATCTCTCACACACAATTTCTCAATGTAAAATCCGAAACTCTTTTCCTTAATTGAAAAGGAGATCGAATGCCAATGCAAACTCTTCTTCTGCAAACTCTTCTTCTTTATTTAGGTTTGTGTAATTTGCAGACTTCGTTTGTCATGATAAAATTGTTGATTTTAAGAATTTGTTGTGTATTCTTCCATTTGATTTATTTGAATAACTGTTATTATACCTCTAGTGGTTTTTTTGTTAAATAATTGTTCAAATTACCTAATTTTCAAGGACTGACTAGACAATATGATCCAAATATTGTTGTGTTAAAAAGTTTTGGATTAAATTCAAATCAACTACATTAAACAACCCTTTAGAAAACACAGAATTCACCAGTTTTATAAGTATGTAACAGTATAATATTACATCAGTATACACAAATAATCAACCTGTTTGATGGTAAACAAGCTTGTTGTATAGCTACCCTTCAAACCTGCTTATGCACAATGCAATCAATCTTCTTGGCAATCTTCTGTAAATATGAGTCTGACATTTATGTCTCAGAAACCTTTCCATGCCATTAGCACTGCATTGAAGACTTCCGAGACGAGTTCTCGATTCCCCGACATAAGGAAAACATTGAACTCATCTCGAATATCATATATCTTACCAAATTTCACCAGATACTGCAAGCAACTAGCTTTCAGTTTAGGAAGTCCATATAAATAAGCACACTGTAGCCTCTCCAGAACGTTCACAGCGTCAATGTCTTCAATGAGGCTATCGTGGCAAGCCACTTTCAAGTCTTTGATGTCGTACTTATCTGCAGCGGCAAGAAGGGAAAGCCTGTGGGTCAAGAACTCTTCAGACTGGATTATTCCGTAGATGTAGTTTAGGAAAGCCTGGCAGGCTTCGAACGACATGTCTGAGATGTCTATGGTGGATTGTTCCTTCTCTTTAAGGTCGTAAAGAAACATGCTGTGGAAAACAGGGGATCTTGCTGCGAGAATTGAGCGATGGGCTCGGATGGTTCCTTCGGAAGTGCTGATTTTTATGTCTGTGTGAATGCTGTCTGATAACATTCGACCGAGGGATTCGAGAGCTGATGTGTTTGATTGCTTTTGCCTGTAACCATCCGCCCAAATCGAACAAGGCTCGCCACCCTGAACATTTCCTCACATAGGATGAAATCAAAATGAGAACAACTGATATTTTTCAATATTTATACCTTGAAAGGGTTATTATAAAAATTCAAGTTATTTAGATAATAAATAAAGACTAGTCTTTTATATTTTGAAAAGGATGTGATTAACAAATATATTATTGATTAAAGGAACGAGTGATAAGCAATCAATCCTGTGTCTTTTTCTTAGTTTTTTTTTTCAATTTAATTAACTTTCTCAAAAGGCATACGTTTTGTGAAGAAATCTTCAAATCAAGAAACTCTACGTCGATGATGAGTTTTGCTGTCAACGGAACCTCAATTGCCCAAACGAAATCGTCGTTGTTCTTGAGCTTTCTATCAGTAACTTCTGCAAGTATACAGAACAGGGCAAATTACATCTGATGAGCAAAACCCATCATAGATAGTCAAGAAAGTTTGAAAATTTATGAAGGGTTTTACCTGGGTGAACCAAAGTCTTCCGATCTCCGGCAGAAGAGATAATCTTGATGATGAAAGATGCAATAGGAGGGTTGCCTCTCGTTAAATTCGATGTCTCTGGATATAATTTAATAAACATTGTCCGACTTTTCTCTACAGATAAATGCCTTGATAAGAGGAACAGAACAAAACAAATTTCAATTAATTTCATATTTATTTGAGATTGAATGATGAAGAGAGACTGACCAATTCCAGTTGCCCACCATGAAAGGATCGGACTTGCGGTATGTGCAGGAAGGGAAGTTGTCGATACGCCATTGGGCGAGTCGAGAGGTGGTTTGAACGTGGTAAACTGAGTCACTCATTCTAACGGAGGCGATGGCGGCGGTAATCTCATTGAAACAATTGAATAATCTTCCTTCTAAGAAAAGGTCTCCAGGCTTCCCCAGGATTGCTAATTCTCTACTTCTTCTTCTCCCTGAACACACCCACCTCTCTTTCTCAAAAGAGTTAGTCAAATAGTGAGTGTGTTAAAAGGAAGAATATGCATCACACCTTCACCTGGTGTCAAATATATATGAATTAAACTAAGAAGAAGAAGATCTTCATCATCTTCGCAAATAACAATAAAATGGTATGTGTTTACCTCAATTGCTTGGAAGGTGAATATGACGCAACGGAGATGTTATTGCTTTACGCCATTAATCAATGGAGAGAGATGGAAGCCAATACTTCTAGAGAGAGAGAGGGAGGCCACTTATGATGCCTCAAGTATGGAAGCTGAAAGTGATATTTTAAATTAAGATATATTTGTTGAAAGTATCTATATATTTAGATTTCAATATTGAAAAAATTAGATTAAGGGTTATTTTTTTTATTTTTTTTATTTAGAGATTAAAAATTATTAAGTCTTATTAGTCTATTACTCTATTGGATTAAAAAAGTTATATTTATTTTTGTTATGTTTACCGAGTAGTATTCTTAATTTTATTTGTAACCGTTTTAAGTTTATAAACAATAAACTCACCCTTCGACTCAAATATTAATTTGTTCTCATATATAAATCTAAATTAATTAAACCTTAAAAACGGTAATCCGGAAATTTTGAAAATTAAATATCATTAATTAATTATATATATATATTTATTTATTGTACTAATTTTATAAAAATAAAATTATGATTTCTCTTAATCATTTAATTGATTCGAAATTGTCCATATTGATTTACTAGGGAATTAATGCAATGAAAAAAATGTTTTTATGTCCATTAATTATTAGTTATTAAATAATGTTTATGCTTTGCTTTGTAGTGCTTTGAAAAGCAACTAAATTGCTTTTAAATGGGAGGCTTCTTTGAAGCAAAGTATCTCGAGACTCTTTTTGTTAATAACATAAGCATATTAAAAGTGTGAAATCGGTCATCTTTTTGTCATTTTATTTTAAAACATTTATTAATTTTATTAAACGATATTTAATTAAATATTTAATATAATTCATCTAAATTATTAATCAAAATATTATTTTAGTTTTTTAAGATTTTGTTATTATGTCAATGTAACTTATAACAAATATAATATTTATTTATTTTTAAAATTTCAAAAATTAAAACGTTAAAATTAAAACTTTTAACCGTGAATAACTCGTTCATTTTAATTTTAATTTTAATTTCAATTTTAATTTTAATTTTTTTTATTAAAATTATATGAATGACATCTAATCACCTCCACCTTGGAGGGTTACCATTGAACAATATATTACTCTATCAATTCTAACTTTTATATATATATATATATATATATTAATTAGAAGTTAGCATGATACAAAGCTCTAAAAAGGAAAATGATAACCGAATTGAATCAATAGTTTACCTGTTTTATTTTATTGGTTTATTAGTTAACCAGTTTTAACGGTTTATGTTAAGTGGTGTTTTATCGTTTAAACGATACAGTTCGGTTTTCAGTTAAGCTATTTTCTAGCGGTTTAATCGGTAGATCGGTATTAATTTAATTATATATTTATATTTTATAATTTATAATTTATATTAGTTATTTTTATAAATATTGCATATATAATATATAATATTTAATAATATATATATTAGTTATTTTTAAATTTTAAATTATAATTTGTATAAATTTTTTAAAATAAAAATTAATTTATATAGATATTAGTTTAAAAATGGAGTCTTGTAAAATATATTATAATGTTACAATAATATATTATAACATAGGAAAAAAATAATTGAGAATACCATAATAGTAGTACGCAAGCAAGGATGTTTTAAAAAAATATTTTAATAAATTTAATACTTAATTTAAAAAATTGAATTATGAGTTCACGGTTAAACCGGTTAACCGACCGAAACTAGTAGAACCTGAATCAGTAAAACCGATAGCAATACATTTGGGGAAAGGCTAAAGAAGAGAGATCGCATTAGAAAGTACATGAAAATTCCAGATTCAAGTTGTCTTCTATGTGAAGGGAATGAAGAAACATATGATCATCTCTTCGGGAACTATTCATCTCCCTCGAAACTTTGGAATAAATTTACAAAAAAAATATGGAGATGACCAGATTCCCAGGAGACTGAAAAAAATCAAGGAAGTGAATGTGAAGAAAGCGAAGGACACAAAATTTAAGTCAAATATTTTCAAATGCAGATTCGGCTCAACAATTTACAACATCTGGAGGGAGAGAAACGTGAGGGCATTATTGAGTAATCGAAGAAGTCTAGAGCAGACTTGGGATGATATTATAATTGACTGTAGCGCGAACATCCAGATGTGGAGAAGAGACCCGAAAAACGAACAGAATTGGAACTGGAAGGTATCATATCAGGAAGTCACCAAAGACGTTGTTTTTTAACAAGATAAACGCAATTTAATTTTGTTTGTAATTTCGATGATTACTTGTAATTCATTTATTTTTAGACCGTAACGAACTTAATTTTCCTAGGCTTGTATAGGAAAATACAGAAACTCATTTAGTTTTTTTTCCCGTTTTTGGGAATTTTTAATAAAATAACATTAAGTCGTTTGTCCCTAAAAAAATATCGATAACAATACTAGTCAGTTAATCGATTTATAAAATAAGGTAAGCCCGGACTTAACCGAAACTGATTAATCGGTCGGTTGAACACCCATAATGATACATCGTAGTATTCACCTCAAATTTAATTTTGTTGTGTATTTAAAATATCACAGTTTATAGATATATATATTCAATGTTTTAGATCACACTAATTTTATTAAGATTATTAACGTGTTAGAAAGTAATTTAACTTTAAATTGATAGTATACTATATCAATATTTTATGAGTAATATATATAATCCTTCATTTACATTTAACTCATTTGACAACCGGTACCCTATATGTCGGATAGTGAAGTACTCGTCCCCGAACCTGATTTTCAGTTTATTACCTGAACCCAACCCTAATGGGTATCTCTATTTCAATCTCTATCTTCGATTTGTCGATTATTCGATCCCCGAAGGGTACTCCATTACTCGATTGGATTTTTATAAAATTATAAAGGTTAGAGAAATATAACTTTATAAAATATTAAATAATTTTGAAATTAATAAAATTGAAATGTTAAAAGAATAAATAAAATTATTACTTAATTATATAATTATGTAGTGGATGTTGAAGTATATAACAATTTTGTTGTTATTAGAGTTGAAGAATAATTAAAATGAAGTTCTTCGAGAGTAATTAGGAGAGAAATAACTGTTCCGATAATACTAAAATATTAAAGTTGCATTTGGAATATTAATAAAACAAAGAAGTACAATTTAAAATGTCACATTAAATTTTAATAAAATATATATATATTTTAATTATAATATAGTTGGGTATCAGGTTTGGTTTCGCACACTCCTCATCCCCGACTTCGTACTCGATCGGGTACTTTCTCTCTTCTCATTTTCGACCTCAATCTAAAACCCGATTTAAAATATCCGAACTTGACAATCACCCATATTTATACGAGTCATCCATATATATATGATCATGTTTGAAATTTTTTTATTTTTGTACGAATTTAAAACCATTAAAAAATATTATCTCCCTTAATTTCATTTGAAAATATGCTTAGATTCCTTTTTAAGTCGCATATTTATTTTTTATGTTTCTAACTACTATTGTAGGCGAATTTCTCACCTTAGTCTTCAAATTATTTTTTTAGCTCTATTCTCAAACGACGATGTAGTTGTTCAGCTCCACTTCCAAACAACGAGGTTTGTTGATTGATCGATTCAATACATATTGCGGGTTTCATCATATTTTACTATTTCTCTACGCTATAAGAGTTAAAACGTGTCTTAAATTCATCGATAAAGTTGATTTTGAATTATATTAAAGTTGAGACCTACAAAAAAGATGGAATGGAGTGTGTGCGTGAAGATGGCCGATCATCTTCTTCGGATCTTCAATGAGTTCATTTTATGTAATCTCTATGAGCTAGTGTGTTCTTCTCCAACATGTCCGGAGAAGACTATCGACCATCTTCATCTTCATACACACATGTTATTTTTCATATTCTTCGTATGCATCAACTTAAACATAATTCAAAATCTATTTCAACTTGTATAGCGTAAAGAAATTGTAAATTTCAGTAAAATTCGCATATCGATATCTAAGCCATTCGGTATTCTTCACTTATGAAATAGCTGAATTTCTAAATTATAATAGGGTCCTCCTAGAATCCCTTCTAGAGTGTATTGTCTTGAATCGATTGGCATGTAACAACTTCATCAGCTTCTTAGTCTGTAATATCGTTGTATAGATAGAGCAGAATAATTGTGTCGTCGTTTGATAATGGAGCCGAATAAGTCATCTAAAAATCGAGATGAATATTTTGCCCGTAGTAAAACTTAGAATAATATAAAATAGATATGTCACAAAGAATTTGGGGCTATTCAATCGAAATTAATAGAGTCGTAACATTTTAAATGATTTAGAGGTTTCAATAATAAATTCAAACAAAAATAAATGTGAAATTAGCAATTTTAAACAAGATTATGTATAAGAAGATATTTAAAAACATAATTAAATATGAAGTAACATTATATTTATTATAATATTTTAATGTTATACTGTTGATATTATACAAAATAATATAAATTAAAATATTACATAGTATATAAACACAAATAATTTATTTTAGAAACAAATGCTTAATATTTTGGATAGAAAATACCTAATAAAATGGGGGTAATAAGTATAATTGTCTCTCTATATTTAACTAAATTTGAAATATTTCTCCCTACATAATTTTGTTTGAAATTAATCTTTATATATTTATTTTTGTTCGAAATTTTCCTATTCAATTATTTTGTTTGAAATTGCTACTTATACATTTCTTTTTGTTTGAATTTACACCATAAATATCTAAAATCATTTAAAATGTTCTAAGACTATTAATTTGTGTTAAAAATAAATACAAATTCCTCTTATACGTGATATATTCATTTTTTTAAATTTTCTAAATTATATTATAGACAAAGTGTTCAGCTTCGACTTCAGATTATTTCTTCAACTTCATTCTCAAACGATGGCGCATCTCATTTGTTTCATTTTTAGACAACGGTGTTATAGACTAAGACGACAATGAAATTATTACTCATTCGTCTCCTTCATATTTAGATATTGTGTGTTTGTGTTATACCCCCCCAAATCATCTCTAAATAATACAAAATATTGATGTTAAATTAAAGAGAGAAAAATATATGATAGTCATATATTTAAAATGTAAATAATATGATAAAAATCATGAAATATACAACACAATATACTTGAATTAACCAACTAAACGGGACTTAAAAAAAAACAATATCTTCTTAGTGAGAATGGATTGAGAAGGAAAAAGAATGTAGTTAGATTTGAAAATTAAATAAATTTATTAGTCAAAATAAGTTTTAATCAAAATCTAAAAAAAACATGATAATTGGATCTTATGCAATAGATGTATTTAGTTAGTTATAAGAAAGTTCAAGTTTCGACCATATAATAAGATTGGTTCATATTTCTCTTCTAGCCTAGTGACAATAAGATGTGGATATCCCCCAGGCCTCCATGAAGTCTTGGGTTCGAGCCCGTCAGGCGGCAAGTTCTGCGTCTGGTTAATTGGTTAAGTATGTTTGCGGGCTATGTACTTAACACGCGGGGATTAGTCGCACTCCATAGGAGCAGCGGAACCCAGCGTTCACAAAAAAAAAAGTTAGTTTATTATTTTGTACCGCTATTTTAAACAAAAATAAATAAATAATGAATAATTTAAAACAAAATAATGTATAAAGGAAAATTTTAAAACTTAATTAAACTAGTATGTATACTGTGCTTTTGCACGAGTAATAATATAAAAGACCATGAAAAAAAATTTTACAGTAAAATTTTTATGGGCGGGTCAACACATAATCCGACTCAAGTATACATTTATTCTCACATATATTCAAATTAACCATAGCTCTCGACCCGGCAATCCAGACACTTTAAAAATTAAGAATCATTATATATATAGATTAGTTAGTTAGAAAGTTGAACTTATATTGTTAAAATGTCACGCGCTTATCAAATTTTAGGTTGAATTTAAAATATAAAGTGTTATTAGTTTAGTTGGTTAAAAGGTTGTACTTTTTTTTGTTAGGTTGCAAGTTCGAACCATACCTATAGCATTTTTAATTTTATATTTTAACCGTTTTAAGTTTATGGGCGGGTCAACCCACAATCCGACCCAAGTATCCATTTACTCTCACATATATCCAAATTAACCACAGCTCTCAACCCGACAATTCGAACACTTTAAAAATTAAGCATCTTTATATATATTTAAGATGACAATGAAATTATTACTCATCCGTCTCCTTCATATTTAGATATTGTGTGTTTGTGTTATACCCCCAAAATCATCTCTAAATAATACAAAATATTGATATTAAAAGAGAGAAAAATATATGATAGTCATATATTTAAAATGTAAATAATATGATAAAAATTATGAAATATACAACACAATATACTTGAATTAACCAACTAAACGGGACTTAAAAAAAACAATATCTTCTTAGTTGGAATGGATTGAGAAGGAAAAAGAATGTAGTTAGATTTGAAAATTAAATAAATTTATTAGTCAAAATAAGTTTTAATCAAAATCCAAAAAAAACATGCTAATTGGATCTTATGCGATAGATGTATTTAGTTAGTTATAAGAAAGTTCAAGTTTCGACCATATAATAAGATTGGTTCATATTTAAAGTTAGTTTATTATTTTGTACCGCCATTTTAAACAAAAATAAATAAATAATGAACAATTTAAAACAAAATAATGTATAAAGGAAAATTTTAAAACTTAATTAAACTAGTATGTATCTTGTGCATTTGCACGAGTAATAATATAAAAAACCGTGAAAAAAATATTACGGTAAAGTTTTTATGGGCGGGTCAACACACAATCCGATTCAAGTATCCATTTACTCTTACATATATCCAAATTAACCACAGCTCTTGACCCGACAATCCAGACACTTTAAAAATTAAGAATCATTATATATATAGATTAGTTAGTTAAAAAGTTGAACTTATATTGTTAAAATGTCACGCGTTTATCAAATTTTAGGTTGAATTTAAAATATAAAGTGTTATTAGTCTAGTTGGTTAAAAAGTTGTACTTTTTTTTGTTAGGTTGCAAGTTCGAACCATACCTATAACATTTTTAATTTTATTTTTAACCGTTTTAAGTTTATGGGCGGGTCAACTCACAATCCGACACAAGTATCCATTTACTCTCACATATATCCAAATTAACCATAGCTCTCGACCCGGCAATCCGAACACTTTAAAAATTAAGCATCATTATATATATAGATTAGTTAGTTAAAAAGTTGAACTTATATTGTTAAAATGTCACGCGTTTATCAAATTTTGGGTTGAATTTAAAATATAAAGTGTTATTAGCCTAATTTATTAAAAGGTTGTACTTGTTTTGTTAGGTTGCAAGTTCGAACCATACCTATAGTTTTTTTAATTTTATTTTAAACCGTTTTAAGTTTATGGGCGGGTCAACCCACAATCCGACCCAAGTATTCATTTACTCTCACATATATCCAAATTAACCACAGCTCTCGACCCGACAATCCGGACACTTTAAAAATTAAGCATCATTATATATATATATATATATTAGTTAGTTAAAAAGTTGAACTTATTTTGTTCAAATGTCACGCGTTTATCAAATTTTGGGTTGAATTTAAAATATAAAGTGTTATTAGCTTAGTTGGTTAAAAAGTTGTACTTGTTTTTGTTAGGTTGCAAGTTCGAACCATACCTATAACATTTTTAATTTTATTTTTAACCGTTTTAAGTTTATGGGCGGGTCAACCCACAATCCGACCCAAGTATCCATTTACTCTCACATATATCCAAATTAACCACAGCTCTCGACTCGTAATTCAAACATTTTAAAAATTAAGAATTATTATATATATATATAGATGTATGAACAACATTACACCTATTACCTATAAAATCACAAACTAAATGTTAGATTTACTACTTTATACTATTTATTGGAAGAATAACTAATTAAAAATATATCTAAATTAACGATATATAATTATACAAATTAATAATAATAATAAAAAACATATATCCAAATTAAAAATAAAATAAAAATAAAACATATATCCCATTATTTGTTGATGATTACTATCTGTAAGTCTGTATACCTAATTAAACTCCTTGTATAACGAATTTCAGTTGAAATAAACTATTGATTTTGGACTTTTATATAAACCAACGGTATCCTATCTACTATATCCCAGAAGTTGGGTTCACCTGTCCACAACTGCCACGTAACCTGCATGCATTGATATGTGTGCCATGCTTAGATCATTTTATTGTTGATAGTTGTTAATATGTCTAGTTGTGGGAAGATGTTGATCGAGTTTTATATTTCTCTTATTATTATTATTAATTTAGAAAGATGTACAAATCTTACTAATAACTTACCATTTAAATTTTAAACATGAAAGTAAAAATCAAACAAAAAGTTAACTTTTTCTACACATTTTTTAACACTTTTAACATATCTTACTCCATCAATGGTTAATTTTAGCATATCTAATTTATCATTTTTATATTTATTTTTAGGGTATCAAGTTTATTTACTCTATCAAAAATGTTCTTATATTTTACAAGATAACTTTTTTTACTTTCTTTGTTTGGTATTGTGTTATTTATATAACTTTTGTGTTATTTATAAAGTTATGAATAATGGTAATTTTGGGAAATTAATTTATTTTTGATAAAAAATATTTAAATGATATTAATATATAATATACTTTTTAAATTTATAATATTTTAATATTTTGATTAATGAATTAACGAGAGTGAATTAATGATTTGAGATTATTTAAATAATTCGTCCATTCATATTGTCACGGCCCAATCTTCTTGGCTCAAGAAGAGGAGGCTTAAGGAGAATGTCACGACCCAATATTCCTGGCCCTAGAAGAGGAGGAGGCTTAAGCCCGCTTAAGCCTAACGCAAGGAATATTCTAGCTGAAAGGCTGGTGCTTGATTAACACATCACTAATTGAGAGTTGAAAGGCATGTCCTTGATTAGCGCATCATTGATTGATACTAAAAAGGAATGTCCTTGATTAGTCCATCACTGATTGACAATTAGAAGGAATCCCTAAATTAGTGCATCACTTATTGTCACTTATAAGGAATGCCCTAAATTAGTGTGTCATTAATGTAATAACTCGAGTTAGTCCTATAAATACCTGTGAGGTATTACATTGTAAATCACCAAGGAGTAATATAATACTATTTTTTTGTAAGAGTTACTCTCTCTTTAGAATTTTGTGTCAATTCTGTTAAACGCCGAGTGTTGCGTCGAGTAAGACTGACTAGTTACTCGTTCTTGCGAAGATCGTAACCAGTGCCGCACGGATCGTTAGTGAAAAGACTGAGCCTGTGACAATTGGTATCAGAGCTGAAATGACGAAGAGATCGGAAGAAAATTCAAAGGTCGTGGACGAAGTAGAAAATCTTCCCCACGGAACCGGAGAAGATGGTAGGAACTCTCGCAAAGTTCAAGCGGGAGGAACCAAAGCTACCAAAGAAAGAGAAAGATCAAGAGACGCTATCGTTGACATTATCGCCAGGTTGGAGAAGGTAGAACTCACGGTGGCGTACGGACAAGATAATGACGGGGATTTAGAGGAACGCATTACCGAGCTTGAGAAGGAGAGAGACGAGCTCCGAGGTGGAATGCAAGGTGCCCTGAACGAAGGCTTGTCCAAATGTCAAGAGCAAGCTCAGATCGTGGAGAAGACCCTCCTTGGTGAAATCAATACCTTGATTGAGAAACTCGAGGTAATGACTTCTAAGTTACAAGCTACCGAAGAGGATGTGACGTTACTCAAGAAGGCAGTTGCGCAAGAGTGCGGACGCGCGCCTGTAAGAATCCCTAATCCGATAAAGATAGACATTCCAAGGCCTAAAGTGTATTTAGGCGAGAGGAATGCGAAAGAGATCGACAACTTCTTATGGAGTCTGGACCAGTATTTCAAAGTACTCGGCCTAGTAGAAGAGGCGAGGAAGATAGATACTGCCACGACATACCTGGAAGACACCGCAATGCTGTGGTGGAGGCGAGGGAGTAGCGACATTGAAAAATGTACGTGTTCTATCAATACCTGGGGTGAATTCAAGGAGGAACTCAAGAGACAGTTCTACCCTGAAAACGCCATTCGAGAAGCAAGGGCCAAGTTGTAGCGGCTCTCACAAAGAGGGAGTATCAAGGAGTATGTCAAGGAGTTCATCGCTACTCTCCTTGAGATCCCTAACTACTCAGACGACGAATCCTTGTTTGCCTTCACTGATGGTCTACAAATGTGGGCGAAGTTGGAATTGGAACGACGTAATGTCCAAGATCTAAGATCTGCAATTTCCGTGGCTGAATCTCTTGTCGAGATGAGAAGGCAAGAGAAACCAAAGTCGACCTATGAGAGGAATGACAATGGGGAAAATGGTGGAGACCATCTCCATAACAATGAAGACCCAGTTAAGTTTATCAAATCCAATGGTAAAGGAGATCGGGACGAGAAACGTGGAGAGAAACCCCGGATAAAGTGTTTCTTTTATGAAGGGTCGCATAAAGAAAGAGAGTGCCCAATGAAGAACAAACTATCAACATTGATGGAGGAGCAAGAACGCCTTCACGATGAAGCTCGATTGGGGTCGTTAACCTACTTAGTGCCGTTACAGCAAAGTTTGATAAGTCAAAGCCCGCGAAGAAAGGACAACTATTTGTGGAAACTAGAGTAAGAAACCACATGGTTAAAGCTTTGTTGGATGCGGGAGCCAACAACAATTTTCTAGAGGTAAAGGAGGCGGGAAGACTGGGGATTAAGTACACTAAAGAGAAAGGGTGGCTTAAAATAGTCAACTCGGCACCAAGTGCGACTTATGGAGTTGCTCGTAATGTAAAGATCAACTTGGGGGAGTGGACCGGCCTTCTGGATTTCTCCATTATTGACATGGATGACTACAAAATGGTTCTCGGCATAGAGTTCCTAGACAAGGTAAATGCCATCCTACTCCCTTATGCCAATATGATGTACATTTTAGGGCAAGGTAATACTCGCACAATACCTTTAACAAGAGAGGGCAAGAGAGAAACTAGGCACCTATCTGCCATGCAACTCTCAAAAGGTGCGGAGGACACCTACCCATAATCTTTTGTCACTGTGAAAGAAGATGAGAAAACTGTGTTTAAAGAGAAGATACATCCAGAAGTTACAACTTTCCTAGAGAAATGTCACGATATAATGCCCGCTGGAGTATTAGAGAAACTCCACCATAAGAGAGAGGTGGATAACAGAGAAGAGTTAGTCAAATGTACTAAAACATCGACGGCGGTTCTTTATCGCACTAAACCACCCAAATTTGAGGAATTGAAGAGGCAACCGGAGGAGTTTCCCTTCAAGGAAGAGAAGCGCGAAATAGCCAATCCCGACAAAAGAATGAAGAATTGGGAGGACAAGACGAGAACACACTTGGAGTTCGGAGGAAACCGAGTGATAGTAAAACTTCTCTTCCATCAAGAGAGACGATTTTTCAAAGTTCACAACGGCTTGTGAGGCAATACGAAGGCCCTTTCTTAGAGAAGAAACGGGTTGGAAAGTCAACATGTCACTTAAAACTTTTATCTTATGTGGAGACACCATCTAGGCCTACAGGGAGGAAGCGACGAGAACGTCGCCAGATTGAGTGGGGGAGAATGTCATGGCCCAATCTTCTTGGCCCAAGAAGAGGAGGCTTAAGGAGAATGTCACGACCCAATATTCCTGACCCTAGAAGAGGATGAGGCTTAAGCCCGCTTAAGCCCAATGCAAGGAATATTCTAGCTGGAAGGCAGGTGCTTGATTAACGCATCACTAATTGAGAGTTGAAAGGCATGTTCTTGATTAGCGCATCACTGATTGATACTAAAAAGGAATGTCTTTGATTAGTCCATCACTGATTGACAATTAGAAGGAATCCCTAAATTAGTGCATCACTGATTGTCACTTATAAGGAATGCCCTAAATTAGTGTATCATTAATGTAATAGCTAGAGTTAGTCCTATAAATACCTATGATGTATTACATTGTAAATCACCAAGTATTCGAGTAATATAATACTATTTTTGTAAGAGTTACTCTCTCTCTAGAATTTTTGTGTCAATTCTGTTAAACGCCGAGTGCTGCGTCGAGTAAGACTGACTAGTTACTCGTTCTTGCGAAGATCGTAACCAGTGCCGCACGGAGTGCTGCACATTTTTTTGATTCAAGTGTTTAACTTGAATTTTGAGCAAAGTTTAGGTCACTAGAATTGAAATGAACTTTTAAACCATGTTTATCTATAATTTTAACCATTTTCCAAATTGAAAAAGAAAACTTCATTTGATTTTTTTATAGACAAACATGTATTATTTGCTTCAGAATTAATTTAAAAGTTTTCCTAACAATATTTAAAACGTGATAGTAAACTTTTAAGGCCACTTTTAAGGCCACTTTTATTGAGTTAGAGTTCAAGAACAGAAAATTTGATTTCAAATTTTTTTTATTTGAAAATAGGTCTTTCTAATTTAGCTTAATTCATTTAATTTTGCTTCAATATATATATATATATATCTTATAAATGATCATAGGATCAATTCTAAATCAAGAAATCAAAGGTTCATAAAATACTTGGACTGAAATATGAAAAACTAAATTTTGTTCATAAAATGAATTATAAAACGAATGAAAGCTTATAGTGAGTTGAAAAACACTTCTAAACCATTATAAAAACTTTTGGTTGAACCAGAACTGAGCTTTCAAACTCTGTTCAAGGTTTCTAATAAAAGCTTGAAAATTTTAATGATGGATTATGTTGAAGCTTCATTGGTGGCTTGAGGTTTGATCCTTGTTTTTCTTCATGACTGAGAGAATCCATTCATAGTTGGCCTAAGTCGGTTAAGGACAAGTGAGTCGAATTTGGGATAAAAGTCATTAATGCCTTTTGTGTTGCTCGATCAATTCTTATCCACTTAGGTCATAATTGGACATATGTAAAATGATCACCAAGCTTGAGTGATCAATTGGCTCTTTGAATTGCATCATTTGGTCAAGAAATGAGTGATTACTACTGTGGAAAATCAAAATTTTGGCATGTTCTTATGTGGACGTCGTAGGGAAGAGGACGAAGTCGAACAACGAACATGTGTCCTTCAAGCTTTCTGTCAAGGTCTGTTAGCGTCTTGCATTCCGTTTGTTGGGTCGTTAGCCTAGGCATTAGTTGATTCGTTGAGATGCGGAAGTGCGCTGTTTTCGTTCTAGCGGGCGACCCGGTAAGCTAGCATACGTTGGATGATGGCGAGGCGATCATCCGATGGTCGTCTAATGTGTTACTTTTTTCCTAATTTCGGTTGCAATTGATCACAATTATTTTTTAGCATTGAAGACTTGTATGAAATTGATTTTTCCTTCATCCTTTTGGCCTTTGTTTTCATATGCAAAATAAATAAATTTATCTAACAGACATAAAATTTATATTTTTCCTATTTTATTATGTTTATGTATATTTTTCCAAGAAGTTCAGCTTAACGATCTGGTCATATGTACAATATCAGGACCAGGGCCGGCCCTGACAAGCCATGAGATTTTGAGGCTCTATGCAAATTTAAATTTTGGGCCCCTAAAATAGTAAAAAAAAAGTTTAATTTTAATTAATAAAATAAAATATAAATAATTAATATATTATAATACGATACTAAAAAATACTAAAAAGGAGATAATAAAGTTATTTTTATAATATATATTTAATATTAAAGGAGAAAAAAGAGGAAAAAATAATATTAATAATATAATATTATTAAATATAAAAAAATGGAGGCCCTATAAAAGTGGGGGCCTATACAAGTGCATTGGTTGCCTTACCCTAGAGCCGGCCCTAATCAGGACAAGGTAACAATCTGTACAAGATACTAGTATTCAACTACTTTTCTACTCCGAATCTTTCTATGATGAAAGCGATAAATTATTTTCCGAGTTTTGATTTAGGTCTTCACGCTACAGGTATCCCAAGGTTAGTGCAGATGATTGAGAACATGAATCGTTATGGTATGGATTACGATCAAACTGAACTCAATGAAGAAATAAGAGGTAAAATAGTCAACGCTTACATTCAAATTCCACCTACTCTGAAAGGACAGTTCGTAATAGAGGAATAAACTCTTCCCTATTTCAAATTCCCTGAACCCTTCTTCCATCAAGTCTCAAAACTCATATTTTAAGATTTGGAGATCTTTTTCGACTATTTTCTCATTCAAATCCCTTTCTCTTATGTGACCAGGAGGGAATCTGTCGATTACAAGACCTACTCGAAGGAATGCACCAACTCTTCCATGTATGAGAACCTGAAGCTAGTACCGATACTGAAGTCGGATTACAAACAAGACCGTCTGAGCCATTTTGTCAAAAAGAATTGATCCATACATATTCAGACTCCATTGACACCATTGATAGCGATGAAGATGATTACTTGATAAAGAAATCACTAAATTTAGGAGAACATTAAAATACGCTAAAAATAACTTAGACGTAAAATAGACAATTTCTAAAAAAGCAACTAAAAAGACATACTCCTCTACTAACTTAATCTCCGAGAATAATGTTTTTTTTAACGTTTCGAATAATGCTTTTATTAACGAAGAGATGATTTATAACTATATGCCCTCTAATAAAACATTTGAGTCAGAAATGACTTATGATATGAAACATTACATAGAAAAGTAGGAGGAATATTTTTCCACCATTGAGGAAACAATTGAAATAAATCTTAAAACAAGATCCTCAAATAATTTTAATTGGAAAAAGTTTAAGCAACTATAATAGACTAGTATAACAAAACTTTTACAAATAAACAAAGATGTTTTTACTTGGTCGTACAAGGACTTACCTGGAATCGATCCTTACTTCATTCATCAACACATTCTGTTGTACGAGGACACTAAGCCGATGAAACAGAAGCTTCGAAGAAGGAGAGCCGACATTTTTGAAAAAGTCAATAAAGAAGTCTAAAAGCAGCTCGACGCATGATTTCTTGAAGTCGTGGACTAATCGTAATGGATTGCCAACATAGTCCTAGTTGCGAAGAAGGATGGAAAGATTCGAGTGTTCGTCGAATATCGAGATCTCAATAAAGAAGGTCCTACAGAAAACTTTCTATTACCACACATTGACATGTTGGTTGATCACGCCGCGGGACATCGACTACTTTCCTTCATGGATGGATTCTCGGGATATAATCAAGTTCTAATGGCGCTAGAAGTAAAAAGAAGATGACGTTCGTCATGAAGGTGAGAGTATTCTACTATCGAGTCATGCCTTTTGAACTAAAGAACGTAGGAGCAACGTACTAGCGAGAAACTACAATGATTCTTCATGACATGACCCACAAAGTCTTAATTAGATAGAGGTCATGTGAAAGAACCTCAAGCCTCAAACAAAATAAAATCAAGTCAAACAAGACGGTGTTGGTTGAAATACGAAAATTATCACTTCTATTCATCTAGACTCTTGTCCAGTTTGTGAAAAGCAAGATAAAATTTTTGAGTCGATCAAATACACTCCGATCATCAATATAAATGACCGAAGAAAAAAAAGAGAATACTCACAAAGGTTGAGATATTGAAATTACCATTTGTTGTTCACTTAGACCCTTGTTTAATTGGAAAATGCAAGAACAAGAATGTATCGATTCTATCAGATATACTCTAGGTATAAAGAAGAGTCCAGAGGCCTTAGAATCTAAAGCACGCTGACCTCTAAGTCTGAGAAGTGAGAATAAACATCATGATACATGGTTGAAATTTTAATCATAATATAAACCTCCAAACGATGTTCGAGCAAATAAACCCCTCGAAGAAAACTCAAGGCAACACGTCTCGGCGAAAGACAGGTCCCTAAATTGATGGCATTGATCTCGAAGAACGTCAGATACACAGTGTCTCCTCTTGACACAATCTAAAGAAGGATGTACATAACCGATTTCTAAAAATATTTCAATGTGACGAAACGTTGTAAAAGAGCTAAAAGATGCTAACACCTAGAAGGTTTAAATGGTCTAATCCTGACTTAAATATAAGTGACAAATTGAATATTTCTTTAAACTGAGCAGCAATATTCATTACGAATATTTCACTAAACTTAGGAGCGATATTCATTACAAAAATTCCACTAAATTGAGGAGCAATGTTCATTTTTCTTCTGAATATTTCTCAAAATTAAGGTACGATATCCATTCTAAATATTTTGCTAAACTCGGGAGTGGTGTTCATTTTTCATCTGAATATTTCGCTAAACTGAGGATCGATATTCATTCCGAATATTTTGTTAAACTAAGGAGCAATATTCATTTTTCATCTGAATATTTTGCTAAACTAAGAAGCGATATTCATTACGAATATTTCGCTAAACTGATGAGGTTCATTTTTCATATGAATATTTTGTTAAACTGAGTAGCGATATTGACATTTTGAACATTTCTCTAAACTGAGGAGCGATGTTCAATTATCATCTTAATATAGCACTAAACTAAGGAGCGATTTTCATTGCGAATGTTTTGCTAAATTGAGGAGCGATGTTCATTCTTCATATGAATATTTTGCTAAATTTTGGAGAAATATTAATTTCAAACATTTTGCTACACTGAGGAGCGATGTTTATTTCCTCTGAATATTTTGTTAAACTGAGGAGCGATATACATTCCGAATATTTTGCTAAATTGAGGAGTGATGTTAATTTTTCATCTGAATAATTCTCTAAACTGAGGACCAATATTCACGTTACTAACATTTTGCTAAACTGAGACGCGATGTTCATTTTTTCATATGAATATTTCGATAAACTAAGGAGCGTTATTCACATTTTGAACTGTTCATCTTAATATTTCGCTACATTGAGGAACAATATGATATTCATTCCGAATATTTTGTTAAACTAAGGAGCAATGTTCATTTTCAAATGAATGTTTCGCTAAACTGAGTAGTGATATTTATTCCGAATAATTCGCTAAAATGAGGAGCAATGTTCATTTTTCATATGAATATTTCTCTAAACTGAGGAGCGATATTCATTCTGAATATTTCGCTAAATTGATTAGCAATGTTCATTCTAGCTGTGTTAGCTGTGTGTCATGAAAAAAGAAATGAAAAAACTTAGCCATTTTTAAATTCAAATTCAAATAAGTAATGAGGTGTAAATCAAAACAAAGACAAGTCATGATCATTTCTCATTGGAAAAAAATGACACCTCATCTCATTTAATGAAATGTCAAATGAAGTCATGCCACATCACAAAACAAGAGCTTTCTCTAAGTTTCCACATAGGTTACTTAGAGAAAACTCATGACAAACTTTCCCCATTTGAATAGGTCTAGATAAATGAAATAGGTTAGTTAGTAATGGGTTTGGGCCGGGTTTCCCTTAGCCTCCGTTATAAAATCTCAACCTTACACTAACAATCCATGTTAAAAAGTTAGAAGCTAAAATGCTCGGGAGAGAAAGAAAGCGCGATCAGCACGTCACGATCGACACGACGACACGATATACATAAGAAGAAAGACACGATCGGCACGGGCGACACAATATTGTCTTATGCCGTAAGTCATCAAATCTGTGCTTAAATCACCATTAATCAAAAGAAGCATGATCGTCACAAGCGGCACGACACGATCAAGACGGGCGACACGATAGACACAAGAGGCACGACACGATCAACACGAGTGACCCAGTATTGTCTTGTGCTATTCAATAAGTTTTGCTAGTCTAGGGTTTCTTGTGTATTTGTAAACTCCAGTAGAATTTTCCCTCGATTGTGGTTTATCTGTGATCATCTCTTAGAGTTTCTACAATTACTCTATATCTTCCATTATGGGGAAGGGGAAGAACAAAATTAATAAATCTAAAAAAATTAGGGATTTTGTGCTAGAAAGAATTAAAGAAGAAGCAATAAAGAAATTGAAAGAATTGTTGAAGAAGTCATCAAAGAATAACAGGATACCTACACAAGTAAGCAATTTACTCCTACTACTATTGGGAAAATTCCTACAGGAAAATAGGGGGATAATTAAGGAGCTTGGAAGATACACTATAATAAAAGAGCTAATCTGTTTAGCTCAAGAATCAGATTATAAAGCTCCATATGCATGCCAAAATGGGAGAAATTATTATTAATAAGGATAAAGCACATGAAATTACAATTCAACTCAACATTCACTATCTTCAAGACTGGATCTGCTAAAAAAAGAAGAATATGAAGAAATTGTTCAATGGCCCGTTGCAACAATGAAGGAGCTGATGAAGGCTCCCAAATCTAAGTCATACACTATCAAGAGCAACTCGACATGGAAAACTAATGAATTCTGGAAGAACAACAATGCAAAAAAGTCAGAAGATAATGCCTATAAAGTGAAAATCTACTTGTGCAATACACATACAAAAATAGAGGTACTGAATTTTCTGTTTGAATTTAAATTGCATACTGAAGTAAAGGAAAACTGTATAAAGGAATGGGAAAATGTAGTTGTGGGAAACTATATAGGGAAAAAAAGAGTATCCTTCCCAATTACTAAAGAGGCATTGTTGAAACAATGGGAAAGAAAAGGACTAGAGAAAATTTTAGTAAATGTTCATGATTTATATTTCATTAAATTCAAGAAGAGATCTAATTTGGAAGAAATTCTAGAAAATGGGCATACATATATAGGTTCCAACTGTATGAAGTTGGAAAAATAGTCTAGAATATACCTGCACATATGTACAATTCTGAAGCCCTTAGTCATTTTGCAGGTTTATTGGGTAGACCATTATACATGGACCCAATTACTGAAAGAGGAGAACACATATCATTTTCTATAATTAGCATTCAAATGCATCCTAAAAACACAATACCGAAAAGTATGACAGTAGTAGGCAGAAAATGAGAACCTACTGTCATAGAAATCACTTATGAGTGGAGGCCAGACAAATTCTCTTTCTATAATACCTTCCAACATGCAAGCTCAAAATGTAATTTGGCTAAGAAAGAATATCAGAAAATACATAAAGGTCAGAAAGCACAGATGCAAGAAAATGAAACAGAGGAGGTGCCTATAATCAAAGAGCAAAATGTGGTTAAAAAACATGAAACAAAAGATAAAGAAAATTCTGGATAAGAAGAATGCAGTACGAAGAAGGAGGTGGAACCTCAACCTAATCATGTTAAAGAGATAGTTGAAGATTTGCAATCAAATCAAGTTGAACCTCAACCTAATCATGTTCGTTTTCCGGGGCTCTTCTCCACGTCTAGATGTTCGCGCTACAGTTAGTTACAATATCATCACAAGTCTGCTCTAGACTTCTTTGATTAGTAAAGAATGCCCTCACGTTTCTCTCCCACCAGATGTTGTAAACTATTGAGCCGAATCTGCATTTGAAAAACGATTTGAAAGAAATCATGTTAGGGATTTAATTCGCTTTCTATTCTACGCAAACACTTGTAAACACTTGAAACAGATTCAAGGAGGAATTATTTACTTGGGTTTTAAGCACACAAGATGAAATATGAAAAGATGAAAGAAAAGAAAGAAGACATCATTTTGTTTATGGATGTTCGGAGAAACTCTCCTACATCACCCATTCTTCCAACCACCGGAAGGATTCACTATAATATGATTCAAATCAAATACAGTTTACACACACTTAGCTCACTATTGAACAGAACACTTTCTGTTCAATTACAAGATGAAGAATATCACTCAGCTAAAGGTGTTTTGATTCTAACTCTCTCTTGATTCACACATAGTACAATCAGAAAGCAACTTCAAAATATGAATATTCAAAAGCTTGAATTCTCTCAAGATCGGCAAGTTCGTAAGGTTAACGGTTGTGCTTGTTAAGGCAGATTGTCCGTTGTCCTTTAGATTTGTTAAATACTAAGCAGGAGCTAACGGTCAAATCTTCTAGAATGATACGTGGCACTCTTCCATTGGAAAACCTTCATTGTACACAGTAGGTTCTGAGCACAAGGATCGTGGTCGTACATCACTAGTAGTGCGTCGAATATTCCATCAGGAATGTACCTGCAAAACAAGTAATGTGAGGAAAATTCTCTTACGTGACATTCCTTGGTTGGTTGTTTATAACTATTGTACTAATCTTCACTAGAAAGTGGAGCAGGAGTAGGGTACAGCTATAGCACGTGGGTAGATGAAATGCTAGCTTCAAGCATGCTGCTTAAACTGAGCATTAGACGTATTTCAGTTAGACGGATTGTAAAATCAGTCTAATGAAATCACACATCTCCTTCTAATAATAACGTTTATTAGACCGCCTGGTCTAATAGAATTAGACTCACGTCTAATTATCCAATAACCATTAGACTACACGTCTAACTCCACTGGGTTAGACTACACGTCTAGTTCCGGTTCTACCTCAGACTTGTCTGAAGGAGTTAGACTCACGTCTAACTTTCACTAATTAGACTGCACGTCTAATTATCCAATAACCATTAGACTGCACGTCTAACTCCACTGAGTTAGACTGCATGTCTAATTTCGGTTCTACCTCAGACTTGTCTAAAGGGGTTAGACTCACGTCTAACTTTCACAGTCTATTAAACTACACGTCTAACTCCGATGAGTTAGACTGTACGTCTAATTCCGAATATCTATTAGACCATCCGTCTAATTACACGTCTATTAGACTACACGTCTAACTCCGATGAGTTGGACTGCACGTCTAATTTCGAACACCTTAGACTTACGTCTAATTCCGTGTATATTAGACTTACGTCTAATTTTATACATTCATTAGACTACACGTCTAACTCCGATGAGTTATACTGTACGTCTAATTCTATGCATTCATTAAACTACACGTCTAACTCCGATGAGTTAGACTATACGTCTAATTCTATGCATTCATTAGACTACACGTCTAACTCCGATGAGTTAGACTGTACGTCTAATTTCGAACACATTAGACTTACGTCTAATTCTGTGTATATTAGACTTACGTCTAATTTTATACATTCATTAGACTACACGTCTAACTCCGATGAGTTAGACTGTACGTCTAATTCTATGCATTCAATGCCAAAATCGGTCTAATGACTCTCATTAGAGCCAAGTCTTATGAAATATTGTTTCAATACACCTGCATCAAAACTCATAAGTCATTTTATCATCAAAATCTCAGTGGTTAAATTATTTCAACACTTAGTCAAAATAATTTGACCCAACAGAAACCATGGAGAAGAAGTACTCATTGTTGGCATATACGTCGACGACTTGATCATGACATGATCAATCATCAAGGGTGTTAAGGAATTCAAAAACAGATGATGAAGGAGTTGAGATGAGTGATCTCAGGCTACTTCTTACTATCTTGGTATCGAGGTGGATCAAAAGAAAGACAACATCGAGGTGAAACAGACAACTGTTAAGATCTAGGTCGCGGCTGGAGGACCGGGGTTGGCCGGTTATCGCGTCTCACTAAAAGGGTGGTGATTAATCCGGTTAGAGATTAATACCGGGGTTTCAATACTACACAAACTGTCACAAACCCTTGAACAAAGTTTAAGCGCGGAAGTGGTTTGTTTTAGGTTGAAGCAACACACACACGAGATAGGCATGACCAGATTTGAATAGGACAGGTTTGGAGATTGATGAGTCGGTTTTGGAACTTGGTGATTCGGTTGGAGCGGTATTAGTAGGTTAGTGCAGATCGGTTATAAGGTAAAGCAGGCGGTAAGTAAATAACAAGACAGGTTTTTATGGATGTTCGGAGATAAAACTCCTACGTCACCCCTTTCTCTCGAAACCGCGAGAAGGATATTCACTAAGGAATACAAACAATCCGATCGAGACTTATTTCCTACTCGATAACACCCGTACAATTTTAACCGAAATTGTAGAATACACTTCAAATAAGCGCTTTAAGCTTCTAGAGATAGAACACAATATGTGAAAATTCAGAACTTGTAACCCTCAAAAATCCCACGTTTACTCCTCTTCAGTTCCTTCTTTTGTAGATGAAATGTGCCAACGGTCACATTTCATTTCCTTGAATCTGATTGGTTGAGCAGAGGTTCAGTGATTCAGACCTGGCGGTCTAATCTTCCAGTATGTAGGTCAAACCGGCTAGGTTTGTCTTTTACTCAATATGGCAACTGTCGGTTGGGCAGTTGTCTGTACTTGGAAGATTGCCTTTCTGATTTATCCTGAAGTGG
Source organism: Impatiens glandulifera (assembly GCF_907164915.1). Taxonomy (NCBI): domain Eukaryota; kingdom Viridiplantae; phylum Streptophyta; class Magnoliopsida; order Ericales; family Balsaminaceae; genus Impatiens; species Impatiens glandulifera. Next base: position 16,778,709 of record NC_061866.1, on the reverse strand, counting down.
AAAGATCTTGTAGGACGGTCTTCTACAGCCTGCAGACTTTCCTAAGACTTGTATGAATATGACAATGTTCAGTCTGTTCATTGGGTATCATTCTCAACAGATACCTGAAGTATCTTTTTTGTACTGGTCGGTTGTTTAGGTTAACCGGATCACTTCCGGTTTTTCCATTAGTTTCTGATTAACCGACTGTCTAGAGATTCTGGCCTTCTGTTTTGACCGATCTTGTCTTTCTTGTTCGGTCAGGTTTTTGGTCGGTTTGATTACTTGACCGATTTCGTTACTTGGCCTATTAAGTTGCTTGACCGGTTTCATTACTTGACCGTTCCTGCATAGGAAGTTTGTTTGTGTTAGTTTTATTAACCGATCTAATTTTATCTAACAATTTCTCCCTTTTTGATTATTTTATTTAAAATATTCAAAATCATGTAAGATTGCAAATATAGGCCGGTTTTGTTTTTAGGAGTTTGTTTGGCCGGATTTTTGGAAACTGTCTTGGGAGAATTTTTCGAAAAATTTTGGAAAATTTTGAGAAAAATTTGAAAATTTTTATCTTTTATCTTATCAATTTCTCACTTTTTAATTATTTTATTTAAAATATTCAAAATCATGTAAGATTGCTAATGTAGGCCGGTTTCCAAAAATAACTTTATATATATATAAGTAAAGATAACCGCAGAAAGGCAAAATACTATATATGTAGAAACCAGAATAAACATAAGTAAAGATAGAAAAGAAAGCCCCTATTTCTTCGATCTTGACGGTAGGAATTGTTCCATCAGTTCATCTGTTGTTTGTCCCTTAGCCGGTTTAGCCGGCCTTGAAGAGGAACCTCCAGCTCCTGAGGTGCCCGTGTGAGGAGGGAACTGTTGACCGACCGTTCTGATTGGAACCGCATCTAAAACCCAATGTCTTCTGAGTGGCGGCTGGGCATCTTCTTCGAAGTCATCCTCGGTTTGCAAAGCCGGATCAACAACTGTTTCAGTGACACTAGCCAATAGTCCGGTCATTTGTGCCTTATTCGAAGCCGTTTTTCTTTTACGTGTGGCCAGAACGGAAGAGGAAGGAGCCGCCTGGGACTTTTTGTGAGCCTTTTCGAAATTGTGGTATGTTTCATGTTGAACCTTTAACCGGTTAGCATCCTCGGCTTGTTTGGCCGCCATGGTTTTTGCGAGTTCCGGATTTTTGGCCGTTAATTTTCGTATATGTTCGGCCAAGTTCGCATCAGACCATGTTGCCTCCTTCTGTGTCCGGTTCTGCTCATCCAGCGCATCCTGAAGTTCTTTAGCCGCTTGAGAGTTCGCCTCCTCAATCGCTTTATCGGCAGCCAGCTTGGCCTCTATTAACTCTGCCACCTGTTCGGTGACCGCCTTGAGATCGGCCTCAAGCTTTGTGTTCTGTTCCTCAAGGGTCGCATTCTTTTCTTCAAGGATTATTACCCTATCAAGTGTTGTACCGGCTTGGGCACTTGACCAAGCCAGATCCTCATCGACCTTTGTCAGTCGTTGCTTGGTGTTTTCATGAGACCGTTTCATCTCTACTACCTTTTTGCTGACCGAATCAAGGTCATCCACCAACTTTGGAGTCATATCCTCCAATTCTTGGTTCGATCTAGGTGAGAGCCGTACAGTTCATCAGTATTACCATAGTTCGTTTCGACCGTCGTGATCCGCTTGACCGCCTCGCCAAGATCATCCTTTGTTGTCTCGGCTATCTTGATTGCTTGAACCGCGACTTTCTTAATTTTCCTCTTCCAGGGCTTAACCGCGTCGTTGACAAACTCTTCAATGAGAGTCTTGACCCTCTCTTCTGTTACGGCCGGTTCTGAATTCCCGATTTGAACAGATGCGCGTAGGTCGGTGAGAGGAGGCTCTGTCCTATCGTTGGTTATGTTGATCGTCTGATCCGCTGGAGGAGAAGCTATCTCTTTATCGATCGGGTTCTGACTGCCATCATCCCTAGGTGATGGTGGGTTTGGTGTATCTTGATGTTCGGGCTCTGCTTCAAGCCGCGCCACTTCATCGGTCAGCTCTCTTTCCTTGACCGCAAGAAACTCCAACACCAAGAGTTGTAGTGGAGAGTTCGGTGTTCCTGGAGTATACTTTTCTTTTAGACGTTGAATGTGTTCGGCTAGCTTTTATAACCGAGCATGTGGTTCTACTATTGCATGTCGGTCTAAGGCTGTGTTGGGATCCTGAGCTTTTGTTAGGTTGATGACTTCCTCCTCTATCTCCATCAACCTTTTGAATTTCTATCCAGCGGTTAGACCCGGTAGCATTTGTTTGTAGAATAATTGATGCCGGTGCCGGAACCATTGACAATATACTTCGGACGCCTCGCGAGCATGCTGGTGGATTTCGTCCATGATTCTGCTCACGATATTCTCGGTCATCTCCTGGGTATTGTCGTTAGTGTGAACATCTTCTTCCCTAAGGCCGTCTGCACCGGTATCGGCATTTTCGAGACTGGCCGATTGTTCCTCGTCTATCGGTCATTTTCCTTTACCGGATTGATTTTCTTCGGTATTGTGTGGAGCGGTTCGGTCAGAAGTGGAGGCCGAATCTTCTTCATTGAACGTTTCGGACCGTGGATCAGCAGAGTCGATTGGTTGTTTGTCTTTCTTGCTTCCGGATTTTTCTCTGACCGGAGGTGGTTTCTTGCTGGCAGACTTCTTTCGGCCACCTGTAGAACCGGAGACCTTCCTGTTGCTCTTCCTTTCCTTGAATTAGCGGGACCTTATGATTTTGCTTGAAGAAAGAAGAACACCAGGACCGGTGTTGATGTTGTAGTGGAGCTTAATTTTCCCAAGTGGGATGGTGTATCCCCATGACCGGGTGGAAGCCGGATCCACCATTTCCTTTAAGTTGTTGAAAATAACCTTGGCCTAGTTTATTTGAATGTCGTTGATCAAACAGGCAAGCATCTCAATTTTCGCCTTGGTGAGACTGTCATAATTTCCCCCTCTCGCTTGTACCGATTTGGTGAAGATATCACATAGCGGTCTGTATTCCGGTCGAAGTGATGATTTATTCCCGGAGACTTCTATAGGAGCCGTGGTTGCCGAGAGAACCTGGCAAGCCGCCTCGAAGGTCTCTTGATCTAGATCCGCCGAAATGTTGCTTCCTTCCGATGGTAGTTGTAGGATTTCAGCGACTGACTCTTCGGTTAGTTCGAGCTGCTGACCGCCGACGGTTGCAGTTATTGTTCTTCCGGTGAGAGATGCGGTTTTGAAAAATTCCTCAACCGCTTCCTGGTATAGAATGAAAGGACCGCCTAGAAAGTGTTCGAGGCCGGACTCGGAGATCCGGGATAGGACTTGCTTTGACGGAGCCGAACCGTTTGCCCGGATTTCCTCAAAGTCGACCTGGAAGATATGTTTCAATAGTGCAGAGTCGCGACCCATTGTTGATGATTGAATCGAGAGAGCAAGAGAAAACTGTTTTGAGAGAGTTTGAGAAAGTTGAGAGCTAGAGAGAGAAAGCCGATTTGCGTAAGAATGAAATAAAATGACTAAGGACCCTATTTATAGTTGCGGTTTGGAATCCCAACCGTCGCAAACCGTCCCATCACTTTTAGGCGGAAAATTTCCCTCCAATCGCATAGAGCCGGAAACTGTGAGCGGCAAACCGAGGGCGGGAATCCATTGGCGGCAAGCCATAGGCGGGAAACCCTGGGCGGGAACCTGTAGGCGGGAAAACAGAGCGGGAAACCAAAACGGGAGTTCAAAGGCGGGAAATTTCCCTCCGAAAGCTTTGAGCGGACTTTTGTTTTTGGTTATTTGAACCTTTGATGAAGCGATTCTTCTTGAAACCATTTATTAAGTGATGAGATTTGTTAACCGCGATGATGCGGTTTTTTGACTTTAACCGGTTTTTTCAATGAAGACAAAGTGATTTATTGATATTAACCGGTTAGTTAGATGGATGTTCTGATATTGCAATTATTGACCCGATTATCAAACTGAAATAGATATTCATTGAAATGAAGGATACAAAATAAAAGTCGATTCATTTATCGGTTTAGAATACATAGGAAACGAAATTACAACCTATGTAATGACTATCTTGGTGACTTTTTCCTCCACCCCATCCACGTCAAGAATGTTTGATGGGGATGCCGGTGATCCCGGTCCAAATTCTGGACGGTACTTGAGAATGAGCCGACTTATATGAGGAGCGTAACCGAGACCTCTCTTGGTCTGCACCATAGTTTTCAGATTTTGGAAAATTACCGATGACCAATTGATAGGTGTATTTCTAACAATGTAGGTCATCATGTCAAACATTCTCTTAGAGTAGCGTTGGTTCGGACATTGACAAATGATATATCGGTTAACAATCTCATGGAGGAGTTGGATGTGGTGGGCAAGGCGGGTTTTTAACCCGTAGTTTTCCACAGGTACTTCGGTACTAGAGAAAAATTCTGAGTAATCGGTTGCTGCACTTCCCACCCGGGTTGGGAAGTCGGAAAACCCTTCTGTGGGCAGATTGAATGTTTGAGCAAATTCGGCTTCATCCAGCTAGAAGGTGTGATCTCTTACCGTGGAAACAATGTAGTTTCCTCTTATACAGGCAGTTCTGAAGAAGTTAATGACATCTGGGAGAAGTATGGGACCGGATTTTTCAAGAAAGGTGCGAAGACCGGTGTCAATGAGGGACTCAAACATGATCTCCTTGGTTTCCAGGTCCCAATGCTCCATACAGGAATCGAAGTCGATGCTTAAGAAGTTTCTTAGAGTTCGGCTCGGCATGATTCAAACTTTGCTAAGAGAGAGAGAGTTCAAGAAATTTTGTTTTGAGATGTGTTAAGTGGATTAGGGGGTGGTTCCTTATATAGATCCAAATTTGGAGGGAAAATATCAGCATTTAATGTTGAAGATCAGTTTTGTCTTATTAATGAAGAGAATATTTATGTTTTCAAAACGTATTGGGAAGATGTTACTTTTGACCGGTTGTGGAGCTCGAGGTAGGGAATCTAGTTCAAAAGTAACTAAGTTAGTTGGATAATAATTGCTCATGTAGTTGGGGGTTAAGAGTTACTTTTCATTAATGACAGATGCTACAATAAACTGAAAAATAACCGATTGAAACCGAAGATAGTATAGACTAAGCCGAAATGATCATAAGGAGTTGAATAGAGATACAACCGGTGCGTACAGCAAAATGACCGGTTGTAAGAAGGAGTGAATTAGTATCCGTTGGAGTTGGCGCGGCCATTGGAGTTGATGTGGCGGTTCCTCCTCTTCCAAGCTTTCTCAAACCGCTCATAGAATGAGTCGGTGACCTCTTTGGTGATTACCTGGGCCTGGTTTAACCCTTCGCCCGGACAGAGTGGAACTCCAAACTCCAAAAGTAGGCAGATTATCTAGGGAATGAGACCGGTTTGACGAATACCTATCATCCAGATTAGGGCATCGAACAACACCCTTGACCAGTTTACCGGCGTACCCATGGTTATGGCAGATATCATGTTAAAAACCGCAGCACAATAAGTGTTTGTAACATCCATACCCAGAATGCTTCGACCGATGACATCGTTGAGAAGCTGATACTCGGCTCTCAACGATGACCTGGCACCGTGGTCATTGACCGGGTGGTCAGACCGAGCAAAATTCAAGGCGATTTCGGCCTTTAGTTCAGCCGGAACATTTAAATCGGTCAGCCTTTGCTTCAATAGGTCGAAGCATCTAGCAAAATCACTTTCGGTGAAGTCGAACACAGTCCCTCCCACCTTGGACTGAATGTGAGTGTCAAAATGAGGAGTACCTCGAAAAACCCTGGCATTGTAAAAGAACTCCAGGACAGATTCCGGAAAGATGACATGTTTGTCATCTAGAAAATGTTTGAGACCAGTGTCTTCAAGTGACTTGATCATCTTGAAGACTTCATAATGCTCAGTGCCTTGAGCAGAATCGAAATCCACTTGGAGGATGTTTGGAAACTTAGACATTTTGTCTAAGAATAAGTTATATCTTGTGATTGTTTTGTTTAAGGTTTGCCTAACTTATATATTAGTGGAAGGATGATCTTATTATCCAGTGTATCACAAGTAATGATGTCTATTTACCATTGGATAAAGTATTTTGCATGAAATAAACATGTCTACAGCCTAGGATGTTGGTCATAGACCTGGACCGTGAAAAATATCATATCTTCACGTCTTTTGAGGTATGACCATTTTACTTTGAAAAGGTAATTTTTCAGAACAGATAAGTTTAAACACAGATAATTATTTCACATTTGTTCGGAGGCCAAATAATCCGAAATAAACTATTTCCAAACCGGTCAGTTATCAGTTGTTCGTTCCGATGCGGTTATTTGGTGCGTACACTAAGTAACCGGTCGGTTTACTTTGATTGATAGACCAGGCGGTTCTTTCATAGATACCTTGGTAAATTTGAAATCCGACAATTTAGGAGGAACTACCGGTTTTGTCTGTCCGAACCGATTTCCCTTTTTAAGCATCCTTAGAAATAATTTGATTAATATTGGTCAAACCGAGTGTGAGTCTGAATTGAGAAAACTTAGCTTCCTGCAGGGGCTTTGTGAAAATATCGGATACTTGTTGATCTGTCGATACGTATTCCAGCCGGATATGCTTCAGCATGACATGTTCCCGAATGAAGTGATGCCTTATGTCAATGTGCTTGGTTCTAGAGTGTAGGACCGGATTGTAGTTGATTGCTATGGCACTTGTGTTATCACAGAAAATTGGAGACTCTTCGGCTGTGATACCGAAATCCCTCAGTTGTTGTTGGATCCAAAGAAGTTGTGAACAGCAGCTTCCGGCTGCCAGATATTCAGCTTCTGCGGTTGATGTGGCAACTGATGTTTGTTTTTTGATGTGCCATGAAACAAGTCGATCACCTAGGAATTGGCATGTTCCGCTTGCGCTTTTTCTATCAACCTTGCAACCTGCATAGTCTGCATCTGAGTAACTTGTTAGGTTAAAAGATGAGTCCTTTGGATACCACAAGTCGACGTCAGGAGTTCCCTTTAGGTATTTCAAGATTCGCTTTGCGGCTGTGTAGTGAGACTGTTTTGGGTTGGCCTGGAAAATTCCACACACACCGACCGCAAATAAAATATCCGATCTACTTGTTGTCAGATATAGGAGAGAACCGATGATTTCTCGGTAAGCGGTTAGGTCTACTACTTGACCCTCATCATCTTTGTCCAATTTGACCGATGAGCTCATTGGAGTAGCGGCTGAGGAGCATGTGTCCATCCCAAATTTCTTTAGAAGTTCCTTAGTGTACTTGGGTTGGCTTATGAAAGTTCCTTCTTCGAGTTGCTTAACCTGAAGACCTAGGAAGAAACTTAATTCTCCCATCATGCTCATTTCAAATTTGTTAGTCATCAGGGTTGAGAATTTATCACATAACTTAGGATCGGTTGAACCGAAGATGATATCATCTACATATATTTGAACAAATAGGATATGTTCCTTTTTATCAAACTTAAATAATGTTTTGTCCACCGAACCGATGGTGAAGTCATGCTTTAATAAGAATGCGGTTAGTGTGTCATACCAGGCTCTAGGAGCTTGCTTTAGACCGTATAAAGCTTTGTTTAACCGGTATACATGGTTGGGTAGTTCAACATTTTTGAAACCTGGTGGTTGTTCAACATATACTTCTTCACGTAGGTCACCATTCAAAAATGCACTTTTAACGTCCATTTGAAAAACTTTAAAATTTTTGAATGCAGAAAATGCTAGAAAGATCCTAATAGCTTCAATCCTAGCTATAGGGGCAAATGATTCTTCAAAATCAATGCCTTCTTCCTGTTTGTATCATTGTGCCACTAATATGGCTTTGTTCCTCGTGACCAAACCGTCTTCATTGAGTTTATTTCTAAATATCCATCTTGTTCCTATGACCGGTTGGTCTTTTGGTCTAGGGACTAGGTACCAGACTTTGTTACTCTCAAACTGGTTTAACTCTTCTTGCATTCCCAAGATCCAATCCGGATCTGACAATGCTTCATCCACTCTTTTCGGCTCAATTTGGGATATAAAAGCGAAATTAAAGTATTCCTTCAGGATTTGTCGCCTAGTTCGAACAGGTTCTGAAGGGTCACCTATAATTAGCTCAGGAGGATAGTTTGTGTTCCTTTTGAGGTTCGGTTCAGGAGCGTCTACCAAATCACCGTTTACTTGATCAAGGCTAGACATATCGGTAGGCTGAGCAGGGGTGTCAGACCGACCGATTTTCTCGGTTTGGACCGAGGTGTCAGCTTCCTGTCGTGGGACAGCTTGATCCGGCTGGGTTTCATCATTACCCATTTGGTCATGGACAAACCGCTTGAAAACTGGAATCTCATCTTCACTATCAGAATTGATATTGTCATTTTCCAATCTGTTGTGTAGATCAAAGCATGATGCAGTGTTGCTTTCAACCGATTCATCGAAAACAACATGAAGTGATTCCTCCACGGTTAAGGTTCTAGTGTTATATACTCTATATGCTTTTCTAACAGCTGAATAACCTAGCATGATCCCAACATCGGATTTTGCATCGAAAGCAGATAGATAGGTTTTGCCATTTATATGAATGTAGCATTTACAACCGAAAATCTTAAGATACCTGAGGTTAGGAACTCTATCAAAATATACCTCATAAGGTGTTTTGTTGTGAAACTTGTTAATCAAAGACCGGTTTTGTGTATGACATGCGGTGTTGATAGCTTCAGCCCAGAATTTCTAGGCAATGCCCGAATCGGCTATCATGGACCGTGCGGCTTCCTTGAGAGTTCGGTTTCTTCTCTCGGTCAGGCCGTTCTGTTGAGGAGTCCTAGCACTAGACAACTCGTGTCTAATACCGGATTCATCAAGAAATGCATTTAGAGTACTATTTATAAATTCGGTTCCTCTATCACTTCTAATGCTATTAATGCGTGTTGATTTTTCATTTTGCAAACGTTTAAGTAGTGTGATTAAATTTGATGCGGTTTCACGTTTGGATGGCAGGAATATTACCCATGTATACCTGGAATAATCACCAACAACTACCATAGTGTAAAGCATTCTCATAGGCTGACGACCCTAATCGGTCCAAATAAGTCCATGTGAAGAAGATCTAAGCATCGGTTAGATTGAATGTGTCATTTACTCTTAAAGGTTGACCTAGTTTGTTTACCCATTTGACATGCTGAACAAATCTTATCCTTATTGAACACTATGTCAGGAACTCCTTCGACTAACTTTTTACCACGAATATAATTTAAAGTTTTCATGTTTAGATGGTTTAGTCTTTTATGCCACAACCAGGTTTGATCGGTTTTAGCTATCATGCATATAGGATATTCTACTTTATTAATCCAATCTACCTTGTAGATGTTTCCTAACCTATTTCCGGTTAGTAGTGTAATACCTTGAGAATTTTTAACTAGGCATGCATGTTTAAGAAATTCTACAATGTATCCAGCTTCACACATTTGCCTAATGCTTAGCAGGTTAAAACGTAGATTTTCAACTAAAAGTACATTATCAATTGTTAGGTTACCATGGACAATCTTACCCTTGCCCACAGTTCTACCTTTTGAGTTGTCACCGAAGGTGATTAGTGCACCGGTTTCTATTCTGATGTCGGTTAGAAGATTGTTGTTCCCGGTCATGTGCTTGGAGCAACCGCTATCCAAGTACCATTTAGAGTTTCCTAGCCGTTTCTTTATATCCTGCAAAATGTACATATTTACAACTAGTTGGTACTCACGTTTACTTGGGTCCACAAGCGATTAGTCCCTTGGGTATCCAGACCTTGACAAACCGGACAACTTTCCTGGTTAAGGTTTTGACTAATTTTCTTGCACTCGGTTTTGAGTCTTTCTGTTTTCCTAAGAGGGCCTTATGTGGGGATGATCTTTGGTTTGTCCTATGCGGTTGTGAGTTGGCTTGCCTATTTTTGAACAGGTTGGCTTTCCTTTTCTTAGGGTGAAGCCATTTCTCAGAATCGATTGGACCTACGTAGGTTAGATTGTCTTCCGTATAATAGGCAGTCAGTTCCTCTTCAGCGGTTAAGGAACTTCTTATAAAACTTATAAAGGGAAGATCATCCTTTGTGAGCCTTGTTTTGTCTAAGTGTTTTTGGCTTTGGAATCTATTGTTTTTGTATCCTAGACTAAACATGCAAGTAGGGTGTCTTTTATAACTACACATTTTTCTTACCATTTCACTAGATCTTTTCCATGCGGCCATTCTATACTAGAGTCGGGCGTTTTCTTCCTCGGTCAACTCTTGAACTGGCTCATTGAGCTGTTCGGTTTCAGAGGATAGTTCAGGTGCTGACTCGGTTTCTAAGATAGGGGTTTCATCAGGTTGTATAATCTTTGGTTCGGTCAAGGTGGGTACTATAAGGTCGGCTCTAAAATTGGGTTGCTTAGGTAATAAGGTTAATAGGTTCTTATACTCTGCTACCATATCATTCAATGCATTATATAACTCATTTTTAGTAAATTCTTCACAAGGAGAGTCAAATATCTGTTCATCATTTGCCATCAAGCATGTGAGTTCATCATCACTGTCACTATGAGCCCATAAGCTACCTCCATTATCGGCTATCAGTGCTTTCTGAACCTCACTTCCTTCACCGGTTTGTTGATAGTTATTTCGGTTATTTTGATTGTCCGGTTTCCGGTCATCCCTCCTCGGTTTTCTGCATTCCCACTTAAAATGTCTCAAACAGTTACAGTTATAGCATCTTACATTAGATTTATCACCATAGTTGTAGTTGTTTGTCGGTTGGCTTCTTTTCATGAACCTCCCAAATTTCTGTGCAAGCATTGCCATGGCATCCTCGGTAAACTGTTTAGCGGTTCTGATCGGTGCAGGTGCAACAGGTTCTGTGGATGTGATCAGTGCTCTGGTTGAGGTTGAGGCTGAGACTTCTTCTTCATTCCTAGATCTCATTTCAAACTCATATGCCTTAAGATCTTCAAATACATCGTGTAGTTTCATCTTGCTTAGGCAGTTAGATTCCCTCATCACCATTGTCTTTATATCCCATGCACTTGGAAGAGATCTTAACGCTTTCATGATGACTTCCTTGTTGTCATACCTTTTGCCAAGAGTTGCTAGCTCGTCTATCACACCTATGAACCGGTCACTGTATTCTCTCATTGTTTCTCCCGGTCTCATCTTGATGTTTTCAAACTTCTGAGTAGCCACCATTATCTTATTTTCCTTGGTTCTTTCATTTCCCTCATGAATCTGAATAACCGTTTCCCATGTTTCCTTTGCGGTTTTGCAATCTCTGATCTTGCCGTACGTGTTTCTGTCCACACCGTTGGATATGCGGTTTCTGGCATGGTTATCCAGATTGTTTCTTCTCCTATCTTCAGCTCTCCAGTCCTTTGTCTTTGTCAATGATTATCGGTCCTTCGGCTATGATGAACTACATCTCGTCATCCATGGTTATTAAGTGCAGGTGCATTCGTGCCTTCCAGTTGGCAAAGTCGTCACCTTCTAGCATTGGAGGCCTATCAAACGACATGTTTGCTTGAGTATTGAAACTACCTGGCTCTGATACCAATTGTTAGGATCTAGGTCGCGGCTAGAGGACCGGGGTTGGCCGGTTATCGCGTCTCACTCAAAGGGTGGTGATTAATCCGGTTAGAGATTAATACCGGGGTTTCAATACTACACAAACTGTCACAAAGTCTTGAACAAAGTTTAAGCGCGGAAGTGGTTTGTTTCAGGTTGAAGCAGCACACACACGAGATAGGCAGGACCGGATTTGAATAGGACAAGTTTGGAGATTGCTGAGTTGGTTTTGGAACTTGGTGATTCGGTTGGAGCGGTATTAGTAAGTTAGTGCAGATCGGTTATAAGGTAAAGCAGGCGGTAAGTAAATAACAAGACAGGTTTTTATGGATGTTCGGAGATAAAACTCCTACGTCACCCCTTCCTCTCGAAACCGCGAGAAGGATATTCACTAAGGAATACAAATCCGATCCAGACTTATTTCCTGCTCGATAACACCCGTACAATTTTAACCGAAATTGTAGAATACACTTCAAATAAGCGCTTTAAGCTTTCTAGAGATAGAACACAATATGTGAAAATTCAGAACTTGTAACCCTCAAAAATCCCACGTTTACTCCTCTTCAGTTCCTTCTTTTATAGATGAAATGTGCCAACGGTCACATTTTATTTCCTTGAATCTGATTGGTTGAGCAGAGGTTCAGTGATTCAGACCTGGCGGTCTAGTCTTCTAATATGTAGGTCAAACCGGCTAGGTTTGTCTTTTACTCAATATGGCAACTGTCGGTTGGGCAGTTGTCTGTACTTGGAAGATTGCCTTTCTGATTTATCCTGAAGTGGAAAGATCTTGTAGGACGATCTTCTGCAGCCTGCAGACTTTCCTCAGACTTGTATGAATATGTCAATGTTCAGTCTGTTCCTTCGGTATCATTCTCAACAGATATCTAAAGTATCTTTTTGTACTGGTCGGTTGTTTAGGTTAACTGGATCACTTCCGGTTTTTCCATTAGTTTCTGATTAACCGACTGTTTAGAGATTCTGGCCTTCTGTTTTGACCGATCTTGTCTTTTTTGTTCGCTCAGGTTTTTGGTCGGTTTGATTACTTGACCGGTTTCGTTACTTGGCCTATTGAGTTGCTTGACCGGTTTCATTACTTGACCGTTCCTGCATAGGAAGTTTGTTTGTGTTAGTTTTATTAACCGATCTAATTTTATCTAACAACAACTTATGCAAAAAATGTGTTGAAACAGTTTGCAATGGAGGATTACAACTCGAGCAAGTATCTGTTGGAAGCAAGGTTGCAGCTCCGAAAGGATATGGAAGAAAGCTTAGTGGATCAGAAGGAGTATAAGAGTATCATCTGGTGTCTCAGGTACTTGACGTATACTCGACCCAATATCTCTTATGCAGTTGGCATAGTGAGTTGATACATGGAGCAACCTACCACTCTATACAAACGGGTAGTAAAACACATTCTTCGTTATGTGAAGGGAACGACGAGCTATGAGATTTAGTTAAGAAGAAGACGAGAAGTTGAAGAACTCGTTTGTTTTACTAACAATGACCTAGTCGGTGACACATACGACATAAAAGGTTCTAGACGGATGGTGTTTTATCTCAACAGGAATTTTATCACCTGACAATCTCAAAAGCAGTGAACTATTGCTTTATCTTCATTTAAGATGAAGTTTATGACAGCTACTACAGCATTGTGCCAAGGATGTTTGCTGAGAAACTTGTTGAGCGAGGTGTTCGGATGCGAGCCGAGACCGTTAACCCTCTATATCGACAACAAGTCCGCAATAACATTAATGAAGAACCCGGTGTTTTGTGAACGTAACAAACATATCGACACTCGGTTCCACTTCATCCATGAATGCGTCGAGAATCGACAGATTGATGTAGAGTTCGTAAACATTAGAGATCAATGTACAAACATTCTCACCAAGGTGCTAATAAGAGTCAAATTCGCGGAGATGCGAGAGCTACTTAGTGTGAAAAATCTCGAACCAAATCAAGCTTACGAGAGAGATTGTGAGTTTAAACATTGATTATCAGTAATTGAAAGTTGTTGGTTTTTATTGTCTTTTAATCAATTATGACTTATTTGATTGTCTTTTAATTAATTATGACTTATTTAATAATTAATGGACTAGCCTGTATGGATAAACAATTTAGAATTTTTAGGCTAATTATTCTTTTATATGAGTTATTTGTAAAAGTTAATATACAATCCTCAATACTCTTAAGATTTTTCATATTTAAAAATATTATTGTCCATCCCAATTTTTCAAAATTTCATTTCTTCGTACTCGTTTTTTTGGAAGATCTGATAATCAGAACCAAGCAACTACCAAGCAACTGTTAACTATTATTCAATTATAAAATATAAAAATTAAATTAACCATTAAACATATGAAGCACAAGTTATAAAATATTGATTTAAATAAACACAATCGGAATCATCATAAATTATTAACCAATAAGCTGAACGAAGCTAAACCAAATCTGTAAATTAAGCTTACTAAATAGAAAGTGGAGAAAGTCTTTAACTTTAGCAGACTAAATCAATAAATGACTTGTCAACAAACATAATCACTTTAATTTATTTTTCTTTATAATAAATAAAAGAAAAAAACTTGTCCTCAAAGTAATAGTAATTCATTAGATGTTTAGCCCCACATCTTAAACTACTACTAATATGCATGATGAAGATCCCTCAAACAAAGAATTATCTTAGAAAATAACCAAAACTAGTTGGGAATTCAGAAACAGATATTGGATAAGCTTTTGGTAAAAGAAAGGATGATGAGCCAGGAGTCTATTACTTCCCAAAACAAAACTCAAAACTATAGTTGGAAAATTTAATAAATAATGCATAAAATAATATAGCTTCGGATAAGCTTATTCATCAGAGTAAATGCATCCTCTCCACATAAGATTGAAGCAGCCACCTGCTAAGAGGCTCCCCACATCCCACAAAACAGCCTGAATTACCATTCTCCATAAAAAACGGAAACTGAAATAAATCAAGCAGTTGCTGAACAGAGTTCCTGACCAAGGAAGCCCCAGTGACCCGACTCCTCCTACCCCATCCGGTCACAATATCAATCCTGCTGGGACACACCCCAGATCTCAACATCCTCTGCCGAAATCCTGCGAGAGTTCTCGACAGAGCCGTTACAGCAGTCCCATCGGACATTACATGCAGATTAATCAGCCAATAACACGACCCTTTCTCCCTAACCGCATCTGGATAAATATTCTTCATCGCAGCCACTTCCCAAACCAATCCAGCCTCTTCCTTCAAATCCGACTTGTGAAGAAAATCCACAACTGCATCAACCAGACCTCTCTTCCCCTCTCTATCCTCACTATGCATCATGTCCAAGAAGCGACTCACGTGGTCCCTCACGTTCTTCCCATCTGGTCCAGCTGCCTCCGGCATCGTGACCAAAAATGAGTGGGCCGGGTGGGCCGTGATACCCATCAGCTGGCAACAGAAACCCATGTCGTATGACGATTGGGCTTCAGTGCAGCAGCTAAGAAGTAAAGTGTAGGTCTGGAGGGACGGGGTTAAGCCCATATTCAGCATGTTATGAAGCAAATCATAAGCATCTGAAAGCCGATGAACGCGGAGAAAGGCGCTCAACAAGGAATTGCAAGTTGGCACGTTTGGGCGTAGACCCTCGTTTAACATGGCCTGATACCAACTGCAAGCCTTCTCTACATTCCCATCCTTACCCCAAAGGTCCACTAGTAGACCATAAACTGGCTCATCAGGAGACCATTTCTTCCTTTTCATCTCCAAGAAAACTTCCTCGGCTTCCTTCAAATATCCATAATGCCCCAGAACTTCCATGACTATACTGTAAGTTATGTTATCCGGTTCAAACCCAGCTTTCTGCATTTTCCGATAAATCTGCAATGCTCTAGGATATTTCCTGGCTTTCGCATTCAAAGCAATCATTATATTGTACGTAACAATATTCGGATCACAACCCTGGCTAACCATTTCACTGAAAAGCTTATCGGCAATATCTAAATGTCCTGCTTTCCCTAAACAATTTATGATCACACTATAAGTGAACGTGTCAGCAGAAATGCCGGCCTCCTGCATCTTCCCATATATGTGCATTGCAAAATCGAGATAGCCTGATTTGGCATGAACATCGATAAGAGTACAATAGGTAACTCGGTCCGGTACACATCCCTCTCTTTGCATCTGCTCGTAAACGTCTACAGCCTCCTTCAAGTAGTTTGCACGTCCATAACTATGAATAATACGGTTAAAAGTAACAACATTCGGCTGACATCCATCCATTGCCATATGTCCTAGCAGCCTGTTTATGGCCGCGAATTCCTTTGCACGACCGAGGATTCCAATCATGGTCGTGTAGGAATGCCCGTCGTGCTTGAATCCAGGTTGGCATCTCAGCCAGTTGAAGAACTCGAGCGCGACAGAGAAATCCAGAACTTGTTTAAGAATTTGGTTTGCCTGATAGGCGTCAAAAGAGCAATTAAGTTTTCTAAGAGCGTCTTCAGTCCTAGGTCCCCATTTAAGCTGTCGCAAGATGTTAGAAACCCTATCTACCAAATATATATTACTATTTGGGATCGTCCTACTAGCAACTGAACAAACTCCATTATTAACTTTCAGAACTTTGCGAACAACTTCCCCTCCTCGAAACTTTCCTTCAGAAGCTTGTTCACTACATTGTCCTTTTGGTTTTTCTCTATACTGACTCTCTGAAATTTTGTTGTTTGATATACAATTAGGTTTTGCTCTTCCTTTAGTTGTACCATGAGGCTTGTCTGCTGCTGCCGCCTTCGAGCTGGTTGCCATTTCAATAGGCTGTTTCTCATGGACCCTCTCTCTCGGGTTGTTTTTTGTGTAGGACGTGACGGTTGGAGTTGGTCTAGAATGCTCAACCATGGAGTTCTGAGTTGAGCTGAGCATCCCATTTCCCTCAAATGTAGGAATCTTATAATTTACTAGGTCCGACAAGAAAATCGCAGCAGTAACACCTGCTGTAACTAATTTGTCTGTGGTGGGACTAGAATGCTCAACATTAGCTGGAACTAACCGATTAACCGAAAACCGGGGATCAATAGTAGATTTGTGAGGAGTCACGACCTTAACCACATTTTCTGATTTTGAAGAGCCTATCACAGCAGGCAAACTCTTTGACACTAAGGTGGGTGGTACTTGTGCATGCCGAATTGCATTTTTTGTCGATTGCTTACTTGTGACACACTTTTCATCTCCTGGACAAGTACATGAATTCCCATCTGTTGGATTACACCAAGACCCATTCAAGAAAAAAGACCTAGCGGTTTGTGAAAGAGAACCAAGCTGCTTAGTACGTAACATAATCTGCAAAATGAACATGGAAGGGGGAACAAACAGATTATCCTCTGTATTAAGAGCAAGTCACAAAGCTGAATAATACTTCAACAAGAAAATGCAGAGGACAATATTTATAGTTATAAAACCTTAGAAGTCTACAAGGAACAATATTTTCTCATTACACCAACCAAAGCGCCAAGGCAATGGCTAGAATCATTTTCCATCTTGGCTAACATAAAGTAAGGCTGCAAATGATATCTTACAAAATACCAGTTTCCAAATAGGTTCATGTGATGAGTAACAAAAGTATCTTCAATTATTTCCTTTTGAGAGAAGTTTCCAGATTCAATCAGATGTGAAAATTGATAACAAAATAATTGCAAGCCAACATGAACATCATCTCAGCCACAAATATATGGTAAACTCACTTTTATTTTCATAACACATTCCAAATTAAAGCAAAATTTAAGGGCAACTCATATACAGAAAACTGTTTGGACAAAGGGGACAGAAAGAAACATAGCCATTTGAAGATACTTTTGAGATTTGTTCGCTTAGAAATCATTCTTGTCGCTTGAGATAACTTAATGGGTTATGAACAAAATATTAGTTTCAAACATAAAGGGATGAATAAACCGAAGAAAAACAATTTTTTCTTGTAGATTGACATTTTAGTAAGTATGTACCAGATTGGAAGCTAAAAAGGAACTATAGATTGAGATCAAATTTAACTCGATAAAATACTGCCAAATGCCGGTGTGAAGGAACCAAGGTTCTACATATTCACATTCGGATTAACTATCTTTTATGATGTTAAAACAAATTGACTAAAAAATTGAACACAGAAACAATACAAATAAAATCCTAATCTCTGCGGGATGTGATTGATTAAAAATAAAAGATTGCATATAAAATGTATTGGGCTTTTTTGTATAGGATTAATATAACTAATTCATTAAATAAGTATTTTTATTAATGTTAATTCTAATTTATTTATTAATGTTTCTTAGCCACCTATGTTATAATTTTTATCTCAAAATCAACCTCCAATTCATGTCTTTTCTTCTACAACCTCCAAATAAACAACTCTCTACTAACAATTACAAATAAGGGCTTGTTTGGTCGAAACTCTATTCTGAATAAAAATATTTCCAAGGTCCCTCTATCAAATAATATTTGACTTCAAATATAATAGGTTACTAGAAACATACAAAATTATTTATTTTTGAATTTATCACTTTAAAAATATGTTTCAATCTCAAAATTACTTTTCTAGAAATCTTTCCTACCTAAAAATATCAAATCAAACAATCTCTTAATGAAGTTTAATATTAAAAAGAAATATGATAAATATTACTTTAATGTTTGGAAATATTTAAAATAATATATTTATTAACAATATATTATTTATATGTAAAATAATAAAATAAAAATACAATCCCCAAAGAATGAAAAAATTCATTTCCTTCTATATATTTAGCTTTCAATTTGTTAATTGAGTAATCCTATTTAATAAAATCTAAATGTTATAAATACAAAATGTGAATTATATAGAACATAAATTTCAACATGAAAATTTCAATAAGATAATTCAAATAGTAAAAATAGTTAACTAAGAGATCAAACATCATGGTTTGCTTTAAAATGAAGTGTTATTTTCACAAATAAAAAAAAATGAGAGTTAGGACTTATAGTAATATTAGCCCTCTATGATTTTTTTGCTCAAGTAAAAAAGAAAAAGGGAAGGTGTAGTACAATCCTAAGTTCAAATTTACACATAATTATTTTTTAACTTCTCAAATGAGGGGTTTTTTTGAGAGGGGTTTTAGGTAAACTTAAGCCCTAAGAATTAGGGTGACCTAGGTGAATAAAAAAAATATTATTCTTATTTTTTAATTTAGTAATTATATTTTTTTATTCTATGAAACAAATATGATAAGTTTATATTATTTTAACAATACTATCCTATTTTAGTTAGTTAAATAATTTGTTAACACATACATTGATTTATGATTTATGGATTAAATCTTATTGGTGCTATAATTTTTTATTTTTCTGATTTTGGTTGCCCTTTTACTATTTTACATTTTCTTTTCTTTATTAGGATAATATTAACTTCAATATTCTTATTTAAAGATAATATGCTAAAGGTTGATTTTTAAATCCACTAATAATTGAAGGATGGATTTATGATTTTACTAAGTCAAAATAATCACACCATATATTTTTAAGATTATGTTTGATTTGATTTTATTAGATATTATCACAATACAAAACCTTAATAAAATATTTATTGCTATTCAAAGGTTAAATAGTAATAGTAGCAAAAGAATGAGGACTTCAATTTTGTACCCAATAAATAAATGCCTAATAACATTTATTTCATGTCTTTACGCCCAAGAAATCCTCCTAAGGCTCTGTTTGATAGGAATTCTATTGCTAAATAAATATTAAATACTGATTTTTATTATAATTTGTAGTCTAATAATACTTATTATTTAGATCTCAAATTTAAAATTTATACAAAAAAATATATATGATATACACCTTATTATTGGAAGTCAGTTTTTATTTTCTTTAAGGCAATACATCAAACACCTTATGTGCAGCAAAGGGAAATGGAAGATGCTATCAATTCCTACAGAAAAGCTTCATAATATTGAATCCAATTCGTACATCAATCCCAAGAAGAATGCGTAAAGGTTGCTTAAGTTCCTAATGCTGCTAGAGTGAGTAAATTAGGAATCATAAAAAGTAATATTCTTTGAACATGGGTGAATGTAATATTCAACGCAATATAGAGACACAGTTACAAGGAGAGATAGAAAGAGAGATTACCAGTGAGGATGAACAAGGATTATATTGACTTTGCGGGAAAACCCAAGGCTCAATTCCGCTCAATTGCAATGTAGAAAGATTTGTTGACCGGCTTCAAGACCATGTCTGCTACAGATCTGGAAGTAAAAAGCCGATTCTGATGATCAGAAGGTTGAAAGGTTGGTTTTTGGTATCTTTCGCGGACCAAAAATGAACACGAGTCAATAATTTTATGTTGTTTGTGAACGCAAGGAGGATCAAATTTAGGGGTATGGTGTTGGAAGAAGAATAATAAAGTAGATGATTTTTAGAGAGAGAAAGAGGTGCAAGGATAAAAATATAAAAATAAATAAATTAAAGGGATACTAGAAGACGGTGATTACTTGCAACCCAAAAAATATCACAAAATAAATAAAGATATTTTTATGTTTAATTTTTAAATTAGTTGGGGTTCGTCTTCACGGGAAATTTGAGCAAATGACCCTAAAAACATGGTAAATTGCTTTTGGTGAGGGTAAATAAATTAAATAGCATTGTTGATTTTTTTTCTGACGAAAATGTCCCTAGCATCCTCAAGTTGCGTGACGCAATTTTTTATTTTTTTGTTTTTCAAAAAAATTTAATTATGAAATTTTTTGGACGAAAATGCTCCAGTTGCGTCACGCAACCGCGAGACAAAAAAAAAATTTGAAAAAAAAAAGAAAATATCGGTTGCGTCACGCAACTGGAGTTACGTTACGCAAGGGTATAATTATCATAAAAAAAAGGGTCACCAGCTCTATTTAAATTATTCACCCTCACTCCACTTCACCTTATTTTTAGGGTCATATGCTCAAATTCCCCCTATTTTGAGTAGTATAATAATAAGTATATAAATGAATGGTTCGTTTTGATACGGTATAAGTATATAAATGAATACGGACAGTGGATATTAATATAGGTCCATCTTGTTTTTTACATTAATATATATATATATATATATATATATATATTTCTTTATATATTAATTCTTAAACTTTTATTTTTATTAATATATTTTTAAACTATTTATTATATTGGTTATTATTATTATTATTTTAATTATAGTTTTTTTAATAAATAATTATATATATACATTATAATTATATTTATATTAATTATTTTATAATCTATATAATTATATTATATATATAACAACCTATTTAAAATCTTTTTAAAACATAAACTATATTTTATAAATTAGATAATTTCGTTAAAACAAAAATTTATTTAATATATATACACAAAATTATAAATTAAACTTAATAATCGCAAATGATCTAACAGTTAAAATGTTCTCAGTTCATAATTGAGACCAATATAGTGGTAGAAGTTCATAATTGAGACCAATATGGTGGTAGAAGACTAAAATATAATAATCATAGTGTTAATAATGTACGAAAATAATAATAGTGATGGTATGTTGAGTGAAAATTTGAAAAAATTTATTGTTGTTGGCTTATAAACTATTAAACAAGATTTTGTTTGATTAAAATTATCTTTAAAAAAAAAAAACTCATTTAAATAAATGTATTTGTATAACTAGTTCAACTAGACGTGTAAACTAATAAAAGTTTATTTAAATATATATATATATGTACTATAAAAAATTAGATCATCTAATCTAGTTCAATAAATAAAGTTATTTTTAAAAACCATTTATATATTTATTAATTAAATATTCACTTTTTCTCTCTTTTCTTTTTTATTAATTAATTAATCAATTTCTCTCTCTTACTTTTTATTTATTTATCTCTTTTTATTTTTATTTTTTTATAATATTTTTAGAATGTTTTTATTTTCTTTATTATAAAAAATAAAATTAACATTCTTTATATTTAATTTTTTATTCAGGGATTTATAATAATAGTAAACAAAATTATTGAGTTACTATTTTCTTTTTTATGTATAATCTTAATTATTACTCTTTGGTGTGGTTAGATTTGATTATTTTTTTTTGTGTTGAATGGTCTGTTGTTGTTGAAGGAATAAATCTTTGAGTATTAGCTCCTTAAAAAGATCAAATAATTTTAAAATAATAAATATTAATGTAGGAAGAAGCTAAAAATATATAGTCCAAAGAAATAAAATTAAAACAATCAAATATCAAATACTAACCTAATCTATAAAGAAAAATAGATAAATAGAGAGAAATTAAGTAATTAACTAATAAAAAAATAAAGAGAGAAATTAATTATTTAAATAATAAAAAAAAGTAGACAGTGATTAATTAATTAATAAAAAAAAAAGAAATAAAGAGAGAAAATATGAATATTTAATTAATATATATATATATATATATATAAATTTTTAAAAAATATTAAATTAATTTTTTTAGTTGGATCGCCCAATTTTCAATTTGTCAAGGTTGTTAGGATAGTATAGGATTTTGTTATGATTACATGAGACCGAGTCTTAGTAGATTTTAGGAGACGGAATCTTATATATAAACTCATGTCACAATCCTAGTTAGTTATGTTGTAGCTTCTATTTTGATTTTCTTAATAATATTTTCTATTATTGGTGGATGTCAAGTTTTATTTTGGTGAACCACGTTTAATATGTGTTCTTTCTTTATTGTTTATGCGATCTCTCGTATTTCGTTACAACAAACTGGTATCAGAGCTTCATGTTATTCTATTGTTTATTTTCTATTGAGAGAGATGACAATAGTTAGCATTAAGATTGACAAATTTACAGGGATAAATAGTTTCAGCTTATGACAGATCATGATGTAGGCTTTGCTGAAAAAATGGGATCTACTAAGGACCGTTGAAGGTGTCGGCAGAGCAGAAATAACTTGTTGAGATGGTCATTCTGGAGGAGAAGACACTTTCAACAATTATGTTGTGCCTTACGGATGATGTCATCATCGATGTTTTAGAGAAGGAGATTGTCAATGGATGATGATTGAAGTTGGAGAGCCTCTATATGACGAAATCATTCACCAACAAGTTGATTCTGAAGCAACGTCTATTCACCCTACGAATGTAGGAAGGTATGCAAATCATAGAACACCTAAATCAATTAAATTATATTATATTAGAATTAAGAATATTGATGTTAAGGTTGATAATGAGGATGTTTCCTTAATTCTGTTAGTATATTTGCCTACATTATATGAAAATTTTGTACAATCTTTCATTGTTGGGAAAAATAAAATAAGTCTGGAAGACATTAGGTCCGCCCTTCATTCGAGGGATTTACGCCATAAGGCGGTTGGTACAATTATAAACAGTCAAGATTCGAGGTTATTTACCAGCGGAGATAATGGGCGAAGGAATGATAAGAAACCCGACACGTCGTTTACTTCAAAGGGTCCTAAGCCAAATAATGTCTATAATTAGTGCAAAGAGAAGGGATATTGAAAGAACGAATGTCGTTTGAAGAAAAATCCACAGAAATATGGTTCTAGTTCTACACCTATTGTAAAAGATAATCAATTTTCTGATTATGATATTTCTCTCGTGGTAGATAGACACCCATCAAGTTGATGCATGGGTTCTTGATTCTAAAGCTTCATATCATATTTGTCCTCAAAGAAAGTGATTTGAATCTTACAAACAGGTAGACGGTGATAGTGTTTCTATGACCAATAATTTTGCTTACAAAATAGTTGGAATTGGCACAATCAAAATCAGGACACACGATGGTAGATTTTATAACTAAATGAGGTCTGACATGTTCTACTTATTACTAAGAATTCGGTATCTCTAAGTATGCTAGATAGTAAGGTATTTTAGTTCAAGGGTGAAAGTGGAGCTATGAATGTGTGCAAGGGTTCTGATATTATTTTGAAAAGTTTTAAGAATGACACTACATAATATTTTATATTTTTATTTTACAATTTAACTTGCGGATTAATGGACAGTCTAATGTATATCTAAAAAAATTACTACAATATATATATTTATACACAAAATTATAAATGAAATCCAATAATCACGAGTGGACTAATGATTAAAATTTTCATATTTCACACTTGTAAGCACTAAAAATCTACGTCCCAATTTATAATATTAAAATAATTATTTTAATTTATTTTTAAATAAATAAAATCAATATAATTAACCACAATGTCAAAAACCTATTTAAAACAATTATTATGATTAGTTATTGTGTTAATTAATCAAATTAATTAAAGATCATGGCCAAAAATAATAAATAAAATTATTTGAGATAAATGTTGTACCCATATTATCTCAAAATAATTTTAGAAAAAATTATGAGACAAAAATAATTAATTTAAAATGAATTATTGTATCCATTTCATTTAAAACAATTATTTATATTGGTGAACCACGTTAAATATGTGTTCTTTCTTTATTGTTTATGTCACATCCCGTATTCCGTTACAACAAACTGGTATTAGAGCTTCAAATTATTCGATTGTTTATTTTCTATTGAGAGAGATGGTAATAGTTAACATTAAGATCGACAACTTTACAGGGATAAATAGTTTTAGCTTATGGAAAATCAAGATGCGGGTTTTGATGAAACAACATGGCCTAAGGGGGTCGTTGAAGGTGTCGGCAAAGTAGAAATAACCTTAAGATGGTCATTCTGGAGGAGAAGGCACTTTCAACAATTATGTTGTGCCTTGTAGATGATGTCATCATCGAGGTTTTAGAGGAAGAGATTGTCGTTGGGTTATGGTTGAAGTTGGAGAGCCTCTATATGACGCAGTCATTCACCAACAAGTATATTCTAAAGCAATGCCGATTCACCCTACGAATGTAGGAAGTATGCAAATCAGAGAATACCTAGATCAATTAAATTATATTATATTAGAATTTAGAAATGTTGATGTTAAGGTTGATGATGAGGATACTTCTTTAATTTTATTAGTATATTTGCCTACATTATATGAAAACTTTGTATAGTCTTTCATTATTGGGAAAGATACAGTAAGTTTGGAAGACGTCAAGTTTGCCCTTCATTCGAAGGAATTGCCCCTTAAGGCGGTTGGTGCAATTACAAATAGTTAAGCTTCAAGGTTATTTACTAGTAAAGGTAATGGGTGAGGGAAAGAGAAGAACGTAACAAGTCGTTTACTTTAAAGGGTCCTAAGCCAAATGATGGCTGTAACTATTGTAAAAAAAAAGGACATTGGAAGAACGAATTTCGTTTGAAGAAAAATACATAAAATATGGTTCTAGTTCTGCAGTTATTGTAGAAGATAATACATTATCTGATTATGATATTTCTTTAGTGGTAGATAAACACACTCATCAAGTTAATGCATGTGTTCTTGATTTTGGAGCTTTGTTCATATTTGTCCTCGAAGAGAGTGGTTTGAATCTTACAAATAGGTAAACAATGGTAGTGTTTCTATGGCCAATAATTCTATTTACAAAATAGTTGGGATTGACTCAATCAAGATCAAAGCACACGATGGTAGATTATGTTGGGTCAAATTAAATTGACTAAAATAAACTAAGGAAATAAGTTTATTTAATGATGATATTATTTTGATGATTTATGTTAAACTTAGTCATGATTAAACTAAGCTGTCTAATTGTTTTGTGTAGGCACAAATCTATAAGACTTTGCTACTTCAGACGCGGTATGAAGCATGTAGTCTTAGACGTCTTACGTAGTTAAATGAGGTAGTCTAACTCCTTTAGACGTGGTCTAAAGGGAAATGTAGTTAGACGATTTAGTCTAACTCCTTTAGATGTTGTCTAAAGGGAAACTTAGTTAGACGAGGTAGTCTAACTCCTTTAGACAACGTCAAAAGGGAAAGGTAGTTAATCGAGGTAGTCTAACTCCTTTAAACGTTGTCCAAAGGGAAACATAGTTATATGAGGTAGTCTAACTCCTTTAGACGCTCTCTAAAGGGAAACGTAGTTAGATGAGGTAGTCTAACTCCTTTAGACGCTGTCTAAAGGGAAACGTAGTTAGAGGAGGTCGTCTAACTCCTTTCGACGCAGTCTAAAGGGAAGCGTAGTTAGACGAGGTAGTCTAACTCTCTTAGATACTGTCTAAAGGGAAACGTAATTAGACGAGGTCGTCTAACTCCTTTAGACGCAGTCTAAAGGGAAGCATAGTTATACAAGGTCGTCTAACTCCTTTAGATGTGGTCTAAAGGGAAGCGTACTTAGATAAGGATGTCTAACTCCTTTAGAAACTGTCTAAAGGAAAGCATAGTTAGACGATGTCGTCTAACTCCTTTAGACACTGTCTAAAGGAATACATAGTTAGATGAGGATGTCTAACTCCTTTAGAAGCTCAAGGACAACGGTCAAATAGATTCACACATTCGATTCAAAAAAGTTTCAAAAAGCAAAAGCAAACATCTTTCTTACTGTCTAACTGTATTCACATTGAAATTGCATATTATCTTTTATGTGAGAAACCTTAGTGTTGTAAGTTGAATAGAGGATGTTCTGTTCAACAAAGAGTTATCTAGATTAGGGAACTGTATCTAATTCAAAGTCTTTAGTGGATATCCTTCCGATTGTGGAAGAATGGGTGAGGTAGAAGTTTTATCTCCGAACATCCATAAAACTCCTTATGTTATTTACTTTCTACCATTTGCATTCAGTTTTCTAAAGCTTCAAATCCGACGAACAGTTCCGCACTTGATATGATTAAACTTTAGTATATGAGGCTTGACCATATGAGTGAAAGAGGGATGCATATTCTAGTAAAGGAGAATCTTCTTGGTGGTCACAAAATTACAAGTCTTGACTTCTATGAGCATTGTGTTTTTGGGAAATTACATCGTAATAAGTTTTCGAAGGCTATTCATATGATAAAATAAACACTTGATTATATCAATTCAGATTGTTGGGGTCCAGCTAGCGTTGAATCTCTTGGAGGTTGAAGATATTTTTTGATAATAATTGATAAGTTTTCAAGGATGACTTGGTTGTTTGTCATGAAAAATAAAGGAAAAATTTTCAAATATTTCAATGAGTAGAAAACATTGATAAAAAATAAAACTGGGAAGAAGATCAAGAGGTTGCGGACTGACAATGGTCCGAAGTTTTGTTCTTCTAATTTTAATTAGTTCTATAAGGATGTAGAGATTGTTCAAGATTACACGATAAGGTATACGACACAGAAGAATGGTATAACTGAAAGAATAAATCTAACATTACTAGAGAAAGAGGTGCATGCTCTCTCATGAAAAACATGATAAGAGTTTTTGGACAACGATAATGACTACAACATGCGATTTGATAGAGTGTGGGCCTCACACCAATAATAACTGCAAAACACCTTACGAGATATGGTCTAGAAAACTTGCAAATTACTCAGGTCTGATTTTTTTTTTGTTTCATAGTTTATTATCATGTCAGTGAGGGTAAACTACATCCAAGAGAGAAAACATGAGTATTTGTGGGCTATGGAGATGGTGATAAAGGATACAAAGTATGATCTCCATTTGAGAGAAGAGTTATTTTAAGTTCTACGCCATCTTTGATGAAAATTCTATACTTAACTATATTGAGAAATTTGTAGTTGAAAGTAGTAGTATTGATAAACAGGTGGAGTTAGAAACTTCTCTATAAAAAAGTTAGTCTAATTATGAAGTTATATCCAATTATGAAGTTGCATAATGGTTTGCATCAATTGGAGATGAGATGGAACCACTTCACGAGAATCATATTTAAGAGTTAGTCTAATTTTCTATGGGAAAAAAGGTTATTACTTACATATGGGTTTACAAAAAAAGGAAGTGATATCAGTTGTTGAGGGAGTCAAGTTTAAGGCTCAAGTTGATGAAGGGGGTTCAATCAGAACGAGGGAGTAAACTATAATGACATTTCTCACCAGTTGTCAAACATACTTCCATCAAGATGTTGCTAGCAATAGTGACACATAAGGATTTGAAACTTGAACAACTTGATGTGAAAAAAATCCTTTTTATATGGAGAGTTAAAAGAAAAGATATACATGACTCATCTAGATGGTTTCTAGGTTCCAAAAAAAGAAACATATGTTTGTAAGTTGAAGAAGTCTATATAAGGACTTAAACCGTTTCAAAGGCAGTGTTATAAGAGGTTTGATAACTTTATAATGTCTCTTAACTACAAGAGGAGTGCATATCATTGTTGTGTGTACTACAACAAATTCAAGAATGACTTATTAGTCTACCTAATATTGTATGTAGATGACATGTTGGTAGTAGTAAAGAGAAAGATATATGTTTAGAAGCTAAAATAAATTTTAAATGTTGATATTAAGATGAAGGATTTTGGAGCAATTCCGATAATTCTAAGAATGGAGATTCTTAGAAATAAAGGTCAGAAGAAACTATTCTTATCATAAAAAAGTTACATTAAGAAGGTGCTGTCAAGGTTTGGGATGTCGTTAGCTAAACTTATAGATACACTTTGTGCTGCTAAAATTCATCTTACTACTATGTCTTCTCCTTAGAAAGATAGTGAGAAGGATTATATGACTCGAGTTCCTTATGCTAGTGCATTAGGGAGTTTTATGTATTATATGGTCTACACAAGACCAGATCTGGCACAAGTAGTGAGTGTTGTGAGCAGATTTATGGTACAACCATGGAAGGAGCACTAGAAAGCTATAAGGAGAATATTAAGGTATCTACAAGGAACATCTGATATTGGTCTCATACATTGAGGTGATACACAATGTTTGATTACTAGTCATTATGATGGAGATGTTAATAGTAGAAGATCTATGATTGGTTATGTAATTACTCTTGGGGTTTAGTTGTTAGTTGGAAGACGACTCTATAACATACTATGACTTTTTCTACAATGGGAGTAAAGTACATGACATTAACCGAAGTTGTTAAAGTGGGAATATGGTTGACATGACTAGTTAGTGATTTGTGATTACATCAAGATCAAACAATTGTCTTATGTGAAAATCTAAGTGTTATATGCTGTTGGGTCAAATTATTTTAACTATGTATTGAAATAATTTAACCACTGAGATTTTGATGATGAAATAACTTATGAGTTTTGATACAGGTGTATTGAAACAATATGTCATAAGACTTGGATCTAATGAGGGTCATTAGACCGATTTTAACATTCAATGCATAAAATTAGACGTACAGTCTAACTCATCGGAGTTAGACGTGTAGTCTAATAGACGTGTAATTAGACGGATGGTCTAATAGATACACGGAATTAGACGTAAGTCTAATGCATAGAATTAGACGTACAGTCTAACTCATCGGAGTTAGACTGTACGTCTAAGACGTGTAGTCTAATGAATACACAGAATTAGACGTACAGTCTAACTCATCGGAGTTAGACGTGTAGTCTAATGAATGTAAAGAATTAGATGTAAGTCTAATGAATGCACGGAATTAGACGTACAGTCTAACTCATTGGAGTTAGACGTGTAGTCTAATATATTTGTAATTAGACAGGTAGTCTAATTTATGCGGAATTAGACGTACAGTCTAACTCAGTAGAGTTATACGTGCAGTCTAATAGAAAGTGAAAGTTAGACGTGCGTCTAACTCCTTTAGACAAGTCTAAGGTAGAACCGGAATTAGACGTGTAGTCTAACTTAGTGGAGTTAGACGTGCAGTCTAATGGTTATTGGATAATTAGACGTGTAGTCTAATTAGTGAAAGTTAGACGTGCGTCTAACTCCTTCAGACAAGTCTGAGGTAGAACCGGAATTGGACGTGTAGTCTAACTCAGTGGAGTTAGACGTGCAGTCTAATGGTTATTGGATAATTAGACGTGTAGTCTAATTAGTGAAAGTTAGACGTGCGTCTAACTCCTTCAGACAAGTCTGAGGTAGAACCAGAATTAGACGTGCAATCTAACTTAGTGGAGTTAGACGTGCAGTCTAATGGTTATTGTAATTAGACGCGAGTCTAATTCTATTGGACAAGGCGGTCTAATAGACGTTTTTCTTTTAGAAGGAGATGTGTTATTTTCATTAGACTGATTTTCACAATCCGTCTTACTGAAATACGTCTAATGCTCAGTTTAAGCAGTACGCTTGAATCTAGCATTTCACCTACCCACGTGCTATAGTTGTACCCTACTTCTGCTCCACTTTCTAGTGAAGATTAGTACAACAGCTATATGCATCCAATCAAGGAATGCCACGTAAGAAAATTTTCCTCAAATTACTTGTTTTGCAGGTAAATCCCTGATGGAATATTCAGCGCACTACCAGTGATGTACGGCCACGATCCTTGTGCTCAGAACCTGCTGTGTACAATGGAGGCTTTCCAATGGAAGAGTGCCACGTATCATTCTTGAAGATTCGACTGTTAGCTCCTGCTTAGTATTTAACAAATTTCAAGGACAACGGACAATCTATCTTACGAATCAGCCTAACGAACAAATGAATAAAACGAACAAACGAATAAAACGAACAAGCAATCTGATTTTGCAGGGAGAGAAACTACTCAATCATTTTCCTTACTGAACTCATACTGTGAAGCTTCTTTCTGATTGTACTGTGTGTGAATCGAGAGAGAGAGCTAGAATCAAAACACCTTTAGCTGAGTGATATTCTTCATCCTGTAATTGAACAGAAAGTGTTCTGTTCAATAGTGAGCTAAGTGTGTGTGTAAAGTGTATTTGATTCGAATCATATTATAGTGAATCCTTCCGGTGGTTGGAAGAAGGGGTGACGTAGGAGAGTTTCTCCGAACATCCATAAAAAAACTGTTGTGTTCTTCATTTCTGTCATCTTTTCATATTTCATCTTGTGCTTCAAACCCAAGTAAACAATTCCGCTTTGAATCCGTTTCAAGTGTTTACACAAGTTTGCGTAAAATAGAAAGTGAATTAAATCCCTAACAGGATTTCTTTCAAACCGTTTTTCATAAGCCTTCATCCTTAGTTAGACCCCCGTCTCTATCGATAAAGCCGATCCTATCAATTGGTATCAGAGCCCTGTTTCTATTCTCAAGCCTTTCCGGAAATATGTCGACCATATCCAAAGATGCCAGTGCTACAGCCATTCCAACATTCTCTCGTGAAAACTACATTGTTTGGAAGAAAAGAGTTTGTGCTCATCTCTCTTCTCTTCATGATGACATGTGGAGCATTGTCACAGAAGGTCCTATCAAGATTGATAAGGAGAAGGCTGACTGGACCGCTGATGAAAAGAGGCAGAACAACCTCAATAACATGGCTCTTGACGTTTTGTACAGATCTCTCGATGACAGTATGTTCAACTACATCATCGAATGTGACATTGCCAAAGAGGTCTGTGACAGACTTACTCAACTGTGCGAGGGCAACGAGCAAACCAAGTAAAACAAGATCATGGTTGCCACTCAACAGTTCGACAACTTCAAAATGCGTCCTGGTGAAACAATGAACGATTTCGACACCAGATTCAGCAAGATCGTCTCCTCTCTGTCCATCCTAGGCAAGACCTACAGCAACCGGGAGCTTGCTATCAAGGTCATGCGTTCTCTTCCAAGAGAATGGGACATAAAGACTATGGCGATGAGAGAATCCAAAGATCTTAACAAGATCTCTCTCTTTGATCTCTTCACTGATCTCAAGGCCTGTGAGTTCGAGCTAAACTGTAGGATGGAAGAAGATCAACCCACGTCCGTTATCATTGTCAGGGCGCTGGTGACTGCTGAAGAGCCACCAACCGCTCCGGACATGAAGATGGCAGCTCAGCAGCTGAGCAGCGATACCATGTCTCTCTTTGTGAAGAAGTTTGGCGACTTAATGAAGAAGAGCAACTCTAACTCAAACTTTTCAAATTCTAATGATAATAGAAAATCTAAAGTTAATGTTACTTGTTTTAACTGTGGTATTAAAGGTCATTATGCATCGGAATGCCGGAAGCCAAAGCGTGAAGATGCCAAGGATGATGGAAAAAAGCTGAAGGCTCTTATGGCTGGTGACAGAAAGAACATAGGAAGCAGTCGTGGCTCTTACTTTTCATCCAGTGAAAGTGATGAAGAAGACGTGGCTTGCTTCATGGCCAGAGAAGATGAAGAAGGAACTCAGGAGACTAAGGTATTTAATTTCTCTTCCGAAAGGTTTTCAAGGGAACAACTGGTAGTTGCACTAGATGACATGGTCATCGAGTACAGAAAGCTAGCAGAATATCTAAATAAAACTAAATCTTCATCAGATTTAAATAAACCAAATCTGTCTAAAGGGGAAGAGTCAAATGATTTTGAAAAGAAGATTGAAGAGATCTCATCTGAGAATGAGATGCTCAAGGAACAGATTCAAACTCTTTCATCTGAAAACAAAAGGCTTAACTATGTTGTCTGTGCATGGACAAGGTCTGGTGATGCTGTCAAATATCAGATCAGCATGTTGAAACCTGCTGGATCTAGATCCGGATTAGTATTTGATAGCAATGATCCTAACCTGTCATACAAAAAGTCAAAACCAAATGACAAACTTAAACCAATAAGTTTTGTTAAAGGAAGTATGACTGATATTGAATCTGATCCTATTCATGAAGAAGTTGCTTTCAAAAATGAAATAGTTTATGTTCCGCCGACTGTTAACTGGCTTAAGAATAAGCTAGAAAAAACTAATAAGTCTGGTAATTTAAAACCTGACTCTAAGTTAAGGAGTTTTAAAAGAAAATCTTCTTCAAAAGCTAAAGGATCAGTGGCTAGCAGGAAGTCATCTGCTAAGTCAAAATCTTATGCATTAATCACAACACAAAATGAGAAATCCATTAGAATAACTCAAATATGGATTCCTAAGGGACTAATTGATCGAGGACCCAATTGAGTATGGGTACCAAAATGTGTAAATAGTTTATTTTGTAGGTGATGAAGGAGGATCGTAGGAAGGAAGCTAGAAAAGTACTCCTCTGAGTACACAGCTTGGAAGATCAACGATGGCATTTGCCATTCTGGAAGAATAAATGTTGTTATTTGTTAAAAATGTTTTTGGTCTTTGGACCCCAAAAATTGATAGGAAAATGATATCATTATCATACGATTTAACAAAACCCTATTTTGTCAAAAGGTATCAATGATCATTCGTACACGATTCAACTAAAACTTTATTTTGTCAATAGGTATCAACGAATATTCATAAATGATTCAACTAAATCTCTATTTGTCAAAAGTTATATAATATCGCTTATACGCATTCACATCAAATTAATTATATATGTTGATAGTATCATAATTCCACAGTCATTTATATATGATTGTTTTAATATGTTACTTATTAGTAACTTCCATGACAAGTTATCAATATCCACAAAAACCTATTTGATGATAGTATCACAATCATTTATATATGATCTCTTGAACATGTTATTTGTTAGTAACTTTCGTGATAATTTTATAAACTTCCACGAAAACCTTTATATTGATAGTGCAACGATCATTTATATATGATTGTTTTAACATGTTACTTGTTAGTAACTTCCATGACAAGTTTATCAACTTCTACGAAAACCTATTTGTTGATAGTATGACGATCATTTATGTATGATCGTTTCAACATTTTACTTGTTAGTAACTTTCGTGACAAGCTTAACAACTTCTACAAAACTTATTTGTTGATAGTACCCGATAATTTATATATGATTGTTTCAACATGTTACTTGTTAGTAACTTTCGTGGCAAGTTTATCAACTTCCACGAAAACCTATTTGTTGATAGTACCACAATCATTTATCTATGATCGCCCTACATGTTACTTGTTAGTAACTTCTGTGATAAAATGGCGTTAAGTTATTTTCCCACAAAAAAAAGTTTATCAACTTCCACGAAACATATATGTTAATAGTACCACGATCATTTATATATAATTGTTTTAACATGTTACTTTTAAATAACTTTTGTGATAAGTTTATCAACTTCCACAAAACCTATTTGTTGATAATACCATGATCATTTAAATATGATTGTTTCAGCATGTTACATGTTAGTAACTTCTATGATAGGTTTATCAACTTCCACAACCTATCTAGTAATAGTACCAAAATCATTTATATATGATCTTTTCAACATGTTACTTATTAGTAACTTTCGTGACAAGTTTATAAGCTTCCATGAAAACCTATTTGTTGATAGTACCACGATTATTTATATATGATCGCCATAAACGTTACTTTTTACTAACTTCCTTGACAAGTTTATTAACTTCCCTGAAAACCTATATGTTGATAGTACAACGATCATTTACATATGGTCGTTTAAACATGTTACTTTTTAGTAACTTCTGTGACAAGTTTATCAGCTTTCATGTAAACCTATATGTTGATAGGACCACGGTCATTTATTTATGATCGCACTACATGTTGCTTGTTAGTAACTTTCGTGACAAGATTACCAGCATTCGCGATTTACCAACATTCACAAATAAACCTTATTGGTCAATAGATACTCATGATCATTCACATATGATCGCTTAAAACATTACTTGTCGGTAGCTCACGTGAGTAAGTTTGTCAATTTTCACGATAAACCTATCTATTGATAGTGTCACGATCATTTATACATGATCTCTCCAACATGTTACTTGTTAGTAACTCCCGTGACAATTTTATCAACTTTCACGATAAACATAATTGTTGATAGTGCAACGATCATTTATACATTATTTCTCTAACAATTTACATGTTAGTAACTCACGTGACAAATCATTAGACTCTCATGAAAACTTATTTATTAATAGTGCCTTGATCATTTTTATCATGATCACTCTAAACATTACGTGTTAGTAACTCCCGTGAGCAAGTTTGTCAACTCTCACAAAAACCTATTTGTTGATAATACTACGATCATTTTACATGATCACCCTAAACACGTTACTTATCGGTAACTCATGTGAGTAAGTTTATCAAACTCTCACGTAAACTTATATGTTAATAGTACTACAATCATTTGTATATGATCATTTTTAAAATTACTTGTTATGTAATTCACATGAAAAAGTTCATCAAACATTCATGTCCCCCTATTTTGTTTATTGACATCAACTCTGATCATTTATGATCATCCCAACCAAACTTAACCAAATATTATCAGTCGATAGTTATAAAAAATGAATCTGACATGAATAGTTTGTTGATGTTCACGTCCAATAAAATTTGATTTCTCAATGATACCTATGATCATTTCCACACCATCATCCTATAAACTTTGTAGATAGTTTGTTAAGATCTGTGAACATGACCCGAAGATTAAGGCTACCCTCGGCCAAAAATCAAGCCTTGTTAGAATAATCACCAAAGAAATATTCATAATCTCTGACCAATGCTTCTAAAGCATCAAGGAATGCTACACAGTAACCCAAATGTTACTCTAGCATATGCTCACTCCAGGTCCTATTATTCCATGACCCTCACACAGAAATATAAATTGGACAGAATAACTTAGTGTTAAATGTCATACTCAGTTCAAAAACTAGTTTTCAATTTTTTTACTAAAACCATGTCAAACCACGTTTTCAAAACGGGTTTGTTATAATAAAACACGGTTCGAGAGGGGCACTCTATAAGAACTAAAATTTTACTTACCCAATTTATAAATTTTAAAATAGTTATTTTGATTAAATAAAATCCGAATAATTAAAATTAAGGCCAAAACATGATTAAATAATTAATTGGATTAATTATTGTAATAATTAAACCCCAATTAATTAAGGTAATTTCCAAGAAAAATAAATAAAATAATTTGAGATGAATGTTGTACTCATTTTCTCTCAAATTAATTTTAAGAAAATCAAAAGGAATTTAAATAAATAATTTAGGATAAATGTTGTATCCATTTTATCCAAAATAAATTATTTATTAAACCCCAAAAATATACGAAAAATAAAATAAATAGGAAAAATGAATGTCATATTTATTAAAAATATATTGTATATTTTGTATGTGCAAAATTAAGCCAAATGGATAAAAAAAATCAATCAAACAAGCCCTAAGGCAGAAAATGGAGCGTGATATGTTGCAGCCAAAATCAAGAAGATTTAGTGAAACAAGGCCAACAACCATCGGATAAGCGTCCATGCTCCATCCGACGCCCAGGAATGCTCTGCGTAGCCTGTTGCAACGAAAGCGGGACACTTTCGCGCAATAGGGGATTAGTAGACGGATGCCTCCAACGACTTCAACCTAGATGCGCAAGGATCGCCCATCACCAATGGAGTGCTAACAGAATGCCCAACGTCCGCTCTTAGATTCGAAACAATGTTGTTTTGGCCCCTTCTCAACGCTCAAAGGAAGAAGAAGAAAACGATGTTGTGTTTGGCCTACTTAGTCTTCTACCTCGCGACGATGAACTTAATAAAAACAGCTTCCAACTTTGATTTCTCAAAGATGGAATTTTGTCGTTTCTCCACCATTTACTCCATTCAAAAGATGAAATGATCATCCTACTCTAGTAGTCATTTCACATACAACCTAAAGTAACACCATTGCTTATACATGCAACTAGATAAAGAACAAACAAAAGACCATTGATGGCATTTTGACTAAATTTAAGCCACTCGGTCGATCAACCGACCTTAATAGACTATAAATAGCCTCCTCTAGGAAAACCAAAGTTAAGAAATCCAAACACAAGACCTCAATCATTACCAAGAGAAATCAGCATTAAAAAATTTTAAACTTTTTCTGAAATTTTGAAAATTTCATGTAAGGTTGTAAAGCTCGGATCTAGGCATTCTCAAAGATTCTAAG
This sequence comes from Impatiens glandulifera, assembly GCF_907164915.1. Taxonomy (NCBI): domain Eukaryota; kingdom Viridiplantae; phylum Streptophyta; class Magnoliopsida; order Ericales; family Balsaminaceae; genus Impatiens; species Impatiens glandulifera. The sequence continues at coordinate 16,742,447 of NC_061866.1, read as the reverse complement.
AGAATTTAAGAGTGTTCTTTAAATCACGGTAAGCTTCCAATCATACTGTAATTCGATTTATAATTTAAATTGAAATTCTTACATTTCAGTTCGACTAGTTTTATATACTACTTGATTGTCTTATTTCTTGATTGGAAAATGATCCTAGGATCATTTGTAAGCTTTCTATCAAAACAAAAATAAATCAATCAACCTAAATAAGAAATACCCAAAATTGATTTTGAAAATTTTCATAATCGGGTTTATGTTCTTAAGTTATTACTCAAGAACAGTAACCCAAAAACCTTTCTAATATGATTTTAAAGATGTTATGAACATATTCAAACCAATTCCAATCCATCTCGATCATGTTTGATCAAAAACTTAATTTTTTTTTATAAAAATAAAGTTTTAGTTCTTGAATGGGTCAAAATGAACAGTCATTGTTCTTGTTTTGGTTTCATTCAACCATATGAAGCATAAAGAAGCTATTAGCAAAGTCCTTACGCTTCATCAAACCTTAAAAATCAAAAACCTGATTTTTCTTCAAAATTTGTTTGCTTTGAATGGAACATTATTCCGATCTAATGATGCATTGGGATGATGTTATAAATGATCCATAGGATTGGCAAAACTTCTCATGCCCTAGGATCAACGGATCAATGCCCCATTCAATATCATCACACATGTAGTTTGATGTTCTTGACGTCCGACTGAGGGCTTAAACTGGGTTCAATTTAAAACCGATAAAATCGAACCCTCCCCTACACTAGGACCGAGAGCTCCTCATCTCCGACCAAATATTTCTAGCCCAGGATCGAGAGCTCCTTGAACCTCGAACAAGAGCTTTTCGCACCCCGACCGAGGATCCTTAGCCTAAGACCGAGAGCCTCCTCGCATCCCGAAAGAGGAATGTAGCACTCGACCGAGGAATCTTGTACCTGACCAAGAACTCCCCACACCTAGACCGAGGATTCTCTGCACCTGACCAAGGATCCTTAGAATAAGACTGAGAGCCTCATGCACCTCAACTTAGGGACCTCGACCATGGACCGAGAGTTTTAGCCCATGACTTAGGAAAATTGCACCCTAGGCCATAAAGGTCGGTCTTATGGCCTATTTGGTTCAAACTTTAAATTTCCCAAAAAAAAATTAATTTGAAACCTTTAATTGTTTTCTAAAACTCTAAAGAAATAAAAATAATAATTTCAAAATATTTTTTAGAATATTTTCATAAAATATATTTTGATAAGGGTCTATTTGGGATTTATTTTTATATCATAAATGTCTTAAACTGATATTTTTCAGATACTTTCCTCAACAACCATCGATATCAATCTTAATTGCCAACATTTAAATATTATTCCATAAATTTAAATGCAAAAAAAAACATGTGCATGTCTAGTACCTAAAAATTAATTGGTTACATAAAACGTAATAAACCCAATTTATCAAAAGTTGAAACTTTATAAAGTAGAGACAGTTCTTTAACGGGTTTGGATGATATAGTGCGAAAGTCTTTCCCGAGTATCACCAAACACCGAATTTAAAAGAAACTTTGATTACGTCTACGTTTGTAGACGTATAATTTTGTTGGCGACTCTTTCATCAAATAAATAATTTTTTTAATTCATTTAAAATACAGATTTTTTTAATCAAATTATAAAAGATTATTCAAATTTGATTAAAAGTTAATTATTATTATTATAATAATTAATTATTATTATTATAATAATAATTAATTTCAAAACATCACATCATATTTCTATAAATCTTTTAAAATAATATTTTATTAAAAACGATTCGCAACACGTAAACCGATGTTAAAATTTCTCGAATCTCAAACTTTTCCGGGACAAGAGTTTTCGACGGTTACACATACGTTCAAAATGTTTGTAAATATTATTTTATTTATAAACATGTTAAATTAATTTTAAAAAATAAAAAATAATATATTAAAATATTAATAAAAACATTTTATAAATTTATAAAAATTCTTAAATAATTAAAATTTTAATAGTTTAAGTTTAAGACTAAAATAACCCAAATTTGAATTTAAAATAAGAATGGGACATTAAACCATCTAAATTTGAAGCAAAATGATAGAAAAATTAAGTAGATTAATTTTGGAACCGGCCATACATTACAATTTTTGAATATTTATTCTAAATAATCAAAAAGGGAGAAATTGATAAAAAAATTAAGTAGATTAATTTTTGAACCGGCCAGACGAACTAAACAGAGGTTAATCTTCATGTGCAGGTACTTCTAAAACCGCATGAACAGGTTGGCGTTGTAAAACCGGCTGATACTACAATTCAAAGAAACGAGTTTTAAGTGATCAAGTTAAAGATCAGAAGAACCGGTTCTCACCTTCTCAAGCGACCGGTTAGCCAAGACATAAATTTCCATTTCAACCGGATCATACTACAAGACACAAAAACCGGATGGTTCAGAACAAAAGTCAGAAGATTCAAAATTCAAGAGTGACGTACCATGACGGAAGAAACGTGTCTTGAAAGAATAAAAGAAGATCGGATCCGATCAGAAGCATGCGAGGAAAGCAATGATGCTTTGTTGATCCGATACTGACAACCGGTAGTGGATGTTCAACACGTGTCTCAATCTGAAAACCGGCTATGTCATCCTTTGCTCAGAGTCACCTGCATGAATGCCAGGTGTTGAGGAAGTTGAAGCGTGCAAGCAACCTTTCTGCAAACAGGCGTGATAATGATCGACCAATCCGCAAGAGAGAGAAGAAAGTAACCGTTGGCTACTTTCAGCTATAAAAGGAAGTCGAAACGTCTTCATTCAATGCAGTTCGGCAGTTGTAGTTGTGAGCATCATAAGTTCTGAAAGTCATAAAACATTAAATTCTAGAGAGATAAAGTCCTGTATTCCAAAACCGGTGTGTCTGAAACCGGAAGCTTCTTGTATTGTTGTGTTGTGTTGTTGTATTACATCAAAGTGTGAGTTTGGTGTAACCGGCGATTAGCGAAGTTGGGCTCGACCGGAAGTGTTGTTGTAACTCTAAAGAGTTAGTGGAGATCCTTCTCATAACCTGAGAAGAAGGGGTGACGTAGGAGGGTTTGCTCCGAACATCCATAAACAAATTCTTGTCTCGTGTTCTTTCTCTTGCTTTCATTTCTTGTTTACCTCAAACCAATCATACTTCTAAAACCGGTCACTCATATCCATAAAACCGAATCCTCCTAAAAACATCATCTAAAGTCGCAAACGTTGCTTCAACCTGAAACAGACATTTCCGCCCTTGAACCCGGTTCAAGAGTCTGTGACAGGTTGTGCAGTGCTGAGAAAGGTTTTAGTCTTTAACCGGACTATCACCAAAGAGTGTTGTGTGTTGTAAGCGGCCACCCTTACCGAAACCGGAAACACCCCGGTCCTCCAAGGGCGTCCCCGATCCTAACAAGTGGTATCAGAGCGAGGTTCTTAGCACTCAAGCAACCGAAGAAGATGGGAAGCATGACCCACAGCGACAAGCCGCCAATGCTAAACAGCGAAGCATTTAGCAGTTGGAAGAAACAGATGTATCTACATCTGATTACGTTAGATGATGAGATGAGCCGAGTCCTGAAAGAGGGACCGATCAAGATCAACAAGGATGAAAGCCAATGGACGAGTGAAGATCGGAGAAGAAGTAACCTGGACAACCATTGCATGAGGCATATCTATAAGGCTATAGATAACAACACTTTGAACAAAATATCAGAGTGTGAAAATGCAAAGGAAGCCTGGGAAACGATTATTCAGATCCACGAGGGAAACGAAAGAACCAAGGAGAACAAAATCTTGGTGGCTACGCAGAAGTATGAAAACATAAGGATGAAACCGGGAGAAAACATGAAGGAATTCAGAAACCGGTTCACCAGCGTAGTAAACGAGCTTCAAACACTCGGAAAGAAGTGTGACAACCGAGAAGTGATCATCAAAGCTCTAAGATCTTTGCCAAGCACGTGGGATATCAAGACCATGGTGATGAGGGAATCAAGCACCCTTGGGCAGATGAAGTTGCATGATGTGTTTGAGGACTTGAAAGCCTACGAATTCGAGATCAAGTCTCGGATCGAAGATGAAGCATCCACATCAACCGCAACAAGAGCTTTGGTCACATCAGTGGAACCGGCGGCTCTAGTATCAACCGCACCGGCTCCAGTCAAAAACACCGATCAAATTACCGACGATGTGATGGCGATGCTAGCCCAGAAATTCGGGAAATTCATGAAGAAGAGCCAACCACCATCTAATAATGATTTTAATTATAACTATGTAGATAAATCAAATAAGAGATGTTATAACTGTGATGGTTTTGGACATTTCAGGTCAGAGTGTAGAAAACCAAGAAGAGACGATAGAAAACCGGAAGGAAACTATCAAGGAAATAATTATCAAAGGAACAACTATCAAGGCAACCGGTATCAGGGAAACAATTATCAAGGAAACAATTATCGGGGAAACAACAATAACCAACGAAATGAGTACCGAAGAAACGATGATCAACATGCTGATGAAGGAAAGGAGATTCAAAAAGCACTCATTGCATCCAACGGTGGAAGCGAGTGGGCATACTCCGATAATGAAGATAGTGAAGAGAAAGTAACCTGCTTCATGGAAAACGACGAAGAGGTATTTGATTTCTCTTCTGATGAGTTTACTAAAGAAGATCTAGTTTCTGCACTCAACCAAATGGTTGCTGAGTTCAGAAATATATCTGCGTACATACCAACTCCTGTAGAACCTAAAACTGAACAAACAAATAATGTATATGATAAAACATGTGAAATCGAAACGTATAAACCGGATGAACTATTCTCCGATAATGAGAAGACAGTTCAACTGGTAACCGAAACCGATGAACGAGCAATGTACGTCACGGCTGCGTGGGAGAGATCACGTAAGCAGTGAAACAAATGTGTAACTATAAAAGACATCCGAAGTGTAGATATGGTATCGGCTATGAACCAAGTAAACAAAATGAAACAAAACAACCTAACCGGATGAAACTAACGAAAAATAATCTTCCATTTATAAAATTTGTTAAAAGCTCACAAACCGAAAATGACCTAAAACCGGAAGAAACGCTTAAATATGTAGGTCCTAACGAATCTGAAAAATGGCTTCATCCTGAGAGAAGGAAAGCCAACCGGAAACCAAATAAAACTAATAAAAACCGACATCAAAGAAGCCCATCACCACATAAGGCATTCTTGAGCAACAGCCAAGAAGTTAAGCCAAATATTATCAAAACAATAACCGGGAAAGTGATCCGACTCATTCAAGTCTGGATCCCAAAGGGACTAATCAACCATGGACCCAACTAAATGTGGGTACCAAAAAGGTGTTAATAATTGTTTGTTGCAGGTTAGGAGGAGCAACCGGTTAAAGAATTCTGAATGGTACTTGGACAGTGGATGCTCAAGGCATATGACCGGAAACAAGGAGTTACTGACCGACATCAAGTACGAAACCAGAGCATTCATCACATTCGGGGATAACTCAAAAGGTAAAACCGTGGGCAAGGGTAAGATTGTCCATGGTGATTTATCCATAAATAATGTACTATTGGTAGAAAAACTAAGCTTTAATCTGTTAAGCATAAGCCAAATGTGTGATATGGGCTACAAAGTTGAATTTCATAAAAACTCATGTTTGGTCAAAAATCAGAATAATGACACTTTGCTAACCGGTAACCGGATAGGAAACATTTACAAAGTAAACTGGAAAACTGATTTCGAAAAACCTGTGTGTATGATAGCCGGAAATGATCCAAACTGGCTTTGGCATAAACGGCTAAATCACTTGAACTTCAAAACTATTAACTTTATTTGTTCCAAGGAACTAGTTCACGGTTTTCCAAAAGTTAAATTCTCAAAAGATAAAGTAGGTGCTGCATGTCAAATGGGCAAACAAGTGAAATCATCTTTCAAAAGTAAAGGAAATTATCAATCTGAAAGATGCTTAGAACTCTTGCATATGGATCTGTTTGGTCCGGTTAAAGTAACCAGTTTAGGAGGCATGCATTATACTATGGTGGTTATTGATGATTACTCCAAATTTACTTGGGTTACTTTTCTAGCTTCTAAGAATCAAGCAACTCCAAACTTGATTAAACTGATTTTGAGAATACAAAATGAAAAATCTATCCGAGTAAATAAAATCAGAAGTGATAGAGGAACTGAGTTTATAAACAGTAATTTAACAATTTTTCTTGATGATTCCGGTATTAGGCACGAGTTGTCTAGTGCCAGAACTCCTCAACAAAATGGCCTGGCTGAGAGAAGAAACCGAACTCTCAAGGAAGCCGCAAGGTCAATGATAGCCGATTCGGGTATCGCTCAAAAGTTTTGGGCTGAAGCTATCAACACCGCCTGCTATACACAAAATCGGTCTTTAGTAACTAAACGGTTTTCGAAAACTCCTTTTGAAATTTATTTTGATCAAATTCCAAGTGTACGGTATTTTCGAATTTTTGGTAGTAAATGCTTTGTTCACAATAACGGCAAGAATTACTTGACCGCTTTTGATACTAAATCCGATGAGGGAATAATGTTGGGATATTCAGTTGTGAGTAAAGCCTACCGAATATACAATACTAGGACTTAAACAGTTGAAGAAACCGCACACGTTGTTTTTGATGAATCGGTTGAGCGAAATACTGCATTACCCTTCGACCTTCACAACAGAATGGAAAATTTCAATATCTATTCTGATGATGAAGACGAGGTTCCGGTTTACAGACGCTTTGTCAAGGACCAAGCGGTTGATGTTGAAATTCAGCCTGATCAAGCTGCTTTACTGCAGAAAGTTGACGTTTCAGTTTCTATTGAAGAAATCGGTCGGTCTGACTCTGTTCAACCTACCGATCAGTCTAACCTTGATCAGCCAACCGAAATCTTGGTAGACACGTCTCGGATTAACCTCAGAAGGAACAAAAATCATCCTCTTGAACTAGTAATAGGTAACATATCCTCACCCGTCCGAACTAGGCAACAAAATTTGGATCACTATGGAAACTCTGCTTTCATATCACAAATTGAGCCGAAAAAGGTGGATGAAGCACTGTCAGATCCAGATTGGATCTTGGCAATGCAAGAGGAATTAAACGAGTTCGAGAGAAATAAAGTCTGGTACCTAGTCCCTGGACCGAAAAACAAACCGGTTATAGGCACACGATGGGTATTCAGAAATAAACTCAATGAAGACGGTTTAGTTACGAGGAACAAAGCCCGGTTAGTGGCTCAAGGCTATAAACAGGAAGAAGGCATTGATTTTGAAGAATCATTCGCCCCTGTAGCTAGACTTGAGGCCATTAGAATATTTTTAGCATACGCAGCTTTTAAAAATTTCAAAGTTTATCAAATGGATGTTAAGAGTGCTTTTCTAAACGGTAAAGTAAATGAAGAGGTGTATGTTAACCAACCTCCAGGTTTTAAAAATCCAGAACATGAAAATCACGTTTACCGGTTGAATAAAGCCCTTTACGGTCTGAAACAAGCTCCAAGAGCTTGGTATGATACTTTGACACAATTCCTATTTGATCACAAATTTACAATAGGTTCGGTAGACAAAACCCTTTTCAAATTTGAAAGAAAGGAACAAATTTTACTTGTTCAGATTTATGTTGATGACAACATATTCGGGTCAACCGATCCAAAATTATGTGACAAATTTTCGAAAATGATGACTGATAGATTTCAAATGAGTATGATGGGGGAAATGAGTTTCTTTCTAGGACTTCAGGTTAAGTAGATTGAAGCCGGAATCTTTATAAGCCAACCGAAGTATACAGCCGAACTGCTGAAGAGATTTGGGATGGATACATGTGCCGAAGCGGCTACGCCAATGAGTCCTTCCGTGAAGCTGGACAAAGATGATGATGGTCAAGCCGTTGACATCACAACATATCGAGGAATGATCGGATCGCTGATGTATCTCACGGCAAGCCGACCTGACATTCTGTTTGCGGTTGGAGTGTGCGGAAGGTTCCAAGCAAATCCAAAGCAATCTCATTATACGACGGCCAAAAGAATCCTAAAATATTTGAAGGGAACTCAAGAAGTGGGACTTTGGTACCCAAAAGACTCGAGCTTCAATCTAATAAGCTACTCAGATGCCGATTACGCGGGGTGCAAAATCGACAGAAAGAGTACAAGTGGAACCTGTCAGTTTCTGGGTGACCGGCTAGTCACTTGGAGCAGCAAGAAACAAACATCCGTTGCAACTTCAACCGCAGAGGCGGAGTACCTAGCGGCTGGAAGCTGCTGTGCACAACTCCTCTAGATTCAACAGCAACTCAGGGATTTCGGAATAGAAGCAAAGGAGTCTCCAATCTTTTGTGACAACACCAGCGCCATAGCGATCACATATAATCCGGTGTTGCACTCAAGAACAAAGCATATCGACATCCGACACCATTTCATCCGGGAGCATGTTCAGGAGAAACACATTCGGCTGGAATATGTCTCGACCGAGCAACAAGTAGCGGACATCTTCACTAAGCCGCTACAGGAAGCTAAGTTTTCTCATTTTCGAAATATTTTGGGTCTTACTAATCTTAATCAATTAATATAATCATCATGCATGCTTGTATATAAAACCGGGATATGCGTTCAGGGAGAAGCTATCGCTTCTCAAACCATATTCAAATAGGCCATTAATAAATCAAATATGCTAACTGGGAGGAAATCTCCGGTTATGCCCGATTACTTCATAATTTCGAATCAAATGTATGTCTACTATACGGTTGAAATAATCGGGCTGAAGTGGATAAAACAAGTCCAAAGTTGAACAACTGTTGACATTAATCAACTCTTCTTCACAAATGGAAATATCCTACTAAAACCGGTCATGGAAAACCGCTTAGTACAAATGCATTCTGGTCTGATGAAATGAACTTTTCCGGTTAACCTGAGATGACTGACTGAGTTTTCATGCATGTTTTGAAAAATGAAGCCTGTAATTAATAAAAACAAGTCTACCACAATCGAGATGACGACATGTGTCCATCATCAAGAGAGGGAGACTCACATCTTGTCAATAGATATTTTTAATCATTGCTATCTTAGTAATAATTAGATTTACCTTGGAAATAACCATTAGTTACTTCAACAAGTTAAGTCTATTAAATAGTTGATGACATCATTAGGCATGCTTAACCTCATTAAAGACCAAGCCGAATCCCCGGGCTATATAAACTCAATACAATCCTTCACAAAACTTCACAAGTTCACTACTCACAAATATCATTCTTGAGATAAAATCCTCTCTCTCAAAAAAAAAAACATGAATACCAACTCCCTAGCCAAGAAAATTCTATTGGCAGATTTTGAATCAATCTACCAATATGAGGATCACGAAGTAAAGGAAATGTTCTTAGCCATAGAAAGGAGCGGGCTAAGAAGTTTTCTTGAGAACAGGTTCATCATCGACTACCTTGTAGTCGAAGAACTCTTTGAGACCGCGAAAGAGGTGCATCAAGATATACTCGTTGCACAGGTCTACAGTCAGAAATTCCTATTCAGCGAGACGGATTTCGCTGTATATTGCGGTTTGCCCAATGAAGGGGTAACCGACCTAACCTACTCCCCGGTGACAATGGAAGAAATGTGTCGCCGGTTCTCAGGATCTGACATCCCGGTTAAACCCTGGGGTGCTAAGAGTCAACTTTCTCACAAGTACCAGCTTCTTTGCGAGATTCTGGGAAAATATGTCTTGTGCAGAGAGAAGAGTTACTACTACACCCAAAGGGTCTTCGAGATGATGATCGCCGTAACGGTTGGGACACCGGTTAACTGGTCCTGGATCATCTTCAGTAACCTGAAGAAGATGCTTCTCTCCAACAAGACCGGCTACGCTCCTCAGCTGAGCGGTTTCTGTGCAAGTCTGGACATCCACTCCGGACCCTTCGTCACTCTTCACCCAAGGCACGTGCTCACCAAGGAAAGAGTACAAGAGATGATCGACCGGTGGGAAGCAGTCAAAGCCAGAAGAATTCAAGCGGCTGAGGCATAAAATGCTCAAGCGGCTGAGTCATCAAATGTCTAACCTGTTCCTTCCTCTTTTCTTTTATCTCTTATTACAAAACCGGTACTTTTGCTGTACTACCGGTTTCGTACTTCAGTTAATGAATCAGATTTCTTTCCTTTTCAAAATCTAAAATATTCAATGCGTCATATCAAAATAAATCATATCACTCTTGGAAACACAAATTCTCATTATCAAAAAGCATGCCTGATTTGATTAGACAAGACATGTCTTTATTCCCTTGGAAAATCACAAAAACATTAATGACTAAGCATAAACGGCTAGATTTTTCAAAATCCTCTCATTAAATGCTCTCATTCATTTCAGGCTATAAAAAGGGATGATGTTGTTCATTTTTAAAACACGCCTTCAAGCATTCTTCTCTCTAAAACTCGAAAGCTCAAGAACCATCTCAAAATCTTCTTCACTACTCATCACCATGTCTGCCGAGCTAAGAAACGCTCTTATCATTGATTTTGAAGATATCAAAGATAGCTCATACTATGAATGCATTTTTCAGCATATCATAGAGTCGGGTCGCAGGGCTTCCTAAAAGGTTCAGACACCATCCTCGTGGAGGAGGTGTGTGAATTCTACAACAATGGTCACATCTTGGATGATGGCAGCATTCGCACCATCATTGACGGGCAGTTCCTCCAGTTCACCGAGGAGGAATTTGCCACTTTCTTTCACCTTCCGACCGAAGGTTTCTCTGATTTTCCGACGCCGTATTTACCGGCTAAAGAAACCTTTTTCAAGATCTTCTCTTCCTCCTACACTTCTATCAAGGACTTTGGGAAGAAAGAAAATATGGCTCCTCACTACCAGCTCTTTCACGATCTGGTCCAAAGGTCTATCATAGGCCGAATGCCCAACCAGAACTACAGCCGGGAGGCATTCGATATTATGATAGCCATCATCCGCGACTCCGCCATCAACTGGGCGTCCTATCTTTTCAACAAGCTGAAGCAGCTTATGACCGGTAAAAGAGGAAAGATAAGCTACGCTCCTCAAATCACCCGGTTTCTGATGTCCAAGCGTTGCAACCTTGGAACCGGTGTTCCGGTTGGACCATCCAACACCATCACCATAGAAATGATATACAAGTGGTTAACAAGAATTGAGGAACGGTTTCCTCAAAACACCATTGGAAAGTGGTATGAAAGGAGGATGGAAGGAGGATGGTTCACAGAATAATTTTCTTTCTTTTCGTTTCTTCCGGTTTTTGGTCATTTTGTTGTACGACCAGAACCGCCCCAATGTTAATCATTTTCCTTATCTATTAATGAAATATCTTAATCTTAAAAGTCTCCGGTTTTCCTTTGTCTTATCATTCCTTCTAGTTTTTCAAACTCATACAAAACTGTTAAAGTTAACCTAAAACTTCCGGTTAGCAAGTCGACAAGTAAAACCGGACTTTCGAGCAAAGATGAAAGTTTGAAAATTTAAACCGCCCATAGTTTTACCCTTCAAAATTTACCGCCCACTGAAATCCCGCTTTTACCGCCGAAAGTTACGGCAGTAACTTTTGGAGGGAAAGTTGGCGCCAAAACATCAAATTGACGGTTCATCTTCAAAACCGCTTGGAACCGCCATCTATATAAGTTCAAATCAGCCCATTCGACACATGTGCTTTCTCTCTCTAAAAAATTTCCAGAACTTCAAAGGCCTTTCTCTCTCCGATCATCATCGTTCTTCATCCTCTATCTTCAAAACTATCATGGATCTAGGCAAAGCTCCATTCCAATGGATGTTACAAGTAGATTTCGCAGATATTGACGAACATGCTGACGACAAGAACAAGGCTGTTCTTCAACTTCTACGGGAATCTGGGTTGGAAAAGTTCCTTTCTGGTCCGTTCATCATCCATCTGGCGGCGGTGACGGAATTCTTGGCGACGGTGACACTGTCGAAAAGGAAGATCTCGGCGACTGTTAACGGGAGGGCCGTTCTCATCACCGAAGAGATTTTTGCGGAAGCTCTTGGTCTGCCCAACACAGGTTCGGACCTAAAGATTGACTTAACCGAGGCAGAATCAAATGCTGCCCGGTTGGTGGTATCTTTCTCAGGTCAGGATCTGGTGATGCACTCCAGCCGGAAGATCAAGCTCAAACCGGAATATAGATGGTTAGTGACCGTCATCGCCAAATCAATCCAAGGAAGGGGAGGTAATTTCGACAACCTCACAAAATTTAAACTTAGAATGTTGTTGGCTATTGTCCGCGGTGACAAGGTGGACTGGGGGTACGTCATCTATGAAGAGTTCTGTCAAATGGTGATAAAGAAAGATGGCCGGGTGCAGGCCTATGCTATGCAAATCGTCAAAATCCTTGAGTTCCTCAAAGTGGAACTAGGTGAAGGCATACCGCTTCCGATCTCCAACATTCTTGACTCAGAGTCAGTGATCGAAAAAACGGAGAAGACACTTAAACCTAAATCCTCGAAGACCAAATCATCCAAGGAAGCCAGCTCATCGGTTCCGGTTGAAGAAGAAACCAGACAGAAGAAACCGTCAAGAAAGGCGGTTGAGGCAGAAGTTCCACCAGAACCGAAGAGGAGGAAGAAGGTAGCTGCGAAGAAGAGCTCAAAGAAACCGGCGGACTCCGAGAAAACGCTTTCCTCGGACAATCCACCGGAAAGAACCGCAGATGTATTCCAACCTATTCCCATCAACACAGTTATTCCCGTTCCCGTCCCATCTCATTCTCCAAGGCAAACCGAATCTTCGGGGAGCAAGGAGAACAAGTCAGTTTCCAAGGAGGAAGTAGAGGTAACCATTTACTCTGAAACCTCCAAGTCACCCGGTAAACGAGCTGAAGAGGTTACAGCCAATGTGGGCTTAAATACCTCGGAAGCAATTTAGAATGTGGTCCAAGAGATCACAAGAGAAACCGAAGAGGACGATGTTTCAAGTCGTCGGAAGCCAGATAATCAGGTTGAAATACCTGATCAGAATGAAGCACAACCAGTCGATGAGACGGCCAACACAACAGAAGTTGCACCTCCGGCTCAGGAGGGAAATATTGAAGAACAGGAACCTTCCGGTTCCGCAGGAGAGAAGACAGCCTTAGAAATCCAACCGGCCACAACACCTGAAGGATACACTCAGGTAAACAAAGACAAAGGGATCCTTATTGAAGACACAACGGCAACCGGAACAGGCACGCTGCAAACCGATCCTCAACATGAAGCCATAACCGGGGACGAGATTCCATACACCATAGAGCAAGAAAATGAGATCTTCGAGGAACTCATTCAAGACATGAACAAAGGTGCAAGTGATGCGCTAGCGCCATACATCTTGTGGGTGAAGCTCAGATGCGAAACCAAGTTATCCGACATGGTTCCAGGTTTAAGCGGCAACAAACAGTGGGACAAGCTCATCAAGCTGGAAGAAAGGGCACTTAACTTAGCTAACACCAACCTAATCCAACCGGCGTTTAGCAAAGCTCCGGTAATCCTTGAAAATGCTCGGTTACAGGCAGTTGAGAACGCTTTTCAAGAAACCCAAGGAAAGACGCTAAACCCGATTGAAATGAGGATGGCCGAACGATTTCTTGGGGTACAAGAACAGCTTGTGCGAAATCTTGATCGTCTTGACATGCAATGGTGGAAAAGTTGCCAACGTCAATTCAACAATACCGAGTTATATCAAAGTAAGCCATTCTTTATAAGTGGTGAGACATCCGGAACCTCTGAAAATTTGGAACAAGAAACTTCTCAACCGGTCAAAGCTCTGGAAATAGATCAAATCAAGCAAGCGATGGCTGAAACAGTTGACTCATGCCTTGGAAACTTTAAAGCCGTAACCGACGAAAGAATTGCAGTGGCTGAAGATAAACTGTCAAACTCTCTACAAACCATGATGGACACGACCATGCAGACAACAGTAAAAACCATGATTGCCGAGTCCGTCAAAGCCGCAACCGCTCCACTATTGGACATGCTGCAAGCAATGGCCATTCAAATCGGGGAAATGTCCAAGGTTCAAGTCAGCTCAACCCAAACGCAAATCGAAAAGGATGCTGAAACCGCAAAGAAATTGCAAGAGGAAGAGATAGAAAGAGAACGGTTACAGAAGGAGATTGAAGATAAAGACTATGCGCTTGCCCAACAATGTAACGAGGAAGAGCAGGCCAACGTCCAGGATCCTCCACTGGCTCAACCGTCCCACTCCATGAATACAAGGAACAAGAAGAAGCGAAGTGCAGTTAAGAACGTGATGAAGCGGGCTGAACAGAAAACAGCCTTACCGGTCGTGATAAATGCACAACCGCTTGATGAAGAAGAAGAAGATCCGGAGGAACTCAATCAACGGAAGAGAAGGACAACCGGAGAATCAACAACAACTCCAAGCTTCAGACCTCCAAATGCTCCACCGCCTCCACCACCAAAACCAGTTTGTGCCAACTTCAATCTCAAGAATAAGGGCACCGGTCACTCAAGCATATGGGCCGGTGTGTTGATCGATGCTGAAAGACGTGATAGAGGACACAGAGTAAGGCAAGAAGAAGAAAGAAGACGGTTGGAGAAGGAGCTGGAAAAGGAGCCACACAAGGGGGGATCATCCAAGCCTTAAATCTCTCTCTTTGTTTACTTTGAACAAATTATGCCTTACTATGTTTCAGAACTTGGTTACTTTGTTTTTTCTGATAGGTTCTCACATATTTTCTAAAACAATCAATCGCATGCCTTTGAAACATTTTTTCTTAAAAACACATGTTTTTCAAAACCGGCCACACATTACATGTTTTGAATATTTATTCTAAATAATCAAAAAGGGAGAAATTGATAGAAAAATTAAGTAGATTAATTTTGGAACCGGCCATACATTACAATTTTTGAATATTTATTCTAAATAATCAAAAAGGGAGAAATTGATAGAAAAATTAAGTAGATTAATTTTTGAACCGGCCAGACGAACTAAACAGAGGTTAATCTTCATGTACAGGTACTTTTAAAACCGCATGAACAGGTTGGCGTTGTAAAACCGACTGATACTACAATTCAAAGAAACCAGTTTTAAGTGATCAAGTTAAAGATCAGAAGAACCGGTTCTCACCTTCTCAAGCGACCGGTTAGCCAAGACATAAATTTCCATTTCAACCGGATCATACTACAAGACACAAAAACCGGATGGTTCAGAACAAAAGTCAGAAGATTCAAAATTCAAGAGTGACGTACCATGACGGAAGAAACGTGTCTTGAAAGAATAAAAGAAGATCGGATCCGATCAGAAGCATGCGAGGAAAGCAATGATGCTTTGTTGATCCGATACTGACAACCGGTAGTGGATGTTCAACACGTGTCTCAATCTGAAAACCGGCTATGTCATCCTTTGCTCAGAGTCACCTGCATGAATGCCAGGTGTTGAGGAAGTTGAAGCGTGCAAGCAACCTTTCTGCAAACAGGCGTGATAATGATCGACCAATCCGCAAGAGAGAGAAGAAAGTAACTGTTGGCTACTTTCAGCTATAAAAGGAAGTCGAAACGTCTTCATTCAATGCAGTTCGGCAGTTGTAGTTGTGAGCATCATAAGTTCTGAAAGTCATAAAACATTAAATTCTAGAGAGATAAAGTCCTGTATTCCAAAACCGGTGTGTCTGAAACCGGAAGCTTCTTGTATTGTTGTGTTGTGTTGTTGTATTACATCAAAGTGTGAGTTTGGTGTAACCGGCGAGTAGCGAAGTTGGGCTCGACCGGAAGTGTTGTTGTAACTCTAAAGAGTTAGTGGAGATCCTTCTCATAACCTGAGAAGAAGGGGTGACGTAGGAGGGTTTGCTCCGAACATCCATAAACAAATTCTTGTCTCGTGTTCTTTCTCTTGCTTTCATTTCTTGTTTACCTCAAACCAATCATACTTCTAAAACCGGTCACTCATATCCATAAAACCGAATCCTCCTAAAAACATCATCTAAAGTCGCAAACGTTGCTTCAACCTGAAACAGACATTTCCGCCCTTGAACCCGGTTCAAGAGTCTGTGACAGGTTGTGCAGTGCTGAGAAATGTTTTAGTCTTTAACCGGACTATCACCAAAGAGTGTTGTGTGTTGTAAGCGGACACCCTTACCGAAACCGGAAACATCCCGGTCCTCCAAGGGCGTCCCCGATCCTAACACAAAATTTAGAGAAGAATTATTAATTATACAAAATATTAATTATTAAATAGTTTAACTAAATAATCTAGAGATAAACTTAATGAAAGTAATTCAATAATTATTAATTTACCCTTTAAATAAGAGAGTGAATATCATCCTATTTTAAATAAAAATATTCTTACTATAAATCAAAATTTAGATATTTAATTTGTATGAGATTCTTGTCAATTAAATTAACTTATTTAATTCAAAATTTAATAACAAATAAAATTTAAAATAAAAATTAAAAACATGAATAATATTTGATTGATTTAGTTAAACTGTGAATCATTTATTATCAAATAGATTTAACTAATTTTTTCTATTTCATTTATTATTGTAGAATGACAGTTAATAATTATACTAACAAAATTAAATTTTATAAATACATAAATAAGCTTACTCAATCTAACCACTTAAAAAAAATGATTGTAGGACAAGGCCGGCTAGACTCCTGAGAGACATGGCATCGTGGTGACAGCAAACTGACGCGCTTCCGATAATTTGACTTTTTTATTTATGACAGGTCCTCTGCAATCCTCATCATCTGCTATTTTCATTCATTTCTTCTTTTTCTTCTCATTGGATCTCTCCAATAGTTACGAATATTCATCAAGACCTGGTTGTACGGCAGAAGAGCCGGTGTTGGATCCGGCGGCATTTTGGCTCATAAAGAGGGATTTTCTGATAAGGTTGAACAATGAGGCAAAGTTACAGTAGTAGTTGCGGCTTGTGTTCGTCTTCTTCCCTCACATGTCTTTCTATTTTTCTCTTCCTCTTTATCGGCGGACCAGCTGTTTGTGTTTCCAATTCACTTTCAGGTTGCTATTTTTCATTTGCATAAACAAACTAACATTATGTCAGTCAGTTTATTTACCGTTTGAATTGAACTGTAGATGATATATTTGACGATCAAGCTTCTATTGGTCGGAATCTTCTTCAAGCCAAACAAGGTTAAATTTTTCTTCTCTATCCTGTCATATCAAGATCACAATCTTACTGTTATTTTAATTTTCTCTTGTTAGATAATATATGCATAATGGGATCTTAGATTAGGAAGTAATAATCCATCAAGATAGTCCAGTAGTAAAAGTAGGTTAAGAGATCAAAAGATCACGAGTTCGATTGAGGATTAAGTTTAAGTGGGGTTGTGGGTGTCATGCAAGTTCTCCTCTAGTTTTCAAATAAAGAAATATGTAAACCAAATGAGTGATAAATATGTACACTTGAATGTTTTTTTCCTCATATAAAGTTAGACATTCATTCAATGCCACTCTTTTATTAAATTAGAATTAGAATTAGAATTAGAATTAGAATTGGGGATTCAGTTTCAAATCATTTGTTTGTTTTATGACATTAATCAACTATTTGAAGAAATAAATGAAACAAATCTGTCAATTGTGTGATTCTCTCTTATAATAATAACAACTATTTGTGGTGTGCCTGCAGCTTGCTCTGTAAACTTTGAGTTTCAGAACTATACAATCATAACTAGCAAGTGTAAAGGACCACAATACCCAGCAAATCTTTGCTGTTCGGCCTTTAAAGAATTTGCCTGCCCATTTAGTGCTGAGCTGAATGACTTGAGCAATGATTGTGCCTCGACCATGTTCAGTTACATCAACCTATATGGAAAATACCCACCTGGTCTTTTCGCAAGTCAGTGTAGAGAAGGGAAGCAAGGGCTTGCCTGTGATGCACAACCACCATCTCAAACGGCTAATCTCAATGATAATGGGATCACTATTTATTTACCATCATCTATCACATCCCTTCTTCTATTACATGCTTTTCTTTTCTTCTTCTTCTTCCAACTAATTTGATCATCCAACTACCCACTCTATCACTTACATGTTTCTTATTCTTCTTGTACCTTGTTTCATCTTTCCTCGGCAGATATTCTGCTTTGTATGATAAACTTGTATTCTTTCAGAAAATATTGGTCATAATGATTACTTTTATATCATATATAACTTATCTTTTGGTGGTTAATAACCAGACACAGAATTTGCCTACTAACAAATTCCTACTAACAAGCTCAAACCCAGTACCTCGTACCTCAGAGAGACTGGAGATATTGGGGATAAAAATGCGATCACTAAAGAGTTAAGCACATACTCCGTACACATTTAACTAACCAAACTGCAAACATAAATCTCAAACTTAAAACCTCTCAAGGAGACTGGAGATATCCACCTCTTCTAGTCCATATTTAATAGACATTGTTTGTATTAATAATAATCCGTTTGAATAGAGTCCTATTAATAAAAACATTTAATATTAAAAAAAACTATGAAACTGCTTGTAACATAATTATATTACAATACAACAAATTCCTATGTAATTTATGCAATCAATTCAAAATATCATTAATGGGCTTTTATTCTATATATAGCACAAGTGAACAAATGATGACTAATTAGAAGAAGTATGAAATGTAAATAATTTTTACAGGAAGCTTTCTTCAACATAAAATTTTTACATGGAACAATTGTTTGCTGAAATATATAATGGAAAATGGTTGGTTGCCTATATTATTCATTCAGAAGCTTTCACCACATGAGGCGGTTGGACCTACGCCTGAACTGTTTCTTTGTGACACACCAACGACTGGGAAAAGTGCTTAACTGTATCGGGGCAAACAGACCAATATTATCATGAAAAGACAAGAATTGAAATCAATACCAACAAAGAAATATACATATCTGTAGTGTAGCTTACATTGCTGACAAGCTTTGCTCCAAACCATGCAGAATCAACTCCAAAGGAAGGAGGGATTACTTTGACTCCAGTTGATACAGAAGGAGGAAGGAGATCATGGAGTTCTTTCTCTAATCGTTCTGGAAGAAAATACAATAGAACAATTAAGTAATGACTATAAAAACCAATTAAGAAGATAGGTCAACATGAAAAAGATTAAAAAAAAAATCCCACCTGCAAGGCCTGGTAGACATGCTGAGCCTCCACTCAAAACTATAGTCTTAAACCAACTCTCATCAACTATCAATTCTGCACTATGGCAGTGATCCATGCACAGGGCCACTGCCTGGTGTAACCCCATTGCAAGCCTGAATCAGATATCAATCATATGTACATGATGATCATTTTCAAATCATTCATATCAAAATAATAGATCAAATTTTCCACAAATTCAGACTAATCAAATATTTTGATTAGGAGACTACACAAATGTCTGTCCCAACAATTTCACAATAGAAAAAATCACAAATAATGAGTGGATACTGCTATTTTGTCACAAACAAGAGACCATAGGAAAATTGCCAATTTTCATTTGTTATAGTTTCTTATATGAAAGTATGGAACTAGTCTTGGACTATAAAAAGCAGGGCCACTTGAGGACAATATTTCAAGACATGACAGGGGCAAGCATAACTAACAAGGTGATGGGATGAAGAAGGATAGTTACAAGAGATTTAAAATTACTTTTTTAATGGTTTATGATCCAAATTATTTCAAGATCATTATATAAACGGGAGATGCTGGCTGTGTTACATGCGGTTAAGAAATAGAGGAGTTACTTGCAGTTTAAGTCATTCGTGATTAAAATTGATCATGAATCTCGTAACATATCTTGGAACTGTTCATGAATCTCGTAAACATATCTTGGAACAGTGAATTAAACACCCGAGCCAAGAGAAGTGGTTATACAAATTGGTGGGATTCGAGTTTTCAATACAATACAAGAAGGGTAAGGAGAAAATGGCAGCAAATGCCTTATTTCAGCAGAAGGATCTTGCTCGACTATATCAGAATTCTCTATCAGTTTTAATGAAAATAATTGAATAATCTTGGGATCAATATTTGAATTTGAAGAAGATCATTCAGACTTTTGGAAAAGATCCGTCAGGGTTGAAGGGTTTTCCCATCAATGGACAGCTACGTAAAGGTTGGGTGTGATAAAGACTTGAGAACTTATGTCATTTCAACCATTCAGCAGTAGGGTGCAGTCAAGAGTAATGGTCACATACCAGAAACTGCATCAAGCCTATATTTTGAAAGGAATGGAAAGGGATGTTAGAGAATTTGTGAGAACATGTGTGGTTTGTCAGCAGCAGAAATGGGAGAATCAAAGATATAAGGGATTGCTGAAACCTTTGGCTATACCAACATCAATTGGAGTGATATCTCTATATTTTCTTTTCTCCTGATATATCGATTCTTCACCTTCTTGCCTTCGATTCATCTTTTTTGCCAGTTTCTTGCAAATACGGCATTCGTCTCAACCAACGTAGCATGCGTTTCTTCTTGCTTCGAACTAATATCATGCACTTCTTCGGATACACCCTCCATTCTTGGCTTCTTGCTATAAGTATCTCTATTGATTTACGTAATGTCAATATCTCTGATTGCTGTTTTGTCTCTGGTTGCCTAGTTCCATTTGGAGGTGGCAAAATAGGATCAGTATCCGACTTGTCGCAACTCTAGTAATCACGATCGTGGAACCAGAAGAAAAAATAATTCAGTTTCTCCACATATGCCAGGATAGTGCTCTGATACTAATGTTAGATGTATTATGATAATAGAATGAACTCGATAGAGAAAGAAGGAGATGGGAAGCAAATCAAGAACATATTAAGAATTAGGTGAGAATTTTGGAGTGAATGGAGATGGGCAACTCAGATCGAATACTATGTAATTGCATCCTGCCTACAGGCAGACGTCATCATGCCCCCATCGTTCCATTCTCCACGTATTTTTTAAGCGGATAGCTGGTTCACTATTTAAAAGAAAATTCATTTACAATATTAGTACTCTAATGCTAATATTATAATTATAATGTCAAGTTAGCGTGTCTTCATTTGGTCCTCCATATTACATGTAACAGATTGAATGTCGATAATATGCATTTTATTTAAGCTGAAATCATTTCCATTCTCCAGAGGAAGGGGTCATTATTTCACAATGATGTATAAAGTATAAAATTCAGTGTAATTGGTACTTACACCCCAGCCTTTCGTGGTCGGAAAAGTATCTCACCCACTTCAAACCGCTCTCTTGATAGCGTAAACTGTCCCTCTCCTGCAACTTCAAATGTTGCTCGTGTATCTTTGGACAGCTCTGCTTCATAATCAAGAGCCACATAACATAGATTCTGAACAAAATCAACTTAGATAGTCAGGTAATGGAAAAAAGGGAAGAATTTCAAAGAATGTTTATGAAAGGTCAAGATAAATAGAGTGAAAAGACAAGAAGAAAACAGTTGAAGACCAATTTGTTGGAAATTCAGCTATAAATAGAATTATTGACCTCTTTCAGAGTACGGACAGTATATAGGGATTCAAAATTCATATTTGCTCTCTGCATTAACTCCCTGAGGAATCCAGTGAGCTTTAATGCTCCCATCCCAACAACCTCCACTCCCACCTTCCGCATAACTTTACCATGCAAAACTGCAAAAAGGGAGAGCAAAAATACATATATGCAGAGCAGAAAATATTTTTTTTTTAAATCAGAAAGACAGTTTTCTTGGGCTTCTGTCTCGACATGTGAGATCCATTCACATTTGAAGTTCCCAAATAGTAGTTGCTTCATTGGGACAAAAACAAAGAGAGAAGGAAATATCACATTTGAACTAACACAAATTTAAGAGATAAGGGTTTGAATGACATAGATAACTATACTTGGAACAACAGATGTTTGCTGGAAACCAATATTAACAACAATTCCTGAAGTTTTTCTTGCTGCATACAAGGCTAGAGTTGCCTGCATCATTTAAAAGCATCAAATTCAGCACATATCACAAGGTTTTTATTTTTATATGTTAAAAGATTTTATTAATAGAGTTGTAAAAAAACCACTTCTGATAATACAAACAATGTCGATAACAAATTCCGAACACGTCTTGAACACTGTTTATTGAACAACAACCATCAATTCAACATTCAATGATTCAAGTCGCGTGTTCAAGACTTGGAATACAAAGTATAATATTTTAAAAAAGAAGTAACTGTGTCCTTTCTTTTCCCTTGTTTACTTGAGAATGTTGAGCTACCACACAAGATATTCTACATGCTCTTATAAGTAACAAGAATTTGAGACTATCTGGCATGTTCAACATTATTCAGAAACAGATAGAGGTTAGAAGGGGTTGGTTTTCTAATCAACTTTTTTAAACAATGTAATGAAATGTATAATATAGGAACAAAATATATTAATACATAATCTACTGCAGGGGTTACAAAAAGACATTTTACAGAAAAAAGGTGAGGAAAGAGAGGATTAAGGGAGTTTTTCTCCACACATTCGCCTCAATCAAGAAAGGAGGAATCTGGGAAGGATTAACGGATTTTTGTATCTGTTTCATGTTCTGCTTTCTTACCCTTTGTTTTTTTACTATCATAAAGTGAATGCATTTCGTGTTCTAAAAGTGGGAATCGAACCAGTGACCTTTGTTCTCTTAGTAACTATTTTTGTCACTTTAGCTACGTAGATTTTCGTGTTCTCAATCTTTTATTAATATTAAGTTGATCGTCTTTGAAAAAATAAATAAAAAGTAACTCCCTACTGAAAAAGTATTTGAGAAAAGCTAACATACAAAAAAACAAGTGAATCTGCATTATAGGTCTTAATACCTCAAATGTCATGCAATTTGGGTCAAAGAATTGAATGAACTGAATTAAGTATCTGTTATAGGAAAAGACTACTAACTTGCAAAAGCATGAAACGTCAAATATGCATGACCTGATTAATGGCACAAACAGCAGGGACATTCATGTCAAACAAGGATGAGTGGATAGTCTCTTTTAGCTGTTTCCTAGCTGCCTTAGCAGCTTCAGTATCTGGGTTAAATAACAATGGAAGCCTATCAGGTCATATCAAAGATTACCTTTTGTCACTAAGGTTGAGAAAACTGTAAGCATTCAATATAAAACAGAAACCAGTTTGTGGAAATACAATCTAAATAGGCATCTGTGCCAAAAACTGAATGCTTGCTTGTTAAGAAGATAATTGTGCGAGTAAAATCACAAAGCAGTAGGTAGTTGATTTGACAAATAGAACATTTGGGAGCTTGTTTATTGTAGGGTTATTTGAAAATTTTGATGAAAAAGTTGTATTATATGGGGTTAATGACAAAAATATTGATCCTTTTATTATAAATGTTATCAAAAAAATAAAGTTAGGGTATTCTCGAATGATTTGATTGGTGATGGAGGATATGGGGCTATTTGGACTAAATCCAAATAACCAAACAAGGCCTTTTTTTCAAAACAACATCAAGAAATAGAACCATATTCAGAGTCCTATGGCTGCTCACCATCATAATGACAGATGGGAATGGACAGAACAAGTGGTTGGTTAGATGTTTTAACCTGCATTCTGCAAAAGATGGACGGTATATGATTAGTTTAGGGTCAAGATAGGTAAAATCCAGTATAGTATAAAAAAAACGAAAGATAAAACGTTTTAACCTGTTATAAATCGTAGCAAAAAAGTGTCGAAGTCTGGAGTACATGGGAGACTCAATATTACCAAATTCCTGCTCATCAGATAAAACTAAACATAACATGGGGTTCCAACTGTAAACATGAAATGAGGTAATAATAGTAGATTATTCTCAAGAATCTCAACCTATTCATTACACTGCTAACGACAACAAAAAGAAGCTAATAATAGTAGATTATTCTCAATCTATTCACTGTTAACTACAACAAAAAAAAGCTAACCAGAAATGTTGCGGTCTGTCCAGACGGCCGTTGATATTTACTCCATCCGAATTTGCAATATCCAGAACCACCTTGTTTGTAGAAAAAAAAACAATTTAAAGGGTTCAGCATTTATCTGGTTAGAACATCAGGATTTATAGGCATAATAAAACCTGTAGAGTCTCTATTGACACATGAGTATGCATAATAAAACCTACAGAGGAATCTCTATTGACACATGAGTATGCATAATAAAAAAACAATTCCAAAATGAGAAGTATAAAAATAAAAATTAATCCCGGTTGTTGTTAACTTCAGTAATTTGCAAATTTATTTTTACTGTAATTTTAGCTCCAGTCTAGCCGTAACTACCAAATGAGTTTACATCAAGAAATCAAGATAACATATTTCAGGGATATTAATCTAGCTAACCAATAAAGAAAAGATTAGCTACTAGACATTCAAATGCCAACGTACCATCAATTATAACTGCGCCAGGGCATTGTTCTCGTTGGGAAAAAATTTGCATGAATGAGAACTGAGTCATCTCGTCCGGATATGATCTAGAGACAAAAACAGAGACAAAAACAGAGACAAACAGAGAGAAAGAAATTCCTTTAGCAGCAAAACAACAAAAGAACATAGACGGTTGAACGGTTGTTCATAAATACAATCAAAAAACAAAATTGATCTTGAAAATGAATAATATAAAGGGGGGAGAGAGAGAGAGAGAGAGAGAAAGGGGAGATTACTGAATAGGATATCCTAATCGCAGATGGGTTTCACCAAATAAGATTGAGTCCCAAGGCTCCTGTTGTTTCTGAAGAAAGTATATCCATAAACTATTATCAGCGACGATCGTTCTAAATGCTTTGCAGACGACGGCAAGCCTTGCCACATCTTTCGGACAGAGAATTATCAGGATTTGCATCAATATGTCGAGGGGAATTCGATCAAAAGCCCCAATTGCCGAGTCTGCTGCTACACTGGTTAAATGTAAGCGCCTATACGACGTTAGCGAGGTTGAACTTAAACTCGAACCCGAACGATTGGAGACCGAAATCCAAACCTTCCGGAGAAGCGATGCCATCTCTTCCGACAAAAACAAAGCCGTGTGTGTATTAGACAGAAAGAGAGAGAGAGGGGGTAGGCTGTCTGCGTAAACGCTCGAGTGAGTATCCCTGCACTGTTGTAGGGAATGGTGTCGAAGACAAGACTCGTGTTGATGACACTTGGCAGCCAAATAGCCGTTCATCAGCCTCATGACTTTATATGGACTAACTCAATATAAAATTATTTCGAGATAGATAATCAAATTTTTATTGGAAACTATTAAATTCATTTTATTAAAAAAAAAATTATGGTAAAACAAATATTTATCTTAACAAATAGAATTAAAAAAAAAAAATCACACAAGAAACAAATAAACTGTTTAAATATTATCTTGAAATAAATTATAGAAATATATAAAAAATGATATATAAATAAATAAAATATATGAAAAACGAAATCATCGAGATGTTTATTCGAGACATGTGTTAGACACATTTTCCTTAAAACAGTTTCATCGACTCCCGTTTGTACTAGAGCTTATTGTAGATGGTTGTCTCCCATGGTATAACGAATCCAATAGTGATTCTACACTGAAATCACTACTCGTCGAACTTGATCAGCGTACAAGAACTATCACTGGGTTTCAACGAAAATATCGAGCAAAAAACTTAAAGAACACTCACAAAAGTAAGAAGAGGAATTTTAGAATTCTAGAGTGAGAAAATATAAGATAATGTACTGATATAAATGAATAATGAATGTGTATATGTTGCTGAGAATTAAATCTTCAAATAAAACAATCCAAAACATTTATTAACAATGTATATTGTTTATTGATAGGCAATTAAAGTTAAGAGCTTGTTCGGTTTGGGGTTATTTTAAAAATCTAGAGGGAGAAAAAAACAATGATTGGTGATGATTATTTTTGGTAAAAAGAGTTAAAATGTATTGATATATATAAATAAAATAAAAAGTAATAATTTAAAATAGACGGTATTTTAGTATTTTGGTTAATGATTTGAGTGATGTGATGGATAAAAAGGGGTGAAGTGATATTTGATTTTGTATAAGTTTTTTTAAAAACCTATACCGAACAAGACTTAAATGTTTATCATAACATTATATACTTTAATTTTCTAATTAAGCATTAAATATTAATTAAATAATTAATATTTAATTATAATTTGGATTAAATTCACCATTAATTCACGTTTGAATTTGTGTGAATTTTATTTGATTTTATTTATTCACAATCTTATTTTCATTCATTAATGGAAATTGAAAGATTAACCCGGTGAAAGGTTCAACAGTTGAATTGTACATATGATAGATATGTGTAACCCTTTGAACATTCTCTTATTAAAGTATATATAACTTTACTAGCCGATTAGTAGACTCGATATCCTTGAACTATTCTGTAATTTGTGTAAACGATTACACACTTTCACATAGAATTCTCCATCATACATGTCAAGCTCTCATGGATGTGTCCGTTTTGGCCATGGAACACGCGACTGGTTCTGTGAGAGGGTCTAGAATTGAGTCGTGCAATTCTTTCGAAGCGGCCCCACTTCTCCCTCACATAGGTCATCTCTTTGCTCACAAAGAATCATTAAAAGCGATATCCTTATCCTCGTCAAAATATATATTGTTTCGTTATAGGATTAATCATCAACAATAACTTTCCAAGTCAGTACAATTAGGTTGTCCCATTGAACCTAATTCTTGGGATCTCTAGTCGGCATAGGTTGGGTTTTCCTTCATACCAACTTATAGTAGGCTAATGTCTCAAAAGATTTCAAACTATCTTTCTATTCAATAATCCGATTAGTGGATCCACAATGTTATCTTTGACTTACATAGTCAAATTAGATAACTCCATTAAAGAGTATAGTCTAATGACAACATGTCTAAGACATGTACGTCTAGAGTTGTCATTAACTCTAAGTTTGTCCAATTTCAAATTACTATCAAAGTAATTAAAAAATTTCGTTGGTACATTCTTAGATAATCTTGGAATATCTTCTAATAAGAAGCATAATCGTTCGTACATGCTTACCATTTAAACTTTTTTTTTATGAAAATATTGTTTACATGGCTAATTAGTAGACAAAATGCCTTTGAACTATTCTGTCTTCGTGTAAACGATTATATTTTGCATAAAAATATTTTATTTTTCGACATAAGTCAAAATTATAGATTATAACGTTTAATCTATCAATCATAATTTTCTTAGAAGATTTCCATACGTAGATTGCACTTTCAAGTGTATACATATTCACTTATAGACGTAAAGTCTTTCATTTAAAAATATCAATATATCATTTGATAACAACATGATATTTCGTATAGTGCAATTCACATCTTTAATGAATTTAATCATTTTTATCGTAATTTTTAACAATAAAAATATCGTACAAAAGACACGTAATAAAATATTTTTCATGTCTTCATGATATATATAATTGTAACATCCACTTTTTAATAAAAGTATGATCAAATTTTCATATCATTATTATAAAATTTGTTATAAGTCATACAAAGACTTTATAAACTTTTATTTTTCATCTATTTCATAAAATCATTATGAAGACTTTGGTTCTTAAAATTTTTATGAAAACAATGTCAAAGAAATGACACATTTCTTGATCTCAAAATTCTCAAATTTTAAATATCGATTTGAGCACCAACTCAGCAAATATAAACAAGATATTTTCTTGTCATTTTATTTCTTTTTGTAAAGTTGCACAACTTTATCTTTTATAGAGAACATATTTCTCTACCAACAAATTATCTTTTTTTATCATAATATACACAATTATTTTTGTGTTATTATTAATAAAAATATTTGCCACCACATTCGTGTTTGTACCTTTTTTTTAAATCACACACATTTATATGATCTAAACCAATGATTTTCTAATCAAGAAATTATCACACAATTCTTTTACAAATTTATTTTGTTATACTTATCATACAATAAATAAGATAACTATATTATAAATATTTAATTGAACAAAACATAATTTCTACACAAGAGATTAAAATGTTTATTCATATATAAATCATTCTTTACATAATCTCTACAGAAGAAATTAAAATATTTAATCAATTAAAATATTTATTTCATCACATTATTTCTATAAAAGAAAATATAATATTTAATCAAATAAATATTCACCATGTCACATTATTTCTACAAAAGAAATCATAATGTTTCAAGCATCTTTGACCAAAGCCGCTTAAACATGTATTTTCGGTTGCACGTTTGCATTCCGTAATATCGGCACGTTTGCCACATTATTTTCAAATCAAACAAGACTTTCCTTGTAATTATTTGATTTTAAAATTATCAAATTAAGTAAGTCTTAATGATGCATTGAACAATGTATATCAAATATATTATATTAAACCAAAATTAATATATCCATATATATGATATTGTATATTATTGCTTCTTTAATTTTAGTCACGACAACAAAACAACTATAATATATATAGTCAATAACATATAAAACGTAATCAAATAAATAATATGTCATATATTATTAAACAAAAATATACCCAATTTCATTTATCATTAAAAATACGTTTAAAAAATACATTATAATTAATTAGAATATTAATTAAATTAGAATGTTGACCATTTATCTTTAATCAAATGAAAAACTAACTAATTATATTAATATGTATTCATGTCATCAATTATTCGTTTCTTAATTAATTAGATGATCTTTAACATTCTATAACAAATCTTTGTCAATCAAATAACACATAATTTGAGACAAATTTCAAAATTATCTATTAAAATAAAATAGATAGAAAATAAATCTTTATTTATATATGTATATACATTTCTAGATGATCATACTTATTATGAATGAACATGAATCATCCTATTATTAGCTAATATGCATGATTTATATTAATAATTACTTAGTTACATAATCAAATTAAATATAACTACAAATATATTTCATGTCTTAATCAAAGCACTCACATTGCCATGTTTTGAACAATAATCGACATGAAGCGAGTATGCACTCTCAAAACAAATATGAGTAGATTATTCTCACCGAGACTAATTTCCATAGTCGCGTCTCTTTAAATGCATGATTAGAATAAGTTCTAACACAAACAACTTATTTATTCTTAAGAAATTAAAATGTCTCAAAATATTAATGACAACATTATTTTGACAAATTAAATTTCTACATAAGAAATTGTTAGAATACCCAATTCATTTCATAATTTCTACATAAGAAATTATAATGATTTCAACATTCATGATTAATGTCATTTAGAAAAATAATATTATATATATTTATATATATATATTTTAAAAATCATTATCAACCCATTAATCTCATAATTTTTACACAAGAAAATTTTAATGATTTTCATATCAAGACTCCATTCATCTCCAACATCAATGGATAGAGTCATTTTAACGAGTCTGATTTCTAACAAGAAATCATTGACTACCCATTCATCTCATAATTTTACACAAGAAATTCTAATGGTTTCAACATCAATGACTTTAACAAGTCTGATTTCTACAAAGAAATCATTGACTATCCCATTCATCTCATAATTTCTACACAAGAAATTTGAATGGTTTTTAACATCAATGACCACAGTCATTTTAGCAAATCTGATTTCTACAAAAAAAATCATCTCATCAGCTGGATTCAAACACGGAACCTCCCTTCCGCCACGCACCATTGCGTCTAAACTTTGAACCACTGCGCCAATACACCCTTTCATCGTTGTACCCTTTTATGTACTTTTGTCTTCTTTCCGGAGACAACTTATACTTCATATTTGACTAGATTCTGTCAACAAATGAATAGATACACATTTAAAATGATAACTTAACATCATAATTAAAATATAATATATAGGACAATATATATACTTATATAAATAAATATATTATCTCTTATTAGTTATCATATTCTTATTAATTATCAAGTTTAATTAATTTAAGAATGTACGTATTATAATTAATTATCTTACAACCGAAACCATATCTTTCAATTATAATTAATTTTAAATAACACCATTAATTAATTTTATTAATTAAAACATTTTTTTGTCCATTTTCTTTTCCAATATATATAATATTATCTTAGCAATATATATATATATATATATATATATATATATATATATATATATATATAATAAAAGAGAAGATATTGCCCTTTTTAAGTTTAGCGTTATTAAACAATAAACATTGTCAACTCTTTTAAAGGATTTAGATTCGACTTCATCCTTCAAGCAACGTTCATCATCTCTTTTGTAACATCACATCTTGTATTTCTAAAACATCAAAGACAACAAATTTCGATAGCGCAAACTACTAAATAGTTTAGCACAATGAGACTGTTTTAAGATTGTTATAAATATTGTCTTGAAATAAATTACAGAAATATATATAAAATGATGTACAAATAAATGAAATAAATAAAATATATGAAGGACGAAATCACCGATTGAGATGTTGATTCGAGGCATGTGTTAGACACATTTCCCTTAAAACAGTTTCATCGTCTCCCGTTTGTGCTAGAGCTTATCGTAGATGGCTGTCTCCTAGGGTACACCGAATCTAGTAGTGATTCTGCACTAAAATCACTACTCGTCGAACTTGATCAGCGTACTTGAACTATCACCGTGTTTCAACGGAAATATCGAGCAAAGAAATCGAAGAACACTCACAAAAACAAGAAGAGGGCTTTTGGAATTCTAGAGTGAGAAAATATAAGATAATGTAGTGATGTGAAATGAATAATGAATGATTATATATTGCTGAGAATTAAACCTTCAAATAAAACCATCCAAAACGTTTATTAACAATGAATATTTCTCGTTAATTTGTCAATTAGTCCGTAACTAATTAACATCGTTGCCTATACGTTAATTTGTTGAAATACAATGTTAGACATTCAATGCTAGAAAATTGAAAAGTCTAAACGTTATCCAATTGATAGACAATTAAAGTTAAATGTTTATCATAACATTATACTTTAATTTTCTAATTAGGCATTAAATATTAATTAAATAATTAATATTTAATTATAATTTGGATTAAATTCACCGTTAATTCACGTTTAAATTTGTGTGAATTTTATTTGATTTTATTTATTCACAATCTTATTTCCATTCATTAATGGAATTAGCTTAATTCCAACATAAACATCAGTACAACAATTAAAAAAATCAAACAATTGAACTACCAAACAACCATGAGTTTTCATCTCGCATTAAAATCGCAAAGATTGGTGACTTCATTATAATAGATGCTCCAACATAAACTACAATTTTGCTCATTCTTGGGTATTCGCCTCTAAGTACGGATGAGATAATTCCAATAAAAATAATATTTCTACAAACTTTATCAATATTGCATCTCACCCTAAAAAACGCCATTGAGTTTCGTTCCACTCAAACATGACAAAAACAATAGACGCTCTGTTTCTGTTCTTGGTTTGGGGGCTTTCGGGCCCCTCTCGATCTTTTTCATAGTTGGGAAGGGGGAAGGATGGTACTTTCCCACTTGGATCAATGTGAAGTCTTTACTTTGAAGACTGATGATAGTTGGGGCATTGTTCTCCCGAACTATTAGCTATGTCTTTAGGAAATACTATACCTTGCACTTATTCCTACTAAGGGATCGAACTGAACTGACTGATAAACCTATAAGTAAAACTCTGATAACATGTCTAATTAATGCCTTCTTTCCCATTATTCAAGGAATCTGCCCAAGAACTACAGATTCCATTCTTGATTAGTTATAGGTTTACTTTATTCTTGATTTCTTGCAAAGGCTATAGAAGTAGGAGGAGAAGGCGAAAGGAGGGGGAATTTTTTCTTAGCTTCTCTGGATGCTACTTTACTTTTATATGATATTACACCTTTTAGCGCATCTATATGGCTGAAAGCGGACAAAAAAGTTGTTCCTTTAGCGTTACGTAGGCTTATCTTAGCCTCTTTTTCTAATGACATTTCTTTTTTTTTATTCAAAACTAGTGGACAACGAACAAAAAGATGCCACACTAAGAAAGCAATCGCTAATGACCGACGATGTGAATCAGCCTTGCTGGCAGGAATGTGAATGAATGTTCGCCCAGAGTTGATAGATGAGTCACGTCAAAATTGAAAATGAACACCGGAAACAGCACAAGATATCCAAGCGGCAAAAGAGAAAGGAAGGTGAAAGTGTGAACATTGTGGTCGCTCCCGTAATACAAAAGAGACTTGTTGGGAGCCTTTTACCGCGACCTTCCAAGTTTCAGAATGATTTAGTATGCAATCTAGTAGTAGTGCTAGCCTAATTTTATTATCTTAGCATGGATCACCTACCAAGCAAGGCAGGGACATCTAGACTAGCCAGGAAAATCCCCGAATTGAAAGCCATCCCCTAAAAAGATAGAACCTTCCCACCCTAACGTGCTCCCTCTATCGTCCTCTTTTAGGGTAATCATTCTTGATGTTTACCTTTTTTGCTTAACTTCCTTTCTGTATACTTATCCCTCCCCTCGTAAAGTAACGAAATTCATTCTCCAGGCCGCATCTGATAAAGAGAGTTCATTCCTTTGGTTACTTGACTACACTATTCTTTGCATCGAAAATAATAATTTATATTCTATTTAATAGAATACATTTTCTAAGAAGATGCAGCAAAGCAGACTTCCCCTTTGAATACAAGACAAGCAATACAGCAAGGAAAGTGAAATAGATATGATACTTTATGCCTTCAAATTGAGGGAAAAACTATACCTTTGAGAGAGAAACTACTACTTATTACCGCCCCCTTAACTAAAGGAGAGAAAGATGGGGGCAAGAGGAAAACTATTACATAAACTAGGATAAAAAAGGATGCCATTACTTGAAAGCTACTAGCTTAGCTCATACCCTATGAACAGGAAATAGAGTTCGTAGTCAGACCGGCCCCCCCTTATAGGTCGGTCTGGTCTATGATCCCCGATGGTCAAGCGCACAAGCAGAAAGAGATGACTAAGCTCCGTCTCCGACTTGATGACTGGCTAGGGAAGGCTTGCTAATCGATACCGCCGCTCGATCGCCCCTATTCTCCTTCTGATGGGAAAGCCTTCGCTTAACAGAAAGAAGGTAGGTAGGGCAGTCGAATAGCTTCTTCATAACCTAACAACTTGACGTGAAGAGGGGGCTTTCCTTGTGTAACCTATGAATTTGCCTCTTGTATAGATTGGGTCAGTAATCAGTAATAAGAGAAGCAGTAAACCGATTAATGCTTCTGTAACAAGGTTTGTTCAAACAAAAGATCAGAGGAGATCAATGAACTATTGATTTGAAAGCGCAATCCGGGCTAATAAAGCGGTCATCTGCGGCAAAGGCTTCTGTAACTGTGGAAAAGGCTGTGCCTAAATTTTAGGAATTGTAAAGCGACTTTCCCTTTGATGCCTCCCCTATTTGTTTTAGAGGCTCCTGCCTTTAAGTATTCGTATACCGGTAATAAGTCCTCCAGCCTTAGTTAGCCAGCTTATAGGAAGGTAGCATGGGCAGGCAAGAACCTGTTAGCGAATTGATATTGATATTTGTAACGGTAGGCGCATTAGTCAATCATCTGTCGCAGTAGCAGTAGCCCTCTCTGTATCACTCTCTCCCTATGGTCGACCCTTGACTTTGATCAATTTCCTCCAACAAGCTCTTTCAAGTCTTTGAGCTAAGCCTTTCCGTTCTACTGGAAACTCTCCAATATCAGGAGCAGGTAAGGCTTAGCTCTCTTGTAAGGGTCGATAGGCGGAGAATCTCTGAGATTGATTCCTTTCCATCACATCAGTGCGATTCCCGTCCGAGCCTTTAGTACAGAAAGGCGTAGGAGTGAAATTAAGAGAAGAATGAAAAGAAAATGGTAGGGAAGAGGAGTGGTAGGCAAGCAAGAAGTGAATCGATTTTAGTTTCAGTAAATGATTGATCTCTATCGTAGAAAGTAAGGGGAGTAAGAGGGCCACATTCATCGATCTTCTTTATTCAATCTGGATCTCCCTTGTTATTGATCTGTGCGATATCGAGTATGCTGAATCAGTATGCTAACGCGAATCTCTAACGGTCGTAATCAAGTCTCTCAATCGCTCTCTCCTGTCGTTAACTCTCGAAACTCTTGCAAGGCTCTCAAACGGTCCATCTGTCGGAAACTTTAATGGAAAAACTGCCCCATTGGAAAGAGGGCGATGGATGTTCATTAAAGAGTATTTGCTGACTGATGCCTCACATCAAGGTGACAGGATTCGAACCTATGGCCCTCTGTACCCAAAACAGATGCGCTGACCAGACTGCGCTACACCTCGTCTCACTGGAGCATATAGATAGACCCGATCGATGAAGACTTGAATTGAACTCGCCCTTACTTTTGGGCACAGGGACGCGAGAACCAATCCGAGTAATCCACCGCTTTATTTTAAAAATATGCCTGAAGCAAGATAGGGCGAGGCCAAAAAGCCGTATAGTGCAGGAGCGCTCCAAATTGTTTGTTGGCTTATTCTTTCTTTCACCTTTTTTATTCTATTCTAAATTTGGCGTGCGTAGGCTACGTGTCCTTTGGACCCTTCGTCCGCTTAGAAGTGGATTCGAACCACTGACACAAGGATTTTCAGTCCTTTGCTCTAACCAGCTGAGCTACCTGAACCACTTTCCTAAAGTATGTTTTCTTCATCGAATAGCGCCCTACCGCCCTTATGTGAGAGAAGGGGGCGCTCCGTGGGCACTTTACTAGTAAGGTAAGGGAAAAGTGCTTTACTAATGATAGTTGATATAGGGCTTTTTTCGCTTGTTCGTCAAGCTTTCACTCTTTTGCCGCCTAATCTCCCAACATGCTCAATAACTGAGAGCCATCCAGGGACTTCCCGGCCGGAGGAAATGGGATTCGAACCCATGATACAATCTTCTTGTATGTCGATTTAGCAAACCAATGCCTTAAGCCACTCAGCCATACCTCTTGTTGATCGGAATTACATTGTATGTGCGGTTGGTTGCCCGAAGGGCTATCTGATCCGATCAACTGCGTAAGCCGTAGCGCGCTAGCGCGCGTACTCTTCTGAAATGAGCGAGACGGAAGAGAAATCTGCCACTCGTTGGGCTTAGCCTGATTTGATATTCACTACCATTGAATGATGAACTTTGCCAGTTTTCGCCTCCGACCCGACCAGGAGAGAACACACGGTCAAGCCAAGCCCGCCTGAATGGAATGAATATATCCTCTGGTCTTTAGGGCAAAAAGCCCGAGGAACTGGACTGTGACTCTTCTATTACATTACAGAGAAGTCCATTCTCGTCATGATCGATCCACGTCCTACCGTAGTGCCCGGAGAACCAGGCTTGCTTAGCAACCAAAGCTAGCTTACTAACGCGAAGGAATTGATCTAAGATTGCACAAAGCAAACCCCCCTTACTCACCTCTCTCTAAAGGTCTTTTCAAGTGCAATCCTACAAGTAAAGTCTCAGCAAGTGAGATTATTGATGGTAGAAATCCTTTCCTTTCAAGCAAGAAGAACTCGGCTTACTCACCAGGAATGCAACCTAAGGAATAGTTCCTGGGTTACTCTAAGCTAATAAGGAGATACTTATCAAACAAAACAAAGAAATTAGCTATAGTTGGAAGGAATCGCGCGCAGAGCACTCAAGCAAGGGTGCGGAAGAGAGGAGATAGAGCACAGCGCTCAGAAAGAGGCTTCATTCGGGAAATGGGTTTGGACTCTACCACCAAATGGTTGGCAGTGAGACAAGATTCAGTCAGTTTCATCGGGTGCTTGTCCGTCATAAGGTATTGGACCATAAAAGGAAGGCCTTGGGAAGCTTATCTCTATACTTTCAGCAACTAAACGGTTGATGTTTTGGCTGAACGAACGTCTATGCCAGCTATTGAAGATGAATGTTACCTTTATCTTAATGGAACTCCAACTAGTTGTAAGGCTGGTATAACTTACACATACCAGACTACGAAGATAGATAGCAGATCTGGATGGGGGCCCTTGGAGAATATAACAGCATTTGCTTTTTTTTTCTCTTGTAAAATAGCAATGGAGACCCAATTTATCTCGTTAGACGTCTTTCCAGGGCCATAGTTTTGATTTGTCTTCCCTTTTCATGGTGGGAACAAGATGGAATCTTTGTAATAGTATCCATTATAACAAAAGATAAAAGGGGACCAATCTATTCTTTGGTGAAGGAAGCAATGCTTTCTGGAAGCGCTTCGAGAGGGCCTACAACCAATCTTTTTATTGTGATGAGATAGGTCATGAGATATAGTACTGAACTGATATGCCAAAACCGAGCTCCAAGACTAGAACTCAACTTCCCCGGTTAGGCCATCAATAAGGAAAGGCACTAGCTTATTCAAAAGTAGAAGCCTAAAAGTTCAATGTTGCCGTGTCGGAAGCCATTTCTGGCACTATAGTTTTCAGGAGCTCATTGGAGTTTTCTATGTTTTTCAGCCCTTGCTGCTCAATTCGGATTGATCTATTCCTTGATCTCTGGCCATGAATCTTTGATTCCTCCTAGCAAGGAGGTCCGGTTCCATAGTGATTTCGTCTACTTTTAGAACATTCATGGGGGTAGGAAAAGAAAGTGACTCCGAAGTATTTCATTCTCCTCTTTCGAATTACAGAACTTGAGGGGGTCTCACATGCATCTCTCTTCGAGTAGAAGTGCAAGCTTGAATGGTGTTAGTGCTGACAGAAGGTCCTAGAATAGTTTGTACCGGTGTAGGTCCCTGCGTGGTGACTTGTCCTCCTTTCTGTTGTGGTATTGGATTAGTATAGATCTCCAGTAGCTTCAGTGGCATTGGCGGCTTTCAGGTATGCCTTAACTGAATTCCAATTGATACGATTTTCATCATTCATGTCATAAATGACATATCACGCAAAGTATGATACTCTTCGATGGTATGGCCTGCGTATCGGTGAAATAGACAAAAGAATAGTCGAGACCAGGAGGCCGGGGAAGTGGTTTATCTTTGGACAGAAAAATGGTTTTCTGGATGGAAAATAGGTAAGAATGGATAGGGGTAACGGCAGGTAGTGTGCTATATTAGGTCCCCCAGGTCACTTGGGAGCACCTTGTTGGAGGAGCACCGGTTCAATCTAACAACACGTCTGCGTTGAGGGTCTTATAGCCAGTGGTAGAGGACTGGAAATTGAATCACTAACCTTGTTGGACTAGCACTTCAATGAGCTGTGGTAGTATCCGTTGGAGCGAGTGAATGTTCCCACTGCATCGATCATAGCAAAGTGTTCAATTAATCGGTGTCAGCCTATCCACCCACTCTTAGTGTTTGGGATTCCGGTCTGTTAAAATCAATAGCAGAGAATGCGCTGTGAAAGAATCTAACTCGGACAGATGATCTGATATGAATTTGAAAACCAATGTCATGAATGAACCAAGGAAAGGAAAACTGAATGGAAAGTATGGGAAGGCGAAGGAAAGGCTTAGCCTAGCCAGAAATAAAGTAACTTCACTGACTGAATGTCCGAGATTGAATTAGAATAGGAAGTTGTTACAGAAGGAGCTCTGTAGATGCAGGCTAACTATCAATTTCCAAATCTCACTTAAAAGTGAACAGCTCCATGTGACTAGACGAATTCCTATGCTACATATCTTGTAACAATGTATGCAATAGCAGCTGATTCTGTAAGAGAAAATAAAAATTACCTTAATTCTGTTTCCTATCGCGGGTATACGCCCTCTTTGTTTTAGCCATGGGCAATTGTGAACAAGAGAGTTCCACATTCTACCTATCCCGACTTCGCTACATTCTTTCTTCCTTGTCTACCGGGGATGTGCTCCTAAACCTGGACTTTCTATTCAAAAAGGTCTTTGCCTATACCATAGCCTTTTCTTGAAAGAAAGAAGACTCCTATCATGTCATTCCCCTTAGGTTACAAATCATTTTCTATGAAATTAGATGATTCATCAGTCAGTTGTTAAGCCCTTCCTGAACTATATGGCGTCCCTTCTCGAAAGACCTAGAAAGAGCATTTCGTTAAGCAGACATAATCCAACGAATAGAAAATGATAACCTTTCGTCACTGCTGAATCAAACTAACTGCCAACAAGAACAATTGAATCGGTTATTCATTCATCGACAACAGATGCCAATAAACTAGCTGATTCTTCTATAAAAAAGAGGCCATTTATCTAAAGAAGGTAAGGCAAAAGCAAGAATCCTAGGATTAAGAGTAAGAGAGAGTTCGGAGTGGCTGAAAGAGTAAATTAGGGACTCATTTGCTAGGCTCAAACCATGCCTATAACTAATCAGTCGTCAACCCTGAGCCCTTGAAAGCAATGGAAAAGATAGTTTAGGTGAAATCTCCCCTATTGGCCTCCAAGTAAAGTTCCTCACTCCAATCCTTACGCCGAAGAAAGACAAAACACTTTTAGATGAACCACCTAGACTCGTTAAAACCTTTGTCTATGGCAAGAACGTTTGAACTTTCTTACCGTGCACTCCCGCTTGAATGAAATCGATCATGCCAACCTGCTAAATAAGCCAGACTACTTTCATCGAACTAAGACTAGTGAAATAGCCAATCCCAAAGGATAAACTATTTCAAGCTTTTGAGAGTGAAAATAAGATTGACGCAACATTCTTCCTTTTCCACATTCTGCTTCCACGCTACAACTAATTCTCCACTGTATACGCTGGATGAGACCTGAAGGTAGTAATCGAGCTATCCCTATCCATTCCTCTTTGTTAGTTCGTGATATTATCCTGTGTACTGCATTGACAGTGTTCCATCCGCTGACCCGAGGCAAAGAACTTTCCATTTGGAGGAACCATGCTCTTAGTCGAACTATTGCGGTTGTGTCTTGTGCCGGCCTCGGTGCCAGGAGCCGGAGACTTTAAAGGATCGTAAAATTTAGTATTTTTGAAAGCCCCGCACTTCTTATTGAATGCATGAGGAATGGAAGAACTGTCATCTTTGGTTGGTGAACTCAAAGTAAAGGGCCAAAAGGAGTGCTCTTAATCTGTAATAATGCATTAGGCCACCAACAAACATTGATTCTGATAAAACAGTGCATGAATACCATGCATTCTTGGCACCTTCAACAATCCCATGCTGAACACAGCTTTCCTCACTTCCTCATCGGCAATTGTTCCCTCTAATTCTCTGATTTCCTCCGTCTAGACGTTCGGGCGATTAAGATTAAGAAGTGAAAAATCGTATAGCGCAACTTGTGACTATAGCTACCAAAAAGATAAAAAAAAAGGGGGGATGTATAAAACCGGTACTCACTGATAAGAGTCGACTTCCGGTCGTATCTGAGAAAAGCAATCTAGACAACGCTATTTTTCTTCTTTGATTTGAATTCAAGCAAGGAAAGGCAAATGATAAAGAAGAGCGAACATCAAACACAAACTGTTCTGGAGAATTCGTGTCTAGAGTGAGATAGAAGTGCGAAGAAAGAATTTCTTAGAAAAGAAATAAAAAGAGATTATCAATTGTGCCTTCCCATTTCCCTAGTTCAGGATGGAGATTGAGAGACTCACTTTCAACTGATGGGGAACTTAAAATCTACCGCGAAATAGAAAAAAAGGATGATTTGATAGTTGCACATGCGATCTTGCTTTGACTAAGTGATTCCACTTCGTTGGTACGATTCATTCTAGTACCTTGATTCCTGTGAGGAGAGGATGAAGCTCTAGCTTCGCTCTGCCAACTCAACGTCGTCGTCACCTGCAAGATAAAGCCAAAAACTGGAACTAATTAAGCGAGAAAAGCCCTTGATATATTAGTAAACGCGCTAGCTTCAAGAAAACAAAAGCGCCCCCTAAATGCAGCCGTGATAAACTATACTTTACCACCAGCTTCGTTTTTATAATAGCAACTTCCTTTATATCCATCCACTCTTTAAGAATGTTGGGGAGAGCCATGGACTTAGCAAATTTACCCCACAAATCCAAAGAAAAAGGGAAACACCCAAGTAAATGACTCAAAGTTTCCTCATTGCCATCACATAAAATGTACTTCGAATGCGGGGATGTTCATTAAACGTTTAATCCTATCTCAAAACATGATTTAACGGTTAATTGGATTAATTATTATAATAATGAAATTCAATTAATTAAAATAATGGCCAAACAAAAAGAAATAAAATAATTTGGGATAGATGTTGACTTATTTTATTTCAAATAATCAAAGGGAATTAAAATAAATTATTTAAAATAAATGTTGTATCTATTTTATCCCAAATAAATTATTTATTAAACCCCAAAATTAAAAAAAAATTAAAAATTAAATAAATGGACATAATAAATGTCATATTTATTTTTAAAAAAATTTATATATTTTGTAGGCCAAAAATGGAGCAAAAAGGGATTGAAAAAAATCAATTTCAAACAAACTCTAAGGTTAGAAAATGGTCGGAATGTACTACAGCCGAAATGAGAAGAAATCAGTGTAGAAGACCTCACAACCATCTGATGAGTTCTTAGGCTTCATCCAACGAGCGCTAGTAGACCACATAGCCCACTACAACAGAAGAAAGGTGCTTCCACGCAACACTGTACTAATTAACGCGCGCCTCAACACTATTAGCCAAGACGCAATGGAATGCCTAAACGCGGACGAAACATGGACGAAGTGTCATCCATCCGCGCTTTGGCTCGAAACAACGTCATAGCACTTGGTTTTTCTTCTTCATCGCGACAATGAACAAGATTATAACAGATCACTTCTTTGATTTTTCAAAGAAGACACTTTGTCGTTAGTCCACTAAAACGACTGATTCGAAAGATGAAATGATCACCTACCACGATAAATCATTTCACATGATCATAGACCTCATCATGGTCTGATCGAGCAAGTTGGATGAAGAACAAACAAAAAGACATTGATGGCTTTTTACTGAAATTATACCCATTTGGTTGATCAACCGACCTTGGGAAGCTATAAATGGCCTCCTCTAGGCAAACTGAAGGCAAGAAATCCACTCTCCACCTCTCAATTAAGCCTGAACAAGAATTCATCATTAAAGATGTTCAAGTTTTTCTGAAAATTTGAAAATATAAGACTATAAGGTTCTGATCTAGTCATTCAAGAACCTTCTAAACGAGTTAAGGAGTGTTCTCCAACACAATAAGCTTCCAATCATACTGTAATTCAATTTACAAGTTTAAATTAAAAAAATTATATTTTAGTTTGACTAGTTTTATATATTGCTTGATTGTCTGATTTTTTATGGGGAAATGATCATAGGATCATTTGTATGCTTTCTAACAAAACAAAACTGAATTAATCAATCTTAATCAGAAATACCCAAATTTAATTTTCAAAGTTTTTAAAATCGAGTTTTTGTTCTTGAGTTATTACTCGAGAACAGCAACCCATAAAACTTCTAAACATGTTTCTAAGGATGTTGGGAGCATATTCAAATCAATTCCAAGTCAACCCGGTCATGTTTGATCAAAACTAATATATTTAAAAAAATATATAATTCAGTTCATGAATTTGTTAAAATGAACAAATAGTGTTCATATTTAAGTTTTATATAACCATATAAAATATAAGGAAGCTATTGACAAACTCCTTAGATTTCATTAAAGCTTAGAAATCAAAAACCCATTTTTTACCTCAAAATTATTTGAGTTAAATTGAGCATCATCCCGATCGAATGATACATCGGGATGATGTTATAAATGATCATTGGGGATAGGAAAAACTTCCCATGCCCTTGGATCACAAGAACTATGGTTTGATGTTCTTAACGACCGAGGAATGTTAGCCCATGGCTAACCCAAGACCATGGAAAGTTATCCCAAGGCTAACCCAAGACTGAGAGTTCTTCGCACCTAGGACCGAAGAAAGTTAGCCCAAAGCTAACATAAGACCGATAGTTCTTCGCACTCAATATCGAGGACTCCCGCACCCCGATTGAGGACTTCCGCACCCCGACTAAGGGATCTTAACCCAGGGCCGAGTGTTTTAGCCCAAGACTGAGGGAAATCGCACCTAAGATCGAAAGGACTGGTCTTAGGGCCTGTTTGTTTAAACTTTATCGTTTTAAAATTATTTTTATAATTTCGGAACCCTAAACCATTTTCTAAAAATCTGGAAAAAAAATGATTTCAAAATATTTTTAGAATATTTTCATTAAATAATTTTTTTAATGACTTGTTTGAGATTTTTTTTTAGATCCTAATACCTTCAATATATATTTTGCAGGTATTTTCCTCATTAATCGTTGGCATGAGCCTCACGTACTAGAATTTAAATATTATTTTTATAATTTTAAATACCACAAAAATATGTGCATGTATAGGACCTAAAGAATAATTGGTTAAATAAAATGTAATAAAACCAATATTTAGAATTCAAGACTTTATAAAGTAGAGACTGTTTTTTAACGGGTACAGATAATATAGTGTCAAAGCCCTTTCTCGAGTATCACCAAACATCGATCCAAAGATAGACTCTAGTCAAAAATACGTTTGTATATTTTTATTGATTTTAAAAAATCAATTGGCGACTCTTATCAATTAAATAATTATTTAAATTAATTATTTTATATATAAAAGATTATTTGAAATTTGATCAAAATAAATTATTGTTATTATTAATTCCAAAAAAATGTCGGGACATATTTCTATAATTCTTTAAAAATAATATTTTATTAAAAAAGATACCTAACACGTAAACTGAGGTTGAAAATTCTCGAACCTCGAGTTTCCAAGACAAGGGTTTTCCGGGGGTTACAACTTTTCCGGGACAAGGGTTCTCAAGCCGAGGTTGAGAACATAAACTTGGCTTTTGAAAAATATTTGTATTACTTTTTCAACTTAATAGGCACATCTTAAAAGGTATATCACCTGAAAGATGCATTGGCTTTTATCACAAGATGATGCGACCAAGACAGAATAACACTGAACATGTACACAGTGTATAATCATAACTAAGTCTATAGTGGTTGGAATTTGGATTGTAACCTACGGTTTGAAAGCTAACATACAACCCGTTCAAATGACACTAGTCCCGCATCTCCATTCAACGACTAAGGTGGTCAATTTAGCTCGACAATCTAATGTAGGTTCACCCACTTCAGTCCAGGAGTGAACTGAAGCCTGGGTGACTTTAAAAATTCATATATTTTGTTTGGCTCAACCATTTTGAGTAAACGAGATACTGTTGGAAAGAACATTGTGTTAGCTTTATTTTGATACCACACATAACTCACGATTCGACCTATAGCCTACGCAAGATAGCCCGTAAGTCAAGTTGTTCACTTTAAGATCCCGACGTTCTATTAAGAATTACATGGACTTTTGACTAGTCTTGAAGAATTTATCCAATACGAATATTGTAGCTAACAAGATCACATTTCCAACGCATCCTAACTCAACCTCAATGGTGATATAAGACAAAAGTTATAGTTAATTGAATTTTCGGTTAAGCAAAGACAGTTGAAAACTGAAACCAAAAAGGCCTAACTTCAAAAAAGGGTAACTCGGCCTACACTTGACCATTTGGCTCAAACGAAGGCTCATAGTGTATATCAACCGGTTACCTACAAGGACAAACTTAACATAGGTGCGACTAAAGAGGAAAATATGTCGGTTTAACTCGCCAACTAAATTACCAGTTTTCTTAAAAAAAACAAAATCCTTAGTTACCCTTGCCTAATGATATTTAAGGATGGTGCCTCATTAATTTGAAGACAAATAATTCATCTGATAAGTTTCAAATTGATACTAGAGAGAGATAAGGCTTGGAGAGAAAGCAAAAAATTTAAGAACAAATGGAAGGCGATTCCAATGAGATTTTGGCTTCTCCTACGAGTTCGTGTTCATCTCTGTTTTTGAGTTTCTTTTGTCTTTTTCAGATAGGGACTTTTTCTCTAATGATTTTTTAGTTCATTCAAGACGTCGAATCTGTACACCGACGTTGACAAACTTTGAATTCTAGAAGTTTGTTTAAGTAATTATGTTTTGAAGTTAATTAATGAATTGTTGTTTGAATGATTGGTTAACCTAGATGCTAGACCCATAGGTTAGATAGAGTCTTAGTTAGGACGAGGCTAGGTATTGACAAGCCTTGTTTTTGAAAATTCTATCGTTGAAATATTCAACAATTGGTCGTTGGAGGAAGAAATACCGATCATTTTTTCGATGATGTTTTAGACGACCTCTTCAATAAAGTGTCAGTGAATTCCGAGTTCTATAGGACGAGGAACACTCCTATGATGGACGTGAAGCCGATGCCTTGATAAAGGACGAGTTACAAGAGGTAATCGTCGTCCATTTTCTAGATCTGTAGAGGAACCATCCTTGGATTCCTCTGTTCCTTGTTTATATTAGTTGACATGTCTCTTTAGGATATTTATTAGGTTCATGATTCTATGTCGCAAGCAATTCCAGTATACGAGGCGAAGGCGAGGCCAAACTGAGGCTCTATCAGATGTCGGAGGTCAAGATCGTGAAGAACATAGTGCTCCTCTATTCTACAATGCTGGATTCCATAAGCGAAGTAGGAAATGACAACGAGACAAGGATGGAACTGATTCATAGGAGACCTTTATTGTATATCTTTTGTCGAAGAATCTCTAAAGGATTGTGGCTTCGGGAACCGGCGAGGCGGAAGAAAGGCTGGAGGAAGACGACGAACCTCTGTTTTAGCTTTTCTTCTTTCTCTTTTCTGATTTCCTAAATTCTTCCAAGATGTTCAAATA
Organism: Impatiens glandulifera; assembly: GCF_907164915.1. Lineage (NCBI taxonomy): Eukaryota > Viridiplantae > Streptophyta > Magnoliopsida > Ericales > Balsaminaceae > Impatiens > Impatiens glandulifera. The sequence goes on along the minus strand of NC_061866.1, from coordinate 16,697,869 downwards.
GTCCACTACACTCTTAGTCCTTTAAATTTTAACTAGGAACTCTAATTCGGAATTAATTTAATATTTCTGATTAAATAGGCCCCCCAACTCTTTGCCTTGTGCAATTTTGACCTCGAACTTCCAAATTCAAATTATTTTCAAAGAATTCGAATTAATTTGATCCATAGACTATTTCTAACATCCAAATCAACCCTCTAACTTTATATTTGTCCAATAATGGATATAAAGTTTTAATTTCTAACTTTTGGAAAAGTTTTATTTTTTAAGATATCTTGAATTCGATTGTCAAGAATCTTCCTTGTTGTAAGACGCATCTTTATGTGCACTTTTTAAGTTCTCTTTAATTCGATTGTCAAGAATCTTTCTTGTTGTAAACCGCATCTTCATGCACACTTTCCAAGATGTGTTGAATTTGATTGTCAAGAGTCTCTCTTTTAAAAAGTTGCATTATCATGCTCACTCCTCAAGAGTTCTTGAATTATATTGTCAAGAATCTTCCTCATTGTAACCCACATCATTATGCGTACTTCTTAAGATTTTTTGAATTCGATTGTCAATAATATTCTTTGCGATAAGCCGCATCTTCATGTTCACTCCACGAGAATCATTAAAATCAATTGTCGAGAATCTTCTCATTGCTGTAAGCGGCATCGTCATGCACACTCCCCATAAATATTTTAAATCATTTGTCAAGAATCTTCTCCTTGCGGTAAGTTGCATCGTCTTACACACTCTTTAAGATATATTGAATTCGACTATCAAGAATCTCCCTTGATTTTACGCAACATCGTCATGTTAAATTCATAAGATGTCATGACATCATATTATCAAGAATCTTTCTCTAGAAAGTTGTATTGTCATGCGCAACCCCTAAGATGTCTTGAATCCGATAGTCAGCAATCTTCTCTTTTTAAAAAGTCGCATTGTCATGCGCACTATCTAAGATTTCTTAAATCAAACAGTAAAGAATCTTCTTTGTGCTGAAAGTCGCATCTTGATGCGCAATTCTAGACATCTCTTAGAATACAATTGTCAAGAAGATTTTTCCAGCATGTTAGTCTCAAGTGTTATATTTAGGAATTTCTAGAGTCAAAATATCAAGATCTCTTGAAACTCGCTTGTCAAGAATCTTCTCCCAGTAAGGTGGACTTGAGTAACAATTCCTAATGTAATTATGAATTTTTAGAATTTTAAATTGTAAGATCTCTTAAAATCCATTTGTCAAGATTTATTTTTAGAAAGTCACATCTTTATGCGCAATGTTACTAGATCTTTTGAATTCCATTTGTCAAGAATCCTCTTTCCGAAGAAGCCGTAACTTCATGCACGATTTATAAGATTTCTTGAAATTAATTGACAAGAATCTTTTCTTATCTAGAAAGTCTCATTGTCATGCACAATTACCGAGGTTTGTTGAATATCATTTTCAAGAAGTTTCTCCTTATAAAAATGATCCTAAATAGTAATTCCTAATCTGATTAGGGATTCATTGAATCGAAAACCTCAAAGATTGTTGAAATCAATTGTCAAGAATCTTGTTCCAACAGAAGCCGCATTCTTATGCAAAATTGTCAAAGTTATTGAAAATTGATTTTCAAGAACTCCTTAGAATCTGATTGTCAATGATCTCATTTCTTAGAAAGTCGCATTCTTATGTGCAATTCTCGAAGGCTTCTGAATCTGTTCTTGAGAAGAATTTGTCCATATAGAAAGTTGTCTGTGTATGATGAATCTTAATCATGCTAGGAACATTCCAGATTTCGCAAAATTTATAGCTTTGTTAGGATTGTTGCAGATTTTCATGTCCTTTAATAGTCGTACTAAAGACATTTCTCCCTATAAGATGTGTATAAGACAGATGTCTGTACTTGGGGCATTTTTGGAAAATTCCTATGTGATGAGTATGCCATTTTGAGGTTCTCACAAACTTTTCCTAGTGGATCCATGAGTGAAGGCTCTAGTCCATATTAGGTTTGTTCTAGTGAGAAGTATGTCGAGACACCCAACACGGTGGTGTAGACCTTTCTCAAATGCAACAGATTCTAGGTAAGCGAAAACTCTTATGTCGTTAGGTGACTTTTTGAAAAAGTTACATTTGGTCTTTTAGTCTTTGTACTAGAGACAAATTTTATCGGATCGTTTGTCGGACTCCTAGATTAGACTAAGATAATTTTTCTAAAAATGCATCAAAACCCTCTCAGGTGAAAATTTAACTTGATAGTTAAAGATGGTAGTGTACCGTCATGGTATATGATCTTTTCATTTGTTAGAGATGAAGATAATAATTTATTTTCCAAATCCTTTATCTTTGGATACTAAAGTAATCTTGTGTTTGAACTATTTGTTCCTTCATCTTGGATATGATAGAAGTCTAAAAACCTCTTGTGTTTGAACTATTTATTCCCTCATCTTTGATATGATAGAAGTCTCAAAACCTCTTGTTTTTAAATTGTCCGTTTTCCTCATATTTGATGAATATAAGTCTCAAAAACCCTTTTTGTTTTAAATTGTCCTTTTTCTGCATCTTTGGTTGGATGGAAATCCTTGGTAAATCATTTGTTTGAATTGCCCATTTCTACATCCTTGGTATAATGTAAATCTCCAGAAAGTCTTTTGTCCGAATTTTCCACTTCTATATCTTTTATTAGAGCGAAAAGACCTTTGTCTAAATTGTTCACTTCTTTATCTTCTAGTGGAATGGAAATCTGTTGGGTCAAATTATTTTGACTAACGTTATTTTAATGATGTATTAGTAAAACTTTAATTAAGAATGAAGCTAAGCCGTCTAAATGTTTTTGTGCAGGTGCATCAAAAGTATGTTAAGTTAGACTTAGTTTGACACAGGCTAATTAGACGTGTTGCTAGTTACATGTGCAGTCTAACAGATACGTGGTTAGACGTGCGGTCTAACATATACGTGGTTAAACGTGCGGTCTAACAGATACGTGGTTGGATGTGCGGTCTAACAGATACGTGGTTGGACGTGCGGTCTAACAGATACGTGGTTAGACGTGCGGTCTAACAGATACGTGGTTAGACGTGCGGTCTAACAGATACGTGGTTAGACGTGCGGTCTAACAGATACGTGGTTAGACGTGCGATCTAACAAATACGTAGTTAGACGTGCAGTCTAACATATGAAAGTTAGACGCTGGTGTCTAATTCCTTTAGACAAGTCTGAAGTGAAATGTAGTTAGACGTGTTGTCTAACTTAATTAGACTTGGTGGTCTAATGGATCTCGCTATTAGATGTAGGCGTCTAACTTCCTTAGACTTGATAGTCTAATGAAGCACGTCAAATTCTTCGATTCAGAAGTTGCTTAAAGTTAGCATCCGTCTACCCATCATCAACTAGTTGTACGCTATTCCTGCTCTACTAATCCGTGCAGTCCAGTACGTCAGCTATCTGTACCCAATGAAAGAATGCCACGTACGCGAATATTCCTCCACTACTTGTTCAGTAAAGGATAGTTCCAGATGAATATCCGGTGCACTACCAGTTCGGTACGGCCATGATCCTTGTGCACAAAGCCTGCTGTATTCTTGTACTATGAAGGCTTTCCAATGGGCGCTTTCCACGTGTCCATCTAGAACATTTGACCGTTGGCATATGTCTTCTATTTATAGATCCTGAAGGACAACGGTCGATACACATCGTACAACAGAGAGATAAACAATTTTCTACAAGCGTATCAGACTTACTGATTTCACAAGCATTACTTGCTATCAATTTCATACTCTTGCATTTTCTGATTTGTATATCTTCAAGTTCAAGAGGAAATCAAAATCTGTCTAGCTGAGTGAAATTCTTAAACATATTGTAAGTTTAACAGAGCCTATTATGTTCAATAGATAGCTAGCAAGTAAATTATATTTGATTCAAAGAAGTATAATGAATCCTTTCGGTGGTTGGAAGAAGGGGTGACGTAGAAGAGTTTGCTCTGAACATCCATAAGCAACTTGTTGTGTCATTTACATTCTGTCTTATCTTCTTTCATTCGTTCGTAGCTTCAAACCTGAGCAAACGTTTCCGCACTTGAATCGCTTCAAGAGTTTGCAAGGGTTTGTGAAGAATAGAAAGTGATATTAATCCCTAACATGATTTTTATCAAACCGTTTTCCAGAAGTTGTCATCAATAGTTAAACCCGTGTCTCTATTAATTACACTGATCCTATCAAAATCCCCAGCAAACCTTATTGAAAATCCTTTAGTTTAGAATGCTAAGGTATGTCTCTTTGTCTGATCTGTCCATTTCTTCGTCTTTGGTAGGATGGAAGTCTCACAACCCTTTGGAAATCTTATAGCTTTTGAATTCCAAGGTAACTATGTTGTCGGAATTGTCCATCCCTACATCCTTGGTAGGATGAAAATCCATAGTTTTCTTTTGGAATTCCTCTCACTTTGAACGCTAAGGTATTTTGTTCAAAGGCCTAACTTCAAAAAAAGGGTAACTCGGCCTACACTTGAGTATTTGGCTTAAACAAAGGTTCAAAGTGTAACTCAATCGATTACCTACAAGGACAACCTCAGCCTGAACGTGGATAAAGAGGAAAATAGGTTGGTTTAACTTGCCAACCGATTTACCAGTTTTTCTAAAAAACCAAAATCCTAAGTTACCCTTGCCTAAGGGTATTTAAGAATGTTGCCTCATTAATTTTAAGATAGTGAATTTATTTTCTAAGTTTCACATTGATACTAGAGAGAGACATTGCTTGGAGAGAAAGAAACCAATTGAAGAACAGGTGGAAGGCGATTCTAGCGAGATTTATGTCTTCTCCGACGAGTCTGAGTTCATCTTCGTTCTTCAGTTTCTTTTGTCTTATTCAGGTAGACTCTTTTGCTTTAGTGATGTTATAGTTAATTCAAGACGTCAGTTCCGTACACCGACGTCGACGATCTTTTCATTCTAGTAGTTTTTTTAATTAAATTATGTTTTGAAGTTAATTGATAAATTGTTGTTATAATGTTGTTTGAATTATTGGTTAACCTAACTGCTAGAATCCTAAGATAGATAGAGTCTCAATGAATAAGAGGTTAGGTCTTGACTAGCCTCGTTTCTGAAAATTATATCGCCGGAATCTTCAACAGTTGGTCATTGAAGGAAGAACTGTCGATCACTTCTTCGATGATGTTGCAAAGGGCCTCATCAATGCAATGTTAGTGCAGTCGGAGCTCTGTAGGACGAGGAACACTCTTATGATGGACGCGGAGTCGATGCCTCGACAAATGACGAGTTATAGGAGGTAATATTCGTCTGTTTTCTAGATATATAGAGGCATCATCCTTGGATTCCTCTGTTCCTTGTTTCCGTTAGCTAAATGTCTCTTTAGGACATTCGTGAGTCTCTATCCCGATTAGTTCCAGCAAGTGAGGCGAATGCGAGGCCATATAGAGTCTATATCAAATATTAAAGGTCTGGATCGGGAAGAATATAGTGATCCTTTGTTCTTCGATGTTGGATTCCAAACGCGAAGAAGGCAACGACAAGGAGACGAGGATGGAACTGATTCCTAGGCAACCTCCCCTTTTTGTGTTTGGTCGGAGAATCTCTAAGCGACCGTGGCTTTGGAAACAAGCGAGACGGAAGCAAGGTTGAAGGAAGACGATGAGTCTCTGTTGCAATATTTCTTCTTTCTATTTTCCAATTTTCTGAACTCTTTCAGAATGTTCAAAGTGGCATATGCGTTATTAGTCCTTTTAATTTTGCTTAAGAACTCTAATTCAGATTTAATTTAATAATTCATAATTAAATAGGCCCCAAACTCTTTGTCTTGTGCAATTTTGACCTCAAACTTCTAAATTCGAATTATTTTCAAAGAATTCAAATTAATTTGATCCCTAGACTATTGCTAACGTCCAAATCAACCATCCAACTTTATATTTGTCAAATATTTTAAATAAACTTATAATTTCGAAATTTTGGGAAATTCTTAGGGCTTGTTTGATTCTTTTTATATTAAACGACCTTGTTTATTCAAATGAAGCCACCAAATGAGTTTAGAAAAATTCAGGGATGATCAAAAATATATTTTCAACAAAAACAATAATTCTCCATAATTTTTAGGCCCTTTTGAAAAATAACTTATTTTGAAATGCTCATATCTTAAGCTCTGTAGCCCGAAAAATTAAGAAATATTTGTAGCAAGTTAATACAATTAGTTTTGATCTCCTTGATATTTTTTTTAAAATTTTCAGAACACTTTCTAAAACACTTATTTTAGTAGAGTGATATAGAGTGTCTCGTAACCCTAAAGAGTTCCAAAATTGAGTGCAAAGTTTTTCTAAAAATACGTTCGACATGCACAAAGACTCTCATAATATTCCAACTATTTTGGAAAAATTCTCGATTTTGGTTATTGTATACTTCGAGACTCCAATTCCCTTTTTCTTTCTTTAATCAATATCCTGATATACTAGTGAAGCCCTTTGCGTATAAGGATTCACAATCAAGATCAACAAGAAAACCTTCAAACAAATTAAGAAAGCGAGAGTTCACATTGTGGTTCACATGTGTGCCCAAGGAGTGCATTCGAGTTTCTATTTCTTCCTCTTTAAGTTTAGGAAAACCTAATGAGAAACCTGAATCATATTTGGACTAAGTATAGGGTATTATATTAAATAGTCTTAAGACACGATAAATAGAAATCAATAGAATTTTAATGGATTGATGTAAAACTTTATTAGAATTTAATTAGAGCTATGAATACTCCTTCTAGATTAGAGACAATGTTAGGGAATACACAAGTAAAATAATTTTAAACTCAAAATGTAAATGTGTAACATACATTCACATACAAATGGTCAACTACATTTAGTAGAGAATATGCCACAAGATAGGCGCATGGGACATAGCTGTTGCAGCCCTTTCCTTATGCGTAACCAAGCACTAGACCCTTAATTCTTGAATACTATGTTTTCTTTCCTTTAGTTTTTTTAAAGTAAACTAAAGTGTCGACTATTAAACTCAACCGGATTACTACGTTTTTGAACAAGTACTAATCTGGAACCTGTATGGACCAAGTAAGGAAAAGTCAATGATACAGAACTCTATTTTAGTTCCTCATTTCAAACAGATAGGACAACATCCTATATGGATAGTTATCCTATCTATTTTTATGAGATTCAAGAGGAAGATGAGCCACGGGGTTCTATAGCATAACTTTCGTAGAAAAAAACTTTTTTCTAAAACTACATGAGTTGTGTTTACCATTTAAGTCCTTCTACGTGTCCTCTCCATGGGAGGAACACTCAAAATGATTGATAATGCATGGGATCGACCAATTTCTGATTGCATAAAACTCTCTTAAAGGCAGAAAATTCGAATGGACAAAACTAACTTAGGATTAGATCCTTCATGCCCTAAAACGAAAGACGTTTGGTGGACCCCAAAATTGGTAGACGCTTAAGATGAGAGAAACTCTCGTGCACACCAAGAAAAATACAAATTTCCTTTTTGTACGTAGAGGATAAAAGGAGGAGAATTAAACACGTACAAACTTCAAGGTAGAATTTAAAATAGTTGAAGGTCTAGGGACTAACTTGAACAAATGGACGTTCAGGAATCCGGACAAAAGTTATTCTAAAAAGATGAAGAAGGCATTTTTCGTCTTTTTTCTATCGTCTTCTGCCTTCACCATTTTCTAAAGCTACAATTGTGCATATGGATTCGTTGAATATTGTCAACTCGAGATGTCCTTAGAATCGCTTCGTCATTGCAGTCGTCCAACACTCACCTGGATGTAGATGGAATCTGGTGGAAGAACAAAGAGCTCCTCTATTTCCAGACCAGAAATAGTTTCTTTAGAATCGCCTCATGTCGAGTGAGTTCGTCTCTTCGAGAGCCTTACCAAGACACTAAGCTATATCGAGTAGAACTTAGGTTCATTAAAAGAGAAAGACAAGTTGAATCGAAGCTCCCCTATGGATCGGAATTCTGATTTGTCGGTTCCATTCACGATTCATCCTCTATTGCGGCTCCTTCTCAAATGAGTTCGAGGTCACTTGTTTCATAACATTACACCTCGATTTAGATTTCTCTTAGGCTCAAAGATGTTCTAGAGCTTTAATTTAAGAACTCTTAGTTGTTTCTTCTTCGACGGTTGAATTCTGAGAACTTTGGCGATGCTGATTGAGATTACGAAACAAGTATAGTCTTGACCTAGCCTCTTCCTAATCTAGACACACAAACCTATCATAACTTCAAGCAGCTAAGGTTCCACAAATCAAGAAATTTCAAACAAATATCGATTGAAAATCTAAAATAATGAACAAGTCAAACAAAATTCAAATTGATATTACTTCAATTCATGAAAATAATATAAATTTAATGTTATAAGGTTACAAGGGTGTTGAAACCTACCTTGAAGGGAGGAAGAAGGAACGATCACATAAACAATGCTCGTCGGAGAAGACAAGTTCTCATAGGAAACTACTAGAACTATTCTTCTTTTGGTCTAAGAACTCTAAGGTCACTCAAAGTAAGGTTCTCTCACTAAATGTTCACTAGAATTTAGCAAAATAGTTATACATCCCTCAATTAAACGAAGATTATCCATTATATACCCAACCTAGGGGTAACTTTGGAATATTTTAATTCTACAACCAGTAAATTATTCAATGAGTTAAAGCGACCTTCTTTCGCCCTCAACAGAGTTTTGGCTGAGTTTTATTTTGTTGGTAACTAGTCTAGCTACATTCTCTACTTTGCATGAATCTAAATGGTGAAGTGTAAATCATGTTATGAATTTTTAAAATTCACCCTTTTTCTAGTTTCGTTTCATATCTCCTATTTCAACTAAGACATCTAAAAGTGGTAACTTTTGACTCATGTCACTATTGAGGCTGAGCCTGGATGCATTGAAAAGGTATTTGTGTTACCTATAATTTTTGTCCTCCCTTTGAAGTATAAGATAAGCTGCATGTCCATGCAATTCTCAATGGAACATCGTTGGTCCCGAAATGGATAGTCTAGCTTACGGGCAACCTAGTGTAGGTTGTAGGATGAGCCACAAGTGCTACATGTCGTCAATATAGAGTTAACTCAAAGATATTTCCAATAGTAGTACAGTTGCACCAAATGGTCGAGTAGAACAAAATATATCAATTTATGAAGTCACACCTAGCTTTAGTTCGCTCCATGATTGAAATGGGTGTACTTACTTTGTATTGCTAAGTTACGTAGACCACTTTAGCCATAAAATGGAGACTCGAGAACGATGGCATTCCATAGGATGGTGTCTTAACTTTCTAACCATAGGTAGAAATTCAATTTTGAGGCCTTCTAACTCAAGTTATGAATTTTTAACCGTAAGCATGTTTGATTCAATCCTATTATGGACGCATTTTTTGTACCGTCAATTTCTCGTGGTTAAGAGCTTCATTCTGAAACAAGACTCGAAAGGATCTTGTAGAGGACTCTACAAGATTTCTAAATCGTCCAAGATCGTCTGAAATCATCAAGTGTAGAGACCTATGTGATTTATTGAAGTTGTAGGTCCTTATTGATCTTTCTTCTACCAAGAGATGCCAAATATGGCGCTTGTTGATGCTAGGATGACATCACTCTCGCATTTTTAAAAGGTTTTGGCATAGTAACTCGATGTTGACTTCCGTTGACCCAACCTCGAGTCGCTAGGTTTGTTTGGTTTTCACTCTTTTGTCCTTTTGAAAACCTTCTACACAAAATTGTAAATAACAATATTATACTCAAAATTTATAATTTTTCGAATCGATTAATCTGAACATATCAGGTCCTCCGAAATCTAACATTTTATGAAAAATTATGTTTGGATGCAAAAACAAGCCTTATAATGGTCGTTCTATACATTTTGCCAAATAGAAATATTATACTCAAAATTCATGATTTTCTAAACTTGTTAATCTAAAGGTGATAGATCATCCGAATTCCAAGTGTTTTCAAAAATTTGTGTTTAGATCACTTTCAAAGGAATAAGCAATAGTAATTTCTTATTTTTAAAAAATATGAAATACTTTTAAAAACTAGCTAGAAATTACTATTGCTTATTTCTAGCTAGTTTTTAAAAGTATTTCATATTTTTTCTCCCCCGATCTAATAATCAAATATGTTCATTATATCATACCAGGAATATTCATTTTAATAGGGTGTAAAAATGAGGTGTCTACAAAACTATTGCTTATATTTTGAAAGAAAAAGAAATTGAACTACCTTTGGACTTGATTCCTCTTCAACGAGGATATGTAGACAACCTATCAAATAAGTTTAGTCTAATTCACATAAAATCTTCTCTCTTTGAAGTGAAGAAGATCAAGATCTCTACAGTTGGAAATCATCAAGGACATGATGAAACGAGTAAGATTTAAGATTGACTCTTAAACAAAGTATTGTTTCAGGTGCAAAGCGAGTTTGAAAATCTCCTTAAATTTAATGTGAAGTAATACATGTGTTAGTTCCTCCTTTTGTCTTGCACATCGCTAAAAATAATCTTCTACACTCTTTAAAGCTACTGATATTTGACCATAATCTCAAAGTTAAGCAGATTAAGAAAATTCTTCAACTTCTAAGAAAAGAAGATGAAAATAGAGATTGACTTGATACTCTGAGCAACTGGGTAAAAAGAGTCAATGAGCAAATTATTCATCAAAAGGTTGAAGTAGTGAAAACATCACTAGACAATCTCTCTAAGTATGTTGATCTGTATGATATACCGATGATACTTAAACTAAAAAAACATAACAGAAATAGACAACAATTAATGCTTTAGTGAAGGTTGGGGATTTGAAATCACCACTATGAAATCTCGTTAGGTGTACCGATTCAGCCAGATACACACTAGTCGCTAAAAAAATAACATACTCAGAGAGGTTAAGGTTTTGAAATCACCGCTAGTCATTTTTCTAGGTGTATTGATTCAATCAAACACCCCGAGTATAAGATCACTCAAGTTCAGAGTTTTTAAGGATATCTCTCTAAAAAGAGCACATGGAAGCAAATAAAACTCTGAAATATTAGGCCCAAAAGACGACCAGCTCGAAAGATTAAAATCTTTATCAAGAGTAAAACTCTAGTTAGCAAATAACCATTTCTGAAAACAATTACTTGCATACAATTGGGATCTTACTCTATGTAATTCCCTTTATGTCGAGAAAAAGAAAAGTGAGTAAAAATCAAATTCCTCATAAATTGTCTAGAACCTTTTACGAGTCTTAAAACGATGAAACTGTTTTGATATAGATTTAAATACACAACGGAGGGGTCAAGATCTTCACTAACTTTTGCATCAAGAAAGCAAAATATCCTAGTCTTCACTAGGGGAATTTTCGAGCATGCATCAACTTAGCCTTAGGATAATCATAAGTTTCTATATCACGCAAATTTTAAACTACTCTAGCTTATATTATAAGCAACATTTTTTGGAAAATGCATCCGGTGTTCGTAGCTTTGAGCTAACAAAATGCATTCAAGTCTTTTGGTTTCAAACTAGTTGTGATTTGCATACGATTGAAAAGTTGAAATGCCCTAGTTCATACTAGGGACATTTTTTTTTGGAAAATGCATTCATTGATCATAACAATTGAGTTAGAAATGCATTTAATCCCTTCGGCTCTTGGCCAATCATTTATTTGTGCATCGTGAGATTGAAACACCCTAGTTCATACTAGAGGCATTGTTTCAAGGCATGCATAGAATCGTTGGAACACCACTAGATCCATACCCATATTGTATTGGTCCATACCAGCCAATATGAAGGAAAATCACGAGTGTCCTCAATCCATATTGAGAAGTTATCCCCCAGCACTGGTAGACACTGTCCTAAATCAAGATATATGCAATCTTTGAAACTTTTCTATGGTATATTGTCATGCCCGTATGAATTTTTCTTTTGAATCTTCGTAATATAAAACCTGTTCTTGAACACCGGTAACTCTCAAAAATCATCTTTTAAGATGTTATAACTAAAACATTAAGATATAGTAACGCTCTCAAGATGCACTCGGTCCTCTTTATTAGATCAAAATTGCTTGGATCTACAGTTTCACGTGTTAGATTCATCTAACGTGTGATTCTCTAGGACAATGTCAGGTCTCTTTGTCAAGACCTGAGATGAAGTCATAGAAGAACAATGGCATTATATATGTTTTGAACTTTGTTAGTCTCTTTTTAGATAAATAAAGTGTATGTGCAATTTTTCTTTACAATGAATGTAACCTAATAGATGTTCATGTAATTATGCTTTTATGTTGATCCCAATAGCGGGATTAGAAAATGACCAGCAATTCTCTCATCATCTCGCCCATATGAGAACTCATTGTTTCCAGGATTTCTATCATCATCTAATCGATATGAAAACATAATTGTTCACAACAATTTCTCATCATCCAATCAATATGAGAGCTCAACTGCCTTTAGTAGTCTCTCATCATCTCACTGATATGAGAACTCACTATTTCTAGTTGTTCTTCATTGTCTAGTAGATATGAAAACTTAATGTCTTCAGTAGTTTCTCATCATACAATTGATATGAGAACTCAATTGCCTTTAGTAGTCTCTCATCATCTCACCGATATGAGAACTCATTATCTCCAACAGTTCTTCATTATCTAGTTGATATGAAAACTCAATGTCTTCAGCATTTTCTAATCATCTAATTGATATGAGAACTCAATTGCCTTTATCTATCTCTCATCATCTCATCAATATGAGAAATAATTTTCTCTAATAGTTCTTCATTATTTACTTGATATGAGAACTCAATGTCCCAGCAGTTTCTCATCATCTGATCAATATGAGAGCTCAATTGCATTTAGTAGTCTCTCATCATCTCACCAATATGAGAATTAATTGTCTTCCAGGAGTCTCTCATCATCTGATCGATATGAGAACTGAATTACCTTTAACAATCTCTCATCATCTCACCGATATGAGAACTCATTATCTTCCAACAGTCTCTCATCATTTGATTGAAATAAGAACTAAATTGCCTTTAACAATCTCTCGTCATCTCACCGATATGAGAACTCGTTGTCTTCCAGTAGTCTCTCATCATTTGATCGATATGAGAACTCAATTGACTTTAGTAGTGTCTCATCATCTCACCGATATCAGAACTCGTTGTCTTCCAATAGTCTCTCATCATCTGATCGATATAAGAATTTAATTGACATTAGTAGTCTCTCATCATCTCACCAATATGAGAACTCATTGTCTTCCAGCAGACTCTCAATATTTGATCTATATGAGAACTCAATTGCCTTTAGAAGTCTCTCAACATCTCACCGATATGAGAATTCACTGTCTTCCAGCAGTCTGTCATCATTTAATTGATATGAGAACTCAATTGCCTTTAGTGGTCTCTCATCTTTTGATCAATATGAGAACTCAATTACCTTTAATAGTCTCTCATCATCTCACTGATATGAGAAATTATTATCTTCTAGTAGTCTTTCATCATATGATCGATATGAGAATTCAATTGCCTTTAGAGGTCTCTCGTCAACTCACTGATATGAGAACTCATTGTCTTTCATAGTCTCTCATCATTTTATCGATATGAGAACTTAGTTGCCTTTAGGAATCTCTCATCGTCTGATTGATATGAGAACTCAAATGTTTCTAGTTGTTCTTCATCATCTAATCGATATGAAAACTAAGTATATCATGTTCTCTCTCATCATCTGATCGATATGAGAACTCAATTGCCTTTAACAGTCTATCGTCATCTGATCGATATGAGAACATAGTGTCTTTAATAGTTCCACATTATTTGGTCAATATGAGAACTCAATGTCCTTCTCAGTTTCTCATTGTCTTGCCAATATGAGAACTTGAAATTTCTAGTTGTCTCTCATTATCTGATTGATATGAGAGCTCAATGGTTTAGCAACTCCTCACTATCTGGATGATATGAGAACTCAGTCTCTTTAATATTTTCTCATTATTTGGTCGATATGAGAACTCAGTCTCCTCAAATTGAAACAGTGTGTTATAGGAAGGCTTTCATTATTTCAGAATAAATGAAACATTAACAACCTAGACCAAATTCTCATCTTGACGTGAATACCAGTCAGCATGACTTAGTTTTTTACCTCTATCATCGATATAATTACTCGATCACCACGACCAGGTAATCGACGAAACATAAGATGTATTTGTGACTCATAGTTGTGAGTCTATTATTGATTGTCCTTGAATGTTTTACTACTCAAGAGGTATATCTCAAATTCACTTAATATGTAGGACTACCTAAAGATATTGCCTTGCAGGTTTTCACGAAGTCTCTATATACTAAAATTATTATTGAAGAATATCTTGCTATCATTCTTCATATGATCTAAATGCAATGGGTTTCTCAATCAATTATGGTGATCATTTCGCCTACGATTATAGGGACAATGATTCTCTAATTGGATGAGAGCTATCGAATACATACAAAAGTCATTAATGACTTTTTATTTGAAATTTGATCCACTTGCTCATCTAACCCCGACTCTCTAATCTAAACTTCACATAATCCACCACTTCAATTTTCTCAAGATTTTGAAATTTTTTGAAGTTTTGTGTAAGGCTCTAAGGTAAATTTTTGGATCAGCACAAAGTTTCCTAAGGAGTTCAGGAATATTCTCCAACTCACAGTAAGCTTTAATTCCTCTTGTAATTCAATTTACATATTCAAATTGAAATGTTTACATTTTAGTTCGACCAGTCTTCAATACTGTTTGATTATTTGTTTTCTTTATTTGAATTCGATCGCAAGATCATTTCAAAGCTTTCTACTGAATTCAATTTGAACAAATCAAGCTAAATCAAAACACCCAAATTTAATTTTGAAAAATTCAAAATCTGGTTTTTAATCTTAAGTTATAGCTCAAGAATTACAATTTGAAAAGCTTCCTAATATCGAACAATTTTAGATGAATTCCAATCAGTTTTATACATGTTTGTTTAAAAATAAAAATTTCAAAGAAAAATTCATTTCTTTAATTGGTCAAAATTGATAGTTATTGTTCATATTTCTGTTCTATTTGATCATAATATGTATAAGGAAGCTATTGTTAAGCTCCTTATACCATATTAAACTTTAAAAACCCAAAAATCCAATTTTTGTCCAAGAATTATCCACACTCGATTTGATCATCTTCCCGATCGAATGATGCTTCAGGATGATAATAATCGTGTTCTATGTGGGAAAATGAAACATCTGATGCCTCCGGATCAACAAACAGAGGTGTATAGCTTAATCATCAAACCTGTAGTTTGATGTTCTTGGCGTTTAACCGAGGATTTTGGCTTGATTTGATCTTTGACTAAGAAAATCAAGCCCTCCCCTACACCTGATTGAGAAATCTCGCATCTGAAAGATAAATCTTGACCTCGACCGAGAAGCCTCGCATTCGATCGAGAAATCTTGACCTTGACCGAGAAGCCTCACACACGACTGAGAAACCTCAACTTCGAGCGAGAACTTTGTCTCAGCTTGGCTTTCGATCGAAAAATCTAGCTAGACATGATTTTCGACCAAAAACCAGCGTGTGCGACCGAAGTTCAGTCTCTACGTTACTAGGCGCCCATACCCGTAGACTTCATGTTAAAACCAGCACAAACCTTCACGACCTGAATACCTACATAAGGGCTTGTTTGTTTGGAGATTTTTAATTTCTAACGGTTTTTTAACCATTTTTAAAAACTATTTTTAAAAAATTCGAAAAAATATAAAATCATTTCAAATTATA
Organism: Impatiens glandulifera; assembly: GCF_907164915.1. Taxonomy (NCBI): domain Eukaryota; kingdom Viridiplantae; phylum Streptophyta; class Magnoliopsida; order Ericales; family Balsaminaceae; genus Impatiens; species Impatiens glandulifera. The sequence goes on along the minus strand of NC_061866.1, from coordinate 16,682,160 downwards.
TTTAGAATATTTTCATAAAAATATTTTGATAAAGACATGTTTGAATTTATTTTTGAATTTTAATGCCTTACACCTATATTTTTTTAGGTGTTTCCTCAATATTTTTCGACATCAATCGTATATACTAGCATTTAAATATTATTTCATAATTTTAAATGCAAAAAAAACTTATATATGTCTAAAACTTGAAAAATAATTGATAAATAAAATATAATAAGAACCAAACTTTTAAATGATTAGCCAAAATTTTATAAATTAAAAATCGTTTTTTAACAGGTACAGATGATATAGTGCGAAAGTCCTTTATCGAGTATCATAAACATTGAATTCAAAAGAATCTCTGATTAAATATACGTTTATATACGTATACAATGATTTTAAATTAAAAATTAATTAACGACTCTAATCAAATTAATAATCTTTTAAATTAATTTAAAATGCTGATTTTTTTAATAAACTTGTAATTTGATTATTTTAAATCTAAAAGATTGTTTATAATTGATTATAAAAATTAATTATTTTTATAAATAATTTTAAAATATCAAAAATATATTTTTTATAAATCTTTAAAATAATGTTTTATTAAAATATTTTCAATACACAAACCGATGTTTTTCTTAGTAACATCTTGTTGAAGCTTTTCTGGAAAAGGGATTTCAAATTGCTACAAGTTTGAATGGCTAAAAATGGCTACAAGTCATTATTCGAACAAGGGAATTGATATGAACTCTTGTGAAATAATCAGACACTTGTTTGACTTCCTGACGGATGAGATCTAATCACTTAAACCCCATCCAAGGAGACCAATCCTAGATGTTCTATAACTTACTGGGAGCGGGTGAGGAATGTCTAAATTCAAAAACAATAAACTGGCAGAAAAGGGAGAAACTCAAATGGATGGTCTTATATTATAAATAGAGGCTTATGGTCATTCGATTATGGATTAAAATTGTAGGAGATCCTCTTATAGAAATAAATAGAGCCTTAGAACACTTGATTCGTAATCCGCCTTTAGCGGCCATTTGAAGCTTTATTTTTTTTTTTTTCTGTAAAGGTGACCCCGAAACTCTTTGTGATACATTCAATAGTTACATATAAGTATTAGGAACATTTCTCAACAGATTGTAAGTTCCAATTCACAATACAATACTAGTTCTTGATTCGACTTTATTGTTGAATATTTTGAATAATTTTATTTATTTATTTTTTGAATCGCAGAGACGTGTCTTTACATTTTATGTAATTGGTTGATTCAATTGTGTAGTATTATTCTAAACTCAACTTGGAAACTAACCATCTCGTTAGATTCCTATAACTCTTCCTAAATACGAATAGACAAAATTTGAATAAAAATCCAATTTTTTCTTGGATCATCATCTTGAGCTCTTAGGCGAGGATGATGATCCGGAAAATCCTAGCATTCAATTAGATTAAGATTACGCTTGCTGTAATTTAGTTTTAATGATAATTCATAAATAAATTTAAAAATTCCATCTCACTTATTAAATAAATTTGTGATTCTTCCCAATTTAAATATATTGGAATGATTATGATTAAAACAACTAAGTGTTACATAACTAGGCAATGATCTGAACTAAGAGCTTGTTGTGTAAACCAAGAAGTGTTGGAAGTTATCTCTCTACTCAATGTTTGAAAAGGCACTATCAAAGTTTTTTCCAACATCATGTGCATCTTGTCTTCCATTGCACTCCCTAATTTATTTGACCTACCAAAATTATGGATTCAGGTAAGGAGTTGTTCTTCAAGAAGCAGATGAAATCTCACTATCCATCCAAGTTCACTGACAGACACTTCTAAATAACACACCTGATGCATACCTCAACTTCCAGAGGACTTCTATTAAGATGTTTCAACATGAGCTTGAAGAAGACCAAGCTAAACAGGATCCTAATATTAGACATGTGGGACTTTAGGAAAACAAACAAATTCTTAATGATATGGAGATAAATGAGTCTCCTCACTCCTGTATTATTATATGTTCCAATCAAGGAATTCTCTGAATGTAGAACCAATGTATGCCAAAAAGAGATAAAGCTGTAAATAAAAAACTTGTAGATAACATTGTATCCTTTGCAGAGATCTAGACAATAGATTTTTAATTTGCTTGAAAAAATGAAATGAGAGGGTTTAATTCCTTTAATTCAGTGAATCCCATTTCATTAATTCTTTAAATTCTATATATTAAAGCTTATGGAATAATTTTTGCCAAGTTAATGAGAGATTTGTTGTTTTGCTAGTTTATTCTATAATTATATGCTATAATTATAATCTTAGAAAAATGGAATGTCTAGAGAATCATTCCATAATATGACCTGACCTATGTATGCTTCCAGAGTAAGTGTGTCTTACTTTTGTGCTACCTGTAAAGTGCAATAGAAGACAACACACATGTCCTCGTGACAATCGGGATTGTAGTAGGCCCATGTGAGCTTCTTCGCTGGAAAGACTTTGAGAGAGATATGAATGTGTATTGGATATAAAACAAAGTCCCTTTCAATAAACTCCAAACACATAAAAATACAAACCAATCTAATAATTGATCAAGCATACCATATCACAACTCAACTGGTAGAAACATCAAAAGTCCCCTCTTTACAACTTGGTAAAAAAACACTATGGTAAAATCCCCTTAATATACATTACTATTAGCGGTAACTTTCAATTCTAAATTCTTTTCTGAAACTAATATATACAAAATCAGTAGCAACTAGCTAAAGGTATCAGCGCCTTTCTCAACCTGACAATGACTCGTCGGAAAAGGCAAACGAGCAGTTAGAAGATTCATTTAAAACCATGTTCCTTGTTGGAGGAGGAGAAGGAGTAGACAAGTTTCCCTTCTTCAACAAATCAGTCTCCTGGCGCTGTTCATTGGGCCTGATCTCTTTGAGCATCATGACAACATCCTTCATTATAGGACGATCCTGGGATCGATTGCTGAGGCATAAGAAAGAAACCGCCAGTGTCTGGAGCATCTCATGCACTTGTGGATCGGCTCTTCCTCTTAGCTTATGGTCAAGAATGTCCACAGGATCCTGTTTGCTTTGCAAATAATCACGTACCCATTGAACTAGGTGGGCTCCTCCGGGCAGGGTCGGGTCTAGGGGGTGCCTTCCTGTCAAGACCTCTAATAATACCACTCCAAAGCTATAAACATCACTCTTCTCTGTTATCCTCTGCATCGAACCATGTTCTATATAAACCAAATAATGGAATCGTGATTAGTAAAGCCAGTTGAGAGTAAAGCCTTCCCTTTTATTTGTACTTCAAAAATACATACCTGGAGCCATGTAACCAAAGGAACCAGCAAGTTGAGGTTTTTGACTGTGTTTAGAAGAATCATTGTTGCTTGAGCCATTAACAATTCTAGCCAGTCCGAAATCAGCTAAATATGGCTCAAATCTAGAACCCAAAAGTACGTTCATGGCCTTCACATCCCCATGCATTATGGGCGGCACACAATCATGGTGTAAGTAAGCTAATGCATGAGCTACACCCAATATGATATCAAATCTAGCCTCCCATTCAGCCACTCCCTTTCCAGCTCCATGAAGAAGTGAGCTCAAGCTTCCATTAGGCAGATAATCATAGAACAACAATTTCAGGCTACGGTTTGAACACCATCCTAGCAGCCGGACTATATTTCTGTGTCGGATTGACCCAAGAGTTCGGATTTCTGATCCAAATGCCCCATCTTGTTCTGATGACCACATCTTCTTCACAGCCAGACTTTCCCCGTTTGATACTGCAACCCTATACACAACTCCAGAGCCTCCGGTTCCGATCACATTGGCCGATGTCAAATTCCTGACAATATCATCAATTGAGAATTCCATCTTCTGGTACAACGTTAGTTCCCAAGATTCATTTTGCAATGCCATGTTTTTCGCCACCCGGGCCTTTACCACCATGTAAATGGCAAGAAGGATAAGAACCGCACTGAAGCTGACTAGAATCGTCATCGCCAACTTCATTGATGACCTGGCATGCCCGGAAGGATCCATCTTGACCCCGCTGGAGAGTGCCTGGTTTCCGGCTAGATCGAACGTGGGCAACTTCCTGAAGAACGGGGTGTTGGGTATTTCGCCGGAGAAGTCATTGAATGACACGTTTAGAGAGACAAGATTCTGAAGACTGGTCAAGACATTGAGGTTTCCGGTTAGCTTGTTGTGTGAAAGATCCAAGATTCCGAGTTTGGTCAGGCCAGAGAATTCCGAAGGGATTTGTCCTGTAAACTGATTGCTGCTCAGATTCAAAGAGATTTCAAGAGCTGGAATTTGACCCAATTCTTTTGGTATATCCCCACTAAATCCATTGTTTCCAAGGTCTAATAACTGCAACTTGCTGCAAGATAGGATCTCAGATGGGATTCTCCCAGATAGTTGATTCTTCCCAAGATTCAGCTTTGTTAACTCAGTTAACAACGCAATACTTGAATTGACAACACCCGAAAGCATGTTGTCCGATATGTCGACGAATTGCAAGCTTTGGGGCAGAGAACCGGGTAAAGAACCCATCAGAGAATTAGAATGGAGATCTAGAAATTCAAGATTCCCACACCCCGACAAAGAGTTAGGAATCTGACCCAAGAAATGATTGTTGCTCATATCAAGAAAGTTTAAGTTTTTCAAATTTCCAACCTCCAATGGAATAGTACCGGACAACCGGTTCCCATTCAACCGGACCCTATACAGATTTGTGCAGCTCCCTATATCAGGCGGCAAGAAGCCCGATATATCATTGGAAAGCAGAAGAAGTTTGGTTAGATTTTGAAGTGAGAAAATCTGCTTCGGAATTGATCCGAAGATAGTATTGTAAGAAAGATCAAGAGCCTCGAGATTCTTGCACTGAGAGATGGAACCTGGGATTTGGCCTGTGAGCTTGTTTTGCCATGCGAAGAACAGAGTCAAGCTCTTCATGTTCCCGATTCCAGACGGAATTTCACCAGAAATGTTATTGTTGTCGATTTCCAAATGGGTCATGGCTACGCAATTGCAGATTTCAGAAGGTATAGTACCTGAAAGCTGATTAACACTTAGTTGAAGCTCTTCAAGGTTCTGCAGACTTCCGAAAGTGGTCGGAATGCTTCCGGTAAGAAGGTTCTCTGATAAGTCAACAAGGGTCAGCTCTCTACAATTTCCAAGCTCATCTGGGATGGAGCCGACAAGCGAATTCTGCCATAGGAGGAGACTCTTGAGCTTTAGGAGCCTCCCTATTGAACTCGGAATTGATCCCGACAAAGAATTCTGGTACAAGTAGAGATATTTGAGCTCGCTGCAGTTCGCAATCTCTTCTGGGATCAAACCGGAGAGCATCGCAGTGTAGATAGCTATGGTTTCAATCTTCTTCAGCTGGCCGATTGAAGAAGGGAGGTTTCCTGAGATGCCAGTCTCCGCCAAGCCTAACATGACCAGATTAGTGCAGTTTCCAATTTCCATTGGCAGCTGGCCTTTCAAGTTCTGATTTCCTCCTGCTCTCAAAATCTCCAAATTTCTCAATTTCCCAATGCTGTTTGGAATCTCACCGCTCAGTTGATTATCAAACAGTGTGAGAATCCTTAAACTGGATAAGTCTCCAATCTCAGATGGGATCCCTCCTTGAAGAAAGTTTGTGTTGAGTGACAGAGTTTCTAGATTTCTCAGAATGCAAAGTTGGACTGGTATTTCGCCGGAGATGGAATTATCACTTAAATCGAGTAGAGTTAACTGACTGTATTGCCCGAGTTCAACTGGGATTTTTCCAGTGAGGTTGGCGGAGGCGAGGATGAGAGTGTTCAAAGATGTGAGTGGCTGAAAGGTTGAAGGTAATGGACCCTGTAAGTCTAGTAGTTTCAAGGTTATTTTAGTAACTTGGGAATTGGAATTGCATTGAATTCCAAACCAATTGCATGGGTTATTGTCTGATGGGTTCCATGAATGGAGCGCGTTTGAAGAATCGTTTAGAGTGTTCTTCCACGTTAATAAAGCTTGAACTTGTGTATCTAAAGAGTAAACATAGTTGAGAGAGACAAATGAGGTGAGGAGGAGGATGAAGAAGAAGATATCCCGTAAGGGAGCAGGCATTGCTGCAGAGAGAAGATAGAGAAAGTGAAAGAGAAAGTGAGAAGGAAGAAGAAGAAGAAGAGCTACTGTTTTTCTAGGAACTGTAAGAGAGGGAGAAAACCCATGATTGTTTATAGAAGAAGAAAAAAGAAAGAACAGATCATTAACAAGAGATCTGGATCCAAAACCCAAACTTCACTTTTGCTATTTTTTTTATTTCTAAAATGATTTGGAGTTGTTGTCCTTAGCTGACATGGTGATGCACATACATATGGATTTTCCTTACTCTATCTCCCTTGTTGTCAAACTCGGGTGCTGTTAGTTGGCTCTTACTTAGGAGTATAGCATGTAATCCGACCGGTGACGATTCACCGTATTTATTTTTTCCCAATTGTCTAATTGTTTTGGAAACATTAATAAATACTATTAAATATATAATATTAAAGATATATTAATTTAATTTTGTATATTTTAAAGAATTTTAAATTTATATTTTTATAATAATATAAATTTTATTTTATAGACAATTATAATAAAAACGGTATCTCGCAAAAATAAAAAATAAAAAAGAAGGTGTTATAACAGAAATACGAGATGACATAAACAATAAAAATGACACGAGTTTTAATGTAATTAGCATGTATCCCGTGTATTTGCACGAGTAATAATATAAAAAATAGTGAAAAAAATATTACGAAAAAAATGTTTATGGTGGGTCAACCCACAATCCGACTCAAGTATTCATTTACTCTCACATATATATCCAAATTAAACACAGCTCTCGACCCGACAATCCAGACACTTTAAAAATTAAGAAAAATTATATATTTATATATTAGTTAGTTAAAAAGTTGAACTTATATTGTTAAAATGTCTCGCGTTTATCAAATTTGGTGTTGGATTTAAAATATAAAGTGTTATTATCCTAGTTGGTTAAAGGGTTGTACTTGTTTTGTTAGGTTGCAAGTTCAAATCATACCTATAGCATCAACCCACAATCCGACCCAAGTATCCATTTACTCTCACATATATATCCAAATTAACCACAGCTCTCGACCCGATAATCCGAACACTTTAAAAATTAAGCATAATTATATATATATATATATATATATAGATTTACTAAGTTAAAATTTTGTTACGTTCACCTAAAAAAAGAATATTATTAGGGAGATCAACACAAAGATTATATTAGTATGTAGTAGAGTTATGACACAAGTTTATATAACACTTGATCTCTCGAAACCTTAACAGATACAAAATTGAGATGCTCTCAAGATAAAGATTTCAGTTTTCTACCGTGTCAAGATTGCACCTTTAAACAAACATCAAAAAATCATAGTGAAGAGTCTCCAAAATATTGTTTCATAATTGTATTACCATAACAAAAGATTAAATTTCTTTTAATGTTTATCTTATTTCCTTGAATCAAGATTATACACTTATTTTGGTTTGGTTGAATATTCATTTTATTTGCACCATCAATTCAAGACCACTAGGGAAAAGGAAATGGCCGCATTGTGAAAAGTAATCACTAGATATTAATACATGTTAGTTCAATTCCTAATTAACTAAGGGATAAGGAAAAGACTTGGAAATGGTATATGTTTAGTTTTACTACATGCCAATAGCTAGCTAGTACATTGCCAGCCAGCCTAGACATGGTCCATGGTGTGATGTTGCCACCCACATGCATCATCTTACTTACATATCCCCACCTAGAAAGATATCTAGAGAGAACAAATATTCTTAGCAAAGGGAATAGGATGAACAACAAAAGATTAACAAATTAAGTAGACATGAGTGAAGCAACAAGAGGGAATTACTATGAAAACAACAATTGATATATGTCTTGTTAATTACTATTATCCATTAGAATTAGGGATTAAGGTATAGTTTTTTTTATAGGGATCTGAGTCACCTCCTCCTTACTATCCATCCAAATTTAAATGTTTAATTTCAAATTCTTTTACTAATTTTGTAAGTAAAAATATTATTTTATTATTTAATCATATCAATCGAAATAAACCACTTTTTTTATTCAGTTTTATTATTTTTATAAAGAAAACTAAAATATATATATTTCAAACTAACCAAACAAGTCTTTAAAATTGATGGATGGGGTTGCTTGATTTGACTTATTTGGATTAATCCAGCATCATATATATTAAACTATTATTTTTTTCTATTAAATTGTTTAATTTTTAATGAGAACACAGTTAATATACCTTGAGATTTATTCTTTATAATATTTTTAAACAAAACATTTTAGTAATTGTCACATAATCCACTTCAATTATAACAAATAATTAAAATTTAATCAACTTGATTTAAACCAATATCAAACAAGTCCTTAAAGAGTAGTGAGTTGCACATGGAAAGTGATCGGTATTAAAAAAACAATTAAGCACTTTCTTAAAAACAATATAACCTGCAAATCTAGACAGGCTGTCGGGTAAGCTTTACAGTAAGGTTATTTTTTAATATGTATTCTTCCCAACTAATTATGTTTATTAATATGAGTTTAATCAAAAATCAACGTCAAACTCATCTACTAATATAAATAATAAAGGATTGTGAAGAAGCTAATAATGTGAAGTGGATCATATATAGATCTGGCCGTCGTGCCATGATCACTTGTTTGGATTTAATAAACATGGTGAGGTCACGAGGTTTTTTTATCTGCTAGAAGTGGTTCGATCTATATAGTGAGTTGTACTTGGATGTCTACATACTCATACTCATACTCACACTCATACACAAACATATATATGTCAAATTAATAAATATTAATTTATTATAAAGTTTTATTCATATACTTTTGGTGTCCATTTGGATTTGGGTCTTATGCACCCAAGAATGATTGACTCGATCCAAACAAAAAAGATTTTGAGTTGTTTTGATATTTGATGAGATATGGACACATATTCTTTTCTCCTCACATGAATAAGTAAAAACTAAGAATGTCGGATATATCTATATGTATATTGTTATTTGGGTAGTAGATGTCTTTCAAGGTGGAATATTCATTCATATCATATTATGAAGGAGAACACTAAAACAAAACTGCTAAAAATAACACTCGCCATCAACAACATTAATTTCGTTAAAAAAACTATTTAACAACTTTTTTTAACAACATTTACAACATTCGTAACTAAAATTGAAAATATACACCAAACATTTCAAATATACTATTAGAAAATTACAATGTCTTGTACAATAATAGTTCCAACAACATTTGTTCAAAACAAAATATAACTTTTTTCTGTAAAATTGTAACTAACCATAATTAATATAAATATGCAATATGTTTGTAACCATAATTAACAATTCAACATTTCACAACTGTGTTTGTAACTAAATTTTATTCAAATTGGTACTAAATTATGTAATGCAACACTATTTGCAATACAAAGTATACTTAATAATTTAAAATATTACAATATAATTTACAATTTTTTTATGTAACAATATTTATAATATTTTCGTTAATATATATATATATATATATATATATATATATATATATATATATATATATATAATTTGTATTATCCATTGCAAATCTATTTATATAAGTTTATTTGTAATAGTTGTTTTACATTTTATTTAGAATACCTAAAATATTTATCGTACATTTTTGTAACTTTGTATACGCTTCTAAAAATTAGAGTGCATAAATGACTTCTGACACGACAACATGAAACTTTTAGGCTTATGTTTTTGAATAAACTAGAGTATTTCCTTATAGATGTCATAGCGGGGGAAGTTGAATTCTAGTCTTGGAGCTCTATTCTGGAATCTCAATTCAGTCCTATAGCTCATGGTCTATCTTAACACAACAAAAAGATTGGTTGTAGGCCTTCTCGAAGAACTTCCAGAAAGCATTGCTTCCTTCATTCATCATAGATTGGTCTCATTTTATCATTTGTTATAATAGAGACTATTGCAAATATTCCATCTTGCTCCCACCATGAAAAAGGTAGACGAATCAAACCTTGGAATGATGTCTAACAAGATAAATTGGGTATCCATGGCTATTTTATATGGGATAAAAAAATGTATATATATTCTCCAAGGCCCCCATCTAGATCTACTATCTATCTTCGTAGTTTGGTATGTGTAAGTTATACTAGCCTTACAACTAGTTGGAGTTCCATTAAGATAAATGTAGCATTCATCTTCATTAGTTGACATAAATGTTCGTTCAACCAAAACATTAACTGTTTAGTTATCGAAAGTATATAGATAAACTTTCCAATGCCTTCCTTTTATGGTCCAATACCTTATGACGGACCTGGATAAACTAACTAAATATTATCTCACTGTCAACCATTTGGTGGTTGAGTCCAAACTCATTTTCTGAATGAAGCCTCTTTCTGAGTGAGCGTTGTGCTCTATCTCCTCTCTTTCGCACCCTTTCTTGAGTGCTATGTACACGATTTCTTCCAATTATAGCTAATTTCTTTATTTTGTTCGATAAGTATCTCCTTATTAGCTTAGAGTAACCCATAAATATGCCTTATGTTTAATTCTTGATGAGTAAGCCGAGTTCTTCTTACTTGAAATGAAAGGATTTCTACCACCAATAATCTCACTTGCTAAGACTTTACTTCTAGGATTGCACTTGAAAAGACCTCTAGAGAGAGAGAGGTGAGTAAGGTAATTTTCTTTGTGCAATATGAAATCAATTCTTTTGCATAAATAAACTAGCTTTAGTTGTTAAGCAAACTTGGTTCTTTGGGCACTACAGTATGTCGTGGATTGATCATGACGAGAAAATAAGATTTAATTCCATGTAACAAACCTGTCATTGGTCGAAAAACCTTCCATTGGTCGAAAACCAATCCAAGCGCTCGATTGTGATCTTGAATAGTGTCTTTCCTCGGTCGTGGTTGACGCGGAAAGGGCGAGTACATTCTCTTGGTGACAGTGTGCAACAAATTCCTTTCTTTGGTCCTAGGGTGAAACATGTTCGTTTCCTCGGTTTGCAGCGTGTAGCGGTGCCTTTCCTCGGTCCTAGGCATGCAATGTGTTTATTTCCTCGGTCCTAGGCGTGCTGCGGCTCCTTTCCCCGGGCCTGGGCATACAATATGTTCTTCTTTTACGCAGTAGGTTCTTTTCCTTAGTTGGCAATGAGCAACATGTTCATTTCCACGGTCCTAAGTGTGTAATGAATTTCTATCGGGTGTAGAAAATCATCTAGCAGAAACACACATCGGTCTACAGTGACATCTATCGGGTGTGAAATATAGCCAACAACGGGTTTCTAATGGTCGGATGCACCATCAACACACATCAACAACAAGGGTCGGCTATCGGCTGAAAATTGGCTAACCAACAAGAGAGTTTTCGGTCGGATGGGATTGGGAAAAATAGTCAGGAGTTAGATTTTTTGGGCAGGTGGAAAATGTAGGAACATTAGGTGAAAATGAGGCTCTCTCCCGGTCGGATGTGTCGACAAAACTAGCTAAGCGCAATATCCAGCTAGTTTCATCGGTCGGACGAGCTCTGTAGCATCAAGAGCTCTAAAAGCGTCGAGAAGGGGCCAACTTCAATGCGCGTTGGATATCCTCAGTTTGCTGGCATCCACACTCACTCCAGCATGCATTTTTCTCGGTCGGATGTATATTTTGCTCGCCTGCAGGTCCGTTTCCTCGGTCCTAAGCGTAAATACAAAAGAATGTTTTCTGCCTTTCGATTTTTAACTTAGGTCTAATGATTCTAACTACATGGTGGTCAAGATTGGCCTCAAATTTACCAAAATTTGAGGAATTGTTAGTTACATATATATATAATATTATATAAAAGACAATCCTAAAACCTAACATCAAGAAAATGTAGATTTATTCATGCAATAGAATAATTATATATTTTTTGAGTACTTGGCTAGATTTTAAGGGTTTTTTAGAATGTTTTTAGGCCAAAGGTATTCAATATTAAATTCTAATTCTTCTGAGATCATATGTTCAAAATGTTTATTAAATGTTTTTAGCCCATAAGACTCCAAATTCAAACATGAATTGGAAGTTTTTGATTGAGAGTCATTAAAATGGTCAATTCAAGGTCCGATTTTAGTTTTAAAATAATTCTTTTTTGGGTAAAAAGACCCTTATTTACATATCGCTTTCTTATTTTTTTGTTTTTTATTTATATTATTTACATGAAAGATTATATTACAGTATTTACATCATAAGAATGCATAAATTTAGATAAAGAACAATAAGAGCATGCAATCACATAAAATGAATTGAGAAGTGTAGACACTCAATTTTTACGCCCTGAAATTAAAATAAATTTGCACGGTCCAATATGATGATCATACTTGATTATTGGACCGGGGAATCAAAAAAATCAAAAGTACTTTTCAAAATTGACTCGGAATGACCCTTAAATAGTACTCCAAACATCAATTTTGAAATATGCTTGAGCTTTAGATATTTTCATACGTTCAAAATGATCAATTTGAAAAATTATGAACTTTGAGTATAATATTTCTATTGAACAAAATGTACCAAACAACCAATTCGAGGCTTATTTGTGTGTTCAAACGCCATTTATTATAAAAAAATAAAAATTCGAAAGACCTGATACGTTCAGATTAGTCGGTTCTAGAAAATTATGAATTTTGAGTAAAATATAGTTATTTGTAATTTTGTGCAAAAGACCTTTAAAAGGTCAAAAAGGTCGAAAACTAAGTTGAACTGGGCGAGTCAATGAGTTTGATCACGTGCCTTAAAAGGATTCAAATGCAGACATTGATGGCATGTTGTCTCAAGGTGCGGATTATTTGAAAACGCCTAAATGAGTGTGTTTGGCGCTTTGATTTGCTGAAGAAATCTTGCAAGAATCAGCAAATTAGAAAATCTATCCAAATCGCTATACTCAATAAAATTAGTTGATCTTGGATGATTTAGAAATCTTGAAGAGTACTCTACAAGATTCTTTTATATCCAAAATTGAGTCCAAGCTCTTAACCCATCGAAATTGGCAATACAAGATGATGTGACCAAACCGAACATGTCTACGATGTATAATTTATTACTGAAGCTATAGTTCCTCGAATTTGAATTGTGACATACGGTTGGAAAGCAAAGACGTAACCTGTCGAATGGAACAGATCCTATGTCTTCATTTGACGACTAAGGTGGTCAATTCGACTTGACAACCCGATGCAAGTTCACCCATTTCAATCTTGGAGCGATTTGAAGCATGATGTGACTTTAAAAAATCATCTATGCACTGACTTGACCATTTTTTTCAAGTGATATACTATTGAAAAGATATTTGATTTGGTTTATGTTGGGTCAAATTATTTTGACTAAGTGTCAAAGTATTTTGACTATTGGAATTTTGATGATGAGTGTGTATAAAACTTAATTTAAGCCGTCTAATCATTTTTGGTGCAGGTGTATCGAAAATATGTTATATTAGACTAAGTCTAAATGAGGTTCATTAGACTGATTGACCATTAGATACATTGAGTTAGACGTACAGTCTAATAGATACGTAGTTAGACATGCAGTCTAAAAGACATTGTTCGACGTGTAGTCTAACAAACACGTAGTTAGACGTGTAGTCTAAAAGATATGTAGTTAGACGTGCAGTCTAACAGATACGTAGTTATACGTGTAGTCTAATAGACACGTAGTTAGACGTGCAGTCTAACAGAGACATAGTTAGACGTGCAGTCTAACAGACACGTAGTTAGACGTGTAGTCTAACAGACACGTAGTTAGACGTGCAGTCTAATAGATACATAGTTAGACGTGCAGTCTAATAGATACGTAGTTAGACGTACACTCTAACAGACATAGTTAGACGTGTAGTCTAACAGGTGTAGTTAGACGTGTAGTCTAATAGATACGTAGTTAGTTGTGCAGTCTAACAAGCGTAGTTAGACGTGCAGTCTAACTGATACGTAGTTAGACGTGCAATCTAACACACATGTAGTTAAACGTGTAGTCTAACATAGATGCAGTTAGACGTGCAGTCTAACAGATACGTAGTTAGACGTGTAGTCTAACGTATGAGAGTTAGACGTGCAGTCTAACTCCTTCAGATTAGTCTGAATGGAACCGTAATTAAACGTGTCATCTAATCCCATTAGACCTGGTGGTCTAATGGATCCTGCTATTAGACGTGGGCGTCTAATTTCATTAAACAAGATCGTTTAAGTGAAATACGTTTAATGCCATGCTTAAGAAGTTGCTTGAAGCTAGCACACGTTTACCCACGATATACTAACTGTACGCTACGCCTGCTCCACTTTCCAGTGAAGATTAGTACGACAGCTAGTTGCAACCAATTGATTAATGGCACATAAGCAAATATTCTTCCCACTACTTGTTTTTGCAAGAATATCCTAGATGAATATTTGACGCACTACCAGATTAGTACGGCCACGATCCCAATGCTCAGAGTTTACTGTGTACTATGGAGGCGTTCTAATGGAAGCTCGCCACATGTCATTATGGAAGATTCGACCGTTGGTACCTACTCCCTATTTAAAGATCTTCAAGGACCAAAGATGAATCATCGATCTATCGATATACATATTTATCAATCTACGCATACAAATTGATATTCTAAAGAGCTGCTTTCTTGCTTTACTGTGTGTTTTTCAAGAGAGAGTTAGAATTAAAGCATTGTTTTAGCTGAGTGATATACTTCATCATATTGTAAGTTGAACAAAGTCTGTTCTGTTCAATAGTGAGCTAATAATGCGACTGTATTTGATTCTAAGAAACTTATAGTGAATCCTTCCGGTGGTTGGAAGAAGGGGTGACGTAGGAGAGTTTGCTCCGAACATTCATAAATAAACTGTTGTGTCATTTACATTCTGTCATCTTCTCATTCTTGGTTTTTAGCTTCAAACCTGAGAAAACGTTTCCGCACTTGAATCGTTCAAGAGTTTGTAAGGGTTTGTGTTGAATAGAAAGTGATTTAAATCCTTAACATGTTTTCTATCAAACTGTTTTCCCAAAGCCTTCATCAATAGTCAGACCCCCGTCTCTATTGATTACGCTGATCCTATCAATTGGTATCAGAGCTCTGTTTCTATTCTCAAGCCTACACTAAGAATGTCGACCATAACCAAAGACTCCAGTGCTACCGCAATCCCTACTTTCTTTAGAGAAAACTATATCTTGTGGAAGAAGAGAGTTCGTGCTCATCTCTCTTCTCTTCATGACAATATGTGGAGTTTCATCATAGATGGTCCTATCAAGATCGATAAGGAGAAATCCGAATGGACCAGTGAAGACAAGAGGAAGAACAACCTCAACAACATGGCTTTAGATGTTCTATACAGATCTCTTGATGATAGTATGTTCAACTACATCATCGAGTGTGATACTGCTAAGGAGATCTAGGACAGACTCACTTAACTGTGTGAGGGCAATGAGTAAACCAAGGAGAACAAGATTATGGTTGCCACTCAACAGTTCGACAGCTTCAAAATGCGTCCCGGAGAAACGATGAACGAGTTCGACACAAGGTTCAGCCAGATTGTCTCCATTCTATCTATCCTTGGTAAGACCTATAACAACAAGGAGTTTTCTATTAAGGTCATGCGTTCTCTTCCAAGGGAATGGGACATAAAGATGATGGCTATGAGGGAATCCAAAGATCTCAACAAGATCTTGCTCTTCGATTTGTTCGCTGATCTCAAGGCCTATGAGTTCGAGCTGAACTCTAGGATTGAAGAAGATCAATCCACATCCATTATAATTGCCAAAGCGTTGGTGACTTCTGAAGAGCATCATGCCGCTCCTGACGTGCATATAGTATCTCAACAGTGATGCTATGTCTCTCTTCGTGAAGAAGTTTGGCGACTTCATGAAGAAGAGAAATTCTAACTCAAGCTCTTCAAATTCTAATGATAATAAGAAATCCAAAGTTAATGTTAAGTGTTATAACTGTGGTATTTTAGGTCATTATCAATCAAAATGTCGGAAGCCGAAGCTTGAAGAGAAGAAAAATGACAATGAAAAGGAGCTGAAGGCTCTTATGGCAGGTGACGGGAAGAACAGAAGAAACCACCGTGATTCTTACTTCTCATCCAACGATAGTGATGAAGACCAGGTGGCTTGCTTCATGGCAAGAGAAGAAGAAGAAACTCAGGAAACTGAGGTATTTGAATTCTCTTCTGAAAAGTTTTCAAGGGAACAACTGGTAGCTGCACTAGTTGACATGGTCATAGAGTACAGAAAGCTAATAGAGTCCCTAAATGAAATAAAATCTTTACCCAAAGACCCTCAACCAGTTTTATTTCAAACTCAAGAATCAATTTTTTTTGAAAAATAAAATAGTAGAGATCTCATCTAAGAATGAGATGCTCAAGGAACAGATTCAAACTCTTTCTGCTGAAAACAAAAGGCTAAACTATGTCGTTAATGCTTGGACAAGGTCTGAAAAAGCTGTCAAATATCAGATTCTGTTAAAACCTGTTGGATCTAGATCCAATTTAGGATTTAATGGAAATGACCCAAACCGGTCCTGCAAAAGTCAAACTCAGCTACCAACAAGCTTAAGCCAATAAGCTTTGTTAAAGGGAGTTTAACTGATATTGAATCTGATCCCATTCATGAAGAAGTAGCTTTGAAGAATGAAATAACTTATGTTCCATTGACTGTTAGTTGGCTGAAAAATAAGTTAGAAGCAACTAGCAAGTCTGGAAATCTAAAACCTGACTCAAAGTCGAGGAGTTTTAAAGGAAAATCATCTTCAAAAGCTAAAGGATCAGTGACTAGCAGGAAGGCGTATGCTAAGTCAAAATCATACGCATTAATCACAACACAAAATGGGAAATCCATTAGAATATCTCAAATATTGATTCCTAAGGGAATAATTGATCGAGGACCCAATTGAATGTGGGTACCAAAGTTTGTAAATAGTTTCTTGTGTATGTGATGCAGGAGAGTTGCAGGAAGGAAGCATGTAGAATACTCTTCTGAGTATACAGTTTAGAAGATCAACAATGGTCTTTTCCATTCCAGAGGACTAAGTGTTTTTATGTTTTAAAAATATTTTTGATCCTAAGGACCTCAAAACATTTGTTTAGTCATTTTGTACATGCACAAAATGAGAAGGAGAATTTATTTTGGAAATAAAGATACACTCAGACAAAATGCCTTAATCGGTCTATTAGACGGGGTCGTCTAAGAGAAAGAGCGTGTACTTAGTCGTATTTTTGCTCACACTCTATGCATCTAAGTCTGTGTGTCTTGGTTAATAACCTGCGCGGTTAGACGTACACGTCTAATAGACATTAGACGTTTTTACGTCAAGAGCAAGTGGATGCTCACTTCTAACCAAACACACGTCTAAGACGTGTTGTTCATGCGTAATTAAACGTCGATGTCTAATAGACGTTAGACGTTTTTAAGACACGTGATTAGACGCTTGCGTCTAATAGACCCATGCATCTAATAGACGTTCAAATTTCATAGGTTGGTGTAAGTAAGAAAAACGTCTAACTACGTGTGTAGTAGACTGATCAAGGACAACTGTCCCACGTGAGGCAATATTTAATTTTCCCCCTCAAACAGAAACATAGTCATCTCCGAATAACATTAAGAAACGTGTCTTTCAAGTTAAGAGACAATGACTAATATACCCTCAAAATAATGATGACTAATTGGAAAGGACGTCTAATATTAATTGATGGGCCATACCCCTAGGAAATATGACAGTTATACTTTGCGACTCTTGGGAGTCTATATTAGGAAACTTTTGCATAAGATTGAAAGCTTTTTCTCACTCAAGTTTTCTAAGAACCCTAGATTTCTTCGATTTTCTCTCTTAGAAACCCTTATTTATCTCGTGTTTGTTCGTATTCTGTCGAAAATGGGAAATAAGAGAATCACACTCGGTCATTGTACTCTACAAGTTGATTTTCCTTCCGTCTACACGTTCGATCAACAAGATTGGTCGAAATGTTCAGAACCCTTGAATATTCCGGTCTCGGAAAGTACCTTGACGGGCCGTTCATATTCCATGAAAATGAAGTAAGGGAGTTTTTCAAATCGGCGATGATGGTCGGCGACTCTATTGCGGCAACCGTGAATAACACCGAAATCTACTTCAACGAAGCTGTCTATGCGGAGTTCTTCGAACTTCCATTGGAGGGGCACACTTTCAACTTGAATATGCCTTCTGCTGTCACGGCAGAAATGAGGACGGTTTTCTCCACCGATGGCTCGGAGATTCGACTTAACGGGAGCAAGAAGGCTCTAAAACCTCAGTTTATTTTGCTGAATGACGTAGTGGCTAAAGCGCTTTAAGGGAAGGGGGGGTGTTTCCATTTATACAGTCAAGATCGTTTTGAATACATATCGACCATTTCAAAAGGGATTAGGTCAATTGGGTCTCAACTTTGTTTCAGAATCTTTTTTTTGCGATCAATCAGGAGAACAAGGAAATTGTAAACTTTTCTGCTCAACTAAGTCGATTGTTAGAACATTTGGAGGTCCTCATGGGGGATTCGGAGCCGATCAACTCGACCAGGGTGTTTATTGTCTTCACCTTCGCCAACACCCTCGTCAGAATGAAGAACAACAAAGAAACGCTCTCTAGAGCTTTAAGCCAACAGACAGGAGGAAGGTCTGTTACCCGTTCCAGACATCCTGCGGCTTCTATTCTGTCTACAGGAGCCAAACGATCTAAAACTGTCAACGAATTTGAGGCTAGTTCTACCATTCTTAAGAGTTCTTCGAAGAAGGATTCTGGAATAGTCGATTTCAGAGTCAGGCAAGGTCAAGTCGAACTTGCTGCCATTCCCATGTCTCCTCTGTCTCCAACTGTGAGTCAGTTGCCAAAACCATCCAGGTCCTCTATTTCAAGAGGAGAAAAATCAAAGGCGCTCAAGGCGTCTAAATCGGTGAAAGCGTCATCAAAGGTAACCCCTCCCCAATCTCAGGCCGAAGTGCCTAAATTTAATGTTCCCATGTTGGAAAAAGACATATCTGTTTTTATTCCTGTTGAGGAATCTGCTGTCGGGCCAATTGTTGAGCCAGTTGGTTCAAACACTGAAAATCTTGACAGGGTTCCGTCTTCTGTCCCTCAACCCGATCTTGTAGCCGTTGGTGCTATAGAGTCTATTGAACCAGAACAAGATGCAATTCTTACCCTTGTTTCTGGTGGTGAATCTGAAAAGGCTCTTTCTGTGCCAGTCATAGAGCCTCCTGTCCCAACAGAGTCCTTAGTGACTGGTAAGCTTGTTCCAGCCAAACCCACGCCAGGACTCTTTGTGAAACCTCTGACTGCCCACGAAATCATGCGTTCCACAAGACAAGCTGATGGAATCACGATTGGGGAATTTAGACCTACTCCAAAGCCTGTTGAGGTGATTGGAAAAGGGAAGGGTGTCGTAATCAATACCAATGAGGATGTCTCTGAAGCAACCTGTATCGTCAATCTTATGATGGATCAGGTAAACATTATTGCTGCTGAAAAGATAGAGATTTTTGACATTTGGGTCTTGAATAGAATGTCTATCAAGTACGATGAGGTCATCAAGGGAAGAAGCATCAATAGTCAATGGTTAAAACTCGTAAGCAATGAGAAGAGAGTCTTGAAATGTGCCAAGATATCTGAGGTCTATGAAGCTTTTAAGAGAAAAGAGTCAGTTGAAGCAAACCTGAGAGGAAGAGCTCTCTTTCCGATTCTGTAGGACAGAAGGGCCAATTTTAACCCTCTTGAGAAGAGTTCTAAGGCAGAAGAAAAAGCTCTGAAAAGGTTGGAAGAAATTATGGAGGATTACATCTCTGTTGTTACCCGGTACATTCATGGAGCAAATTGCTCAGGAGCCAGTCCATTTGGAAGTTCTTCAGATGAAGATGAACTTATGGATCTATCCGACGATCATGGTGTTGATGAAGATGAGCAAG
Source organism: Impatiens glandulifera (assembly GCF_907164915.1). Taxonomy (NCBI): domain Eukaryota; kingdom Viridiplantae; phylum Streptophyta; class Magnoliopsida; order Ericales; family Balsaminaceae; genus Impatiens; species Impatiens glandulifera. The sequence goes on along the minus strand of NC_061866.1, from coordinate 16,662,206 downwards.
ATGTTTCTCTTCTTATAGAAATGGGATGTTTTTCAGTAGAGGAAAAACATCTAATGGCTCAACCCCGTATTGAGCAATCTGGGGAACCCGTTCAAACCAACCTGTCTATCGAAGAAGAAGTCATTAAGGAACCCGATAAAGCTGTTATTAATCAGGAAGATGAAGTTTTGGAGTCCCCTGTTCTCGAGGCAGAGGTATCTCTAGAGAAAGAGGCTAAAGTTAGTCGGCCTGATGTTGCTAGATTTGAAGGGGAACCCTCAAAAGACTAGGAATCAGAGAAAAGTTCCTCATCTGAGGGGGAACAAGCCAAAAATGATGGATCTTCCAAACCTCTACCATTTCCTGGTATCACTGTTGCAAATATTTATGATAATATTCTCAACCCTTATCATGATTTAGGAAATTTGTCCAATATAGTTCACAAGGTTTGTGAAGAAGTTGTGGAAGAAGAAGAAGAAAAATCTGAAAGTGAGTCAGAGAAAGATGGACCTGAGCAGTCAATGCAAGTTCATACCCAAATCAGTCCCATTCAGACCGCTCTAGTAGATTCTCAAGAGATTTCATCTAACGAGGGATCATCTGTTGACGGTACGAAGCTAATGAAGTCCATGACAGCATTGATGGCAACTCTTCAAAAGAATATGGCTGTAATGGAATCAAATATGATGAAAATTATGAAGACTCATACATCAGACAAGAAGGAATTCGTTGATCTTCTTAAGACTCAAAATGAGATGGAGCAGACATTGAAGAAGAACACGTATGGTGTTCATATCATCAACAAGTCTTACTCCAAATTTGAGAAGAACTTCTTCAAACGGCAATCCGAGTTGTTTGACTGCGAAAGAGAAAACAACGTTGAAATGCATAATGAAGTTATGGATGGGATGAGTCTGCTTCGAGATCAGTTGGTTGAAGTTCAAGGTAACATGAGCCGAGCTGATGCTGAAAGGTTAGAATAAGCTGATTCTTTTGCAAGGAAGATTCAGGAAAAAGAAAATGCAAAGGTTGCAGCCGAGAAAGAGAAGAATCTTATCACTCAAAGTGAGGAAAATAGCGGAAGAAGAGGTGGTGGTGTTTCAACAGGCACCAGGTTCAAGCGTAAACCAACTAGTGATAATAGCGACAGACCAATCGAAAGAGGTGGAGGTCGCAGCGGCGATCGCGGTGGCATAAGCACTAGAGGCGATCGTGGTGGCCGAAGTGGTGGAAGTTGTCGTGGTGGACGTTCTCTTCCTCCTTTTCAAAACCTACTGACTGGTGAAGAACTCAGATATGAAGGATCTCGCTTCCTAATCGATCAACTCATAAAAAGGGAAGAACAATAATCTCCTCTCTCTTAAACTATTTTCTATTAGTTTATGAACTTGGTTCCTTGAATTCTATTTCTGAATATTGGATTCTTTGGAAAGTGTTTTTGTAAGATGGGTGAACAAGTTTAACTCGTTCTTTTATATGATGGATGATTATTTTGTTACCTATGAAAGTTTTAACATCATAATCAAAAAGGGGGAAATTGTTGGGTCAAATTATTTTGACTAAGTGTTAAAGTATTTTGACTATTGGAATTTTGATGATGAGTGTGTATAAAACCTAATTTAAGCCGTCTAATCATTTTTGGTGCATGTGTATCGAAAACAGGTTATATTAGACTAAGTCTAAATGAGGTTCATTAGACTAATTGGTCATTAGATGCATTGAGTTAGAAGTACAGTCTAACATATACGTAGTTAGATGTGCAGTCTAACATACGTAGTTAGACGTGCAGTCTAAAAGATACGTAGTTAGACATGCAGTCTAACAGACACGTAGTTAGACGTGTAGTCTAACATATACGTAGTTAGACATGCAGTCTAACAGATACATAGTTAGACGTGCAGTCTAACAAATACGTAGTTAGACATGCAGTCTAACAGACAAGTAGTTAGACGTGCAGTCTAACGGATACGTAGTTAGACGTGTAGTCTAACGGATACGTAGTTAGACGTGCAGTCTAACGGATACGTAGTTAGACGTGCAGACTAACATACGTAGTTAGACGTGCAGTCTAACGGATACGTAGTTAGACGTGCAGTTTAACAGATACGTAGTTAGACGTGCAGTCTAATGTATGAGAGTTAGACGTGCAGTCTAACTCCTTCAGATTAGTCTGAAGGGAACTGTAATTAGACGTGTCGTCTAATCCCATTATACCTGGTGGTCTAATGGATCCTGCTATTAGACGTGGGCCTCTAATTTCATTAGACGAGGTTGTCTAAGTGAAATACGTCTAATGGCATGCTTAAGTAGTTGCTTGAAGCTAGTACACGTCTACCCACGATCAACTAGCTTGACGCTACTCCTGCTCCACTTTCCAGTGAAGATCAGTATGACAGCTAGTTGCAACCAATTGATTAATGCCACATAAGCAAATATTCTTCCCACTACTTGTTTTTGCAGGAATATCCTAGATGAATATTTGGCACTACCAGATTGGTACGACCACGATCCCGGTGTTCAGAGTTTGTTGTGTACTATGGAGGCGTTCTAATAGAAGCTCGCCACGTTCATTATGGAAGATTCGATCGTTGGTACCTGCTCCCTATTTAAAGATCTTAATCATCGATCTATCGATATACAAATTTATCGATCTACGCATACAAACTGATATTTTAAAGAATTGCTTTCTTGCTTTACTATGTGTTTATCAATGGAGAGTTAGAATCAAAGCATTGTTTTAACTGAGTGATATACTTCATCATATTGTAAGTTGAACAAAGTCTGTTCTGTTCAATAGTGAGTTAATCATGCGACTGTATTTGAATCTAAGAAACTTATAATGAATCCTTCCGGTGGTTGGAAGAAGGGGTGACGTAGGAGAGTTTGCTCCGAACATCCATAAACAAACTGCTGTGTTATTTACATTCTATCATCTTCTCATTCTTCGTTCTTAGCTTCAAACCTGAGAAAACGTTTCCGCACTTGAATCGTTCAAGAGTTTGTAAGGGTTTGTGTTGAATAGAAAGTGATTTAAATCCTTAACAAGATTTCTATAAAACTGTTTTCCCGAAGCCATCATCAACAGCCAGACCCCCATCTCTATTGATTACGCTGATTCTATCAGTTTTCATTTAAATATTAAGTAACACTCATGGCATGACCTACAACCCACACTAGGTTTCCCATACGCTAAACTGTTCCTTTCAAGACCAATGAGACTCCATCAAGAATTACATGGACCTGCGTCTTGTCTTAGATTTTTTTAGAAAAACAAAACATTTAGCCAACCTCAATATCTTTCCAATGTATCCTGCCTTAACCTGAAAGATGTCATAAGTCAAAAGTTATAGTTGTTTGAAGTCTCGGTTGATCCATATTGGCTGAAACCAGAAACTCAAAAGAAGCTTGATTTTGAAATTGTGTAATTTGGGCCATAAACCATCATTTGACATGTTTTAAGCTGTAGATCGAATGTGGACGAGTTACCTACACACAGAGCTCAGTCACAACCAAAATGAGCCTGAACTAAGTCTGAGGTAATGATCTGAGTGAATTGCTGATTGAGTCAATTCTAGAAATTAAATGTCCCAAATAAACCCTTGTCTAAAGAGTATATAAAGGCATTATCTAATTAAATTAAGGCATGGTGATTCATTTGTAATGTTGTACAGTCATACTAGAGAAAGAGAGCAATGTAATTAAATCAAGAACAATGATAATGTGATTCCAGGAAGCGTTCATCTTATTGGCGAGTTCGATTCCAACTTTGTTTCTTCTTGTGCTGCTTCTTTCTTTAGCTAGGTTCCTCTAGCATAGCTATGTTGTAATACATTAAAGACTTTGTTTTTGTACACCGACATCAACATTGAGTTGAACTAATGTAATTTATTGATTAATTTATATTTTCTTAACTAATTGATAAATTATAGGATGATTGTTGAATGCTTGGTTAATCTAGCTACTAGAGTTCCTAGGTTAGATTGAGTTTATTTAGGAAGATTCTAGGTCTTGGCCTACCTCGTTTCTCAAAAATTTCTCGCTGGAATCATCATCATTTGATCTACAGAGGAAGAACTGAAGGGGAGTTTTTTCGGAATAGTTCCAGACTGTTTTTTTGTTGTAGCGAATGGGCGATCGAAGCTTTAAACGATGAAAAAATCTCTTGTGATATTCGTGGAGCTAATGTTTTGACGAATGACGAGTTACAAGAGGTAACCTCTATTCGTGTTTCAAATCTGAAGAGGAATAATCCTTCAATTCCTTTGTTCTTCATTTTTCATGTGTTTGAATCATTGTCCGAAGTCTCTAAAGCCTAGGCAAGCCTCCGCAGCGATGAGCTCCACGATTCCGAGGTAGAGACAAGGCAGAATAAAGCTCTATCGAAGAATCTGAGGTCATGATCGGAATAACATAGTCTGCCTTTGTTCTTCGTTGTTGGATTCAAGTAGCATCCGAGGAACAACTAGACGACGATATGGACAAAGTTGATTCACTTTCAAAATGGAACATTTAATTTAAATCTTTTTATTACAAAAAAAATAACCGAAAAATTCGTCAATAAATGACGAACTCCATTACACAGATGATAGGCTGAGGCGTCTTCAGTTGTCTGGTCTTCAGAAGAATCCTTGCACGGCGCCGGGAAGGAGCGAACATCGAAAGCAGACACTGAGGAAGACGACGAAGGTCGCCTGTTCCATTTCTACCTTTTGATTTTTCCGATTTCTCGAAGTTCTGAATTGCATTCAATTTGGCCCTCGGACTTCTCAAGTGCTTAAATGTGTCTAGAAACTTTCATTCAAAATTCTTTAAATCAGAATTAAATTGGCCCTCCAACTATTTGCCTAGTGCAATTTTGACCTCAAACCTCCAGATTCGGGTTATTTTCAATAAATCTGAATCAATTTGATCACTGGACTATTGTTTACGTACAATTCAACCCCCAAATTTTTGTTTTGTCTAATTTTGAATATAAAGTTTCAATTACCATCTTTTTGGGAAATTCCTTAAGGCTTGTTGGTTTCTTTTTTACCAAACAACCTTGTTTCTTCAATTCGAGCCTCTAAATGATTTTAGAAAAATTATACAAATTCATGAATGTTCAACAATATGATTTTTAAGAATAATAATATTCTTCCATAATTTTGGGGGCTTGTTTGAAAAATAACTTATTTTGAAACGCTCATATGTTGAGCTCCATGGCCCAAAAAATTATGAAATTTTTGTAGTGGGTTAACAAAATTATATTTGACCTCCCTGAAATGTTTCATAATTTTTGGAAGACTATCGAAAAAATACTCATTTTAGAGGAGTCATATCGGGAGTCTCGTAACCCTGAAAAGTTCCGAATTCAAGTGCGAAATTTTTCTAAAAATATGTTCGATATGCACAAAACTCTCAAGATTATCCAACCTTTTTTTGGGAATGTTTTTGATTTCACTCGTTGCATACTTCGAGACTCAAATTCCCCTCTTCGATCCTTAATACATATCTCGATACACTCGTGAAATCCTTTTTATACAAGATTCATAGTTCAGATCAACAAGCAAACTTCTAAGCAAATAGGCAAAACGACGAGTTCACATTGTGTTTCACATGTGTTCCCAAGTAGAGAATTAAAGTTTCCATTAAATCTTTCTTTTGTCTAGGAAAACCTAACAAGAGTTCGAAATCATCTCTGGACTAAATATATGACATCTTGTTAAATAGATTTAAGACATGATAAATAGAAATCAAGAGAATTATAATGGCTTGATGTCAACCTTTATCGAAATGTAATTAGAGCTAGGATTACACCTTATGGATTAGATACGAGGTTATGATATACACAAGAAATATAATTCTAAACTCAGAATGAAAACGTGTAAAACACCTTCACAAACAAGTGGCCAACTACATTTGATTAGACACTATCCCACGGGATAGGAGCATATGACATAACTACTACGACCCTTTCCTCATGCGTAACCAAGCATTAGACCCTTAATTCATGAATACTTTATTATTATATCCTTTAGTTTCTTTGTGTAGTACACTAATGTGGCTACTCTTAAAGTCAACATGATTATTACGTTCTTACACGTACTAATCTGGAACCTATACGGTCCAATCAAGAAATGTCTATGGTATAAAACTCCACTTTGGGTCCTCATCTCAAACAAATAAGACAACATCATATATGGATATTATTATTATCTACTTTTTATGAGATTCTAAAGTAAGGTAAGCCAAAATTTCTATAACATAACTTTTATAAAAAAAAATTCTTTTTTTCTAAAAGTATACGGGTCGTGTTTACCATTCAAGTCCTTTGTTATGTCCCCCCCGTGGGCGGAACACTCGAAAGGATAGATAAGGCATGTGACTCACTAATTTCAGATCGCACAAACCGCTCTTAAAGACTAAACATTCGAATGGATAAATTTACTATCTCGAACAAATACTTGAGGTTTGGGATTCTCGGTCGGGGGCTAAATTCCCTCAGTCGAGGTGCTAAAATCCCATGTCGGGTGTGAATGTCCCTCGGTTGGTGTCCTGAAGTCCACGGTTAAGGTTTGGGGATCCTCATTCGGGGTGCTGAAGTCCTCGATCGAGGTGTAAATTCCTTGGTCCTAGGTTAATTTTGTATGTCATAAATACGAAGACCACTCGGTCTTGGATTAGCCTGAAGCTAGTTTTCCTCGGTCCTGGATGTTGAGAATTCTCGGTCGCGTATGGCTAGTTTTCCTTGATACTTGGTGTTGAAGATTCTCGCTCTTGACTAAACCTAGGCCAGGTTTACCAGTCCTCAAAAACATCAAAATTGTAAGTTTTGAAGTGTTGTTTGTGGCCTGGATCCTTTGATCCAAGGACATGGGAAGCTTCACAAAGTTCCTAGGATCATTTAGAACATCATCCCGACGTGTCATTCAATCGAGATGAGGTCCCATTCAATCAAAACAATGTTGTCACAAAATAAACGGATTTCTAGTTTTTGGGCCTTGATAAAGTGTAAGAAGCTTTTCAATAGCATCCTCATATTTCATATGGTTGAATGGAACCAAAACATGAACACTGACTGTTTGTTCTAACCAATTCAAGAACATAAATTTTTATTTTTTATAAAAGTTTTGGTTTTTGATCAAACATGATTGGGATGGATTGCAACTGGTCCAAATTGGTTCCCAACATTATTATAAACATGTTGAGAAACTTTCTGGGTTGTTGTTCTTGAGCAATAACTTAAGAATAGAAAACCCGATTTTGAATTTTTAAATTCAAATTTAGAGGTTTCTGTTTTGGGTTGATTGATCGGGTTTGGCTTCAACATAAAGTTTATAAATGATCTTAGGATCGTTATCTAATCAAGTAATCGAACAACCATGTAGTATATAAAACTAACAAAACTGAAATATTAAAATTTTAATATAAATTAGTAATTCGAAATAGGAATTGATTAGAAGCTTAATGAGAGTTGAAGAACACTCCTTAGCTCTTAGGGAAACTCTTGAATGCCTGGATCAGAGCCTTAAGAACGTACATGAAAATCCAAAAATCCAAAAATCTTGAAGCTTTAATGGCGGATTTAAAAAAAACATATTTAAGGGCTTGAGAGTGGATATGGGATATGAAAACATCATATATCATGAATGTCGGCCAAGGGAATCTTCAAGGATCATCTGCTAACCTCCAACCATCTTATCCCACACCGTCTAAAGGAACTACTTCGTTTAAACCTAAGCCACCTAGGAAGTTCAACGATCTGGGCATGACACTATCTAAAGCTCTCCAGATTTTAAAGAAAAAGAACCTAATCCAGGTCCTGACCCCGAATCCCGATAGGCCTATATTAGGAATGTTTCTGAGTGGTGTGAATACCACCAGACTAGAGGCATGAGACTAATTATTACCTTTCACTAAGAGGCATGATTCAAAAGCTTATCGACGATAAGATCATCCTAACCCCAAAGGACAAATCAAAGCCCATACCAACTCATATAATAGTCAATCTAATCGAGGTGTGTGAAGATCTGATAAACGGGAGTAATCCATTAGGTTTGATTGTTAAAGATGAAAAGCTAATAGTCGTTACTAATATATGTGGTGACGATATTGAAGAGTCCAGCCAAGTGCATACAACAAATAATATGGGTTTGGGTTACACGTTAACGACATCAGAAGCAAGAACCATAAGGCCAAAAGAGGAAGATGTTTCACGGCAATGATTTTTTGACTTCTTTTTGTAAAATGAAATACGTTGTACCCGATTTTCTCCTATTATGAGAGTTTGTAGGCAACCTCTCACGAGTTTCAGTCCCCAATAAAATAAACAAAAAATCATTTTTTTGTAAGTGGAACTACATTTGACATGATTTCTCCTTTTATGAGAATACATAAGCAACCTTTCATGGGTTCGGTCACAATAATGTCAAAAAAACCCTATGTCAATACTAGGCGCATTCCAACAAGGATAATTTCAATTTCAACTATTTTGTAACTAGAACTACGTTGGGCCTAACTTCTTCTTTTATGAGAATACATAGGCAACCTGTCATGGGTTCCCTATGAAAATAAAAGCACGAAACCCTATTTCACCACCAGTGGGAATTTTTATAAAATAAAAATGATGGTTAAAATGATGAACTTTTATCTTAGGTTAAAAGCTAACCTTGACTAGGTTAAACGTTAAAACCCAACATTAAATAGGGGCATTGAAAACGATCAAATGATTTCACACAAGTGTAGAACTTTTGATCCCTTTAGCGAATGATGGATAAAGAAAGGAACACAAAGAGTGAAATGAGGATTTAGAAAACAAGTAAGAATAAGGAAAAGTCAATGATTTCCTTGATTACCTCAATATGAGCTAAAGTAACTCTGAAATTTGAATAGAGTACAATCCGATTGAATTTGCTCGAAAGTCTTACGTAGCGCCTGAGGCCTTGTTGGGAAAAGCTCGTGAAAAAGTAAATATTCTCAAACTCGGAACCATTGTTTCCAACAGAGGTGTTTCATCTCTAATAGAGGTTATGCGTGAGAACTAAAGGCCTCTAAAAAGTAGGAAAATACAAGAACTTGTATTAAACAAGATTATTTTGGTTGAGATATTGAAATCACCACTTTTTGTTCAACCTAGACTCTTGTCTAGATTACTAGACATAAGTAGGGCTGCAAATGAGTCAAGTGACTCGTGAGCCACTCGTGAGCCGCTCGGTCAAAGCTCGGCTTGAGCTTGACTTTGATCGTGCTCAAGTCGAACTCGAGCCGGCTCGTTTAAAATTCGAGTCGAGCTCGAGCTCATATAATACTTGCTTGATGGCTTGTCGAGCTTTTTCGAGCCTAAGTATATAATAAATAATTTTCTTTTATTTAATATTAAAACTCAAATAATATATTTTTTCCCACTCTTTCTCTTCAAAGCCCATATGAAGGCCCACAATCCATAAGTAAATCCTAATTTCTAACATATCTACGACTCTTCATCTAACATAATCTTCTTCATCCGCCTCTTCTTTCATTCTCATCTAACCTAGACTCTTCATCTAACCTAATCTTTTTCATCCGACTCTTATTTCATTCTCATCTAACCTAATCTTCTTCATCTAATCTAATCTTCTTCATCTAATCGCCTTTTCTTTCATTCTTGCCTTCATTTTTCTCTTCCATTTTCACCATTTCTTTCACTTTTCTTTCACTCTTAATCTTTTCTTCATTCATTCTTCACTATTTATTTAGTTCTTAATCTCTTATTCTTTAGTCTTCACATATTTTCTTCTTTTTTTCGTTTCACATCGATCTCATTCAGATTCAGAAGAGGCTTACAGGTAATTAAATTTATTCTCACTTTTATGATAACTATTTGTTAAGATCTAGGTCGCGGCTGGGGAACCGGGGTCTGGCCGGTTAGCGCCTTCACTCAACGGTTTGATGTTTAATCCGGTTAGAGATTAACACTGGGGTTTCAATACTACACAAACTGTCACAAACCCTTGAACCAAGTTCAAGCGCAGAAGTGGTTTGTTTCAGGTTGAAGTAGCACGTACACTAGATGGACAGAACCGGATTTAGATAAGGTCGGTTTGAAGTATAGTGGGTCAATTTTGGGACTCGGTAATTCAGTTTGAGTAGAATCGGTTAGAATACAAGACCGATAGAAAGTAAATAACAAGACAGAATTTTATGGATGTTCGGAGATAAACTCCTACGTCACCCCTTCCTCTCGAAACCGCGAGAAGGATATTCACTAAGGAATACACAATCCGATCGAGACTTATTTTCTGCTCGATAAACACTCGTACAATTCTTACCGAAATTGTAATCACACTCTAAATAGACACTTAAGCTCTAAATCTTGTGGAGAAATAAACTTGCAATAAATCTTAGAGCTTGTAGTTGGTAGAACTAGTAACCGTACAATCAGAACTTGGGTTATTGAAAACTCTTGGAACTGCATTTACTCCTCTTCAGCTCCTTCTTTTATAGGTGAAATGTGCCAACGGTCACATTTCATTTCCTTGAATTTGATTGGTTGAGCAGAGGTTCAGTGATTCAGACCTGGCGGTCTAGGCTTCAGACCTGGCGGTCTAGGCTTCTAGTGTATAGGTCAAACCAGCTAGGTTTGTCTTTTACTTAGTATGGAAACTGTCGGTTGGACAATTGCCTGTACTTGGAGGATTGCGCCTCTGATTTATCCTGGAGTGGAAAGATCTTGTCGGACGATCTTCTGCAGCCTGCAGATTGTCTTCAGACTTGTATGAATATGGCAATACTAAAGTCTGTCCCTTCGGTATCATCCTCAACAGATACTCGAAGTATCTATTTGTACCGGTCGGTTGTTTATGTTAACCGAATGACTTCTGGTTTTTCCATAACTTTAGATAGATCGAATGTTCAACGGTTCTGGCCTTCTGATTTGACCGGTCTTATCTTCTTGTTCGGTCAGGTTTTTGGTCGGTTGGGTTGCTTGACCGGTTGAGTAACTTGACCGGTTGAATCCTTTAACTATTCCTGCACAAAAGATTTGTTTTTGTTAAGTTTTATTTAACCGATCTAATTTTATCTAACAATTTCTCCCTTTTTGATAATTTTATTTAAAATATTCAAAATCATGTAAGAATGCAAATGTAGGCCGGTTGTTTTTAAGAGTTTATTTGGCCGGATTTTTGGAAACTAACTTAGAAAAAAAAATTCGAAAAATTTTGGAAAATTTTGAGAATTTTTTTTATATTTTATCTTATCAATTTCTCTCTTTTTGATTATTTTATTTAAAAGATTCAAAATCATGTAAGAATGCAAATGTAGGTCGGTTTCCAAAAATACTTGATATATATATATATATATATATATATATAAAAATATACTAAGGAAAAATACTTGAGATATATAAAGTTAAGCTAAAATAAACATAGGAAATATAAGGAAAGAAAGCTCCTGTTTCTTCTTCCTGGGCGGCAAGAATTTTTTCAGCTGTTCATTAGTTGCTTTTCCCTTGACCGCTGGAACAGGCCTGGAGGAAGATCCTTGACCGCCTGAAGTGCGGTGAGAGTGGAAGCCGGTGGAGCAAACGATCTGATTGGAGCTACGTCAAGACCTCGCGGTCTTTTGTTTAACGGTACTTCTTCTTCCTCGAGAACTTCATTTTCATGTGAAGCCGGGTTGCCTGGAGGGTCGACAACCATGTCAGTAACTCTGTCCAATAACTTTGAAACCGCCGCCCTCTTGGAAGAATTCTTTCTCTTTCTTGTAACTGGACCGGATGGTGGAGCATCCGCTTTGGATTTTTGAAGAGCCTCGGCGAATTCATTATATGTTGTCTGTTGGCCGATTAGTCGAGCCACATTCTCATTTTGCTGAACCGCTATGGCCGGTCCCATGTTTTCTAATGTCTGCAGTCATCCGGCCAGGTTCGCATCCGCCTCCGCCGTTTCCTTTTGAAGTCAGTTTTGCTCGTCCAAGGCATCCTGAAGCTTCTGAGCCGCGAGCGTATTTGCTTCCTCAAGTGCCTTATCGGCTGTCAGCTTTGCCGCTATCAACTCCGCCACCTGTTCGGTAACCGCCTTTAGTTCGGCCTCGGTCTTGGCATGCTTTTCCTCAAGCATTACCACCCTCTCAAGTGTAGAGCCGGCTTGGGCACCGGATTGAGCCAAATCCTCATCAATCTTCTTCAGCCTTTGATCGGTTGTTACTTGGGATTGTTCCGTCACACCGACCTTTTGGCTGGTGAGAGCGAGGTCGGTCACCAGTTTCTTAGTTGCCTCCTCCAATGCCTTAGTTTTGTCAATATAGTCGCTGTACAACTGATCGATATTGCCGTAATTGTCTTCAACGGACGTGATCCGTCCGAACGCGGTTTTTAGCTCTTTATTTGTCGACTCAACCATCTCGATGGATTTAGTCGCGGTTTCTTTTATTTTCTTTTGCCACGGCCGAATCGCAACATTGACGAATTCCTCGATGAGGTCCTTTACCCTATCTTCCGTTATCACTAGTACCATGTCCCCGGTTTGAATAGAGACTCGCTGGTCGGTGGGAGGCGTACCCGTTCTAAGGTTGATGTGGTTGATTTCCTGTTCCGGTGGAGGAGAGAAAAGCTCATTTTCGGCCGGATTCGGACCTCCTTCATCCTTAGGTGGAGATTTGGAGAAGTTCGACGCCTCCTGATGTTCAGGTTTAGATTCCAACCGAGCCATCTCCTCGGTCAGTTCCTTTTCCTTGACCGCTAGCATGTCCAACACCAAAAGCTCAAGTTGAGAGTCTTCTGTCCCTGGGATATGCTTTTCTTGAAGACGTTGGATGTGTTCGGTTAGCCCCAGTAACTGGGCATGCGGTTCAACCATCCTGCTTTTTCGGAGGGCGGTCAGGACGCTCTAAGCCTTTGTGAGGTTGATGACTTCCGTTTCCATCTCAACCAGCTTCTCGAATTTCTATTCAGCAGGGAGGAAATGAAATGTGACCATTGGCACATTTCACCTATAAAAGAAGGAGCTGAAGAGGAGTAAATGCAGTTCCAAGAGTTTTCAATAACCCAAATTCTGATTGTACGGTTACCAGTTCTACCAACTACAAGCTCTAAGATTTATTGCAAGTTTATTTCTCCACAAGATTTAGAACTTAAGTGTCTATTTAGAGTGTGATTACAATTTCGGTAAGAATTGTACGAGTGTTTATCGAGCAGAAAATAAGTCTCGATAAACACTCGTACAATTCTTACCGAAATTGTAATCACACTCTAAATAGACACTTAAGCTCTAAATCTTGTGGAGAAATAAACTTGCAATAAATCTTAGAGCTTGTAGTTGGTAGAACTAGTAACCGTACAATCAGAACTTGGGTTATTGAAAACTCTTGGAACTGCATTTACTCCTCTTCAGCTCCTTCTTTTATAGGTGAAATGTGCCAACGGTCACATTTCATTTCCTTGAATTTGATTGGTTGAGCAGAGGTTCAGTGATTCAGACCTGGCGGTCTAGGCTTCTAGTGTATAGGTCAAACCGGCTAGGTTTGTCTTTTACTTAGTATGGCAACTGTCGGTTGGACAGTTGCCTGTACATGGAGGATTGCGCCTCTGATTTATCCTGGACTGGAAAGATCTTGTCGGACGATCTTCTGCAACCTGCAGATTGTCTTCAGACTTGTATGAATATGACAATAATAAAGTCTGTCCCTTCGGTATCATCCTCAACAGATACTCGAAGTATCTATTTGTACTGGTCGGTTGTTTATGTTAACCGGATGACTTCCTGTTTTTCCATAACTTCAAATAGATCGAATGTTCAACGGTTCTGGCTTCTGATTTGACCGGTCTTATCTTCTTCTTCGGTCAGGTTTTTGGTCGGTTGCGTTGCTTGACCGGTTGAGTAAATTGACCGGTTGAATCCTTTAACTGTTCCTGCACAAAAGATTTGTTTTTGTTAAGTTTTATTTAACCGATCTAATTTTATCTAACACTATTGTTTTTGCTTTTTATTTAACTTTGATTTTTTTTTTTACTTTAAGGATATCCAAGAAAGGAAAAAACTATTTTATTGGTGAACTCAGTGGTAAGGTAATCTTGTTCATCTTTTTTTCATTTATTAAAAGAAATTTATGCTTATATATCATTTTTTTCATGTATTAGGATAAACTTAGACTTCGATTATTCTATACATAGGTTGTGATGAATATATAGAATAACACTGATTGGTTATAAAAAAAGATTGGTTATAAAAAAAAAAGACTAATTTTTCTTTTAATAAATTATATATAATATTGAAAGAGATAAAAAAAAGGTTAATATATTATATATAATAAAAATAATATTAAGATATATTAATTAGTTTAGTATAAAAAGAAATAAAAATGGTTAATATTTTATTTATAATAAAAGTATATTATACTTTATATTGAAAAGAGATAAAAAAAAAAGGTTAATATATTATATATAATAAAAATAAATATTATAGATATAATAATTAGTATATTATAATATATAATTATTTACTGATAAAAATAGTTAATATATTTTATATAAAAAGTATATTATATATAATATTGAAAGAGATAAAAAATGTTAATATATTTTATATAATAAAAGTATAATATATATAATATTTAGAGAGAAACAAAAGTTAATATATTTATTATATATAAGATGGAGAGAAAAAAAAGGATATATATATTATATATAATATGTTTAGAGAAAAAAAATAATTTATAAGATTAATAATATATATTATAATATATAAAAATATAATAAATTATTGTTATAATATATATAATAATATCTAATAGTAAGAAGTCTAAAATAAGTTTTCATAATTAAATTCTTATGTTACGTACTTAATTTTATCACCTATTTATTTAAGTTTTCACTTTTTTAGAAAGAAGAAGACATATTAAGAAATTTTGTTATCGGTATCTACATTTTAAATTAAGTTAAATTTTAGTTATTTGTTTTAAAATTTATTTTTTATATTAATTATTTTTAAGATTAAACATTTCATATTATTGAATGCAGGTAGTTGTACGTGTGCTATGATTGAAGAACATGAGTTAAAAATATTAATATATTGAATGTTCAAACAATTTTTATAATTTTGTACTTTAATTTTTGAATTTTATGTTTTAGAATTGTGATTTGTAATGGTAATTTAATGTTTTGGATTATTATGTTTTTGAATTTTGAATAGTTATGATTGTTTCATATTTTAATTTTGAAATATCATGTTTTAAATTATTAATATGTATGAAAGTTTTATATTTTAATTTTATAAATAAATTTGGTTCGAGCTCGAATCGAACTCGAGTTCGAGTTTGAAAATTAAATTTTTGTTCAAGCTTTCGAGTCGAGTCGAGCTTGTAGGTAATATAGTCGAGTCGAACTCAAGCTCAAATTTATAAGCTCGTTCGAGCTCGAGTTCGAGTCGAGCTAATAAATACTTAATCGAGTTGAGCTCGAGCTTCAGCAAGCTTGAGCTCGGCTCGGCTCATTTGAAGCCCTAGACGTAAGAACAAAAGTGTGTCGATTCTATTATATATACCCTGGTCAAAGAAAAAGAGATGGTGAAAAAGACACTCATAGTGATTGAGATATTGAAATCACCACTTGTTATTCGCCTAGACTTTTGTTAGATTGATAAACGCAAGAGCAAAAGTGTGTCAATTTTATCAAATATACCCCAATCAAAGGAAAAGAGATGGTAAAAAAGACACTCATAGTGGTTGAGATATTGAAATCACCACTTGTTGTTCTTCTTGATTGTTGTCAGATTTCCTAAAGACAAGAAAAAAAAGTTTTGTACTATCAGATATATCCCGAGTATGTCTAAGGAAAGACACTTTAAGTCCTAGAGTTTGAAGCACAGAACTTTCTGAAGAGAAGTGAGATTTAATCTCATAGTATATGGTTGAAAGATTAAGCTTCACGTGAAATTCAAATATTGATGTTCAAGTAGATAAAATCCTTCAAGAAAAAGCAACTTTATTATTTGTACTAGAGTTTGAATTTGTAATTGATAAATTTTGTGTCAAAGAAATGCACTTACAATTGGTCTCCTTCTAAATAGTAAAATAGACAATGTACTGAACTGGTTCTTGAAGATGTTTTGATCCAACGTCACCAAAGCGTGAGAACGTAGAAACACTTAAATATCTAGAAGGTTAAGGAAGGTGTACATTATATTTCTCAAGTGTGGTTGAATAAGGAACTCTCTCCTCTATACTAGGGCCATTTTTATTAAAATACAAATGAAAAAGTATTTAGTTACTTAACTTAAGTGGACAAGCCAAGCTTTAACTTAAGTGACAAGCTATGTTGAATGACGAAGATTTCTGTTTCTTATCTTAAGTAGACAAGTTAAGTCAAACGTAGAAGAATTTAGCTTAAGTGAACAAGTTATGTCAAACACATTATACTTAGCTTAAGTGGACAAACTAAGTAATTTAATGTTTCATAGTTTAAGTGAACAAGCTAGATATAGAATAATTTAGCTTAAGTGGACAAACTAAGTAATAGTCGGGTCAAAAGTAGAAACACTTCAGGTTCTTAGTTTAAGTGGACAAACTAAGTCAAACATAACATTTTCGTTTCTTAGCTAAAGTTAACAAGTTAAGTCAAACACTATAACATTTTTAGTTCTTATTTTAAGTTAACAAACTAAGTCATATTTGGGTCAAAAGTAGAAACACATCAAGGTTCTTAGTTTAATTGGACAAACTAAGTCAAACGTAAGATTTTTGTTTCTTAACTAAAGTGAACAAGTTAGGTCAAACATGAAAACATTTTTAGTGTAAGTAGACAAACTAATCCCTGGTCGATAAAAAATCAAAAGTTGTCAAGTTTTTATATGAACCAAATGGATAGTCGTTGCATTTCAAATTCTCTGACAAAAATCATACAAGCATCAAAGTTTTTTAAATCATGGATAGACGTCTACCTAACAATTTAACATTTGATGACTATAATTTTTTTTCTCTAAAATCATGTATGGGCTCATTGCACGGGAATTTTAAATTACTTTAGGTAATAATATTATATTTATTATATCCAAAATAAATTTTGTTCGATTATTATTAATAACATAAAGTTTTGTTTGATAAATAGGTTGAATTTTAAATTATTTAATCTATTATTAAAATTTTATTTTATTATATAAATAAACAAATAAATAGGATAATTTATATATAAATATATATTATTATAATTAGTTTATTTGTTTAAATAAATAGGATAAATAAAATAAATAATTATTAATTTTGATTTTTGTTTTTGCAGGAATTAAAAAAAATAAAGAAATAAAAAATGAGAGATTATTTGAAGCCACAAAAGTCCTAAATGACCATGCAACTACTAATATTAGTAATAGTGCTATTTACTACCATAAATTACAAACTTCTTTCCTGAAAATAAGGCCACAATCTATTGTGGAAGAAGAGGATACCACTATAAATATCAAATCAGGAAAAGAGAAGAATAAGAAGAGGAAACCAAAAAAAAGGCAAAAATGCTTAAATCATATATCTATTTAATCATATAACATTTGCAAGAACGAAATATAAGGGTATATGGCAGAATCTGCAAGAGCGTTGAAGAGTTATGAAAAAATATTGTATTAGAATGTATCGCCCTCGCGGGAACGTGGAGAAAAATTCCAAGCACGGAGCAAAACTGGAATATTTATAGGAACTGAAATTTACCGTTTTTTGAACTCACTAGAATTAAAAACATTGTAATCAGATAATTCATTTACGTTTTTAGTTTTTTAGCTTTTATTTAGAATGTTACAACTTCAAAATCATTATAGGCTTGACTAGAATGATCTCTTAAACTCGTGTTTTTTTTCCCGTTTTTGGGAATTCTTAATAAAATGACGTTAAGTCGATTTTCCCAACAAAAAAACAAAAAAAAAATGAGTGAGGTTGTTTGAGTTTTTTTTACATGTTCAAGAAGCTTCTAACAATTTAGGAAGCACTTCAAAGCTCACTGTAAGCTCTAATTTTGTCTTATATTAATTTCATCTCTAAATTTTAATTTCATATTTTAGTTTAAGTTATTTTATTTACAGTTTAATTTTTTTAAATTGTTAATTAAAATTCACTACTAACATGGTTTAAAGTTTTTATTTTATTTTAAATTTTAAGACTAAAAGAGACGGGTTATTCTCTACTTTTGCTCAAGAATCACAACCCAAAAAATCATACAGTTTTAATTAATCATAAACATAAATGCCTTTAACTACTTTATAAAAAAAAATCATAAACAATTTTTAATCAAAATAAATATTGATTATTTTAAATATTTTAAATATTTGACTATAAAAACACTTAAAATTTTATGAATTAATTTATTTATATTTATAAAATTAATTTACTAATATAATAAAAAATAATTCATTTAATCATTTTCTCATTTTTTTGTTACATGCATTACTTATATATTAATGTAAATAAATAAATTGTTATTATAGACTTTAAGTTTTAGGTATATATTATATATTTTAAACCGGATAGGAATTGACAAATAAACGGATAAAGTAAGTGTACAATATTTTTTTAAAATGACCAATATATTAGAAGTAGATACTGTTTCTAACAGGCATATGAGATATAGCGCCCAAATCATTTATCACGTTATAGCGCCCAAATCATTTATCACGTTTAACTAGGGCGGTGCAAAAAAACAGAAAACTGATAACCCAACCGAACCGATAGCTTACCGGTTTCATTTTACTAGTTTATTTGTTAACCGGTTCTAACGATTCCGGTTAACCGGATTTTTACCGGTTAAACAGTTCGGGTTTAAGTTAAACTATTTTTTTAGCGGTTTAATCGATATACCGGTAATAATTTAATCATATGTATTTATGTTAGTTATTTTGTAAATATTAAGATATATTATAAATAATATTAAATGATATATATATATATATATTAGTTTTTTTATTTTAAATTATAATTTGTATAGAATTATTAAGAAAAAATCTAATTTATATGGATATTAGTTTAAAAATGGATACTTTTGAAATATATTATATTATTAAAATAATATAATATATTATAAAATATATCTAAAGGATTTTGAAAAAAAATCATTTAATTAGTTTAATACTAAATTTAAAAAATTGAATTATCGGTTCACGATTAAATCGGTTAACCGACCGGAACCAATGGTTTCAAAATCGGTAAAACCGATATCAATACTAGTTGGTTAATCGGTTTATAAAATAAGAGTTGAAACCGGACTTAACCGGTTAACACCTAAAAAGTCTATTTTTTAAAGGCGTTATTGTTTTTACATGCCAAGAATTTATGTATTTTCATAATTTTGTGAGAAAATTTAGGTAACACTCTTTACTCACATACTGATTTAAACAATTCCCCGATTTGATTTGATTTATTTTAATTTTAAATTGGTTTTAAAAGGATATTAATATTTATATTTATTTCTTCAAAGTTAAAAAAAATCGCTTTTTCAAAACCGACGTTTTAAAACAGGGAGAAAAGAATACATAAAGAATTAGACAGATTAGAAGAAGAAACACTTATATAACAAAAATAGTACATGTCTGAGTGGTGTTACTATAACTTACAACTCTAAAACATATATTGTAAATATAAAATAACGTTAAGTGAGTGGTGTTAAATAACGTCTTAGAGTTTTAAGTTAAAGAACGCTTAAATAACACAATAGGACATGTATGAGTGGTGTTACTTAAATAACTTACTATAACTTACCACTCTATAACACAATAACAATTTCCTCTTAACTTACAACTCTAAAACGTTATTTGTGAATATGAAAACCTTCTAAACTCTCTAAAGTCTCCACAAAATTTAAGAATTTCACATGATGTTTTGATCGTGGCGTACAAAATAATATTGAAATCATGCAAGATAAGTGACACTAAGAAAAGAACAAATTTTGAATTCAAAAGTAAATTTTAGTTTGAAAAAATTTATGGGTCACCCATGCCTCGAAAAACATCCAAGAATGTGCCCAAGAAGTTTCACAATTTATTTTTTCCATCTTCAATACTACTTGACCAATTGACATAAGTTACATATTACAATGATATAAATTTTACCAACTTTCAAAAGGTATAATAATATTTTTTTTTCTTCTTTATAAATTATTTCCAAAGTATTTTGATATTTTTTTCTTTGTCTTAACTCTTATGTAGAATATGGCTCTAATTTATACATCATCGTTCATAAAACCATCAATACTCAAATGCCCCAATCTCAAATCCACAAATATATTGAAACATTCATAGGACATGTAGCTTGGGCAACACTCTAGATACTCGTTTCTTTTCTTGCCTTTTAACAAAAAAAAAACCTATTATCTTGGTTAACCTTGTCATTCCTTTTCTATACTTGTATCCCGATTTGCACCATTTAATTGGCCTATTGAAATTAGGTTCTTGTTGAGTCCAAGAATGTCCCTCTCTTAGGTGAGGTCTAAGATAGAACCATCACATCAACACCTCCAATTTCATTTACCATAGAATTCAAATAATTACTTAATTAAACATTGCACCCATACACAACTTTAAATTCATGTAACCATTCTTGTATTGGTGTCGTGTGAAATGTACATCAAAAATTTGGAATCAATTTTTCATCAAAAGGCCTATGTGGAATTGCTAATACATAGGTTTTATCATACACATTCCCTTCAAGCATCAAATTGGATTCTCTCTTGGCATCTAGGTTTCTGTGCATTTTCTTAAATTCCCTCTTAAATTTTCATTGAAACTTCTCTTAGCTCCTTATCTTCAAAACTTAATATATGAGAGAATGAGCTGACCAAGAACATCACAATTTTCAATCTTGGTGAAAGAGGTCAGTAATTTTCATTCTCTAAGAAATCCATCATCAATACCATGTTGAACCAACATGGCCCATCTTCATCATTCACAAGCCATGATCATTGAAGCAATTTAACTTCAAAATCAAAAGAGTTGACATGGAATCAAAAGGATCGGAGTGATCAACTTTTATGTTTTTTTACAAAAAAAAAATGAACTCATCTTGAGACCGAATCGTAATTTGAGATGTCGCACTTATTCTTAAAATTACAATTTCAAAATATGTTCATTCTATCGAAATAGAAATAACATTCAAAAAGTTGAATTGTGAAACTTTGAATGTAAGATGATTGATAACGAAATTTGCTAGAAAACAACTTTTGTACTATAATTTTATGCATTCAAATATAACTTGAAATTTGAATTTATTAATTTTAGATATCACACCACTTTTGAAAACTACAGAATTTGTGGGTTCTACAGAATATAAACTTCTAAATTACTTAATTTATTTTTATTTATTTGTTATTTATTAACTACTTTAAGTTGAATTGTACATAAACTTTGCAAGTTATTAATTTCAAAATAAAATTTAATTGTTTTTATTGATAAAAATGCATATTAATACAATAATGAGGAAACAAAGATGTTATGATAATATATAATTTAATTTATTTTCTAAAATTCAGCAAAAATGAGTTTGAAGTTCTTTTAAGAAATTAAATGAACCATTTTCCCATATTGTTTTTGATAAATAACTGTCTCGATTTTGCTGCTTAGATGAAATATTGGGTGAAGAAATAAATAAAGTTATAGAAAATAGTGCAACTTCACAGCTGATTACACTGAAGAATCTTTGCTTTAGTGAATGATGTGTGTAAAAATAGGAAGCTTGTATAAAGTTATAACTACAACAGTCAACAATTTTCTTTTTACACAATAATAGTGAATGCTAGTACTATCCTATTTAAAATTAGATTTTTGTTTTCTCATTTGAATACAAACGGATCTGGTTACATTTTGTTTTCTATGAATGCTAAATTGTTATTAAATATAATGTGATTGTTTATGTTAAATATTTTTTTTAACATTCATTTTTTAAATTAACATCACCCAAAAAGATTTAAAAGTACATGCTTAAACAATATTACATGAATACAACTGAGGCCTTGTTCGGATTGGGGTTTTTGAAAAAACCTAGAAAGGGAAAAAGGTAATGATTGGTGATGATTTTGAGGAGGTGATGATTATTTTTAGTAAAAAGACTTAAAAGGTATTGATATATATGAATAAAATAAAAAATAATAATTTAAAATAGAGGGTATTTTAGTATTTTGGTTAATGAAATGAGTGATGTGATTGTTGAGAAGTGATTGATTGGAAAATTGATTTGGGGTGCGTTTTTTAAAAAACCCAAAGAGAACAAGACCTGAGTGTTGAGACTGTTCAAATTTTGTTAAATAAATCCACAATCTTCTCGTAAAAATAAAACAAATTAAAAATACTAGAAATGAGATTGAATGGTTTATAAATTCAATATAATATGTTTCTTATAACAAAATTAAATAAAGAATTTGAATTTAAATTATAATCCAATTAAATTCAAACTCATATAAATTCGTAGTTTTCAATTTCATTATTTTTAATTGTGAATTGCAATTCTCAAAATTATTTTGTTTATTTAAAAAAAAAAAACTTATATAATATCCATCATTTGTCGTTTGTCATTCATTTTTTTTCTTCATTGTTGTCCTTCGTTCAGTTGTTTATTTCCATTTTTTTGGCTTTTATTTAATTGACTCTACGTCATCTTTTAAAAAAATAAAGAATCTTATTATTTTTGTTGTGATAATTGTAACTTAGACAAAAATCTTATCATCTTAACTATTTTAATTGATTTAAACTTATAGATATCTTAATCACATGGATAATATTTATTCAAATTATTTTTATTATCGTTTTTCAAACATTAAAATTGTAATTAATTATAATTTTATAGTTTTTTTAAATATAATAATTGAATAGTAATTAAATGTTAATTTTTATAAAATTAAAATTTTAATATAAATTTAAGTTTAAGTTTTAATTCCTATCATTCAACCCACAAAATTATCTGAATGGAGCTCATTATTTGACGTGAATACTATGACTTGTTTTAGAAAATTCCAAGATTACAGTTATATATATGCATATTCATTGGAATTTGATGAGTAAAGATTGTTTTATATTGTTTTTATGGAAATTTTTGATTTTTTTTTCCAAAAAATATTGCTTGTTGAAAAGTTAGGTTAGGTGTGTTTTTAATTTGTTAAATTATTTTAATGTTAGTTATTAATTTTTTTTAAAAGTTAATATAAGAATATTTTAATATTTTATTGAATAAAATGATTAATTTGATGATTAAATATTATAATTATATTGATGTGATATATAGAATTTTTTTTTAAAAACTGAATATAATTTAAAACAATTTCCAAAATTTGAAAACAAATCTACATGAAACGAGCTCCAAGTGAATGGAAACCATGTGGTTCATATTTGTAAGGTTATGAATAATAAAGTTTTCTATATTTACCCCCACAATATCTGTAATTGTATGTGCAGTTCTGGCACATATGGTTGATGGTGAAATTGACAAGCCAACTGACGGATCATAAATAAGTGTCAATGGTAGAGACGTTAGAGAGAGAAAAAAAAAAGAGGAAAAAGAAAACAACAACAAGAACATCATTAAAAGAAGAGACAAAAGGCTCCAGCTAAAATATGCAAGTGCAAAATTTTTATTTGGGAGAATGGTCCCTTTCAAACACACAACCCACCACCACCACCCAACAATCTACTTTTAGTCTTGTCTTCTTTCTGGTCACCCATAACCTCTCCTTTTTGATTTTGTACTAAAAGAGAGACCCAAATTCAGCTCCATGTTTTCTGTGTAAAAAAAGTTACCTTTGGAACGCATCAACTTTCTAAATTTTTTTTAGAGAAAAAAAAAACAAACACTTACATTTTTGTTTTCTTTCTAAGTCACAAATAAATAAATAAATAAAAACAAAGATTCATTGTATTAGTGAAACCGCAGCTAAGCCTAAGAAAACAAAATCCCGTTGTAACTTCTCAATTCTTTTAACTATAGTTGCTTTAGTGTGAACATTTGGTACATGAGTAATGAAGCAAGAGTAGAACGAATGAGTGTTATTGTCTCCAATTTAGAACAGTTTATGCGTCTTTTCTATTTGTTCAATTACATAGACCAGTTATCATTTTTTTTCTCTTAGAACCAATAGGAAGTCAGTTGAAAAACGAATATAATCAATATTAAGAGAGATGTGTTACTAAGACCATATATTTATATGTCACATAAATAGGTCTAGTGGGTCTAATATTACACAATTAAGATTATTTTATTGCACCGTGAGACTAGGCCTAGTCCCGGTCAAAATTCATATGGGTTAACATAATATAACAATCTCCACATTGACACGAATCTAGTATGTCAAAAGAAAATTTGATTTTTAAAATATAGACAATATCCCTAAAAGTCTCCCCCCCTCTTCTAAAAGTCCCAATGGGCTTATTCAACAACCAAGACAAACTAAGTTCGAGTAATGATCAAACTTAACAATGGAGAGCGCCTTTGTCATCATATCAACAAGAATATCAACAATGTTAATTTTGCTCACATTATTACCACCACGAGAAATAACTTCGCGTACAAAATGATATTGTACATATATTGCTTAGTTCTTTTATAAAATATCTTGTTAGATAAAAATAGTTAATTAACTATTTAAATAAAGAACTTAATCAAGTTAATTTTGTGCAAATAAAATAAAATCGGAAGGAAGCAGTTGGTCGGTTTTATCTCAAATCAGCAGTTGATCGGTTATATCTCAAGTTAGTGACTTTATCTCTTCGGCTTTATAAAAGACGGTGCAACCGGTAGTCTGACCGGTTATCTGTTCAGTTATCCATAAGAAACGCAACCGATAGTCTGACTGGTTGTCTGTTCGTCTCTATATAAGAAGCGAAACTAGTAGACTGATCGGTAGTATCTTCGGTTTTATAAAGAAGGCACAACCGGTAGACTGATCGGTAGCATCTTGGGCTATTTATAAAGAAGCGCAACAGGTAGACTAATCGGTAGTATCCTCGGTTTTATAAAGAAGGCGCAACCGATAGACTTGTCGGTAGCATCTTCAGCCTTATAAAGAAGGCGCAACTGGTTGACTGATCGGTAGTATCTTCGGTTTTATAAAAGATAGCTCAATCGGTTGAATGTCTAGTTATCCGTTCGGTGCTATGAATGAAACAGAACTGGTAGTATCCTTACTTCGGTCTTATCATATGTGGAATCGGTAGTTCCTATATATTGGTTATATATTCAGTAGTATCTATCCAACAATAGTCTTCCCGGTTATTTACAAGAAGCGCAATCGGTAATATGTTAAAACGGTCTCATACAAGGAGCAACCGACAGTTTCCATATCAATGCTATCAAAAATATATTCGGTAATTGCAGAGAGCAGTCTTCAAACGTCCAAATTGTTCTATTGTCATTTTGGTGAAATATATCTTGGGAGTAGAAGTCTGCCAAATTAATTCAGACTACTATTTCGGTATAAGTCCGATATAGTCTATTGAAAGCAGTCGTCTACTATACTATTGTAGACAGCCAAATCATTAGAAGATAAAAGTGTATGTTAATTTCTCCTTGAAAATTATTAATCCAATTAATGCCATATTGACGTATTATCACAGTATAAACAAAATCAAAAGATATCCCATCTACTGTACTACATTAATCTTCAACCAATCAAATTCAAGAAACAACGTACTATCAAGGAAATATATTCGTTGAAGAAGAAGAATATGACCGTTGTCATATTTCTATTTAAGAGAACAAAGCTCAACCAGATTGAGTACCGTTACAACCTTGCTCACGTTCATCATCTGACATACAACTTTCATCTTTTGCTATCAAATCGCTCAATCTTTTAAAACAGTGTGTTAGAAACTCAAGTCTATTACACTATCATCTATTCTGTGTGAGTGGTGAGTATTGTAAGTTAACAGAATTTGTTTATGTTCAACAGAGTGAGCTTATTAAAGGGTAAAAAACGAGCAGTCATTAAGCCTCAATTGTTCGACTAAACTTGTGTGCGTTGTAAACTAATTAAATATTCTAGTGAATATCCTTCTCAAAGGTTTGAGAAGAAGGGGTGATGTAAGAGTTTTATCTCCGAACATCCATAAACTATGTGTTGTGTTCTCTTTCCTTTGTTGCTTTCTAAACCGATTATGTGTTGCTTCAAGTTGAAACAAACACTTCAGCGCTTGAACTTGGTTCAAGAGTTCGTGACAACTTGCGAAGAATAGAGACTTATATTAACTTTTAACATGGTTATTATCAACCGGCGTGTGTGTAAGCGTTCACCTTTGTGAGACCCCGGTCTTCTTTGGAAATCTTGATCCTAACAAGTGGTATTAGAGTAGTTAGTCTCTATACTCAAGCAACTAGACGTAAGAATGTCGAACATCAAAAAGGCTCCACTCCTTGAAAGCAAAGACTTCATTGACTGAAAGCTACGTATGCAAGTGCATCTAACTACCATAGATGTTGAAATAATGTTTGTCATCTCTGATGGTCCAATAAAGATTGACAAGGAAAGGAGTGAATGGAATAGTGAGGACAGAAGTAGGAACAACCTCGACAGTCTTGGTAGAGATGTCATCTACAAAACCCTGGACAAGAACACGTTCTAAAAAATCAGAGGATGCACTACTGCAAAAAGTATGGGAGACAGTCATCCAGCTTCACGAAGGAAATGAGCGAATTAAGGAAAACAAGATCATGGTGGTTACTCAAAAATTTGAAAATATCAAGATGCGCTCCGGAGAAACAATAAAGGAATTTGGTGACCGTTTCACAAGCATTGTGAATAAACTCTCACTTCTTGGAAAGACATACGATAACAAATAGACAATCGTCAAAGCTATAAGAGCGCTTCCTAGCACTTGGGATGTCAGAACCATGGTGATGAGAGAATCAAGAGGTCTTCATAAGATGAAGTTGCATGATGTCTTCGAAGATCTGAAAGCCCATGAGTTCAAGATGAACTCAAGAAATGAAGATGAAGCCTCAACTTCAACAGCTACAAGAGCTCTAATGACCTCCGTGGAACCGGCAGCTCCAGAACCTATCATGACAGATGAGCAGTTTAGCGATGATGTAATGGCTATGCTGGCCAGAAAGTTCGGAAAGTTCATGAAAAAGAATCAACCTGTAAGCATGAAAATTTGACTTACCCTATTTGTAAAATAATATTATTATGTTTAATAATATTAAAATAGTGTTTTGGATTTTTATATTCAAAATAACTTAAAAGAAGGAATGAAAACCTAATTAAGGATTAATTATTGTGATAATTAAACCTTAATTAATGATACTTTCCAAAATTCCAAAAATAATTTGAAGATAAAATATTTGTATATATTTTACACAAATTAAACCAATGAAGGGGTTACAAATATTTAATTAGAATTTATTCATGATTTATGTTTAATTCATGACTTAAACCAATTAAATAAAATACCTCAAAATTCCCAAAAATTCTCAAACAAAAAAAATGATCAAAATTGTTATTATGAATCTAGAAATATTTTTGTGAAATTTTTGGTGAAAAAATGGAATTAAATTTGATTTTTAATAACCTTTTAAATAAAATTTAAAATTGCATAATCCTGTGTGGCTGATTTTATGTTTAAACTTTGCAACAGAATCCTGAACCATCGGATGAGCGCCCAGATCTCATCCGACAATCCAGAGCGCGCCAGAAATCCAGCTGTAGCAGAACCACGCGCGCGCCCGTACCGAATCAACTAACTGGACAGAGTAACCCCGTTATCAACCAGGCTGACTGCTAAAAGAACCAGACAGAACTCGGCGTTCCGTTACTCAAAACGACACTATTTTGTTCATCTTCTTTGCTGTGATGCAGGGGTCGCCGTATTCGCAATCATTGTCGGCGAACCTTTGAGAAGCTCTAGCTTCGGCCACAAGTGATCAAATCCGCTGATTTCTTCGCTTACACGTTCCTATCGTCAGCGCCTACATTTCCCCCTTATCCTCCAGCTCTATCCCGCTGTAGATAAGGCTTTTAGCTTCCGGATAGGATTTTAGGGATAAGAACACCGCCGATCAAAATCAAGTCGATTTGGCTTTCTACAGCCGACCTATCCACCCTATAAATACTCCCCTACCATTCTACTACCAATCCATCAAACAATAACTGAAAATTACACATCAAATCGCCCCAATCGAAGACCTCCAATTTCCGGCCAAGAACAATTTTCTGCAAGACTTTCTCCGGTGAGACAAGCTTCTATCCAGGCTTCTGGATCACTTGCAATACTTCCCAGGAATGTTTTCCTGTTGTTGGTATGATTCCAGAAGCCTTGATTTTCGATTTGTAATTGAAAATTTTGAATGTTTTCAAATTTTCTTGTTTGATCGGTTTGATCTTGTTATGAACATTGATTATGGAATTTCTTTGTTAAGAATGGTTTTATATTTCATATATATGCTTTCGGTTGAAAGAGGATAGATCAAATCTCTATGAATCAAAAAATTCAGAAAATTAGCTTGGAAACTGGATTTTTTGAAATCCTATGTTCTTGGATTAAACTCGAATTTTTTGGTTCATTAAGTTGTTATACATGTTTGTATACATGTTTGAATAATTTCCATAAAACTGTAATAAATTTTGATCATGTTTGATCAAACTGAAAATTGAGAAAAAAAAGCTTGAAAAAATGGATTTTAAAATTATGTGTTCTTGCTTTTAATCTGATTTTGTTGGTTCAATTAGTTATATTACATGTTTGTATACATGATTGGATGATTTCTAAGTAACATTAATTATGTTTTGATCATGTTTGATCAAATTGAAATTTTGAAAAAAAAAGGTTAAATAACTGGATTTTTGAAATTTCATGTTCTCGCTTATAAGTTGGATTTGTTGATTCAATTAGTAGCTATACATGATTCAATTAGTAGCTATACATTTGGTTTTTTTAATAAAATTTAGATTTTGATTCAATCTTCAAAAACCATTCTAATGATGTAATGATTTTCTTGTTTTGGTATGGATTAACTATATTCATCATTTCAAAGCTAATGGAACAAAAATCAGGCCTTGAAATGGCCTAATTTAAAAGATCCCAAAATTTGACCTTGAAATGGTGTTTTTTAAATTGATCCTCTTGAGGTCTTCTAAGTCGTTATTTATTTTAAGTCTTTGGTTCTTAATTATCATATGAACCTACTACAACTTACGAATTGTGATTTGGATATCCCAATAAAAAGTTATGGCCTTCTGAAATTTTGGACCAAAACAAGAACACTAGGTCCTGAAATTTTGCCTTATGACCTAGGGAATCTGCCCAGGACCGTGAGCCTAGGACCGACAAAACTAACCTAGACCAAATTAACCTAGGACTGACCTTTCCACTTGACCTAGGATTGACCTTGACACTTAGCCTAGGACCAATCATTCAGCCTAGCCTCATCTTAGCCTAGGCCAAGCCCTAGCCTAGCCTAGGATCAAACCCCCCACTTAGCCTAAGACTGTTACGCTTAACCCCAGCCCTAGGCCTAAGTCCGGACCCTCACTCAAGATTGAACCTCTCAAACCCTACTAAGCCAAGAATGACAAGATTGGACTCGAACCTAGGATTTAATCCTTAGGCCAGTTTGATTCCAACTTTAAACAAAAATTCCAAAACTATTTTAGAACCAAACCCCATTTTCTCATAAAACCTCTTGGCGACTCTAATTTTCAAATAAATAATCTTTAAATTAATTATGTTTAATTTATTTAAATTGGGTCAGGTTAAATTGTTATTTAGCCTCCTAGATTATTAATGTTTGAACAAAAGATTAATTATTTTTACATAATTAATTTCTTACTGCTCCAGGTATTTTTAAAATCTTTTAAAAACTAAATGTTTTATTTTAAAAGATGTCTGACACGCAAACCAATGTTGAAATCATCGAACCTCGAGCTGCCTCGCGGCAGTCCTTCCATATTGTCACGTGTCTCACAAACACGTGATAAGCTATGGAACGGGACATAGACCGGGGGGATGATCGGTTACAATTTTTGGCGACTCTACTGGGGATCACTTGTTATTTTAAAATGAATAAAATAGACAACGTTCTGGCTATTAAAAATAAATTCATATTTACAACATTTCACTCTCATAATAGTCCACCTTATGGGGTCCATCACCCCAACAAGTACTTAGGTTTACCCTATATTTAGATTCTACCTTAAAACTTTTCTCTAATGGGTACATCACCCAGACTTATGTGAAGGAGTACCAGATCGGAATTCTGTACTACTATCAATAACGTGAAGACCGATAATACCGATTTATGACGTGAGATTATTTGTACACAATCCCGTTATTTCAAACCCTATTAGTCAACAGGTAATCTAAATCATATCTGTTGATAGGTACGCGAGATTGTTTGTACACAATCCCGTTATTTCAAACCATATTTGTCAACATGTAATCTAAATCCTATTTGTTGATAGGTACGTGAGATTGTTTATACCCAATCCTATTATTTCAAACCCTGTTAGTCTACATGTAATCTAAATCCTATTTGTTGATAGGTACATGAGATTGTTTGTACAAATCCCATTATTTCAAACCTTGTTAGTCTACAAGTAATCTAAATCCTATTTGTTGATAGGTACATGAGATTGTTTGTACACAATCTCATTATTTCAAACCTTGTTAGTATACAGGTAATCTAAATCCTATTTGTTGATAGGTACATGAGATTGTTTGTACACAATCCCATTATTTCAAACCCTGTTAGTCAACAGTTAATCTAAATTATATATGTTGATAGGTACGTGAGTTTGTTTGTACACAATCCCGTTATTTCAAACCCTTTTTTCAACAAGTAATCTAAATCCTATTCATTAATAGGTACGTGAGATTGTTCGTACACAATCCCATTATTTCAAAACCCTATCTCTCGATAGGTCGAGATGTCGTTTTTACACGACTCCTTCTCTAAAAACCCTATCTTTCAATAGGTCAAGACATCGTTTGTACACGACTCATTCTCTCAAAACCCTATCTCACGATAGGTCGAGATGTCGTTTGTATACGACTCCTTCTCTCAAAACCCTATCTCTCGATAGGTCGAGACGTCGCTTGTACACGATTCCTTCTCTCAAAACCCTATCTCTTGATAGGTCGAGACGTTGTTCATACATGACTTCCTCTCTCAAAACCTATGTCTTGATAGTTCGAGACGTCGTTCGTACATGACTCCTTCTCTCAAACCTATCTCTCGATAGGTCTAGACGTCGTTCCTACACGTCTCCTTCTCTCAAAACCCTTCTTCTCGATAGGTCGAAACATCCTTCCTACACGACTCCTTCTCTCAAAACCCTATCTCTCGATAGGTCGAGACATCGTTTGTACATGACTCCTTCTCTCAAAACCCTATCTCTCGATAGGTCGAGACGTTGTTTGTACATGACTCCTTCTCTCAAAACCCTATCTCTCGATAGGTAGAGACGTCATTTATACACGAATCCTTCTCTCAAAACCCTATCTCTTGATAGGGCAAGACGTCGTTTGTACACAACTCCTTCTCTCAAAACCCTATCTCTCGATAGGTCGAGATGTCATTTGTCCACAACTCCTTCTCTCAAAACCCTATCTCTCAATAGGTCGAGACGTCGTTTGTACACGACGCCTTCTCTTAAAACCCTATCTCTTGATAGGTTCATACGTCATTCATACACGACTCCTTCTTTCAAAACCCTATCTCTTGATAGGTCGAGACGTCGTTTGTACACGACTCCTTCTCTCAAAACCCTATCTCTTGATAGGTCGAGACGACATTTGTACATGACTCCTTCTCTTAAAACCCTATCTCTCGATAGGTTAAGACATCGTTAATACACGACTTCAAACCCTATCTCTTGATAGGTCGAGATTTCGTTTGTACACGACTCTATCACCAAAACCCTATTTGTCAATAGGATGAAATTTCGTTTGTACATGACTACGTCAGAAGATAAAACCCTGTCTTCCAAACAGGTATTCTCAAAACCCTATTTGGCGATAGTTACTCGAAACCCTGTCCTCCAAACAGGTAACCTTATCACACTTGCCTACTCCGTTTTATCGACAAGTTCGATCACATGTATTTTGTACACACACCAAAAAGCCAAAATCGCTTTGCCGATACATTGGCCTCGCTAGTAGTTATGACCTAAATTCCGTTGGAATTAAGGTCAAATCTCTGAAGATCCGTTAGAAACGGAAATTCGATTTCGAAGTCAGAGTGGTAGCTTCCATTCAAGTTCCCACCAAACCTTGGTTCGATATCCTTCATAACTACATTGTATATGGAGAATATCCGTCCCACTTCCAACTATGCTTGGAACGAAGAGCCCTACGTCAGTATTCCACCAACTATGCTTGGATAGCTAACAAGTTATACAGATGATCTTTGTATGGTCAAAACATGCTCTGCGTCGATGGTCCCGAGGCACAACGGATCGTAGAAGAAGTGCGCGCATGTGTGTGTGGTCCACACATGAATGGACTAGTCCTTGCCAAGAAAATAGTCCGCCTCGGATATTATTGGCAAAACATCGAGCAAAAATGTGTCGGCTATGTGAAAAGTTGTCACCAATGCAAAATCTATGCTAATCTAAAGCATACTCCAACATCTTTGCTATACTGCATTACATCAACATGGCCCTTTTCGACATGGAACATTGATGTCATTGGGAAAATCTATCCCCATGCTTCCAATGGACATGTGTTCATACTCGTAGCCATCAACTATTTCTCTAAATAGGTCGAGGAGTTATCTTATAAGATCCTCAAGTCTACTAAGGTAGAAAAATTAATTTGTGTTAACATCATATCTAGGTACGGAGTACCTCGTGCTATTATCTTAGATAATGGAAGACACCTTCAAGGAAATGTGATAGGATCGACTTTATCGATAGAGACGGGGGTCTGGATAAGGATGAAGGCTTATAAAAAACGGTTTGAA
The DNA here is from genome assembly GCF_907164915.1 of Impatiens glandulifera. NCBI lineage: Eukaryota > Viridiplantae > Streptophyta > Magnoliopsida > Ericales > Balsaminaceae > Impatiens > Impatiens glandulifera. The sequence goes on along the minus strand of NC_061866.1, from coordinate 16,629,362 downwards.
AGAAATCCTGTTAGAGATTTAATTCGCTTTCTATTCTACCAAAACTTGTGTAAACACTTGAAACAGATTCAAGGCGGAATTGTTTACTTGGGTTTGAAGCACAAGATGAAATATGAAAAGATGACAGAAATGAAGAACACATCAGTTTGTTTATGGATGTTCGGAGAAACTCTCCTACGTCACCCCTTCTTCCAACCACCGGAAGGATTCACTATAATATGATTCGAATCAAATACAGTTTACACACACTTAGCTCACTATTGAACAGAACATTTCTTGTTCAATTACAAGATGAAGAATATCACTCAGCTAAAGGTGTTTTGATTCTAGATCTCTCTTGATTCACACACAGTACAATCAGAAAGAAGCTTCACAGTTCAGTAATCAAGATGATTGAGTAGTTTCTCTCTCTGTAAAATTCGATTGCTTGTTCGTTCGTTAAGGCTAATTCGTGAGGCGGATTGTCCGTTGTCCTTGAGATTTGTTAAATACTGAGCATAAGCTAATGGTCGAATCTTCAAGAATGATACGTGGCACTCTTCAATTGGAAAGCCTCCATTGTACACATCAGGTTCTGAGCACAAGGATCGTGGTCATACATCACTAGTAGTGCGCTGATTATTCCATCAGGGATGTACCTGCAAAACAAGTAATGTGAGGAAAATTCTCTTACGTGGCATTCCTTGATTGGATGCATATAGCTGTTTTACTAATCTTCACTAGAAAGTGGAGCATGAGTAGGGTACAGATATAGCACGTGGGTAGGTGAAATGCTAGATTTAAGCGTATTGCTTAAACTGAGCATTAGACGTATTTCAGTTAGACGGATTGTGAAAATCAGTCTAATGAAATTAGTCATCTCCTTCTAATAGAAAAACGTCTATTAGACCGCCTGGTCTAATATAATTAGACTCGCGTCTAGTTACAATAATCATTAGACTGCACGTATAACTCCACTGAGTTAGACTGCACGTCTAATTCTAGTTCTACCTCAGACTTGTCTGAAGGAGTTAGACGCACGTCTAACTTTCACTAATTAGACTACACGTCTAATTATTCAATAACCATTAGACTGCACGTCTAACTCCACTGAGTTAGACTGCACGTCTATTTCCGGTTCTATCTCAGACTTGTCTGAAGGAGTTAGACGCACGTCTAACTTTCACTAATTATACTACACGTCTAATTATCCAATAACCATTAGACTGCATGTCTAACTCCACTAAGTTAGATTGCATGTCTAATTCCGCATAAATTATACTACGCGTCTAATTGCAAGCATATTAGACTACACGTCTAACTCCGATGAGTTAGACTGTACGTCCAATTCCGAATATCAATTAGATTACCCGTCTAATTACAAACATATTAGACTTACGTCTAATTCCGTGTATTCATTAGACTAACATTTAATTCTTTCCATTCATTAGACTATACGTCTAACTCTGATGAGTTAGACTATACGTCTAACTTTGATGAGTTAGACTGTACGTCTAGTTCTATGCATTAGACTTACGTCTAATTCCGTGCATTCATTAGACTACACGTCTAACTCCGATGAGTTCGACTGTACGTCTAATTCTATGCATTAAACTTACGTCTAATTCCGTGCATTCATTAGACTACACGTTTATCTCCGATGAGTTAGACTGTACGTCTAATTCTATGTATTAGACTTATGTCTAATTCCATGCATTCATTAGACTACATGTCTAACTCCGATGAGTTAGACTGTACGTCTAATTCTATGCATTAGACTTACGTCTAATTCCGTGCATTCATTAGATTACACGTTTATCTCCGATGAGTTAGACTGTACGTCTAATTCTATGTATTAGACTTATGTCTAATTCTGTGCATTCATTAGACTACACGTCTAACTCCGATGAGTTAGACTGTACGTCTAACTCCGATGAGTTAGACTGTACGTCTAATTCTATGCATTGAAAGCCAAAACGGTCTAATGACCCTCATTAGATCCAAGTCTTATGACATATTGTTTCAATACACCTGTATCAAAACTCATAAGTTATTTCATCATCAAAATCTCAGTGGTTAAATTATTTCAACACTTAGTCAAAATAATTTGACCCAACAAAATGTTTTATCCCTTATCAAAGATTTCAAGATTGAACACCACAAATCTTCACCCTATCGACCATAAACCAACGCGCGCGGTCTAAGCGGCAAACAAGAATGTGATCAGGATCATCAAGAAGATGACCAACACGTATAAGGATTGGCATGAAAATCTGTCATTTTCTTTATGGGGATATCGTACGACTATTCGAGCATCAATAGACGAGACTCCTTTTTCTCTAGTTTACGGTATAGACGCCGTACAACCCATCGAGATTGAAATCCCACACTAAGAGTCCTGTTGGAATCTCATGTTGTTGAAGAATATTGGGTAAAGGCCCAATACGACCAGTTGATGTTAATAGAAGACCATAGGTTAGACGCATTGTGCAAAACCCAAGCTTACCAAAAATGAATGACCAATACCTTTAATAGAAAGGTCAAACCCAGAAGCCTGAAAGAAGGTGAACTAGTGCTCAAAGTAACCCGTGAACTATTAGACCCTAAGGGAAAGTTCCGACCACGATGGGAAGGTCCCTTCCTTATCAAGAAAATCCTCTCTAGAGATGCAGTTCGCCTTTCAACAATTAAAGGTGAAGAATTAATTGCTCCAAGCAATCTAGACGCCCTAAAACGATTTATATGTGTAATATCGTTTCGCGACCACGGCTCTAATCTAGCCTTAGTAGGATTATCACGGCTCTAATCTATCCTTAGCAGGATTATCACGGCTCTAATCTAGCCTTAGTAGGATTACCACGGCTCTAATCTAGTCTTAGTAGGATTATCACGGCTCTAATTTAACCTTAGTAGGATTATCACGACTCTAATCTAGCCTTAACATGAATATCACGACTCTAATCTATCCTTAACGGGATTATCACAGCTCTAATCTAGCCTTAGCGGTATTACCACGTCTCTAATCTAGCCTTAACATTATTATCACGGTTCTAATCTAGCCTTAACAAGATTATCACAACTCTAATCTAGCCTTAGGAGGATTATCACGGCTCTAATCTAGCATTTGTAGGATTACCTCGGCTCTAATCTAGCCTTAGTAGGATTACCACGACTCTAATCTCGCCTTAGTAGGATTACCACGACTCTAATATAGCCTTAGAATGCTTATCACGACTGTAATCTAGCCTTAGCAGGATTATCACGTCTTTAATCTAGCCTTAGCAGGATTACCACGGCTCTAATCCAGCCTTAGCAGGATTATCACGGCTCCCGATTCAGCCTTACCAGGATTAGGTCCACTTGGACTAATCAACCTCCAATTGTATATGTCTATGCCATAACTCCAAACAGTTAGTCCCTAGTTAAGAGCGAACTAATTGGCCTATAGTCTTGTAGGACTATGTCAACATTCTCAAGGATTGGTCCTTAGCCTCTAAAGGGCTAATCAAATCACTGGTCTTGTAGGACCATATTACAATCTCCCAGAGTTGGTCCTCAACCAGGAATGGACTAATCGACCTCTATCATTGTACGGCTATGTCATAACTTACCAAAGTTAGTCCCCAACCAGGAGTGGACTAATCAAAGTTCTATCCTTGTAGGGAAATTTCCCAACAATTAGTCCCCAACTAAGAGTGGATTAATCAACCTCTAGTTTTATATTACCATGTTGGAAATCCCCAACTAGTCCTCAACTTCGGGTGGACTAGTCGACCTCTAGTTTTGTACAACTATGTCATCAACAACAATGGGAGAACTATGTGAGACCTGATTCTTCCAAAGAAAATAAAAGAATATATCAAGAATAAATGGAAGATATGTAGGCAGCCTTTGTACATGTCCGGTCTCAATGAGCTCAGTAAGCTCAATAAGCTCAAGAACCTCAAGAAGCTTAGTAAGTTCAAGATGCTCAAAATAGAAAAAATAATAATAATAAAATAGAATACACTCCCGTGTAGGTTGAGGTGTTAAAATCACCGTTTATGCTCACTTGGGCGGTTATTCCGATGTCTATCGCAAGAGCAAGACGTATCGATTCCACCAGATATACCCCGGAAGTCAAAAAGAAGAGAAAATTTTCCCAATTGGAAGGTTGAAACTCTCTCTGTGATTATGCCCGGAATCGAACTTTGAAGAATTGCGGCCCACGGCAAAAGTAATAAAAAAATATAACTGAACATGATTCTCATGGTCACCTTCCCCTCAAGTTAATATCTTGGATAATCGTATGCACGAGATCGAATTTATCATCCATATCTTAACATAGGAGAATAAAGAGCTCGAGATCTTTCTAAAATGAGACAATCCCTATTAACACAGGAATGCTCGTGTCCTAGCCCCGAACACGTTTCGAATCCAAGTCACCCTATTACATAGGTAAGACCAGGGTTTCTTCTACTTTCAAACCTTTTCTAAGACAAGATTAAGAATAGTTCGTTCCCCGAATAGCTTTTGTTAAATCTTCCCACCTTATAGAGTAGTAAAACAACTGGTTGATGGGTCAACCAAGTTCTGAAGAACACTTTGTAAACCTAAAGGGAAAAGCTTCCGTTGAACCATTCCCTTAACTCCCTAAAAAGGCGACAACTTAACCCAGCTATGAAGGACACTTTGTTAGGTCCGAGAAAGATAAGTTGCCGATCAAGACAGCTCCTCTCATATGAAGGTCACTTCGTACAAGACCTCTCTAAAGCCCTAGTTAATAGACACATAAGATCATTGTTATGATTCTTAAAGGCCTATTCCAATAGGCATCTATATAGGTTATTGTCATAACCTATCCCCAACTGATTGGCGTCCAGATATGGGTTATTGTTATAACTCATCCCCAACAGGTTGGCGACCAACAGGGTTATTGTTATAACCCATTCCCCTTGGAGCGAATGTTTTCACATATCCCCTGCAAGAGTAAGACCTATCTCTTGATAGGTATCTGTATCGGTCATTGCCATGACCACTCCCTACCAGAGTGATTGTTGTCACTCATCTTGTCCATAGGTTATTCTTATAACCTATATTCTCAGCACGATTGTAATCATCCCCATAGAGCGACGGTTGCTACAAAACAGCGTGATTGTTATTACCACCCAACGTCATTGTTGTCACGTCACCTAGCTTCCTTCATCCTCAATGGAGAATTCTCTTCATTCCCCAGAAAGTCCTAGTTGTGGATATCATCTCCTATAGTAAGTCATATCGTATTACAGGCATCCTCGAGAATCATTGTAATGACTTCTCTCTAGTAGTGGATTTCATTTATTGATGGACACGGTATGATTGTTATCATTATCCCCGAGAGTTGTACCTCTATCCCCGTGGGATTGTATTCCCAAGAGAGCATTCCTCAAGAGAGTCCTACCTCCCGATAGATAGTCTTACTAGCAAGAGACTCCTCCCCACAAAGAGTTCTTTTTAATCCCCAAGTGAGTCCTATTTGTTGATAGGCACCATAATTCATTATTATGACATCATTATTGTAGTAATCCATCCCTATTTGGAGTCCCGCTTACTCCCCAATAGGATAAGACTATTGTCATAGTCTATCATATGCAAGATTCAACAAAGAAGAGAAAGAGCCATTGTCATGACTCACCCCTAACAACACCCTGTCATCTTCCCGGCGCATAATAAGACTATTATGATAGTCTATCCCCGACAGAAGACAACAGGTAAAAGAAGATCACATAATCTCCCCAACCATGAGTCATCGTGATGACTCCCCACTAGCAGTTGTTGTCATCCAGGTTTTATTTTTCTACCTCATTGGAGGTTAGGGTGCAAATTTTTATGATCAAACCTCGAACCAGCGTTTTCCAAAAACCAATATTGTTTTATTCAAACTCGGTTCAAGAGGGATATTCTGTAAGCATGAAAATTTGACTTACCTTATTTGCGAAATAATATTATTATGTTTAATAATATTAAAATAGTATTTTGGATTTTTATATTCAAAATAACTTAAAAGAAGGAATTAAAACCTAATTAAGGATTAATTATTGTGATAATTAAACCTTAATTAAGGAAACATTCCAAAACTCCAAAAATTATTTGAGGATAAAATATTTGTATATATTTTACCCAAATTAGACCAAGGAAGGGGTTAAAAATATTTAATTAGGATTTATTCATGATTTATGTTTAATTCATGACTTAAACCAATTAAATAAAATACCCCAAAATTCCCAAGAATTCCCAAAAAAAATAAAACATGATCATAATTGTTATTATGAATCTAGAAATATTTTTTGTGAAATTTTTGGTGAAAAAATAGATTTAAAAGGAATTAAATTAGATTTTTAATAACCTTTTAAATAAAATGTAAAATTGAATAATCCTGTATAGCTGATTTTATGTTTAAACTTTGCAGCAGGATCCTGGACCATCAGATGAGCGCCCAGATCTCATCCGACAGCCTAGAGCGCGCTAGAAATCCAGCTGTAGCGGAACCACGTGCGCGCGCCCGCATCGGATCAACTAATGGACAAACTAACCTCGTTAGTCAACCAGGCTGACCGCTATCAGAACCAGACAGAACTCGGCGTTTCGTTACTCAAAACGATGTCGTTTTGTTCATCTTCTTTGCTAGGATGAAAAGATCGCCGGATTTGCAATCATCGTCAGCGTCCAACCTTCTAGAAGCTCTAGCTTCGGCCACATGTGATCAAATCCGCTGATTTCTTTGCCTACACGTTATTATCATCAATGCCTATGTTTCCCCCTTATCCTCCAGACCTGTCCCGCTGTAGATAAGGCTTCCAGCTACCGAATATGATTTTAGGGTTAAGAACGTCGACGATCAAAATCAAGTCGAATTGGCTTTCTACAGCCGACCTACACACCCTATAAATACTCCCCCACCCCTCTACTACCAATTCATCGACAATAACTAAAAATTACACATCAAATCGCCCCAATCGAATACGTGCAATTTCCGGCCAAGAACAGTTTTTTGCAAAAGATTCTCTGGTGAGCCAAGCTTCGATCTAGGCTTCTGGATCACTTCCAATACTGCCCATGAATATTTTCCAGCTGTTGGTTTGATTCCAGAAGCCTTGATTTTCGATTTTTAATTGAAAATTTTGAATGTTTTCAAATTTTCTTGTTTGATCGGTTTGATCTTGTTATGAACGTTGATTATGGAATTTCTTTGTTAAAAATAATTCTATATATAATATATATGCTTTCTGTTGAAAGATTATAGATCAAATCTCCATGAATCAAAAATTTCAAAAAATTAACTTGAAAACTGGATTTTTTGAAATCATGTGTTCTTGGGTTATACTCAAATTTTTATGCTCAATAAGTTGTTATACATGTTTGTATACATGTTTGAATGATTTCCATACAACTGTAATCAAGAAGTCACTCGACACTCATCACTCTAGTACTCCACCAAAAGAGTTTAGAGCAAGATAAATAGAAGATAAAACTTCTAAACATGCTTAAGATCTCAAGGCAATTATTATTCAAAAATGAGTTCTTTCACGATTACAAAAAAGTCTATAAATAGGCAAAACTAAGAAGTTGGAACAACTCTCCAAAAAAACCTAAATAAACTTTAATACTAGGAACTTTGAACAACTCCCCCAAAAGAAATAAATAAACTTTAATACTAGATAATTAAATACAATGACGGTTGATCTCCAAAAGTGACTATTTGAATTCCACCACACTTCATTAATTTGATCATATCTCTTTGATTTCTAGGGATTTCCCAATTCTAGCATCATTCTCCCCCGGTTAGAGAAGATTCGACCTCGAATCTAGAACATGTTCATTATCAATGTATGGTGAAAGATCAGAAACATTGAACGTGGTTGAGACATCTTAGTTTCCTAGCAACTTTACCTTGTAAGAATTATCACCAATCTTCTTCAAAATCCTAAAATGACCATCGACTCTAGGCTGTAATTTTCCATGCCGACCTCGAGGAAAACGCTCCTTTCTTGAGTGAATCCAGACCAAGTCTACTTCATTGAAAACATAACGATTTCTATGCTTGTTTGTCCTTTGATATTTCTCATTGTGCTTGATAATTTCTTGATGAACTTTTGCATGTAATTGCTTAATATCCTTACCACGATCTTCTCCGCACCATAAGATTTTAAAATTCAGCCACGTAGTTGTTATGATCAGGATCGTCGTTGGAGACTAGGGGTCTCGCTAGGACAAACGCTTACACAACACGCCGGGTGATACTAACTCGGTTAGAAGTTAATATATGTCTCAATAATTTGCAAGTTGTCACGAACTCTTGAACCGAGTTCAAGTGCAGAACGGTTCGTTCGTTTCAACTTGAAGCAACACACATGGATTGGACAACAATAAAAAAGTATAAAGTATAAAAGGAACACATCACAAGATTTATGGATGTTCGGAGATAAAGCTCTTACGTCACCCCTTCTTCTCAAACGTTGAGAAGGATATTTACTTAGAATATTCACCACAGCTTATAATACGTCGAATAACCGATGCTTATTTACTGCTCGTTTTTGACTTACAACACTTACTACTCACACAAAATAGATGAACTTTTAATACACTTAATGCTTTTGACAGTATGTGAACAAAGATAGTTAAGACTTTTGATTCGGTTCTGAAATCGGTTATGTTTCACTGTCTTGTGTCTGTTGTTGTTGTTCTTCAAGTTTCTTACATAGTGAAATATGACAACGGTCATATTTCACATCCTCAATAGATACTTGCATGATGGCTCATTGTTTCTTGAATCTGATTGGTTGATCAGGAGGTATAGTAGAGCAATTAATATGTTTAATACTTTCCAAGAAGCAGATTAGCATGCATCTTTGTCTTCTACTAATTTGATCATCTGGGTTAATGTAAAACTCATCTGCTCTAAGTGGACTTTTGTTAGACTTATACCAAAATTGGTGTCTGAGTATTTTGTCAGTCTTTTTCTTCCCAAAAGATATCATCAGACTTGTATTAAAATGGAAATAATACAGTCTGTATGTTTGGAAGCTCCCTTCTGTATTGCACTAAAATGGAACTTGTCGGCCTCTCTTAGTGTAGCTGTCTTGACATTAAGATGACTCCGTCTCTAATCGGTCAAACTATTGATCATCTTATAGATTGTCTTTGTATAGTAGCTTAGAATTATACCAAGTAATTTGTCGGACAAACCACCGATTGCGCCATTCTTCTGATATCGGTCAACCGGTCATACTGTCGAAGTATGGAAACCAAATTCTCTTCCTGAAGTATAATAGATTCCTAAGACCAGTAGAATCGATTTAGTTGATGAAGCTGAGCGGTAAAAATGTTATTCATTTTTCGAGCCAATCCTCTACTAGCTCTGATATAAAGATAGTGGAATAAATAGTTTCTTTAGTTGATCCTGGCTTGAGCCGTCTTCTTGATATCGGTCAACCGGGATGAGCGGTAAACCGATTTGTATGTATGAAAGCGTAAAGCCGATTCCTGTATTTCCTGCACAAATTGTAGATTTGGTTTAGTTATTTAGATAGATAATTACTTACTAATTAGCTATATATTTTATTTAATAGTAGTCTTCCACAGATAGATCCTTCTGCCTAAAGTTGTGATATTTAAGAAAAGCATATTGGCGACAATTATTCGGAAAAAAATTCATCATTAACACCTTCTTCATTTTGTCCCATGTTCTTATATTTTGCTTGCCATCACGCACATGTTGCTTCTTAAGGTGTTTCCACCAAATGGAAGGATATTTTTTAAATTTGATAACCACTAGCTTCACCTTGTTATCTTCTTGAACATCTTTGAACTCAAAAACTCACAGGCAAATATAGATTTGTACACTCCTTTACTGGTACCATTATGTCCATGTGAAGATGTGATTATGGACTTTGTTGTTTTTCTGTCATGCACTCAAAGGAACAAAGATTCGATTATGGTGGTCATGGAGCGGTTTTCAAAAATGGTGCACTTTATTCCTTGCATCAAAATAATGGATGCCACTCACGTGGCTGTTCTTTATTTGAAAGAGATTGTGAGGCTTCATGGCATTCCAAAGACAATAACCTCTGACTGGGATTCGAAATTATGAGTCATTTCTGGAGAATGCTTTGGAAGAAACTTGTTACTAAACTTCAATTTAGTTCTTTTCACCATTCAAAAACTGATGGACAGATAGAGGTTGTGAATCGGAGCTTGGGAAACCTTTTGAGAAGTTTGATTGGAAAGAAATCTCACCAATGGAATGAGGTTTTGGATCAAGCAAAGTTGCTTACAATGGATCATCGAGGGTCGAGTCTGTTCGAGGTTGTTTATGGTAAGAATCCCATCACTCCCATAGATCTAGCTCCAATACCTATTACTCATCATATAAGCAAGTATGGAGAAAATTGTGCTAAGGATATTAAGCAATTACATGCGAAAGTTCGTCAAGAAATTATCAAGCACAATAAGAAATATCAAAGGGTAGAGAACAAGCATAGAAAGCGTTATGTTTTCAATGAAGGAGACTTGGTCTGGATTCACTTAAGAAATGAGCATTTTTCTCGAGGTTGGCATGGAAAATTACAGCCTAGAGTTGATGGCCCTTTTAGGATTTTGAAGAAGATTGGTTATAATGCTTATAAGGTGGAGTTACTAGGAAACTATGATTTCTCAACCACATTCAATATTTTTATCTTTCACCATAAATTGATGACGAACAGGTTCCAGATTCGAGGTCGAATCTTCTCCAATCGGGGGAGAATGATGCTGGAATTGGGAAACCCCTAGAAGTCAAAGAGATAAGATCAAATTAATGAAGTGTGGTGGAATTCAAATAGTCACTTTTGGAGATCATTCGTCATAGTATTTAATTATCTAGTATTAAAGTTTATTTACTTCTTTTTCGGGAGTTGTTCCAACTTCCAAGTATTAAAGTTTATTTATGTTTTTTTGGAGTGTTGTTCCAACTTCTTAGTTTGGCCTATTTATATGCCTTTTGTAATCGTGAAAGAACTCATTTTTGAATAATAATTACCTTGAGCTCTTAAGCTTATTTAGAAATTTTATCTTCTATTTATCTTGCTTTAAACTCTTTTGGTGGAGTCCTAGAGTGATGAGTGTCGAGTGACTTCTTGTGTTACTTCATATCTCTCTAATTTCTCGGTGTCAGAATTGAACTTGCCCGATCAAAGAAGGGGATCTCCTTATCTCAAAGGAAATACACCATAGACTTTTTAAAGGAAACTGGCATGCTTGGATGTAAGCCTGTCGACACCCCATGGATTTGGTCCACAAACATGGAAATAACAACGACAATACTCCAACCGACAAAGGTAGATACCAGCGACTCGTGGGGTGACGCATTTACTTATCTCACACTCGTCCCGACATTGGCTTCACAATGAGCGTTGTTAGACAATTCATGAATCTTCCTTCCAAAGATCATATGAACACAGTTTTTATAATTCTAAGGTACCTAAAAGGTTCTTCGGGAAAAGGCCTTCTATTCACAAGTGAAGACAACAAGTCAATTTGTGTGTTCACCGATGCCGATTAGGCCTCGGACATTACCGACAAAAAACCCACCTCTAGATATTGTTCATTTGTATGGGGAAACCTCGTCACATGGAGAAGCATTAAACAATTTATTGTTGCACGGAGTAGTGCTAAAGCTGAGTATCGTTCTCATGCACTCGGAATTTGTGAAGGGATTTGGATACGCCGCATCCTTGAAAAGTTAGAAGCCTCAATATGGACCTATTCAAAAGATGTATGACAAACAAGTTGTAATTAGTATTGCAAATAATATGGTTCATCATGATAGGACCAAACACATTGAAATTGATCGTCACTTTATTTCAGAGAACGTCAATAAAGGCTATATGCACCCCTCTACGTTACATCTCGCAATCAGGTGGCTGACATACTCACCAAAGCTCTTACCAAACCGAATTTCGAGGAACTATGTGGCAAGTTGGGCACGTTAAATATCTACTACCCAATTTGAGGCGGTGTGTAGAATTATCTCTATATTCCTTAGAATTGATGCAATTTACTTGTACTCAACATTTTACCTTACTTTATTTATACTCAATGTCTTTTATATAACATCTCTCATGTAAACCACAAGTCATATTTGAATAAAATATTCACTCTTCATTCTCAAAAGTTCAATTCTTTACATGAATGTTGGGTCAAAGATGTCATTTTAAATAAAAGTGGAGTTTCAATAAGTGATCAAATTGGTAAGATAAACAATGATAAAATATATGTACCCAACAATCACATATTTGTTTTTATATTTAATATTCATAAAAAATTAAAAATATTATTAATCGATTTTTTTTAAGTTTTTTAACATCACTAATAGTACATGAACTATTGAGAGTGAGAAAGAATAAAGGTTTAAATGTTTTATAAAAACTTTTTAAGTCTGGTGTCAAATATGTCAATTAAAATAAAAATGGAGTTTCAATTTAAATTGGCATGCTAAACGGAGACGGGATAGATTAAATGACTTTAATTTTATAGTTCTGTAAAACCTCTATTACTACTAACAAAATTTAAAAGTATTTTTTTTTAATAAATATTTAATTTTTATTAAATCATAAAAAGAGTTACATATGCAAATTAATTTTCCAGTAATACAATATAACATCTACTCAATCAAAACCATTAAATTATAATATAAATATTAAACAACATATCAAATTTATAAAAATTAAAATTACAATAGAGATGATCTAACAATCTTGCATATCTTTTAAAGTGACTTTAAAGAACAACTCATTTGAATTTCATAAGGATGAGTGAGGAAATAGAACAAACTGAATAAACCAATTAAGCGGTATTAGAAAAATCTTTAACAAATATTATGGGCGACAATGCAAATTGTCCTTACCCCGTGGGTTAGTAAACAACGTCGAAAAATATTTTGTCAAATGATAATTGATCATTTACATATATGGTCAAAATAATAAGAAACTCACACAACAAAACAAGTGAAATACTTGTAGGATGAACACATACTCGAAATGGAATATTAGTTTAAATAACTCTTTATTTAAGAAATGATAAATAAATCTGATAACTTTATCTCCTATGTTGTTAGAAAAGGATGAGCACATACTCGAAAAAAGATTACTAGAATAATCAATAGAGTAGCAAATTACCCACAAAAAATTAAGAATATTATTCGAATTATAAAAATTCGAGACGACAAATTCGATCTGGCTAAACGTAATGTTAAATCAAACAAAATTGATTAAATCAAACATTAACTGAAATCTGAATGGTCGAATTAGAAATGAGACCCCCCTTCTCTAATGTAAAAACGTAATGTTAAATCAAACAAAACTGATTAAATCAAACATTAACTGAGATCTGAATGGTCGAATTAGAAATGAGACCCCCTTCTCTGATGTAAAAATATCACCGGAGGGGAGGAAGAAAAAATGATTTTCACCTACTAGAGTTTTCATTTTAGAGAGAAAGAATAGTTACAAAAATAACCCTTTTAACTACAAATCAGATCTTCTGCTACCGAATAGGGTGTTCCTATGTTGCGGACCAATCACATTTGAGTAGCATTATTATATTAATAAAACAAAGTTGGGTTGAAAGGAAGAGAGAGAGAATCTGTAACCCGGATTTTATTCCGGGTTCACCCCAAACGTGGTTAAACGGAATGGAGAGAGACTCTATGGAGCGAAGTTTACTTCGCCCAAGTGCCATGTAAAACGGAATGTGAGAAGCGCTATGGAGCGAAGCATACTTCGCTCATGCGTAAAACAGAATGTAGAGAATCGCTATGGAGCGAAACATACTTCGCCCAGGCGCCATGTAAAACGGAATGAAGAGACGCTTTTCAGTGAAGCACATTACACTTCAATTAGTTTATATGCCTAGATGTTCATGTAAAACCTCCAACACACCCATGTAAATATCTTTTAACTTTCATGTAAAAACATTTATTCATTCATGTGAAATAAATTAATTAAGAAAAATTAAAAATTATGAAGAGACGTTTTTCAGTAAAGAATATTTCTCTTGAATTAGTTTATATGTCGAGAGGTTCATCTAAAACCTCCAACACACCCATGTAAAGACCTTTTAACGTTCATGTAAAAACATTTATTCATCTATGTGAAATTAAATAATTTAGAAAATTAAAATTTTTGTATATAATTAAATAAAATAAAAATTAAAAATTAAAAATAATGAAGAAACGCTTTTGAGTGAAACATACTTCGCTTCAATTAGATTATATTCCTAGAGATACGGTATCGAGCGAAGCTTCCTTCACCTAGGAGCCATGTAAAACGAAATGAACAGATACGGTATTGAGCGAAGCTTATTTTGCCCAGGCGCCATGTAAAATGGAATGTAGAGAAGAGCTATGGAGCGAAGCATACTTCGCCCATGTGACATGTAAAATGGAATGTAGAGATACGGTATGGAGCGAAGCATACTTCGCTCAGGCGCCATGTGAAACGGAATGTTGAGAGGCGGTATGGAGTGAAGCTTCCTTCGCTCTGGGTGCCATGTGAAACAGAATGAAGAGATACAGGATCAAGCGAAGCTTCCTTAGCTCCGGGTGCCATGTGAAATTGATTGAAGAGACGCTTTTCAATGACGTATACTTCGCTTCAATTAGTTTATATACATAGACGTTCATGTAAAACCTCCAACACATTCATGTAAAGACCGTTTAACTTTTATGTAAAAACCTTTATTAATTTATGTATGTAAAATATATTAATGAAGGAAAAAATTTATATAAAATTAAAAAGATTAAAAATAAAATTAAAAATTATGAAGAGACGCTTTTCAGTGAAGCATATTTCGCTTCAATTAGTTTAAATACCTAAAGGTTCATGTAAAACCTCCAAAACATTCATGTAAAGACCGTTTAACGTTCATGTGAAAATATTTATTCATTAATGTATGTAAAATAAATTAATTTAGAAAAATAAAAAATATATATGTAATAAAAAAAATTAAAAATTAAAAATAATGAATTTAAAAACAGAACTTGTGAAGCTAGCTTCGTTAATGAATTTAAAAACAAAACTTGTGAAACTAGCTTCATTTATGAATTTAAAAAATGCAACCTTGTGAAGCTAGCTTCGTTAATGTTATAATTTCTGTGAAGTTAAAATCACTTCATGAATGATTAAAACAAATTTTCCCACTATTCATTTTCAAAAGAAACTGTTCACATTCTCTCTCTCTCTCTCTTAGCGATCATCTTTCTTTAAACTTTGAAACTAAAAGTTGAGAGTTGAGATGACAAAAGAATATTGAACGGAGTATCGGCGTCCATGATGAAACTTGCGTCCCATTGTTGAGGAGTTAAGAATTGAGCAATTGTTGTTGTTGGCATTGCATTTGATGGCTGTAACGGTATAACAATTTAAGAGCTGTTAGTAAATGAAGAGTAATAACACAATTATTATTCAAGTAGTCAAGTCAGCAATGACATACCGGATTTATTGGTGATTCGCTTGTTTTTCTTGTTGATTTTCTTTTTTCTTGAATTCTTCTCTAATCCACATTTTTTTCTCTTACCAGACTTTGTTTTCTTCTTAGATTTCATTCATTTTGCTCAAACAGAGGCACCCTCAGTAGAACCTGATACAAGTGGTGGTGTTTGCGCATTTATACTCTCTTGTAATTTTTTATCCACAAACTTACATTGGTTAAGTATAATTTCTTTCACATGCCTATAGGTGTCATCTCTTTCTGCTGCTTTTGTAAATAAATGCATGGACAAGCCATACGAATCTCTGTATCTTATGTTTTTAAGCTCACTCGGATCAACATTATTGTTGTCCACCAGTGGATCAGTTCCAAAATATCCATCTTTTGATGTTCTTGTCCACCTCTTTAATATCAACGCTGAAGGAATCTTCAACACGTCAATTGTCGTGAAAATCTTTAGAATGTGAGCACACAAAATCCCTCCAAATTCAAATTTACAACAGCTACACTCGATATTATCAGCATCCTTATGAACTGTAACTGTATGAGGGTATCTCCTAGTGTGGGGGTACTTTATATTTTATGTGTGTGTCCACATCCTATAACATTTCTACACCACAATTATGCGACATAAACCATTGTTGTTCAAAACACTTAAATACCTCTGGAGTGTAAAAATTGCATGTATCCTTTAAGATCAAAATTGGATAGTTCAGACTTGGTTTACTAGTAATTGATTTGAAATCAGCCTTTAACACATCATATCTTCGTTCATCAATTAGTCTTTCAAAGTTTTTGAAAAATTCTAAGAACTTGTGTTTGTAGGAGCAATACATTTTCAACACACAGCTCATGCTCTCACTTCTCTATGTTGTAGTCATATCAGCACAAAACATATGTCGTCCAAACACTAATGCCCACTTTAGCCTAATGCATAACATACGCTTCAACTAGTCATTGTTTTCAAGCCCATAGTTTGTCAACATTTGATTACAGGCTTCAAGAAACACTACCTCTTCATCAAAATCATATATACATGAAGAAAAATCCTTCGAAAATTCTCTGAAATTATGAAACACGGAGCTTAGATGTATGTATGGCTGCATTTTGAAATATGCGCCAAATACAGAGACGATGATTTATTTCGGACCATGTAGATGCTAAGGCATTATCCATGACCGCGTCTTGATCTATAAGAATGGTTTTCGGTTTTTTCCCACGCATAGTTGTGGTGAAAGTCTCAAACAACCATTCAAAAGTCATAGTAGTTTCATCGTATAATAAAGATGCACAAAAAATAATAGATTATTTATGATGATTCACACCTACAAAAATCAAAATTGGACGTCATTCCTTATTCTTCTTGTAGATCGTGTCGAAACTAACAACGTCTCCAAAGTATGAAAAGTTGTTTCGCATATTTGAATCACACCAAAAAATATTTGTTATCAAATCGTCCACATCAAGTTGAAAAGCATTATAAAAACATGGATCGTCCGATTACTTTTTTTGCAAATACTCTAATACACCCCATGTATCTCCAAAATTATAGTCTCTAGTTCTTTTCTATCGCAAGTAATTTTTGTAATCATCAGGAAGAAAAACAAGATTGTCCTTGCCACCGATTTGTTTGGTCATTAGAGCATGGGATGCCTTTGGACAATTACCACATCAGATGCCATCTCAATCTGTAAGCTTGCAGATGCAGAAATATTCTTATGGCATCTATACAGGTGAGTTTTTTTTGGACTTGCAAGAGGATTACAATGTTCACTAATAAATGTTATCACTTCAAACTTTCCATTTGCTGCCCCTTTTTATCCTCAATTTCGCTTCAAAACTGAACTTAGTTACAAAACGGCTACGTTTCACATAAACATCGCGTTTGTCTTTTCCTCATTGACCCTGAGCACTATAACAAAAAACTCTATCCAGTAATAAACCATCTTTGTCATCATGTTTTGAACTGCGCCTTTACCAAATCTTATTATTTTAGCTTATGCTAAATAGAATTCATAGACATCTTCTTCCCTCTCAAATTCTCTACCTAAATGTGGAATAGAGTCGACTGCAATGTCCTCTAACGGTTGGTTATTTTGATCAAAATTTAATTGATGGTGATAACTTGTAGATTCGCTGGTCAATTATAGAAATGGACAAAATAAATATTGATCTACACAAAATATAAAGATCTTGTAAAATTAAGGAAATAGAAGTGAAAAGTGATTCACTTCATTACTATTTACAGCGCAATAGAAGTGAAAAGCGTGTTTTACTACACTAGTTTAAAAAATGCAATAAAAGTGAAGAGCGCTTCACTTCACTAGTATTTACAGCGCAATAGAAGTGAAGAGTGCTTCACTTCACTAGTATTTACAGCGCAATAGAAGTGAAGAGTGTTTCACTTCACTATGAATAGAAACAGCTTATAGTATTAGAGAAAAGAAACACAAAAGTATACATCAAATCATGATTATCATTATCGTTGATGTTGATTCCTTCTTGATAATTAATAAGAACAGAACAATTTTAGTCAAGTATTCAAAAAACAAATAAAACGTTATTAACAGAACTTGAGAAGAAGATGACATAAATTTTGAAAAATGTACCATTGTCACTCCCTGATTCTAATTTAGGAAAATAGATTATTGCAGTGATGCCGTGAAGTATGAATTTTCTGGAGAAGATAAGTCGAACTACTACTTCATCGTATAGAGAGAGAAATGTAATCGTACAAAGCTAGCATGGCTGCATGGCAGTATTAATGATAAAAATAGGTGTTAGGTGAAGTGAGGTGAGTGGTGAGGTGACTTCACAGATATTATTTTGATTATAATTAAATGAATTACATAATTATAAATTAAATATTAATGTCAAGCGCTTGATCATATTTATATATAAGTGAAGAGTTTGATATATAGTGAAGATTGCTTCACAAATATTGACAATTGAAAAACATGTATAGCGCTTTATAATGAAGATTGCTTCACATTTAATTGACATTGTAAATACACCTAGAGCGTTGACTACATAGATTGCTTCACATGTTATAGTAGATTAATCATGTATAAAGTTTATTTTACATGATTCTTTCAGGCATATAATTAATGATTTCATATTTGGTAATTTTCATATTAAAAACTCATTACATTGTTCATATATTAAATGAATACTATGAAACAAACAAACTACAATACTAAGAACCAAAAATAAAATATGAAATCGCGAATTTAGGAATCAAATTATGAATGCAAATATTCAGTATTGTCAATAAAACAAGTCTAAAAATTAAGTAAACAAAGGCTGCAAATCACAAGCTGCAATAGCTTGAAGCAAGCTTGTGTGAGGAACACCATATTTATCCAAATATGCTGACAAAGCATCCACTGTCTCAAATACCCAAATGTAGCCATTAATATTGTAAGTCATCTCATCGTATACTACTATAGTTTTGTCGTCCGAGGGCTCAACAAATGGATTCTCTGTTTCTTTAGTGGTACCTCCTCCAGCAATTACAAACTCTATGAGATCCTGTTTGTAAGTCGGGATGAAATCCCCTGCAAAATAAAAGTATAACTATCGAACAGTTTCGGCAGCTGAAAAAAAAATAAAACAATTTTAGTTATCAAGGAAGATAATGAATATATATAGGAGGAATCAAACCGAACTTATATTGTTCAAATACTGCAATATGTCAGCTCTTCGACCACCCAATGTCCCATGATTATCTTGATTAACCTCGTGCAGTTCCTCATCAACGTAACTTTTTAATTTCATTGATGATTTAATCCCTGTACAAAAACAATTGTATTTAGTTTCCTATATGTGAAAATAAATATTGCGTTAAGACTAAAAGAGTCTCACAATCAATTGTAAGGACCCATCTCCCGTTCAATATTGCCTTCAATACTTTGATAGTTCGGCCGCATCCAACATTAACATCAGTGAAAGCTATAACATGAGTAACATCATCTCTCCGCCTTATAGACATCGTTGCACCACAAGTGCCAGCAAATTGCACCATCAACAGCTGTGTAAAAACAATAATATTATATATTACAAGAACATGGTCATTACAATGAAAACTTACATAATATGGACAAAATGGATATAGGTCAAGAATAGTACTATATCTTCACTAGATAATTCATTAGCAAATGAGAAAATTCATTATTTGCCTATAGTGTTTGGGACGATTTCGTTATTTGTTGCATGTACATTAAAAAATATGCTTTGTTAATAATAAATATAAGTTTTCACTACATCAGTAACTAGGATTTCGTGGAAATAATATACGAAACCCTAATTAAACCTAACCCTAAGTAGATTTTCTTAAATACGAAGGATTTTCATTGAACGTGATATTTTCGGAGTAGGGTTTCCTAAATATGAATGAAATAACGACCTCATTGTGCGTACGTAATCCTAGGATTTAGGGTTTAGTGGTTTCATAAATATAAAGAAAAGTTAACTATTTTGGTGTACATACCATTGTCGAGACTGAAAGATCTTATGGGCAAATATTTTTCTAGTAGACGAGGAGCCGGATTCGAATCGCCGTGAAAGAAGGTAGAAGCTTAAAGAGAGAGAGAGAGAGATGAATCGGAAGAAAGTGTTTATAATAATGATATTAGAGTTTATATATATTAAAGCTGTTAATATTAGTGAAGTAAGCATCGCCAAGTAACTCTTAAAGCGAAGTATGCTTCATTGAAAAGCGTATCTTCATTCAGCTTTACATACATGAATGAATAAATGTTTTTACATGAACGTTAAAAGTTCTTTACATGGTTATTTTAGAGGTTTTACATAAACCTCTAGGCATATAAACTAATTTGAAGCGAAGTATGCTTCATTGAAAAGCGTCTCTTCATTCCATTTTACATGGTGCCTGGGCAAAGTATGTTTCGCTGAAAAGCGTCTCTTCAATTAGTTTTACATGGCACCTGGGTGAAGTATGCTTCGCTCCATATCACTTCTCTACATTCTGTTTTACATGACGCCTAGGAGAAGTAAGCTTCACTCGATATTGTATCTCTAGGCATAAAAACTAATTGAAAGATCTTATGGGCATTGTCGAGACTGAAAGATCTTATGGGCAAATATTTTTCTGGTAGACGGGGAGCCGAATTCGAATCGCCGTGAAAGGAGGCAGAAGCTTGAAGAGAGAGAGATGAATCGGAAGGAAGTGTTTATAATAATGATATTAGGTTTATATATATTAAAGTTGTTAATATTAGTGAAGTAAGCATCGCCAAGTAACTCTTGAAGCGAAGTATGTTTCACTGAAAAGCGTCTCTTCATTCAGTTTTACATAAATGAATGAATAAATATTTTTACATGAACGTTAAAAGGTTTTTACATGGTTGTTTTGAAGGTTTTACATAAACCTATAGGCATATAAACTATTTTGAAGCGATGTATGCTTCATTGAAAAGCGTCTCTTCATTCTGTTTTACATGGCGCTTGGGCGAAGTATGTTTCACTGAAAAGTGTCTCTTCAATCTGTTTTACATGGTGCCTGGGTGAAGTATGCTTCTCTCAATAGCGCTTCTCTACATTCTGTTTTACATGGCGCCTGGGCGAAATAAGATTCGCTCGATACCGTATCTCTAGGCATATAAACTAATTGAAGCAAAGTATGCTTCACTGAAAAGTGTCTTCATTATTTTTAATTTTTTAATTTTTTAATTTTCATTTTATTTAGTTATATACAAAAATTTTAATTTTCTTAATTAATTTATTTTACATACATGAATGAATAAATGTTTTTACATGAACGTTAAAAGGTTTTTACATGGGTGTGTTGGAGGTTTTACATGAACCTCTCGGCATATAAACTAATTGAAGAGAAGTATGTTTCACTGAAAAACATCTCTTCATTCCGCTTTACATGGTGCCTGGGCGAAAGAAGCTTCGCTCGATACCGTATCTCTTCATTCCTTTTTACATGGAGATTGGGTGAACTATGCTTCGCTCGGTACCGATTCTCTACATTCCGTTTTACATGACGCCCTAGGCGAAATATGATTCGCTCGATACCGATTCTCTAAATTCCGTTTTACATGACGCCTGGGCGAAGGAAGCTTCGCTCGATACCGTATATTTTCATTCTGGTTTACATGGCGCCTGGGCAAAGGAAGCTTCGCTCCAGAGCGTCTCTCTTCATTCCGTTTAACGGAGTTTGGGGTGAACCCGGAATGAAATCCGGGTTCCGGATTTTCTATCTCTTACTTTCAACCCAGTTTTGATTTATTAATATAATAATGTTTCTCAATTGTGATTGCCCTCAACAGGGGAACACCCCATTCGGTATGTCACAACCCAATCCTCCTGGCCCAGGAAGAGGAGGCTTAAGGAGAATGTCACGACCCAATCCTCCTGGCCCAAGAAGAGGAGGAGGCTTGAGCCCTTTTAAGCCCAACCCAAGGAAGATTCTAGATTGGAAGGAAGCTGGAAGGAAGCTGGAAGGAAGGTCCTTGATTAGCGCACCTAATGGAGAGTTAAAAGGAATTCCTTGATTAGTGGATCACTAATTGATATATAAAAGGAATGTCCTTAATTAGGAATGTCCTTGATTGATAATTATAAGGAATCCCTAAATTAGTGCACAATCAATGTAACAGCTAGAATTAGTCCTATAAATACCTGTGAGGTATTACATTGTAAATCACCAAGTATTCGAGTAATATACTACTATTCTTTGTAAGAGTTACTCTCTCTCTAGAATTCTTGTGTCAATTCTATTAAACGCCGAGTGTTGCGTCGAGTAAGGCTGACTAGTTACTCGTTCTTGAGAAGATCGTAACTAGTGCCGCACGGATCGTCAGTGAAAAGACTGAGCCCGTGACAATTGGTATCAGAGCTGAAATGACGAAGAGATCAGAAGAAAATTCAAAGGTCGTGGACGAAGTAGAGAATCTTCCCCACGGGACCGGAGAAGATGGTAGGAACTCTCGCAAAGTTCAGGCGGGAGGAACCAAAGCTACCAAACAAAGAGAAAGATCAAGAGACGCTATCGTTGACATCACCGCCAGGTTGGAGAAGGTAGAACTCACCGTGGCGTACGGACAAGATAATGACGGGGACCTAGAGGAACGCATTGCCGAGCTTGAGAAGGAAAGAGACGAGCTCCGAGGAGGAATGCAAGGTGCCCTGAACGAAGGCTTGTCCAAATGTCAAGAGCAAGCTCAGATCGTGGAGAAGACCCTCCTTGGTGAAATCAGGACCTTGACTGAGAAACTCGAGGTAATGACTTCTAAGTTACAAGATACCGAAGAGGATGTGGCGTTACTCAAGAAGGCGGTTGCGCAAGAGTGCGGACGCGCGCCTGTAGGAGTCCCCAATCCGATAAGGATAGACATTCCAAGGCCTAAAGCGTATTTAGGCGAGAGGAATGCGAAGGAGATCGACAACTTCTTATGGAGTCTGGACCAGTACTTCAAAGCACTCGGCCTAGTAGAAGAGGCGAGGAAGATTGATACTGCCACGACATACCTGGAAGACACCGCAATGCTGTGGTGGAGGCGAAAGAGTAGCGACATTGAAAAAGGTACGTGTTCTATCAATACCTGGGGTGAATTCAAGGAGGAACTCAAGAGACAGTTCTATCCTGAAAACGCTATTCGAGAAGCAAGGGCCAAGTTGCGGCGACTCTCACAAAGAGGGAGTATCAAGGAGTATGTCAAGGAGTTTATCGCTACTCTCCTTGAGATCCCTAACTACTCAGACGACGAAGCCTTGTTTGCCTTCACTGATGGTCTACAAATGTGGGCGAAGTTGGAATTGGAACGACGTAGTGTCCAAGATCTAAGCTCCGCAATTGCCGTGGCTGAATCTCTTGTCGAGATGAGAAGGCAAGAGAAACCAAAGTCGACCTATGAGAGGAATGACAATGGGTAAAATGGTGGAGACCATATCTATAACAATGAAGACCCAGTTAAGTTTACCAAATCCAATGGTAAAGGAGATCGTGACGAGAAACATGGAGAGAAACCCCGGATAAAGTGTTTCTTTTGCGAAGGGCCGCACAAAGCAAGAGAGTGCCCTGTGAAGAATAAACTATCAGCATTGATGGAGGAGCAAGAACGCCTTCACAATGAAGCTCGCTTGGGGTCGTTAAACCTAATCAGTGCCGTTACATCAAAATTTGATAAGTCAAAGTCCGCGAAGAAAGGACGACTATTTGTGGAAACTAGAGTAAGAAACCACATGGTTAAAGCTTTGTTGGATACGGGAGCCAACAACAATTTTCTAGAGGTAAAGGAGGCGGGAAGACTGGGGATTAAGTACACTAAAGAGAAAGGGTGGCTTAAAGCAGTCAACTCGGCACCAAGTGCGACTTATGGAGTTGCTCGTAATGTGAAGATCAACTTGGGGGAGTGGACCGGCCTTCTGGATTTCTCCATTATCGACATGGATGACTACAAAATGGTTCTCGGCATAGAATTCCTTGACAAGGTAAATGCCATCATACTCCCTTCTTCCAATATGATGTACATTCTAGAGCAGGGTAATACTCGCACAATACCTTTAACAAGAGAGGGCAAGAGAGAAACTAGGCACCTATCTGCCATGCAACTCTCAAAAGGTGCGGAGGACACCTACTCATCATCTTTTGTCGCTGGGAAAGAAGATGAGAAAATTGCGTCTAAAGAGAAGATACATCCAGAAGTTACAAGTGTACTAGAGAAAGGTCACGATGTAATGCCCGCTGGAGTATCAGAGAAACTCCACCATAAGAGAGAGGTGGATATCAGAGAAGAGTTAGTCAAATGTACTAAACCATCGGCGACGGTTCTTTATCGCATTAAACCTTCCAAATTGGAGGAATTGAAGAGGCAACCAGAGGAGTTTCCATTCACGAAAGGGAAGTGCGAAATAGCCAAGACCGCCAAAAGAATGAAGAAATGGGAGGAAAAGAAGAGAAGACACTTGGAGTTCGGAGGAAACCGAGTGATAGTAAAACTTCTCCTCCATCAAGAGAGACAATTTTCCAAAATTCATAAGGGGCTTGTGAGGCAATACGAAGGCCCTTTCTTAGAGAAGAAACGGGTTAGAAAGCCAGCACGTCGCTCAAAACTTTTATCTCATGTGGAGATATCATCAGGGCCTACAAGGAGGAAGCGACGAGGACGTCGCCAGATTGAGTGGGGGAGAATGTCACAACCCAATCCTCCTGGCCCAGGAAGAGGAGGCTTAAGGAGAATGTCACGACCCAATCCTCCTGGCCCAAGAAGAGGAGGAGGCTTGAGCCCTTTTAAGCCCAACCCAAGGAAGATTCTAGATTGGAAGGAAGCTGGAAGGAAGCTGGAAGGAAGGTCCTTGATTAGCGCACCTAATGGAGAGTTAAAAGGAATTCCTTGATTAGTGGATCACTAATTGATATATAAAAGGAATGTCCTTAATTAGGAATGTCCTTGATTGATAATTATAAGGAATCCCTAAATTAGTGCACAATCAATGTAACAGCTAGAATTAGTCCTATAAATACCTGTGAGGTATTACATTGTAAATCACCAAGTATTCGAGTAATATACTACTATTCTTTGTAAGAGTTACTCTCTCTCTAGAATTCTTGTGTCAATTCTATTAAACGCCGAGTGTTGCGTCGAGTAAGGCTGACTAGTTACTCGTTCTTGAGAAGATCGTAACTAGTGCCGCACGGATCGTCAGTGAAAAGACTGAGCCCGTGACAGGTAGCAGAGAAACCGGGTTGTTTTAACTATTGTAAGTTGCTAAAATATTGCTTAGTCTATAAATAAACTCATGTTTATTTACTTTTACTATGTTTCCTTGTCAATCTATGACAAAAGCTTGAAGGATGTTTCTGACTTTTTAATTGCAATAACGATAATGGAAGATGGAAACAGATATATTGTGATTGGCTAAAAACCACTCAGATGCCTCTTTAGACCCATGCAAGGCCTCAACCAAACTTATTGTGAGGGGGTCATATGGTCATCTCATTAAAGTTCTTGCAAATTATCCATTGGACTTGCAATGTTGTGCTTGGCAATTGATTTGCACACTTGCTGGTTCGAATCAGATACCAAGTGTGCTACTTGATTCCATCAAAAGGAGGTCAAATTGTGCTACTTGATTCCATCAAAAGGTCATTCGACCATAATTCAAATTGTACAAGACATTCGATTTATGATGAACTTCAACCATAATTTAAAGTCATATTGGCCCCCAAGAAATGCAAATGAACTGGTATATAAATTAGGTTGTCATACACTCTAGTGATTATCTTTGTTTCCTTTATAATAATTTTCTCTATTTCTGAATCTATGGAGAAATTACATTGTATTGACACTACAACTTTTGTGTTTATAATATAATTCAGTGTGTTGATTTAGAAAATAATAATAAAAAAAAGGTCTTTCTAAACTAAGGCCGTGTTTGGATTGGGTTTATTTGAATCAACCTAATTTGTTTATGAATAAACTTGTTTAGTATAGTTTTATAAGAAATAATATTCTTTAGAAAGACTTAAAGTTTAAATATATAATAATAATTATTATTATTAAAAAGTTTAAATGCTATTTTAATTAATTAATGAAGTAATTTGATGGATGAAACTGAATGAAATTGTTATTAACTTTTTTAATTTTAAAAAAATATTACCCAACAAGCCATCAACAAAATTTAACTATAAGATCAAATCAACAAGAAACATTGGCTTCTTATCAATGATATGTCATTAGATTTTGAATACTGATTTGGTCCTTGCCATTACATAACTCTCGTTTGTGTTAATCAAATCATGGATTTGGTTTGTCTAGATTATTTTTCTTGTTTTTTTTCTCCTTTTTTCATAGAAAAATAGAAAAGAAAACCAAAGGTATTTGTTTTTAATCTAATATATAACTGAATATTAAATGTCAAATCATTGTCCCTATTCCGGATGGTCTATCTAATTTTTCCTTGTTTTCAGGATTCTCCCATCCCAAAACATCATTCAAAGACTAATAAAATCATTAAAGTTGGTGATTGATGATGGTCTAGTTCTTTTATTATTCCTTTACATAAAGCAAACAAATTAATAATGGGATTGGTATTAGGGAATTCATGGTTCCATTTTTCAATATTCAACCTTTTGTGGGGTCATGTTTTGAGTGGTTGAAGCCGTCTGCCCATTAATTAAAAAGAATTGGAAAATAATGTTTGTAATTAAAGAAAAATAAGAAACCTCCATTTGATTGCATTGAAGCATAGATTGGTTGAATCAGTTTGTACTCTAATCGAGTATCTATAAATTCAAATTCAAAATGACTTGTTGCGCTATTGTATCATATTTTAATTCATCAACTTTTAGTTAAAGTGATAAAAATTAAGTGATTAGATGATTAAATGTCACAAATTTAATTTTGATTTAAAATATTTTGGGAATAATGATGACTTCTTTCTTATAAAATATATTATAATTCACCTCAATTATCAGGGTTGGAAATATTATTTTGAAATATCAAATAAAAAAAAATTATTTGATGCTAGTTAAAATTAGTCTCATCATATAATATCAAAATCTTTCTTCTTTTTATATTATTTAGTCTTGGTTTGTACTCTATTTCATTTAAAAAGTGTATTATTTTCTTCTGTTTAAGTATAAATCAATTACAAATTGAATTAAAAAAGTTTATAATTTTCTTCTCTTTATGTATATCAATCAACTACAAATTGAATATACTTGATTATCGGCTATGTCCACACTCTAATCAAATCTAGTTTTGCTTTTGATTGGGAAATTTTGCCTCTCAATTAATTTCCAACTAGATCCAATATTTATTTATAAAATATGAGAGTTTGAAGGCATATAATATGTGAACCACTAAAATGGTGCTTAATTATTAGTGTGGGTTGGTAATATGATTTTGAATATCAAATTTATTCGATGTAAATAAAAATGATAATTATTTAAAATATGGTGTAAATATATTTATATTTATAATATAAATTTTCAAATAATTCATTATTTTATTTAAATTTATAAAATAAATAATTATTAATATAATATTTTTAATATGTTATTTTTAATTTATTTAATAAATATATATTATTTTAAAATTTATAAAATATTTAGAGGTTAATAGGATAATTTCAAAAGTTGTTCAAATTTTAAGTTTGACGAAAAAGTTTATTATTATCAGTATTTTACTAATTTAAACCAAAAATAAAATAGATAAGTGAAGTATAATTATAAAATTTTGTTAATATATAACAAGATTAAAAATATTAATTTACTCTAATTTAATATTTAGACCTTCTAAAAAATTTTCGAATCTCAAATTATTTTAAAATTTAGAAAATAATATATATAAATTTATTAAATTCTGTAAAAATGAC
Organism: Impatiens glandulifera; assembly: GCF_907164915.1. Lineage (NCBI taxonomy): Eukaryota > Viridiplantae > Streptophyta > Magnoliopsida > Ericales > Balsaminaceae > Impatiens > Impatiens glandulifera. Next base: position 16,601,552 of record NC_061866.1, on the reverse strand, counting down.
ATATTATAAATATTATTATTTAAATTATTTTTAATAAATTAACTAATTATTAAAAATTTATATTATAAAAATTTATATTATAAAAATATATATACAGTTATTGTATATATAAAATAATTAATATTTCTTATTATGATTAATTGTCCAGGGTTTGAATGACTATATTCTAATATTAAAACATTAAAGACGATTTATATCATAAAAGAAAATAACAAATCGATGAAAAATAATAATTAAGTGGTCAGATAAATTAAAAAAAAAAAATAATATAACGTCATTAATACATACTATGCTATATTGAAAAGAAAGTGGGAAATCTCATTTGAGAATGAAGTGGTTCTATCTATATTTTTTTTTTTATTGCTAGAGTGCGCTAGCGCTTTAGTTTGATCGCTTGTTCCTTTCGTGGGGGATCCGGAGCGTTTTTCCGGCCTAAACATTGATTTAAAGTTATTTTGTTGTCTCTACCCTACTGTACTTCTCCCCTGCGCAGAGATGTCTCGGGACTCTTATGCCAAAAACAAGACATACAGCAGTAGATCTCCGTTTGTATCTCTTTTTCCTATTTTGGTCTCGATTAGTTCACAAGATTGAATGGCCAATTCTTACCGATCTAAATTCATTAGAAAGGCGAGACACGAGACTCGAATCAACCCCCATGGGTTACAGAGGGCATTAACTCAATTCATCTATGCGTCAGGGATACATTTGTACTGCGTAGTGGCACCAAAAGAAAAATCCCAGGATAGAGACTGACCTATAAAGGAAAAAGATATATTCAATGCTTCGTTCCACTTCGAATTCTCAGGATAAGGAGTGAGTTGCAGTGGAGGACCACGGTGCCTTATCGGAAATGGGGAGCAGGTGGAGCTTGAGGTTCAGGTGAACTTTCAGGTACCCGGAAATGCTCTTCTTAACTGGACTAGGACAGCTGGAAGAGGAGTGGATGCTGGAACTGGTTCAAGGGCTAGGAGTGAAAGTTAGGCTGTCTAAGATGTGAGCTCAGCTCTGAGACTTGCGCTTCAATGAACAGATTTAAATTCTTTCTTCTAAAAATAAGAGGTTAAAATATGTTGGTAGTGCGTGGACAAGGTGTGGAGAAGCTGTCAAATATCAGATCAGTCTGTTGAAGCCTGCTGGATCTAAATTCGGCTTAGGATTTGATAGCGATGACCCAAATCAGTCCCGCAAAAAGTTAAAATCAGCAACTCACAAGTTTAAGCCAATAAGTTTTGTCAAAAGGAGTTTAACTGATATTGAATCTGACTCAATTCATGAAGAGTTAGCTTTAAAGAATGAAATAACTTATGTTTCACTAACTGTTAACTGTCTGAAAAATAAGTTAGAAGCAGTCAGCAAGTTTGACAATCTAAAACCTGACTCAAAGTCAAGGAGTCTTAAAATAAAATCATCTTCAAAAGCTAAAGGATCAGAGGCTAGTAGGAAGACGTCTGCTATGTCAAAATCATACGCATTAATCACAACAAAAAATGGGAAATCCATCAAAATAACTCAAATATGGATTCCTAAGGGACTGATTGACCGAGGACCCAAGTGAATGTGGGTACCAAACGATTGTAAATATTATTTTGTGTAGGTACATGTGAGTGACTGCTTGGAGGATTCTATCTGGTATTTGGATAGCAGTTGTTCCAGACATATGATAGGAAACAAACGACTTCTCATTGATATAGCAGATTTCTCAGACCCTAAGATCACTTTTGGTGACAACAAGAAGGATAAGACTATGGGTAAGGGTAAGATTATCCATGGTAATTTGACCATTAATGATGTGTTACTTGTTGACAATCTGTGCTATAACTTGATTAGTATTAGTCATCTATGTGATAACGGTTTGTCTGTTGATTTTCAAACTCATGCATGCCTAGTTAAGGATCAACATGGTAATACTTGTTTAACTGGAAGTAGAGTAGGAAATTCATATAAAATGAACTGGCAAAATAAAACATTTGACCCTATGTGCATGATTACCAAGAATGATCAGAAATGGTTATGGCATAAAAGATTAAACCATCTAAATTTTAAAACCATCAACACCATATGTTCAAATAACTTAGTGTTTGGTTTGTCTAAGCTACAGTTTTCTAAGGACAAGGTGTGTCCTTCTTGCCAGTTAGGCAAATAGGGCAGATCATCGTTCAAAAGTAAAGGGAAATCTCAATCCACCCGCTACTTGGAACTATTACACATGGATTTGTTTGGTCCAATTCCTGTAAAGAGCCTAGGAGGAATGAGATTCACCTTAATTGTTATTGATGATTTCTCACGATTTACATGGGTAGCATTTTTACAATCAAAGGATAAAACTGCTAAAAATCTGATTAAAATCTTTAGAAGAATTCAGAATTAGAAATCTTTAATTATTGTTTGCATTAGAAGTGATCAAGAAACTGAGTTCACCAACAGACGCCTATCCTCTTATCTCGAGGAGTCTAGGATTAGGCACGAGTTTTCTAGTGCCAGAACTCCACAGCAGAATGTCAATGCTGAGAGAAGAGTGAGGACTCTAAAGGAAGTAGTGAGATCTATGCTAGCTAAATCAGATGTTCCTCAGAGGTTCTGGGCAGAAGCAATAAACACAACTTTCTACGTACAAAATCAGTCAATAATTAACAAACGTTTTGATAAAACACCCTATGAACTGTTTTACGGAAGAATTCCTACAGTTTCGTACTTTAAAGTATTTGGGTGTAAATGTTTTATCCATAACAATGGGAAGGATTATCTAATCGCTTTTGATGCTAAAGAAGATGCTGGATTCATGTTGGGATACTCCTCAGTAAGCAAGGCTTACAGAGTATATAACAATAGAACTCAAATTGTTGAGGAGTCCCTTCATGTTGTTTTTGATGAATCTGTTGAAAGTAATTCCACCGATCCTTCCAATTTTATCGATCCCATTGACCTTGCTAACATATTAGAAGCGAAAAGTCTTTAATATGTGTGTGAGGATGAAGCTCTGGCTAAACGGATTTCGTTGACTGATCCTGTGGCTGATCCGGTTGAAATCCAACCAGACGTCCAAACTCCTATTCAACAAAATGTTGAGAGTTCGGACGTCGCGGAGCCATCTGGTTAGATGACTAATCCTTTAGGACCCAACTTTAGATGGAACAAGAATCATCCACCAGAATTGATTATCAGAAATCCTAACTCTCCTCGTAGGACAAGACGTCAATTGATGGATGAAATGGACAATTCTGCCTTAATTTCTCAAATTGAACCCAAGAAAATTGGTGAAGTAGTGCTTGATCCAGATTGGATAAATGCCATGCACGAGGAGTTAAACCAATTTGTGAGAAATAAAGTGTGGCATCTAACTCCTAGACCGACTGATCAGTTAGTCATTGGAACAAGATGGGTCTTTAGAAACAAGCTTAGTGAAGATGGCCTAGTTATTAGAAACAAAACTCGTTTAGTTGCTCAAGGATACAGACAGGAGGAAGGCATAGACTTTGATGAGTCTTTTGCACCTGTAGTTAGACTTGAGGCAATTAGAATCTTCCTAGCTTATGCATCATTTAAAAAATTTAAAGTTTTTCAAATGGATGTGAAAAGTTTATTTTGAAATGGTAAACTAAATGAAGATGTCTATGTTAAGCAACCACCTGGTTTTGTAGATCATACTTTACAAAATCATGTTTTTAAACTTGACAAAGCATTATATGGTTTGAAACAAGCTCCTAGAGCTTGGTATGATACTTTGAGTAAATTCTTGTTTGATCGTGATTTCATTATTGGAACCGTTGATAAAAAACTATTTAGATTTACTAAAGATTCTCACATCCTGCTTGTTCAAGTATATGTTGATGACATTATATTTGGATCCACTAATCCCAAATTGTGTAAGAAATATTCCAAACTAATGTAGGACAGATTTGATATGAGCATGATGGGAGAATTAACCTTCTTCCTCGGCCTTTAAGTTCGTCAGCTGGAGAAAGGAACTTTTATCAATCAAACCAAGTATATCAAAGAGTTACTGAAGAAGTTCGGGATGGAGAACTGTTCTACTGCAGCTACTCCAATGAGCTCCTCTAGTAAGCTAGATAAATATGATGGTGGTCAAGGTATAGATATCACAACATATAGAGATCTTATCGGATCCTTGCTCTATCTCACTATCAGCAGGCCAGACATTCAATTTGTTGTTAGTGTCTGTGGAAGATTCCAGGCTAATCCTAAACTTTCTCACTTTACTACTGTTAAACGCATTCTAAAATATTTGAAAGGAACTTAAAATGTGGGACGGTGGTATCCGAAGGATTCTAGTTTCAATTTAACTAGTTTCTCAAATGCAGATTATGCAGGGTACAAAATTAATAGAGAGAACGAGTGGAACTTGTCAATTCCTTGGAGATCGTCTTATCCCATGGTTCAGCAAGAAGCAGACGTCGGTTGCTACGTCTACAGCTGAAGCAGAGTACCTTGCTGATGGTAGTTGTTGTTCTCATCTCTTGTGGGTTCAACAACAGCTAAGGGACTATGGGATTGAGGCTAAATAATCTCCAATTTTCTGCGACAACACTAGTGCTATCGCAATCACCTACAATCTAGTTCTGCACTCTCGGACAAAGCACATCGAAATCAGACATCATTTCATTCGTGAGCATGTCAATCAGAAGCATATTTGCCTTGAATACATCCCAACAGATCAACAAACTGCTGACATCTTCATGAAGTCTCTACCCGAGACTAAGTTTTCTCACTTTAGAAATATTTTAGGACTTGTTGATCTTGACTTATTTTATTATATGCATGAACTAAGGGGAAACCTATTGTTCAAATGTAACTGGACAGACAAGTAGACAGAGGTCTTAATACGTCCAATGGATCAATAATTTAATAAGCATAACTACTTAGACGCATGTCCACTCAAGCAGTTTTTATCTTCTTTTGGATTCCTGTCTTGGTTAATAACCTCCGCGGTTAGACGTTGACGTCTAATAGATATTAGACGATTATAAGACTAGAGAAATTGGAAGCTCACGTTTAACCGAACACACGTCTAGCACGTGGTGTTTATGCGTTATAAGGCGTTCTAAGTCTAATAGACTTATGACCGTCTATAAGACAAGCGTGATTAGACATTAACATCTAATAGACGCATTTCCAAATTAGAAGTAAAGAATGTGGAAAGTAAATTAGACGTCTAACTACTTGTGTACTTAGACTTTTCATCTTCTGGCTATTGGGACAGATGTCCTCGACCACCGTGTTTGTCCATGTACTTTTCCCGCCAAAAATAAACTAGTCACTTCTTAAATGGATTGAAGACAGGTGTCTTTCAATGTTCAAAGAATGACTAAAATCTCTGATAGCTTTCCACTATACGTCTCATATTAATAGTACCCTTTCATGATTAATATTAAATGATAGTTGTGTTTCTTGGGAATAGGTTTCTGAAATTTTTTGACGGTTCATATAATCATGAGATTAATATTCACACGCTAGCCTTCATGTATTTAATACACGGTCATACTTAAAGGGTTGAGTATTTCTGAATCCTCGATTCTCTCTCTAGAATTTGAATCGTCAAGATCTTGTGTTCATCTTGCCAAAATGTCTTCTCTTTCTCCGAAATCTCTGCAAATAGGTTTTAAGTCTGTCTCCACTCTAGTGATTCCAGAAATGGTTTCTATGTTTGAATCTCTAAAAGCATCTGGGCTCAAGAAATTTCTTCGTACCCACTGCATTTTTCACGAACAAGCGGTTCGTGAATTCTTTGAAACTACTGGTTTTTATCATAACAAGTACATTCGTGCGAATGTACTTGGAAAGAATATCTGCTTCTCTGAAGAAACATTCGGCATGTTCTTCAGACTCCTAACCGAAGGGATCCATGAGTTTCCTTCTTCCCCCAATGAGATTTTGTTTGAGATGACGCTCGTTTTCTCAAATCAATATGTTACGACTTGTTTCGTAAGGTGTGTTTTGGGTTCAAGAATCAAGTTCTTGATCTCTAAGACCGGTGGAAATTCTACAATCAAAGGGCAGTGGAAGGTTTTCGATAAAGAATTTGGGGGAGGGGATAGAAGAATCAAGGGTGCGAAGAGAAATACTGTTGGTCTATACCAAACAGTCCATAGTAAATAATAATAGCTGAATAGGGCTGAAGTTCATATCTTCATTATTCCATTCATGGGTCCTTGGGGAATAAAGATCAGTCTTATATAGGTGATGTCTTGCCCCATAATATTTGGTTACAACAAATACAAGAAAATAACAGAATTCGGTTTGTAAAATAGAAAAGGAAAGCAAAACAAAATATTAATACAACAAAACAGAAATCTGGCCCATGTGCACACTAGGACCGAGACCGGGTGCCGAGGAAGGTTGCTGGAATTTATTCTAGGACCGAGGCCTTGATTTTAGACCCTAACAATATCTCCCCCTTCAAAATTTGTCGCCCTCGACGAAAAAGACCGTTGTCTGCCGAGTCTGCCGAGCCTCTAATGCGCATGCTCAATATTTCAAAAAATTCGGTCGGACTTCAGTAAGTCTAACAAGTATCGGAGTCTTAGGACCGCATTTCTTAGAAGCCTTCGGTCTTCATGCTCCACAACCAGTCCTTCTTTCCGCCCAACACGCCAGGTGCAGCAAAAAGGCCATTTTTCTTTCGGGCATACTCTAGAATGTCTTCAAACAACCAAGCCCAGTCCTTTATCCAGACCAGCAACACATGCGCAACAACATAGCCATGTCTTCCGACTACCTTCCTGGCTGGTGTTCGGTTGTTGGGTTGCTGGGTGAACCTTTTGATTATTTTTTGGAAATTTTCAGGAGCGTCTTCCAAAACAAGTGAAACACTTTGGCATTCGTTCTTGCTGATTATTTGTACCGTGACAGCAACATTATGATTTTCAAAGGTCTTTTCTAGCTGGCTGCCTTGTATTATGTTGACCCGCGACCGAGGGGCACCTTGTTGGACCGAGAAAATGTACAAGATAATGACACGTTCGTCCCTTATCTCAACCACCAAAGGTGGGTCATAAAAATCTGATTCTTGGACGAGTTCTTGAACGCGTTCTTGGACTTCTTGATGATTAGCCGGAGCCATAAACAATCTGGATTTGAATCTATGATTTGGCTCCCAATTATAATTGCAAGTGTAGCGCCGGTCTTCCTTGGGATCGGTCGTCTGGTTTGTGCTCGGCCAGACCGTGTTAGCAATGCATGGTTCGGGCAGCAGCGGCGGCTTGGTGCTATACAAGGGCCTGCGACCGAATCGCAGCAAGAGATCTTTCTTGAATTTATGCCACATCAATGCTTCCATATGGTTGCAATTCTGCAAATATGATTCATGCCACGTTCTTACCTCTTTTAAGAAGTGAGTGCGGACAATGTCCAGCTTTGTGGCATCATTCGTCTTGCTCTCCCTAAATACTTGCTCGGCAAATAAGAGCCAGCCCTCCGAATCAGTCCCATCAAATTCAGGAATATCAATATTTGTGAGTCGGGTTGGAGGAAGGTGGTAAGAAGCAATAACATGGGGTCGGGTGCGGGGATCTTGGCCATTATTAAACGCACCTTTTTTAATGGCTGTCAAGCTTTTTCCAGCAGCATACCTTCTGTCCACATTTTGCAGAAAGGCATTGTGCAAGGAAACTTGTTTGGTCAACTGTTGTTGCGGGGCAGCATTCATGGAGGCATATTGTTGGGTCAGCCCTTCGAGTAGGGTCTTAAGATCATCCATCTTTGCTTCTATATGGTTTCTTTAATTTGAGAATCGTCTTGCTCTGATACCAAGAATGTTACGACTTGTTTCGTAAGGTGTGTTTTTCAAGAATCAAGTTCTTAATCTCTAAGACCGGTGGAAAATCTACAATCAAAGGGCAACAGAAGGTTTTCGATAAAGAATTTGGGGAGAAGGGATAGAAGAATCAATGGTGCGAAGAGAAATATTGTTGGTCTATACCAAACAGTCCATAGTAAATAATAATAGATGAATAGGGCTGAAGTTCATATTTTCATTATTCCATTCATGGGTCCTTGGGGAAGAAAGATCAGCCTTATATAGGTGATGTCTTGCCCCATAATAATCAGTTACAACAAATACAAGAAAATAATATAATTCGATTTGTAAAATAGAAAAGGAAAGCAAAACAAAATATTAATACAACAAAACAGAAATATGGCCCATGTGCACACTAGGACCGAGACCGGGTGCCGAGGAAGGTTGCTGGAATTTATTCTAGGACCGAGGCCTTGATTTTAGACCCTAACACAATAATTCGAAGGGGAACTCGTTCCGGTCGAATCTCATGGAAAGAGTAACTGTCTGAAGGTTGAGTATGCCATATTCAACGACATTATCTCCAAATCCATTCTTGCTAGGACTGTTCCTACATCTACTGTACGAAAGTCTTTGAAATAATGGTGGCAATCACAAGAGATGTAGCCATCAACCGGTCAAAATTCCTCTTCAACAATCTGGTTAAAATAATTTCCTCTCCAAAGAAGATCTTCAGATACGATGCTCCCCTTAGCGCACTCCTTTGTTGTCTTCTTATTGAACCTAGTCACAGGTTTCAGTTCAATCCAACTAAAGTCTTGAACAATATGAGGGTTCTCGACTATGTTCTTCGGGTGGGTAGGCTTAGGTCAAAGAAACTAAACAGGGAAGCCTCTGACTCGGCTTTAAGTTTAGCTCTAGACATGGCCATATACTCCATTTCCGAATGATGTTAAAAAGGGGGAAAGAAAGGGAAAATGATTAGCCTTAGATCTAGGGGGAAGGAAATCTTTTGATGTTTTGGGGGAAGGAAATCTGTTGATGTTTTTGAACGTTTGTCTGTATTTATTTTTGAAAAATATTCCTGTTGTTTCGAATTAAGTTATCATTTGTTATGAAATATGATAAATCTGTCTATTTCATTATTGAATATTCTTATACAATTCTAATCTTTTAACTGTGTAAAAGTTTTAACATCAACATCAAAAAGGGGGAAATTGTTGGTCAAATTATTTTGACTAAGGGTCAAATTATTCTTACTAGCGGTATTTTGATGATGAGTTTGTATAAAACTTACATAAGAAGGAAACTAAGCCGTCTAATTGTTTTGTGCATGTGCATCAAAAAATGCTAAGTTAGGCTTAGCTTGAATCTGGTTCATTAGACGTATTGGTTATTAGACGTACGCAGTTAGACGTGCAGTCTAACAGATACGTAGTAAAACATGAAGTCTAAAAGATACGTAGTTAGACGTACAATCTAACAGACATTATTAGACGTGTAGTCTAACAAATACGTAGTTAGACATGCAGTCTAATAGATACGTAGTTACACGTGGAGTCTAACAGATACGTAGTTAGACGTACAGTCTAACAGATACGTAGTTAGATGTGCAGTCTAACAGACGTAGTTAGACGTGTAGTCTAACAGATACGTAGTTAGACATGCAGTCTAATAGACGTAGTTAGACGTGCAGTCTAACAGACGTAGTTATACGTGCATTCTAACAGATACGTAGTTATATGTGTAGTCTAACAGATGTAGTTAGACGTGCAGTCTAACAGATACGTAGTTAGACGTGCAGTCTAACAGATACGTAGTTAGACGTGCAGTCTAACAGATACGTAGTTAGACGTGCAGTCTAACAGATACGTAGTTAGACGTGCAGTCTAACAGATACGTAGTTAGACGTGCAGTCTAACAGATACGTAGTTAGACGTGCAGTCTAACAGATACGTAGTTAGACGTGCAGTCTAACAGATACGTAGTTAGACGTGCAGTCTAACAGATACGTAGTTAGACGTGCAGTCTAACAGACATAGTTAGACGTGTAGTCTAACAGATACGTAGTTAGACGTACAGTCTAACAGACGTAGTTAGACGTGTAGTCTAACAGATACGTAGTTAGACGTGCAGTCTAACAGACGTAGTTAGACGTGTAGTCTAAATGATACGTAGTTAGACGTGCAGTCTAAAATACGTAGTTAGACGTGTTGTCTAACAGATGTAGTTAGACGTGCTGTCTAATAGATGAAAGTTAGACTTAGGGAGTTTAACTCCTTCAGATTAGTCTGAAGGGACACGTAGTTAGACGTGTCGTCTAACTCCATTAGACTTGGTGGTCTAATGGATCCTACTATTAGACGGAGGCATCTAACTTCATTAGACTTGGCAGTCTAATGGAGCACGTCTAATGTCTCGCTTCAGTGATTGCTTGAAGTTAGCATCCGTCTACCCACGATCAACTAGCTGTACGCTACTCCTGCTCCACTAATCTGTGCAGAATAGTACGACAACAAGTTACATCCAATGAATTAATGCCACATAAGCAAATATTCTTCTCACTACTTGTTTTTTGCAGGACAATCCTAGAAGAATATTTGGGCGCACTACCAGATTGGTACGACCACGATCTTTGTGCACAGTGTCAGATATACCTGTGTACTATGGAGTCTTTCCAATGGAGGTTTTCCACGTGTTATTATAGAAGATTCGACCGTTGGTACTTGTTCTCTATTTAAAGATCCTCAAGGACAACGGATGAGACACACACATACACAAGCCAAATTTGCGAACTTACAATCGTTCTTACGAATTGCTTTCTTGCTAATTGTGTTTTGTACATCAAGAGAGAGAGAGAGAGAATCAAAGTATTGTCTAGCTGAGATATATTCTTCAATATACTGTAAGTTGAACAGAGTCTGTTCTGTTCAACAGTGAGCTAGCATTGCAATTGTAATTGATTATAAGAAAAGTATAGTGAATCCTTCAGGTGGTTGGAAGAAGGGGTGACGTGGTAGAGTTTTGCTACGAACATCCATAAATAACTCTTTGTGTCATTTACATTATGTCATCTTCTTCTTCATAGGTTCTTAGCTTCAAACCTGAGCAAACGTTTTCGCACTTGAATCTCTTCAAGAGTTTGCAAGGGTTATTGAAGAATAGAAAGTGATACAAATCTCTAACATGATTTCTATCAAACCGTTTTTGCACGAAGTTGTCATCAATAGTTAGACCCCTGTCTCTATTGGTATCACCGATCCTATCAGAATCTATCTAGAACTTCCTTCACATATGTCTGTTTCCCAACAAAAATTACATCATCCGATTGACGCACTTTTAATCCAAGATAAAATGACATTAAACCAGTATTTGTCATCTCAAATTCTCGAGCCATATCATTCTTGAAGTCTTCAAAGAGACTCGGATTATTTCAATTGAAAATAAGATCATCCACGTAGAGACAAACGAACAAACAATCTCCATTTTTATACATTTTAACATAGAGTGCATACTCATGTGGACATCTTTCAAATCCTTTCTCACGAAAATAAGCATCAATCCAACTATACCATGCTTAAGGCGCTTGTTTGAGACCATACAAAACCTTTTTAAACTTTAATACATTTCCTTTTTAACATTTCATCACAGAGCCTTCTGGTTGCTCCACAAAAACTTTCTCCTCAAGGAAACCATTAAGAAATACTAACTTCACGTCCAATTGAAATATTTTCCAATTTCTTTGTGTCGCCAGTGAAACAAAAAAATCTTATTGTTTCTAGACGAGCAACTGGAGAAAATACTTCATCATAGTTCACTTTGTGTCATTGTGCATACCCTTTGACGACTAATCTCGCTTTATATTTTTTGACAACACCTTTTGCATTCTTTTTCTCTTTGAATATCTACTTGACACCAATGAAATTTTGACCCGCTGGAAGAGAAGTGAGTTCTCATGTATTGTTTCTTTCAATGGCTCGAATTTCCTCTTCTATGGCTTGTCTCCATTTCTTCTCCTTGTTAGCCTCTTCAAAACTCAAAGGCGTTGTTTCAGCTAAAAGGTTATCAAAATTCAAAACTTCGTTAACCTGACGAAACTTAAACTGAAAATGTTGATGGCCATTGTCCGCGGTGACAAGGTGGATTGGGGATATGTTATCTTCGAAGAATTCTGTGGAATGGTGATTAAGAAGGATGGCCGGATTCAGTCCTTCGCAATGCAGATTGTGAAAATCCTCAAGTCTCTCAAGTTCGATCTCGGCGAAGGTGAACCGCTCCCTCTCAACAATATTCTCAACTCAGAGTCGGTGATTGAGAAACCCGATAAAGCGGTCAAACCGAAGACTTCCAGAACAAAGTCGTCTAAGGGGACCAGTTCTTCCGCTCCGGCTGAAGAGGTCTCAAGACAGAAGAAACCGAAGAGAAAGGCGGTTGAAGCCGAAACCGCACAAGAGGCAAAGGGGAGGAAGAAGTCAACTGCAAGGAAGAGTTCCAACAAACCAGCGGACTCCGAGAAAACCCTTTCCTCGGATAATCCACCAGAGAGAACCGAAGACATCTTCCAACCCATTCCCATCAATACCGTTCACCCTACTCCCGTTCCATCTGACTCACCAAGGCAAACCGAACCCTCGGGGAGCCACAAAACCGAATCAGCATCAAAGGAGGAAGCAGAGGTAAGTATTCACTCTGAAACCTCCAAGTCTCCAAGCAAACGAATCGAAGAGGTAATGGCCGACGTAGGCTTAAATACCTCTGAAGCCATCGAGAACATTGTTCAAGACATTGCGAAGGAAACCGAAGACGATGTGTCAAGTCGTCTTAAATCAATTGATCAGGTTGAGATAACCGATCAGAGTGAAATTCAACCGGTCGAAGAAACGGCCAAAACCGCAGACATTACACCTCCGGCTTAGGAGGGTAATCTTGAAGAACATGAACCATCCGGTTCCGCGGGGGGCAAGATAGCTCCAGCAAACCAATCGGCTCAAGATGGGCCATCTGACTCAGCACCAATACCTGAAAGGTCTGTTCAGGTTAACAAAGGCAAAGAGGTCCTTGTTGAAGATTCAGTGGAAGGTACTCTGCAAACCGGTCCTCAACCAGAAGTCATAACCAGGGACGAGGTCCCCTTTACCGCAGAAGAAGAAGATGAAGTTTTTGAGGAACTTCTCAGGGACATGAACAAGGGTGCAAGTGATGCGATAGCTCCATACCTCATGTGGGTAAAGCTCCGGTGTGAAACAAAGATATCCTATATGGCTCCAGGATTGAGCGGCAACAAGCATTGGGATAGACTTATCAGGCTGGAAGAAATGGCCCTCAATTTAGCTCACACCGATCTTATCCAACCCGCCTTCAGCAAAACCGCGGTTATTCTTGAATATGCTCGGTTACAAGTAGTGGAGGATGCATTTAAAGAAACTGAAGGAAGAACGCTAACCCCGATCGAAATGAGAATGACAGAACGGTTCCAGACGGTGCGAGAAACGCTCATACAAAGCGTCGACAATCATGATGCACAATGGAGAAAAGGCTGCCGAAGCCAACTCAATAATCCCGATCTACATCAAAATAAGCCATTCTATGTGGTCGGTGAGTCATCCGGAACGGCGGAAAACCTTGAACAAGACTCTTCTCAAACTGCTAAGGTTCCAGAAATCGATCAAATGAAGCAAGCGGTGGTTGATACAATTGATTCATGTCTTGGAAGTTATAAAACCGCAACCGATGAAAGGATTGCAACGGCTGAAGCTAATCTGTCAAACACCATACGGGGATCTGTACAAACCGAAATAGCAAACACCGTTCAAACATCTATCAAGTCCATGATAGATGAGGCTGTGCAGAATTCCGTCAAATCCTTGATCGCCGAGTCCATCCAAACCGCAACCGCTCCACTTTTAGATATACTGCAGGCAATGGCTCTTCAAATTGGGGAGATGTCCAAACTCCAAGTCAGCAAGACTCAAGAGCAAATTGAGTCTGATGCTGAAACCGCCAAGAGGCTGCAAGACGAAGAAAGGGAAAGGGAACAGTTGCAGAAAGAACTTGAAGACAAAGATTATGAGCTTGCCCAGAAATGCAACGAGGAAGAACAGGCAGGCCTCCAGGAACCTACACTGGTTGAACCGTCTCATTCCATGAACACAAAAACAAGAAGAAATGAAGGGCGGTTGTGAAAGTAATTCAGCGGGCAGAACAAAGCAGCCGAAGAACAATGGAACCGGTCGGGCTGAATGCTCAACCTCTTGATGAAGAAGAAGAAGAGGATATCGAAGAGCTCAACCGGAGCAAGAAGAGGACCATTGATAGTTCAACCGCAACTCCAAGCTCCAGACCAATTATTGCTCCAACGCTTCCTCCACCAAAACCAGTCTGTGCCAGTTTTGGGTTCAGCAAAAAGACTCCTGGCCTCTCAAGTGTATGGGCCGGAATGCTGATTGACGCTGAAAGACGCGACAGGGAGTGGAAGGCAAGGGAAGAGGAAGAAAGAAGACGGCTTGAGAAAGAATTGGAGAAAGATCTTCACAAGGGGGGACCATCCAAGCCTTAGTCTTTTTCTTTCTTTCCTTCAAAACAGTTTATGTTAACTATGTTTCAGAACTCGGTTATTTTATCATATTTCTCTCCGCTAGTTTTCACGCACCTCCTTCAAAAATCAAACACATGTTTTTAAAACATTTTTTCAAACCGGCCACATATTACAAGTTTTGAATATTTATTCTAAATAATCAAAAAGGGAGAAATTGATAGAAAAATTAAGTAAGTTAATTTTCAAACCGGACACATATTACAAGTTTTGAATATTTATTCTAAATAATCAAAAAGGGAGAAATTGATAGAAAAATTAAGTAAGTTAATTTTTAAACCGGCCACATATTACAAGTTTTGAATATTTATTCTAAATAATCAAAAAGGGAGAAATTGATAGAAAAATTAAGTAAAGTTAATTTTTGGAACCGGCCAGACGAACTAAACAGTTGTTAAATTTCATATGCAGGTACTGATCAAAACCGTATGAACCGGATGGCGCATCATAAACCGGTTGCTGAAATATTTCAAAGAAACCTGCTCCAAGTGATCAAGTCAAAGATCAGAGGAACCGGTTTTCACTTTCTCAAGCGACCGGTCAGCAAAGACAAAAAGTTCACATGACAGCCGGATCATACTGCATAAAAGACAAAACCGGAATATTCAAACTTCAAGAGTGACGTAACATGACGAAACAGACGTGTCTTGAAAGAATAAAAGAAGATCAGATCCGATCGGAAGCATGCGAAGAAAGCAATGATGCTTTATTGATCTGAAGTTGACAACCTGAGGTGCATGTCCAACACGTGTCCGAATCTGAAAACCGATTATGTCATCTTATACTCAGAGTTGCCTGCATGACTGCCAAGTGTTGAGGAAGGTGAAGCGTGCAAGTAACCTTTCTGCACCGGCGTGATAATGATCAACCAATCCAGAGGAGAGAGAAGAAAGTGACCATTGGCTCTTCTCGGCTATAAAAGGGAGACGAAACGTCTTCATTTAATACGAATGCAGCAGTTGAGCAGTTACAGATTACGAAAAACGAATCATAAAGTTAGAGAGATAAACTCTTATATTCTAAATCGGTGTGTCCAAAACCGGAAGCTTTCTGTATTGTATTGTGTTGAGTTATTGTATTACATCAAAGAGTGAGTTGGTGTAACCGGTGAGTAGCGAAGTTGGGCTCGACCGTCAGTGTTGTTGTAACTATAAAAGTTAGTGGAGATCCTTCTCATAACTTGAGAAGAAGGGGTGACGTAGGAGGGTTTGCTCCGAACATCCATAAAAAACCTTGTCTCGTGTTCTTTCTTTCGCTTTCATTTCTTGCTTACTTAACCTAACCTCAAACCAATCGTACTCCTAAAACCGGTCCAATCATATCCATAAAACCGACTCCTCCTAAAACATCATCTAAAGTCGCATACGTTGCTTCAACCTGAAACAGACATTTCCGCCCTTGAACCCGGTTCAAGAGTCTGTAACAGTTTGTGTAGTGCTGAGAACGGTTATAGTCTCTAACCGGACTATCACCAAAGTGTTGTGTGTGTTGTAAGAGGCCACCCTTCCTGAAACCGGAAACACCCCGGTCCTCCAAGGGCGTCCCCGATCCTAACATGGTGAGATTGAGACTGATGTGAAGGTGAAGGTGCAAGTTGGGGAGATTGAGACTGATGTGAAGGTGGATGGTGGGGAGATGTTGCTCTCCGATATGATGCAAGAAATAATTGAGAAAAAGAAGGATAAGGTCAAGGTTGAGAAGGTTGAGAAGAAAGCCAAGGATGGGAAGGTTAAACTCAAGGTCAAGGTTGAGAAGGATGCCAAGGATGGGAAGGATGAGAACGATGGGAAGGATGGGAAGGATTCGAGGGATGGGAAGGATGAGAACGATGATGATGATTTCCAATTATACAACACTCCACCTAAAGGAGTAGTTCCAAAAAAAAGAGTGAGGAAGCAAAAGAAAGATGAAGACTACACCAACTCTTCTTTGTCAAAACAGTCAAAGACGAATGATCCATTAACTATCAATCCCCTTCAAAAATTTGATGATGAGTTTTTGGTTCAATTACAGAATTGGTTGAAAGATGTAGCCACCAATGATCAGACAAAGAGTGTGTTTACTTGCGAAGCACGAAAGAAGTTGTTTGTTAGAGTTCTAACAAAGTGCACATGGCTTAAAGATCCTGTAAGTCTTGCATTTCATATTAATTCTTTAACTTATGAATAAGGTTTTTGATATATACTGCCTTTTCCCCCATTTTGCAGGAAATCGACGCAGTTTGCCACTTGTTGCGCAAAAGGATTGCGCAATATCCCAAGACATATAAACATTGTAAAGTATCAATCGGGGATTGCTTATTAGGAGATTTGATGAGGCGAGAGTACCCGAACTTTAAAAAAGATCCTGAAAATTTTCCAATATTAGATGTATTTGATCAGTACTTCCAGGGTGGGGACCATAGACATATGCCAGAATGGCCACTAGTAGACGATATTTACGTGCCTTTGAACATTGGCAACAAGCATTGGGTACTGTGCGTCGTTCGTCTACAAGATAATCGCATTGACGTTTATGACTGCGACTCGAGTATTTATAGGAATCTCGATCCATACCTGAGACCTTTGTGTGAGATGATTCCACGAATATATGCAATGGGAGCCACTGATGATGAGCTACAAAGGTATCCTAATTTCAATTTCCAGAAACTGACATATAAAAGGTTGCCACACCCAGCCAAAAATGCAGTCGCCAAATATGGGGAAGTCCCTAGAGCAGCAGAAACTGGGGATTGTGGTGTATTTATGCTTATGCACATGGAATACTTGGTTGCTGGTTTAGGTGTAGAGAAGGTGACTTCCAATGAAATGGAGTTTTTTCGACAAAAGATGGCGGTCTGGTTATTTCATCAAATTACAGAACCTTAGTTTGTATTGTAATCTTTTATTGATTTTTGGATAGAACTTGACTTGTGCTTATGTATTCTGAACTTGTATTACTTTGTGGGTAGAACTTCAACTTAAATTACATTTCATGTTAAAACATTTGTAGTTTTAATGTAGTCTGGTTGTTTGGTAGTCTGATATTTACATACCAAAGAATTGAACATATAAATCAATGTACATAAATCATACCAAGTAACTAACTTAAACTCACTTTAACTTAAACCAAGTTTAACTTAACGAAGCGTTAAGTACTTAACGAAACGATAAGTACTTAACAAAACGATAAGTACTTAACGAAACGATAAGTACTTAACGAAACGATAAGTACTTAACGAAACGATAAGCACTAAACGAATCGTTAAGCACTAAACGAATCGTTAAGCACTAAACGAATCGTTAAGCACTAAACGAAGCGTTAAGTACTTAACGAAGCGTTAAGTACTCCTTCAGTACACAGATAAACTAGATACAACAAACAGATTACAACTTATCCGATTAACACTTATCCGAGTACAACTTATCCGAGTACAACTTATCCGATTAACACTTATCCGAGTACAACTTATCCGAAAACATAATACAACTTATCCAAATCATAATACAACTTATCCAAAACATAATACAACTTATCCCAATCAATCTAAAGGCTCATATTGTTGAGATGATGGCTCGTGCTGTTGAGAAGATGAGACATGATGCTTAGATGATGATGCTTTTGCAGTAGATGGTGCAGGCATGACTGCTTTGCATGTGGCCCTATTATGTCCTAGTCCACCACATGAGCTGCATTGTCTCGGAGCCTTACGTACCTCACCTTGAGATGACCTACGCTTTGTTTGTGGGCGCCCTTTCTTAACCTTGACAGGTGGTTTTAGACATACGCGTTCCTTGATCATTTTGGGAATATCCCAATCGTCTTCATCACCAGCAGGGTAACATGTCTCCGCATATGCATTCATCCAAGATTCAGTTGTGTAATACATGTAAGAATGGAAAATAAAACGATTAAACAATTGGTTAAATAGATTGAACATGTGAGATGAATAATACCTTGAACAAAAGTCATAACAAACCAAATTGCGGTGACGGGCAGCAGCCATTGCATGAGTACAAGGAAGACCAGAAACTTCAAATACCCTACAAGTGCAGTTCATATCTTTCAAATTGACTTTAAAATGAGACTCATTGTCATGCACATAAAACTCGAATCGGTTAAGCGATGATACTGTATAGAATCTAGCCTTCTTGAATCCCTCACGTAATAACTTTTCATATGTTGGAGATAACACTTCTCGGTGGTTCGACACTCTTTCTCTTCTCTCATTAAACCAACCTTGTATTGTCAATCTTAAATACTCGGCCATTGAGGAAATGGGGTACTTTCTGGCTTCCCTGCTCTAACTATTAAAACTCTCAGCATAATTGCTTGTTAGTTGATTGTATCGCTTACCGGGGAAAAATGCTCTACTCCATCTTTGAAATCCAATTTCTTCCAAATAGGCAGCAATCCTATGATCTTTAACCCTTATCTTGTCAAAAAAAACGATTGAATTCGTGGATAGTGTACGCACGAGAAGCCATATCAAACTCCATATGACAATTATCAGTTTTGAATTTCGCGTTGATATTCATCTTTATGTGATATGTGCACGCACCGTGGTATGCTTCTGGAAAAACAGCACATAAGGCATTGGCGATGCTTGGGTGTCTATCGGATACGAAGACGAGATCATCAACTAATCCAATTGCTTCTCTCAATTTTTGCATAAAATAAGTCCAAGAGTTATTATTCTCTGAATCAACAACTCCGAATGCGACAGGATATAATTGTTCATTAGCATCTAATGCAATAGCCACCAATAGTTGACCTCCCACCTTGTGCTTAAGAAAACTGGCATCAACACACAATACGGGACGACAAAAGGCTTTGAAACCCCTAATAGAGAGGCCTAGGGACATGAACATATACTTGAAGTGCCCGACCTCGTCTGTTTGGATGTCTGTTATGGTACCAGGATTATGCTTCTCCAACAAGTAAAGGTATGAGGGTAATTTTTCATATGAATCCTCAACCGTTCCTCGCACCGCCACTAATGCCATTTCCCTAGCCCTCCAAGCCTTATTATAAGTCAAATTTACCCCATAAGTTGCCTGCATGTCTTCAATTATTTTCTTAGGCAAGTGATTATGGTGATGGTCCATGTACTTACTCTTCACGCACTGCCCAATAACCCATGCCGGTGTTTGTATTTTTTCTCTAGCCTCGATAGAACTGAGCATGAGTGTTGTTGGTCGAATTTCCGGATCTCAAACATCTCAGATAATTTACCTTTCACGGCACGCAATCTCCACTTGCATTTCTCATCCAAACATTTCACATACCAAAGATGTTTTCTTGACTTCTCCACCTTGAATTCAAAATGATTAGTCATCGCATATTTATATAGCATCAGTTGTAGTTCTTTTTTATTTTCAAACAAGGCACCGACTTCCAATACGGTTTCAGTAGTTAACGCCAACGCAAATGAGGGGTCTGTCGGTGATATGTCTGTCGGTGATATGTCTGTCGATGGTGTACCAAATGATGATCTTCTTGCACTACATGGTGTACCCAATGATGATCTTCTTGCACTAGTAGGTGTACCCGTTGATGCTCTTCTCGCACTATGTGGTGTAGGTATCGATGCATGCAAGTTCTGAGTAAGTGGGATGTGAGGCAAAGAGTTATCTCCGGCTTCATTACTTTCAACAAAGACCTCCGAGGGTAAAGCTTCTGGTACAATTTTCTGAGTAAATTGTGGGAGAATACTTTCTTGAGTTGGGTAGGTAAGTAGTGGTATCTTTTCTTTAGTAAATTGTGACTTCTCTACTACAGACACACACAATGGTGACACAGTTCGACCCAAAATCAAGCGTGATAAATATATGTTCAGATCCTCATCTTTTTCAATAAAAACGGGTTTTGGATTTGTGATATTCGGAATATCATACTTCACTTGCAGCACTAAATCATACGTAGATTTCTGCACTTGAAGTCTTTCATGGAGTTTATCAATTAATTCAGCATAACGAGTACTTTGGGGTAAATCCAATGTTTTGATTGAAGAGGCATCAAAATACAATATTCCATTAGCATCAGCTTTCCACTCTCCATTATAGAAAACGAAAACTTTAGCTGCAAGAAAAAATGGAAACGGGATAATTAATACTGTAAAATGGAAACACTTCGCGAAACGGGAAGTACTTAGCGAAACGGGAAGTACTTCGCGAAACGGGAAGTACTTAGCGAAACGGGAAGTACTTTGCGAAACGGGAAGTATTATCAGATGAAACCCTAACCAACACAGTGATTCGAAAATGCATAAATGAACAACAATAAACTTGAAGTACATAAATTTACCAAGTGTTACAGTGCTTGTGGTCGTCGTGGAGCTCATTGAGTGCCGCCGTTTAACTCCGTCGCCGGCGAGATTAGAGAGAAGGAGGAGAAAAGCGGAAGGGAAGAAAGAGAAGGGAAGAAAAGAAATGAAAAAAAGATGGCCGGATTATATTATATAGTAAGGGTATTCTGGACTTTTCACAGCGTCTCACTTCGCGAAACGCGAAGTCCCTTTGCGTTACGCGAAAAAGGTAATTTCGTCCAAAAAAAATTAAGTGGTCATCAGATCAATTTCAATTATCTGATGACCACGGAGGCAAATAGCCCTTTCTTCAGGGTCATTTCGTCCAATTTCCCGAGATACACCGTCCTTATTAATATAATATATTTATTATATCTAAATAATTTCTAATTTATCCTACTAATATATACTAATATATTTCGTATCTAAACAAATTCTAATTTATTATAAAAATTTATATAATATATTTATTTATAATTAAATAATGTATTAATTTATTAATTCCTAAATAAATAACTCAACTCAATAATATACTATTTATTTATTCCTAATTAAAAAATTCATAACTTATTCATTCATAATTAAACTCGATTAACTACTATTAATATATATATATATATATAATTTATTCTGCTTAATTAAAAAAAAATGACCCTAACAATAATAGTTTGTACTAATTTAAAAGATTAATTTTTTTTTCTATAATTTGTAAGGCTAAATCGGAAAATTGTAATATGGCGACTTAGATTGAAATTCATTCTCTCAATATGTTTGCATAATTTTAATTTTATAGGCATTTGTATCTATGTGAATCGTTTTTATATTATTAAGGTTTGATGTTATTTTTTTTAGTATCTAATCTATGTTCAGAGAGGAAGAGAAAAATAATATTTTATTAAACCAAGAATTAATAATGTTTCATTATTTGAGCCAATTGAACCGAATTCAATAATTTCGAATGAGAATCTAAAATCTCATTCTCAATTCTTTGAGAATTGAGTTTGATAAAACTATCCTTGAACGTGATTATGGATTGGGTATTCTTTAAATCATTATGATGAAATTAGACGAACTTACATTAAAATGAGGATATCAACCTATGTTGTCATAGTATCCGATATCTGAATTTAAAAAAACAACGTCGATTTCAATAGTACTCTTGGTTTAAAAAATTTCCATGGTTGGAATACTCTCCTTCGAAGACCTTTATCTTATTATCCATGTTATTTCTTTGAATTTGATAAATCCCAACAATCTGCATTTATAGTTAACGACGGAGATAAGTGTGTCCTTTTGTTTTACGAGGGGTTATGAACTTTCTTGAAGACCTTCATACACGTTAAAATCTTTATTTTTTTATCTTCGATATTTTTATTTTTTCTAATGTAATGCTTTAATTTGTTATACTTAAAATATTCATATTTTCATATTCTATTTTAAAAAATATATGTTACGTTGATTTGTATGAAAAATATTTTAGCCCGAATAGATTTTAAATTCCAACTCCGCCTTTGGTCTAATGGAAGGTCATGAATCAGTTTTAAAACCTGCCTCCAGTTTGTATGGAGTTCTTAGGGTTGGTGAAAGGCAAGGAAATGTTGAGAGCAAAAATATCACTTTAAAGTAGAAATAGTTGACCCCTCCTACTTTTTAGGAGAATTTGCATGTATTGTTTGCTTGCACCGTTTAGGATATTGGGATATTGTACAGAATATAGTGGAAATAGGACGCCATCAAACTTTTGACCTTGTTAAATAAATCTTAGTTTATTTAGAAAATATATTGATGGAGTAATTTTGATAGAGTGAATTGCTTTTAAAAATTTTAAAAATATATAATATTTTATCATAAAATATTATATATTTTTAAAATAAGAATTATTTTAGTATATTAATTAATAAATTAAGTTATTTAATTGATAATAAAGTGAATATACAAAGTTTGATTAATATGCCTTCATATTTCTCCCTTAAAAAGTTGGTCTGTTTGTTCAGTTTGGGTCTAGAAAAACATTACCAAAACAAATAATATTTGGCAAATAACCCAATATCAAACAAGGCCAAAAATAATCTGGATCATAATAGAAAAGAATTATATGATATTTGACAATATAAAGGGGCAAAATAATAGTTTCCAATAAAAAAAAGTAAAAAATGATTGTTAGCATAGACAAAGATGTTGATATGAGAAAAAAAAAGGATTACCTCTATGATCACATGCCAAAGCATTTTAGAATGGAAGACGTAGCAGTGGAAAACATGAACTTCATTCCTATTGACCCACCAGGAAAGTAGGAAAATGCATAGTATGCTAGTGCCATCACCTAAAGAGTAAGAAGAAAGAAAATCGATTATATTTGGTTTACATATGGATGAGAAATTTAAACTTTGTGTTCCTCATGATGCTAAAATACCAATTTATCGGTATTCCTGTCTGAAAAGGTATGGAGGAGGAAATATGTACACCATGAAAGAAAGTATGCAAACCACATACATACCTGAAGCACAGAAAAGATTACTGAGAGGATGTAACTATGAAGCACCATGGAGACATATACAGTACCCACCATGGTACCAAGGAATCCCACCGTGAAAGGAAGCCTCTGTTGAATGTAATGAAGCAAGAATGAGTGGTAACAAGAGTATACTATTTTATTTATCATCTTTATCTCTTTTTTTTTTTATTTGGAAACACCACTGCTTCCATATTTCTTATCTAGGTAGATTGATATATAAATTTATTGGTGGTTTCTCTAATCAGATCTGGACCCAGAAACAAAAGTGTTGTAAATAAGGTCAAATACTCCATGTACAATTTCTTTTAGATAGTGCATGACATGATTCATTTTGTCACATTGAAAATGTCGTCACATTTAAAAGAATTGCTGCAGTTTCTTTCATTATAAGTTTGCTGCTGTTTTTGGTTTGATTACTCAATTGTCATTGACTAAATGTAAGGCTTCCCATCTTCTATAAATAAGAGGAGAACTATCTAGATTAGATACTTGGCACATTAGCAAATGAGTTTTATCGAAAAGCAAAAGAGAAAAGAAAGAGATCAATTCAAGAGTGTTTTCCATGGTGAGTATGTTGCATTCAGTCTCTTCTAGTGGAAACCAAAGCAATTGCCTTGGAAAGTGTATGTAGACTCATCGTCGAACCACTATAAAATATGTGTCATCTTATTACCTTTTACATTGCTTATTCAAGTTCAAAACACAAGTGTTTACTACAAGTATCAATTTAAAATTTCTATTCTACCTGGGGTGAGTCATTAATTCAAATCTGCAAACTACTCAATTGAATTTGATTTTGGCAAGGAGATTATTTTCATATCATTCCAAGAACCAACAAGTGGTATAAGAGCATATTCGAGGAGACCATGATATTATATCTTGGAGCAATCTTGAAAAAAATCTTGGATGAATCTTGGAGCAATACTTGAGTCTTGATCATGGCAGCACGGTTCGACGTATAGAAGTTCACAAGGGGGAATAACTTTGGGACATGGAGGATGAAGAAGAGCTCCAGCACATTGATGATGCACTCATTGGCGAAGTGAAGATGCCCAACAACTTTACTGGTCAAGAAAAGAAAGAAACCTTGAAGAAAGCTTTCTCCACCATCATACTATCTTTGGGAGATAGCTTTCTTTGTGAAGTGTCAAAGGAGGAGAATGCAACATCATTATGGCTTAGACTTGAAGCTCTTTACATGACAAAATCATTAGCTAAGAGACTGCATCTCCAGAAGAAACTCGTTAGCTATCGGATGCATGACAAGAAGAGAATGGAGGAGCATTTGTATAACTTCAACACAATTATGCTTTATCTTGAGAACATTGACATACAACGTGATGATGAAGATTTGGCCCTCATCCTTCAAGCTCTTCCAGAATGACATTCAACTTTAAGGGACACAATTCTATATGGTGAAGAATCATTGTTATTAGAAGATGTCTAAAGTTCCATTGTTTGTAAAAAATTCTCTCGGCATTCGGCTAAAGAAGAAGAAAAGAACCATTATGAAGCACTTTTTGCAAATGACAAGAATTTCAATAACTACAAGAAAAGCGAGTAAAGGAAGAGGTGCTGGGCTTACAATAACAAGAATGACAAAGGTAAAGAACCAAATCCCATCCCAAAGAAGAACTATTGATGCTTTGTTTGTGACAAAAATGGACATGGTATGATGGGATGTCCTAATTTTAAAGTTTTTTAAAGTTAATAAGGATAAATGATTTGCTAACCAAAAGAAGACGAGTGACCAAAACAGGGGAGAGGCCAATTATTCATATGGGAATGAAGATTATAACTATGATCTAACCATTTCTCCCAATTCTATTGAGAGTCCGAGACCAATTGAATTATGAATTCCGGATGCACATACCACATGACACCCAACAAGGAGTGGCTTCAAGACTTCCAAGAGGTTGAGTAATGTAGCATATAGATGGGGAACAACATGATATGCAAAGTGCTCGACAATGGTACAATCAAACTCCAAATACAAGATGGGTAAACTTTGATCTTGAACAAGGTAAGATTCATCCAAGATTTGGAAAGGAATCTCATATCCCTTGGGTCCCTTGATAATGATAGTTATTGTTATAGTAGCGAGGGAGGTATTATGAAAATCACTAAAGAAAATTTAGTGGTTCGCAAAAGATTGAAGGATAGTTTGCCTAGCTTTGCTTCGCAACCAAACTTTACTCGCCTATGACACTTAAGACTTGAACACGTGTACAAAAAGAACTTGGGGAATTGAAGAAGCAAGGAATATTGGATGGACACAAGATTAGTGAACTTGAATCTTATGAACATTGCTCCAAAGGCAAAACTACCCATGTAACATTTGGCATTTCCACTTCAAGATTTGGGGAATCACCAATTACATCCATGCATACATTTGGGACCCTCTCAAAAGTGCCCTATCACAATAAGGCAGTGCTATTACCGTCATAGTGACGAAAGTGGTCTTTCACATGATTGTGCAAGCTATTTCTTATCCATTACTGATTATTACTAACGCAGGATTTGAGTATATTCAATGGGACGCTTTCCAAAAGTTCAAGGATTAGATGGTTTTGCATGTGAATCAAACCAATAGAAAAAGCTGAGGATGAATGATGGTCTAGAATTTATTAACAAAGAGTTAGATAAATTGTATAAAGATGAAGGAATTGCTAGACAAAACAACATCTCATACACTCCATAACAAAATGGTATAATCGAGATAATGAATTGAACACTACTCGAGAATGTAAGATGTATGCTTTCATTTTCAAATTTATTTAAGGCTTTTTGGGATGAATGTATCTTCACAACTAGCTGCACCATCAATAGATCACAAATCATTTTTATTGGATTGAAAGCTCCCATAGAAATGTGGAGTGGAGTCAAGCAACCATACACTTAAGACATATGTTTCGCCTAAGCATGTAGCCATGCTTCCGGGTCCAAGTCTTACATTTAAGACATATGAACATGTTTCATTGGATAGATTAGAGATATTACTTTTCCACTGTCTTACAGATCTATTCAACTAATTATGAGATAGTACAAGGTTGCATTTAGTGCAAAAACTAACATACTGAAAAAGAACAGCGTTAAGTTAGATAAAGTATCAGATATTTATAATTTAAAAAACATTAGCGTACCTCTGTGGATATCATGTGCGCAAATTGATTCATTGGACCTTTCATAGCAAAGAATGAAGCAATAATCAAGCCAGATCCCAGAGTAAAGCATAATGCAAATTTTTGAGGTACCAAAACAATGACAGGAAGGAACATTGTGAATGCAATGAAAATGAAGAAGACTCCAGTGGCCAAGAATATCCCGAAGTACATTAAAGCTTTTCCAGAAGGAAAGTTACTAGTAGCTGATTGCAAATTTCCAGGTAAATCCCGCACACCTTTCGTCATCCTGAAAAATTATGGGAAAAAGATCTTATGATTGAACGTACAAAACAATGTCATTTGTCACATCCACATTCAGAATTGTAAATATAACATATATTATAAATTGTTAACATATATAGTAACATATTATAATTATTATTAACATGATATTATATATAGTACAATATTTTTCCCTTTCTCTAAATTATAACGTGGTATCAAAACGGGTCTTTCGTTCTTAAAGAGATTCATTCATAATATTATGCTGCCTCCAGATTATTATAAAAGAAAAGTTATATATCTTGAAACCATGGTCGGAAGACTGTAATAGTCTAACGATAAAAGGATTCCCTCGGTCCGATCTAAGACTGATTGAGACGGAACTCGCTGCAGACAAGCTGAAAACGTTCGTAATTTCTAGAAATCAGATAAATCTGAGAACCTTAATGAAATTGTAACTGATTGAGCCACACTAAGTTATGTAAACTTCATATGATATCGTTTTGTTATTTTCTTCAGCAATTATCACTTTGAAAATTATATTTTAATTGTCATTTCTTTCTAGGACTCTCTACCTCAACAAACTGACATACCATCGTTGGTGATTGTGCTAACAATGGTATTTGCCTATCAGCCTCACATTCTTTGCTGAAAAGTCTTTTATAAGGGGTATCATTCTTTTGACATAATATCGTAATTGTTGTGAACATGTCTCATTTTATCGTACAAGTGAATCGATGTCAACAATATTTCACCATCTAATTGGTTGCCTTCTTATATTGTATATACTAAGTTTTGAGCCTACATTATTATGGGCATCCTTATTATGGATGATTAACAACACTCACAAGTTACTTGACTTGAACAATTTTTTTTAAAGTTACTAAGGGTATGAAGACTCGAACCCATGACATTGAAGACATAAGTTCTTGCGTTGAGTTATGAGTCTCCACACTTGAATTGAACATTATATCAACAACATTCAAAATATTGTATTCATTCTATAGTTGTCCAATTCTTTTCATCATGAAGTTGAGGGAGAATGTTAAAATAGATAGTAATATATATTATAACTATTATTTCCATATGATTGAGAAAAAACATTGACGACTAGACAATCCTTGTACCTTTCGATAGATCCGTCAGAGTTATGTTTTGTCTTGAATATCCATTTGCAGCCGATGGACTTATTTCCTTTTGGAAGCTCACAAAATGACTACGTTTCATTCTTTAAAAGTGCGTCAATCTCCTAAATGACGGAACATTTCCATTCAGGTTGATTGAGGGCATCGTGTAGATGTAGGTATTCTGACATTGACGTAGTCGACAATGCAAGCACCGTATGAGTCTGATAGACTTTTGTATGTAACAAATTTCACGATCAGGTGATTGGTGCATGATCAAACACTTTTCTTAGAGCAATGGGTAAGTCAATAGAAGGAATATCATAATTAATTGTCGTACCTGGAATTTCCGTTGGACTCTAGTACAAGGAGGATTCATGGACGGGTGCAAGTTGTGTTTTTCGTCGAGTGTAGACTTTTAGATCTTTTTTCTGAGGGGGTGGTTGTGGAGGTGAGCTTGATGTGGAAGTGGTTTTGGGTTCGGATGTAGGTTCGGCATGAGGTGATGTGGTTGTGGGTTTAGGTATTGATTTGGGTACATGTGTAAATCTAGGAGGGTAGATGTCATCGGGAGAACCACTATGTTGAAGATTTTTGAGATTCTCCCCCTTAACATGGTGGTAAAAGGGTTGGTCTTCAAAGAATGAAACATCATACAGTAAAAGGATTTTTTTGAGTGATGGTAACATTTGTATTCTTTTTGATTTGGTGAGTACCCAAGAAAGATGTCTTTAGTGGCTTGAGGGTCAAGTTTGTTCCAGTTGTGGTTATGGATATGGACAAAGGAGGTGCATCTAAAATACTTGCTGGAATGTGTTTAGATGAAATTAGGAATCGGGAAATATTTTTAGAAGGGTTTCAGTTGGGGTTTGGAATTTGAGAATATGGGATGGCATGGGGTTAGTGAGATAAGTAGTGATATGGCATCGCCCCAGTATATTTTGGGGGCAATGGATTCAAATAGGAGAGACCGAGTTACCTCGAGGAGATGACGGTTTTTCCATCCACCGATTCCATATTGTTGCGGAGTATCAATACAAAAGTTGAGATAAATGATGTCCTCTGAAATCGCCAAGGTTGAAAGAGAAGAATTCACGTCCGTTATCGAATTTTAAGGCTATCGGATGGTGGTTTCTAATTGGTTTCGGATTAAGACGAAAAGGTCTTGAAGATTTGAAAACTTCAGATTTTTCTTTCATTAGGGAGAACCAAGTGAGACAAGTGTGGTCATTTAATAAAATTCACAAACCAAGTCCCTATTAATTAGCGAGAAAGGTTTGGAGGGTTTGTATGCAATGTTTGGGTAAAAGGAACGTGTATTGTTTTCAAAACACGAAGATAGAGACTAATCTACAAATTGATTGTGGTAGGAAATGGAAGAGGAAGAGCCTTGACCAGCCATGATAGAAGATGGGTGTTGTTGACCAAGAAAAAGGGGAACAATTTTTAGGCAATTTTTTAAGATGCCGCCGGGAGAGGGACAAGGCATATTCTGCTGAAAAATGCAGATTGGAAGTAAAACTGCCAGGAGCTCTTTTACCATGTGGATTCTGGAGAGAAAATGTGTTTTTTGTATTGAACTCTAATCTGACTATTTTACAGCATGACTTGATGTGTTAATATAATAATGAACAAATAAAATTAAAGTGGAAAAAGAGTCTCAAGGGGAGTGATGGCAGCAACAACATGATGTTACCTAGGGAGCCAACAGCCATACGGCTAACGTAGGAGATAGAGAAGAAGAGAACAATAACTTCTACAGGAACAAAGCATCTCTATGATTACAAATGGAGCAGCTTTTCCAACCAAATCATATAAGGTTTCATCTCATAACCTAACTACACCATCTACAAATCCAAATCACATCTCTGAGTCTTTTCCTAGTCTAATCACCTTGCAAAAGTTTTTGGTGGTAACGCATATGCCTTGTATGCTTGACAAGACAAACATGATTGCTTGGATTGTTGATGAAACAACCTTTGACCACATGACTGGTAGTTCAAGAAATCTATACAGTGTTTGTGAAACAATGATAAATAACTTTGTAAGAATAGTTGATGGGTCTCTAGCCCTATTCTTGGGGAAGGTACAACAAAGATTACACATAATCTAGATTTGAATGATGTGTTAATTGTTTTGATTAAGATTTAAGAACATACTTGGAGACTCACAAATATCACACTGGAAAGAAAATAGTATGGTAGATGGGTGTTTAATATCAAATACATATTTGATGCGGGGAATAAATTTTGATCAATGCCAAACTCAGTACAATACATGTACTACTTTCTATAATTGATCTAAATAGTTCACTAGTGGACACAGGTAGATATCAAAGATTGGCTGGTCAACTTATCTACTTTGCATATAGAAGAACAGAGATATATATTATTGTTAGTTCAGCTAGTCAGTTTATGCACAATCCAACTAAAGAACATATGAAGGCATACTATGAAGTCCCAAGGTATCTCAAGTTTACTTCAAGAAAAAGACTGTTATTCAGAAAAAATCAAAACAGAGGATTAGAAATCCACACTGATGGAGACCATCCTAGTAAAAAAGGTAGATATAAGGTCTATTATATGTGTATATTGATATTGTTTATATGTCTTGGGGAAACCTAGTTACTTGGAGAAGTAAGAAACAATTATTTCTATCAGTAGTGTTAATCTAAATTGAGATCTTACACATTTGGAATATGTGAAGGATTGTGGACGGAGAAATTATAAAGAAATTGGGAGTTGTTGGAACAATACTAGTCGAATTCCTATGTGATAATCCATCAGTAAAAATTACGGTAAAGAATTAAGTTCATCCTGACAAGACTAAGCATGTAGACAAAGACAGACACTTCATTTCACAAAAAAGATTCAAATTGAAGATGGAGAAATTCAAGTGTCTTATGTGTCGACCAACAATATGCAGATGTTCTCACCAAGCCTTGCAAATAGCCAAGTTTGAGTTAAATAGCAAGTTGGGATTCTATACAATCCAACTTGAGGAATGTAGATAATGCACTATTATTTTCTTAATTTAGTTAGTTATTATTTGTGATAAGTATCAAGTTAGTAATTAATTAATTCAAGAGATAAATATTATAGCTAAATATATGTATCCCTAACTACATGTATTTGTCCTAAAGTTTATTTCATAATATAAAGGAAGACGAGTGTAATTTCATGACACTTAACTTGTATTTATACAAACCCTAATGGGGAATAAGATTACACATTTCCTCTCTCGATACTATTTCCGCAAGAATTTAGTGTGGTCATAGTCTTGAACAGTTTTCAAAAGAAGATTCACATATGCGATCTGACATGAGAATCCAGACTAGCACCACGTCTGTGATTCCTATCAAATTTTCTTAGAAAGTTAAATGGTCATGAGATAATTCAGTGGCATGTCACATGCAAGGTTATAACTGCTAATTCTATTTAAAGTTTGCATTCATCCCAATCTCATTAGCATAGTGCATAACAAAAGGTCCATGACCGAGTAGATAGTTGATCTTCGAGTTATAGGAAGAATCATTCACCATTCTTGCCAGTGTAGAGAAAGTTGAAGGTAAAAAATATAGAACAGAGGATAAGAAGAAGAGTTAGTCGAATAAGCCAAGGAGTCATTTGATACAACAAAGCGATGCGTTCAAACAGTGTAAAGTCTTAGGTTGATGCTTTGGTTCCTGAGGTATTAACTTGCAGTTTAACAGAGAAGATTGTTATCATCTGTCTCTAGCAACAATGCAAGTAGCAAAACACTAAAAGAAAGAAGTATGTTAGGACATGGCTAAGAGCTATGAAATAGAAATAGTACATATAATTTATTCACATGTACAGACACGGTTCCAATCTACTTTGAACAAAGATAGAGTTTTTCTTTATCCAATTCATAATGTTGCTTTAGTTTCACTGAGATGTTCATCTCTTACATGGTTGTTGCTCTATTGAAGCAAACATTTTTTTGGGACAACCTTCAATATGTGAGTAGAATATGAAATCCTATTTTCTTTGTCAGAGGCCTTTGCCACGGCATATTCCAGGACTCATCAGATATCTAGGACTCACTTTCTACAATCTTAGATCAATAACACTATATTCATAAAGAAAACTGTATTACCAGGGACATTACCAGGAAGCCATAAAATCTTCATGTAAAACATTATAGATAATACTCCTTAGAGATCATGTGCTTTCACATTACTCAATGCAACCCGGAGATTAAGAGCACCCTTCTCAAATAAAGCACCAGGTAAACTGATTGAGAAATTAAAATCTCCATTAAAACCAAACCGAAATCCAGAAGAAGAAGAAAAGGAAAAAAATTAAGAGAATACAAAACTCTCGACCTTAGCATTCTCTAGCTATTCCGATCTACTTCGATCAAGCAAGGCAAGACATGCACACAAGAGGATCAAAGAAGATAGGAAACATTTTAAACAAGAAATAAGAATGGAATAAAAACAGAAGATCAATTTGACTCACACGTTGAAGGTGCCTGTGACCGTATCATTTGCAGTCCTGACAGCGGCTTCGAGATCGAATACTCCCCTGGTGTTGCTGCTCCCTTCAGAAGCCTTATCTGACGCGTACGAATTCCAATCCGCAAGAAGAGACGACGAACTTTGCTGCTGTTGCGGCCGGTCATCGTTGCCACTGGTAAGTGGAAACCAGTTCTGCATATTAAAGACGAATTTGTTGCTCTACTAGAAATCACTTGAATTATGAACTCCTTGGAAAGAAATGAGAGCTCAGAATCAGATTTATCGATTTAATTCGAGAACGATTGAGAAAGGGGGAAGAGGTTTATCACTTAGAAAAGAAGTAACAAACATATCACATATGCTACCTTTTAGAAGAGGAAATTTGACTAAATGACCTGACCCCCGGTGATCAGTGCAAATGCAAAATGAGTTGGTGACCCCTCCCTATTTTTGTTGACGAAATTGCTCAGGTCGAGACGCAACCTGATGCAATGTAAAAAATCCACAATCGTGAAACGCAACCTCGATGGCGAGAAACAACCAACAATCGCGAGACGCAACCGAAAATCACGATATGTAAATTTTTTTAAAAAAAATTACGTCTCGCGATTGTGAACTTTTCACATGGTATCCGGTTGCGTCTCGCGATTGCCGGTTGCTTCTCGCGACAGGGACAATTTCATAAAAAAAAAAAATGAAGTGGTCACCCGCGCATTTAAAATTATGCGTTGGTCACCTGGTTCATTTAACCCTTTTTAGGATAATTCATCAAATTTCTCTTTAGAAATAGACTTTGGTTTGTCAATAAAATAAAAATTAATATCTGAATAATGAAATATATTAGAAGTACATAAATATTTAAAATAAAAATATTCTAAATTTAAGAAATATATATATGAGTTGATTAGATAATATTTAAAATTAATATTTCAAATAAGTATATTAAGATTATTGTACCTTTTATATTATTTATGTTAATTAATAAATTCAGTTATATAATTGAATAATGTAATTTATATTAAATATTAAATAAATAAAAACAAAATATTAATACTTCTTTCTAATTTGTATATTAGACAATTAATTTGCAATTTATTTGTTTAAATTAATCATAAAAGTTTGATCAGTTGATCTTGAAGACTTCATCATTATAATTCATCGTAGTGGTCGATTAATTTGAGTTATATTATTAACTTCATATTGTTCGAAAAATGAGTTTGAACTGTATCTCTTTTTGATAAAATTATGCAACACTACACTAGAAATAACAATATTTTTTTGGGTTCGAAAATTATACGGCCTAATCTTATCCAATATTGGAACACTAGTTTACAATACTTCAAATGTATGTTCGATGACATTTCTCAATTTTGCATTTGCTTGATTAAATAATTCTTCGTTTGTTTGAGCTCGACCACCTCGATAAAAATCAGCGAGCCAATAATGCACATTTTGATAAGGCGACATAAATCATCGAGTATGAGTATATGTAGCATCACTTAAATAATATTCATCTACAATTTAAATAAACACATATATAAAGTTATTAATATGAATAAAAATTTAAAATATAGAATAATAATTTACCTAGTGCACTGAAAAGAGAAAGTTTAACAATGGATTAAGCATCATCTTAGTTAACAACATAAAATCATGTGTCACTCCTCATCCCGTCCAAATAAATATCATATTGAAATCACAAATGACTAATACATTTTAATAGCATTTCCCTTTCCTCTTCCTCTATATCGAACTTGTTCATTTCGAAAGAACGACATGCACTAGAGTTCCATCTAATAGACCTACTGCCCCTAAATAAATATTAAAACAAACTATGAAATAAAAACTGAAAAAGTTATATATATATATATATATATATATTTAAACATTACCTTAAATACTTCTCGAAGACGTCGATACCTTGTTGTGACCCCAGGAAATCCGTAGTGGGCCGGAAGTGGCTCGATGTTCGATAATTTTAACATTGATTTGCGTACTAGGAATCTTTTTAAAATAAAATATTATTTTAAAAGATTTTGAGTAATTTCTGATAGATTTTGAAATTAATTAAACATAATTAAAATTTGGGTTCAAATTTAAATAATTCAGGGATTTAAAATAGTCAAATCACAATTTAATTTTTCAGAAAATCCGTTGTTTAAATTAATTAATTTAAAAGATTATTCATTTGAAAACAGAGTCCCAATTGATTTTTAAAAATCAATTAAAAAAATGCTTACGTGCAAAAACTTATTTTAGCTAGATTTTTGTTTTAGTTCGAGTTTGGTGATACTTGGGAAAGGGCTTTCGCACTTCATCCTCCGTACCCGTTTAAAACGGTCTCCACTTTATAAATTTGGCTTTTGAAAATCAATTGTATACGTTTATTTTAATCGATTATTCTTACGGTCTTAGGAATGCGTAGTTTTAACGTTATTTAAAATATTATAACAACAATATTTAAATCCTGATATTTGTTACTGATGATGGTTAAGTAGAAAAATACTTGAAGAATATCAGTAATTTGAAGACATTAAGGTTTAAACATAAATCTCAAATGAACTTTTGTCAAAATATTTTTTAGAAATATCCCAAAAATATTTTGAAATCATTTTCTAATTTTCAGAATTCTTAGAAAATGGTTTAAGGTTCTAAAATTATAAAAATAATTTTGGTTTTTGAATATACGAACCCAACAGGTCTTAGGACCGGTGTCCTAGGTCCTAGATTTATTTTATCGGTCGAGGGCTAAAAAGTTCTCGATCCTTGCCAAGAACTCCTCAATCAGGGTTTAGGATCCTTGGTTAGGGTGTAGAAGTCCCACAGTCGGGGTACTAAGGCCTCTTGATCCTTGGCTAGAATTCTCGTTCAGGTGCTAGAATTTTCTTTCATAAATAGAAATCACTAGTCTTAGGTTAGAGAGTTCTCAGTCAGGTGCAAGACTCCTCGGTTCTAGGTTTGATTTCTTAGTCGGATGTAAAAAAAAATCTTCGGTCGGACCTCTCGGTCCTTCTGAAAAACATCGGTCGGGTCTCTCGTAACTAACTGAAATTTTCAATCGGACCTCTCAATCCGAGGTGGAATTTTTTGGTCGGACCTCCCGGCCCCGATCGAAGATCCTCGGTCATCAAGAAAATCAAAATTTCAGGTTTTTCAATTTTGATAGAGGCTTGGATTTTTTGATCCAATGGCCTAGGTAGCTTCACAAAGCTTCCAAGAACATTTAGAACATCATCCCAATGTATCAATCGACTTGGGTGATTATCGATTTGTTTAAAACAGTTTATGGCAAAAAATTAGGTTTTTGGTTTTAAAGTTGTTTTGAAGTGTAAGGAGCTTGTCAATAGCTTCCTTATAGTTCATATAATTTATTGATACCAAAACATAAACACTAGTTGTTCATTTGGACCAATTCAAGAGCTCAAAATTTTCAATTATTTTGAAATTTTAATTTTGAAAAGATCGGTGGCACCAATAGAGATGGGGGTCTAACTATTGATGACAACTTCTTGCAAAAACGATTTGATAAAAATCCTGTTAGGGATTTATATCACTTTCTATTATTCACAAACCCTTGCAAACTCTTGAAGCGATTCAAGTGCGGAAACGTTTGCTCAGGTTTGAAGCTAAGAACCAATGAAAGAGTAGAGGGCAGAATGTAAAAGACACAACAGGTTGTTTATGGATGTTCGGAGCAAACTCTCCTACGTCACCCCTTCTTCCAACCACCGGAAGGATTCACTATATTTTTCTTTGAATCAAATACAGTTTCAGTGCTAGCTAACTGTTGAACAGAGCAGACTCTGTTCAACTTATAGTATGTTTAAGAATATCACTTAGCTAGACAATAGTTTGATTTTATCTCTCTCTTGATGTACAAACTCAATAAGTAAGTAAGTAATTCGTAAGATAGCATGTGAGTGTCGCTGTTTGTCCGTTGTCATTGAAGATCTTTAAATAGGGAGCAGGTACCAACGGTCGAATCTTCTATATTGAAACGTGGCAAGAACTCATTGGAAAGCCTCCATAGTACACGAGTACATCAGACTATATGCACAAAGATTGTGGCCGTACCAATCTGGTAGTGCACCAGATATTCTTCTAGGATTATCCTGCAAGGAACAAGAAGTAGGAAGAATATTTACTTACGTGGCATTCATTCATTGGATGCAAATGGTTGTCGTACTGATCTGCACGAATGAGTGGAGCAGAAGTAGCGTACAACTAGTTGATCGTGGGTAGACGGATGCTGACTTCAAGTAATTGTTGAAGCAATGCATTAGACGTGCTCCATTAGACTACCAAGTCTAATGAAGTTAGACACTCGCGTCTAATAGCTGGATCCATTAGACCGCCAAGTCTAATGGAGTTAGACGACACGTCTAACTACAAGTCACTTCAAACTAGTCTGAAGGAGTTAGACTCCCTACATCTAACTTTCAACTGTTAGACTGCACGTCTAACTACGTATCTGATAGACTACACGTCTAACTACGTATATGTTAGACTACAGGTCTAACTACGTATTTGTTAGAGTGCACGTCTAACTACGTATCTGTTAGACTGCACGTCTAACTACGTATCTGTTAGACTGCACGTCTAACTACGTATCTGTTAGACTGCACGTCTAACTACGTATCTGTTAGACTGCACGTCTAACTACGTATCTATTAGACTGCACGTCTAACTACGTATCTGTTAGACTACACGTCTAACTAGCAGCGCGTCTAATAATCAATACGTCTAATAGACCTATTTCAAGCTAAGCATGTTTCGATACACCTACACAAAAACAATTAGACGGCTTAGTTTCATTCTTATTTAAGTTTTATATAAGTTCATCATCAAAATACCGTTAGTCAAAATAATTTGACCCAATAGTATCCCCTTTTTTATGATGTTAAAACTTTGCACAATTAATTAAATAAGATTAGCACCCGTCAAATTAAAGTAAGAATGACACTAGTTCGCAAACTACACAAATAAGTTCCAAAGACCAATATTCCAAAAACCAAGTTCAGAAACCAACAAAAGATATTTTAAAAAGGAGGAGATTATTTGTTCTTCCTTTTTCACGTTTGGGTAGGCAAACCCTTCACCAGTTAGGAGGTTTTGAAATGGAGGGAGAGTACGACCACCACGACCATCTCTTCCACCGCTTCCACCACCACGGTCACCGTTGCGACCTCCACCTCTTTTGGTTGGTCTACAACCTCCTTCATTAACGGGTTTTCTTTTAGATCCGATGCCTATCGAAACACCTCCTTTACTGCTTCCTCCGCCTCTTGAACTTCCTTCCCCCTTTTTAACATTATCAACGTCAAGGGACATAAGGTTTTTTCTCTTTATTAGCAGCAGCTTCAGCATCTTCAACGTCTTAAATTTGTCTTGCGAAGGAATCAGTTTATTCCATACGTTCAGCATCGGCTCTATTCATGTGATTGGTTAACTCAACCACTTGACCTTAAACCATATTCACTCCAACCATAATTTCTTGATGAAGTTCAATGTTAAACTCCCTTTAACCGTCAAATCTTTCGGACTGCCATTTGAAGAAATTCTTTTCGAATTTGGAGTAGGTGTTGTTGAGGATGTTAATCTCATACGTGTTCCTCTTCATGGTCTTCTCCATTTCTTTATGAGTTTTAAGAAGAGAGGAGAATTCCTTCTTATTTGATCTTTGACCCTTTTCAATACTTAACATTTTGGAGTGCAAGTATAAAACATTCTTCTGAAGAGTACTCATCATCTCCGCCATAGACTTTAACAACTTTGCTCCTCCAACGGATGTTCCTTCATTTGATGACACTTCATGAGAGTCGGCAAGAGCGGTTTGAATTGGACTGACATGAGTGTGAACCTGCAACGACTGCTCTGGTTCATCCGCCTCAGAAGCATCTTTAGAATTATCTTCATCTCCTAGAATATCTTCACACACCTTGTGAATCTGATCAGAAGGTTCGTCGGAGTGAAGAGGAAGGTCAATAACCTTCTCATAGATATTCGCAGTTGTAATTACTAGAGTTGGTCGAGGAATTGCTTCAAGACTTTCTGCTGACGTATCATTGTTGTCTTATTCCCCCTATGAGGAAGAACTCTTATTAGATTCCTTTTCTTTTGAGGGTTTCCCCTCAGAACGTGCTTCGATATGCTGACTGGCTTCAGCTTCCTTCATTTGAGATGCCTCTATTTCAAGAACAGGGGATTCCAGTGCATCTGCCTCTTGGATAACATTCAGTTGAACAGGTTCGGCATTGACCTCTTCTTCTTCAATGATCGGATCAGGTTGTACTGGATCTGGAGTTTGTTCAATTCTGGGTAGAGCCATAAGGCGTTTTTCTTCAATAGATAAATTTCTCAATTCAATGAGATGAGCAGCAACTTGCTCATCTTCTGGTAGGATTGGGTCACTATCTTCAGAAAGTTGCATCTGCTCACCTTCATCGGAAAAACTTCCAAAAGGAGTTACTCCTGAGAAGTCGGCTTCATGAATGTATCTGAGAACAATTGAGATATAGTCTTGCATGTTTTAATCAAGTTTCTTCAAGGCCTTATCCTCTACATCAACATTCTTTTCCATTGGATTGAAGTTAGTTTTTCTTGCTTCGAGCACTGGAAATAAAAAGTCTGACCTCTGAGATTGGATTCAACCAACTCCTTTCTCTTTAGAGCTTCATATACCTCAGAAGTTTTAGCCCATTTCAGGACTCGCTTCTCTATGTTGATCAGCTTTAACCAAGCGTTGTTGTAGGGATCTTTCTTTTGATGATTATCCTAACAAGGATATTTCTCGGGGAATCCTATTTTACAGAGCTTAACAAAGTACCCGTAAAATCCATGGGATAACGGTAAAGAGATCATCATAAGTATTGAAACATCAATTCCTTTTCGACATGAATATCAACAAGTTATTCATGTTTTGTCATGTATACATGGCTAAGGCTATTTGTCAATAGATATGAGAGAATATAAAAGTTTTAGTAATATTTCATATGAGTTACTAACAAGTAATATTCAAGGTGATCATATGTGCATGATCGCGAGACTATCAACAGATAAGTCTTGGTGAAAGCTAACAAGCTTGCTTATATGGGTTTACTAACAAGTAATGCATCATGTGATCATGTATATATGATCATGGTACCATCAATGTGTGTGTTTATGGTGGGAGTTAACAAACTTTCCATAAAGGTCACCCACACGTGAGGCTTGAAGATGATCATATATAAATGACCATGGCACTATCAATATATAGACTTTCTTGGATTAGTAAGAGAAGATCTATCGAAAAATAGGATTTCATTAGAGTACTTATCGAGAGATAAGGTTTGGTTACCTATCGAGTGATAGAGTTTTGTTCGAGCACCTATCGAGGGATATGGTTTTATGACTTATTTAGATAATGGGGTTTAGGTAGGATTATGTATGAATGAGCACTATGTTTGTTGAAAAACATGGTTTTGATACTATCGAGAGATAGAATTTTGAGGTACCTGTTCGAATGACAGGGTTTTGGGTTGGATCATGTATGAATGATCGTTGTGCTTGTTAATAAATAAGGTTTGTCATTTTTGTGAATTGAGAAATATACCTATTGATGAATAGGATTTTGACTAGAGTACCTATCGAGAGATGAAGTTTTAGCGGAATCGTATATAAATGATGTCTCGACCTATTGATAAATAGGGTTTTAAATAGAATCGTGTACGAATGATTAGCGCACCTATCAATCGATAGAGTTTCTAGCGGAACCATATACAAATGATGTCTATGCCTATTGACAAATAGGGTTTTAACATGAAATTGTGTACGAATGATTAGCGCACCTATCAATAGACAAGGTTTATAACTAAACCATATACAAATGATGTCTCGACCTATTGACAAATAGGGTTTTCAGATAGAATCGTGTACGAACGATTAGAGTACCTAACAATAGATAAGGTTTTTAACCGAAGACCCAACCGAGAGCCATAACCAATAAATTAAGGTTTCGACCGAAGGTTAGTGACGAGAATTTTAGTCGCCGAGTCAAGAGTCTGACCAAGGATTATGACCGAGACTGTTAGGATCTAGGTCGCGGCTAAGGAACCGGGGTTGGCCGGTTAACGCGTGTCACTTAACGGTTGGTGATTAATCTGGTTAGAGATTAACACCGGGTTTCAATACTACACAGGCTGTCACAAACCCTTCAACCGAGTTCAAGTGCGGAAGTGGTTTGTTTCAGACTGAAGCAACAAACGCGGGATGAATAGGACCGGATTTGGATAAAGTCAGATTGGAGTTTAGTGGGTTGATTTGGGATTTAGTAAATCAGTTTAGGTAATTCTTAATCGGTTATAACAGAATAGGTCGGTTAGTATGGGTCGGTTAGAGTGCAGAACCGGCAGAAAATAAAGAACAAGACAGATTTTTATGGATGTTCGGAGATGAAACTCATACGTCACCCCTTCTTCTCGAAACCGCGAGAAGGATATTCACTAAGGAATACACAAACACAATCCGATCGAGACTTACTTGCTGCTCGATAACACTCGTACAATTTTCACCGAAATTGTAATCTCACTTCAAATACACACTTAAGCTATTTTAATTTAGAGAGATAAAGACCACTTATAACTTGGGTTGGTGTAACTCTTAAAATATTTTCTCTTGTAACTTGTAACTGTATTTACTCCTCTTCAACTCCTTCTTTTATAGGTGAAATGTGCCAACGGTCACATTTCTTTTCCTTAAATCTGATTGGTTGAGAAGAGGTTCAGTGATTCAGACCTGGCGGTCTAGACTTCCAGTGTATAGGTCAAATCGCCTAGGTTTGTCTTTTACTTAATATGACAACTGTCGGTTGGACAGTTGCCTGCACCTGGAGGGTTGCGCCTCTGATTTATCCCAGAGTGGGAAGATCTTGTCGGACGATCTTCTGCAGCCTATAGATTATCCTTAGACTTATATGAATATGGCAATACTATGATTTGTCCCTTTGGTATCATCTTCAACAGATACTTAAAGTATCTGTTTACACCGATCGATTGTTTAAGTTAACCGAATGACTTCCAGTTTTTCATAGCTTCAGGTTAACCGGATGACCAACGGTTTTGGCCTTCTCTTCTGACCGGTCTTGTCTTCCTAATTGATCTTGTCTTAACCGGTTGGATTGCTTAACCGATCCTGGTTCTTTAACCGCTCCCCTGCACAGGAAGTTTATTTTGTTAAGTTCTTATTTTAACCGGTCTAATTTATCTAACAGAGACTTTTAACCACGTAACCGACTGATGTATGTGACTAATCCTCTATATACTTGTGACCGACCACTTGGTTGCATACGATCGGTCTTCATTCAACGCCTCACTCGGTCGTGACCAGTCTTTCTAATTACGTCCGACCAAAGTTCTTAAGGTTGTGTATGATTTTTTTATTTTGGACCCTTTTGACATTGCTGTAACCAAGCCGATTTGACTACTTTTCCAACCCTACATTGGATTTCGTGAGTTGTCGTTTATCGAGTCAACTTTGACTTTCATCCAAATGTTGTCTTTTCTACAAGATAACACATTAGGAGTCTTAATTTCCAAAAAGTCGTCTCACTTGCAAGACTACCTCTCAATGTTGTCTTCCCAGCAAGACAAATTTTGATGTTTATCTTCCCTATAAGACAACACATTGAGACACTTATTTTTCGATGTCTTGTCTCACTTGCAACACTATCGTCTACAAGACAACTCTTGATGTATGTTTTCCTTGCAAGACAACACATTGGGACTTTGGTTTTTCGATTGTTCATCTCACTTATGAGACTATCGTTGATGTTTGTCTTTCCTGCAAGACAACTCTAGATTCTTGTCTTCCTTGCAAGACAACACATTGGGACTCTGGTTTTCCGATGGCTTGTTTCACTTGCGACACTACACGTCGATGTTCTTACCTACAAGAAAAATCCCAATACTTATCTTCTTTGCAAGACAACACATTGAGACTTTGACTTTCCAAAAGTTTGTCTCACTTGCGAGACTACCTTTCAATATTGTCTTCCTTACAAGACAACTCTCAATGTCTCTCTTCCTTACAAAAACAAGACATTTGGAATGTTCAACCGAACATTGTCTTACTTTCAAGACAATTGTCATTATTTCTTTTTTAGGAATTTCATCTTAAAAGAGATTGTTCTTAAACGTTTCATAAATTCGATAATGACCTTAGTATTGACTTGTATTTTTTTTCTATTTTTATTTTAATAAAATGAGCCTAGTATATGTTTTTTTTTTCTTTTATTTCTATTTTTATAACAATGCCCATAGTATAAGTTTTTTTGTCCTTTTATTTCCATTTAATAAAAATTTCCTTAATATTAGTATTGACATAGAGTTTTTTTTTTCAAATGATCCTATTGTACTTGGGGGAATTTTGTTTTTACTTTTTATCTTTTGCATTTAAGAAATGAAATTAGACATTTCTATCCCTCTAGCTATTATCGTTTTTATTTTATTCTTTTTAATTTTTTATCAACATTTTGTGATTTTGGTCAAAACATTTTCATAAATTGGTTTCATCGTCATTTTGATCGTTTCAAAAAGAAGCCAATTATGGGTGCATTTATTCGATGCAAATGTAATCAATTATGAAGTCAATCTCGTATACCAACTATTGCTATGCAATTTTCTTTTGAGGGATTTTATATACTCAATCATTAGGATCTAAAGTTTATATAAAGTTTAATCTGTAATCACATAATGTGAGGTTAATTTCACTCATTTTTATAAAAAATAATGTGTTTCTAACTCTATATATATTTTTTATTATACTCGGGTATATCTAATATGTTCGGTACACTTTTTTGTTTTGTCTTTATCAGTCACGACTATAGTCTCATTGATAAAAGTGTTGATTGAATATCTCAACATCTATAAATATTTTTTTCCTTTTTTTTTCTTTTTTTATGTGACTTCGATAATATCTGATAAAATTAGTACACTTTTTTTTATGTGACTTTGATAATATCTGATAGAATTGATACACTTTTGTTATTGCTTTAGTAATCAAGACCATAGTGGGTGAGAAACAAATGGTGATTTTAATATCTCAACATACATAGTCTTTTTTCTTTTTCTAATTTTCTTTTATTTTTTTGAAGCCATAAGTTGTTCTTGCACATTACCTCTATTTTTGGGAAATGAAACACCTCTTTTGACAACGTGGTCTCAAGTTTGGACTTTGATTTTTCCACAAGCTCCCCTCAAAAAACTAAAACTCAAAATAAAGTGTACTTAATTATTCTATATCAATGCAGAAACTAGTTACAATAATTAAGCACACAATTAACATCATAACATCATGCAAATCTTCTAAGGCTTCGTTTCAAGCCTCAGTAAAAATCCTAACTCATTCCAAATTACTTTTAGAAGGTTTCTAGATCATTGTTCTTGAGCATAAGCTGAAGAACAACAATTTGATATTTTAAAAAATTGCATTCAATTTGGGCGTTTTTTTTATTTAAGTAGATTCAAACTATTTTGTTCGATAAAAAGCTTGTAAATAATTCCTAGAATGATAATAAATTAGTTAATCGAGTTATGAAGTAATTTAAAAGAATACATAAAAAAAAAGAATGAAAAAAATCAAATTATTCAAACTATGAATCACATAAAAAGTGATCATTTAAAATTGATCTCAATGATTTTTCTAAGAACCTAGACAACTTTTGATAGGTGTGTCACA
The DNA here is from genome assembly GCF_907164915.1 of Impatiens glandulifera. Classification (NCBI taxonomy): domain Eukaryota; kingdom Viridiplantae; phylum Streptophyta; class Magnoliopsida; order Ericales; family Balsaminaceae; genus Impatiens; species Impatiens glandulifera. The sequence goes on along the minus strand of NC_061866.1, from coordinate 16,557,698 downwards.
AGATAGAACCCAATTAATCACTAAAATAAAAGAAAACTAAAGTTTCACCTTGATAATGACGGATTTTTCTCTTGCACTCTCGACTCCTATCCCTCTTTCTATGCCCCTCTAAACACTATATATAGGTTAATAGTGAAAGGGTTTTACCCAATTCATCCACTAACCACGTCAATTTGTGACTTTCTTCTTTGACTTTCAAATTGTTCAGGTCAATATTAGGATTCTATGGTGGATAATTGTGCAAGGAGCTTGCACTATCAAATTTCCTATTTTTTCGTAGGCATATTTTTTTTTTCAGTGGAAGAAATGGTGGCTCTTATCAAAAGTTAGGAATTTCAAAAATATGTTGTTCTTCATCCCTGTTCGATGGGCGCTATCGAGAAGAAGAAAATTGTTTGATGTTGGGATGATCACGCATGTGCAATTGGGCCTGCTTTGAGTGTTCTATGTGGGTTGGATCTGCGCCTTGATTCAGCCTAGCGCTTAGTTGATTTGCTCTTGTAAGCATTGACTAACTACCTAAGGGAGAGCTTGGCCATGCCATTGGGTTCTTGGCCGGTGACCATGCACGACAGTCGTTAACCGAGAAATTTGATTAAATGACCCTCAAAATAGGCCTAATTCCAAAAAAGGCCCACGGTTGATAAACTTTGCAAAAGGGGCCTTTTCACCCTGTGAAATGTCGACCATGCCCTTGATAAAACTTTTACCGCTGATGTGCAAACATTACATATGCGAGAATCGTGTAATGCTTGTACATAATTATGCAAGCATTACACGATTCTCGCATCTATAATGTTCACACATCGTCATGCGAGCATTACATGCTTCTCGCACATAGTGTAATGCTCGCACATCAGAGTATATAAATAGATGGTCTTTGAAAAAACCCTAACAAAAGCGTCATATCTTCGGAAGGCACTAAATAAGTAGTAAACAAATAGGCGTCGAAGATGAAGGTCCGATCCAACGAACTAATCCTTACGGCGTTCTTCTATCAATTTTACCAAATTCGGTCTTCTCTTGTTGCTCTCTCATTCTTATTTTATTTCCATTGTTTTTCTCTCTAACTTCACTAGAATTGCAGCATAAGATTCATCGTCGATCCTCACGGTTTGTTTCTTTCATAATCGAATCTATAAATTCCTTTTAGATTCTTAGTAATCTACTAAACAAAGGAACAAGTTATTAACCTACCTTTAATCTTGACTTTTCTTACTATAGTGTTCATCTCTCATTTATTCTTCAATGTTATTTTATATGCTTAGATTTGGAAACATGCATATAGGTCTAGATAGGTGAAGACAATAAACTGAAATTCTTAAATATATTCATATGATTATTAGCGTGCATAACTTGAGAGAGGATTTCTTGCTTTGTTCGTGTGTTTTTTATTATTAACGAACTGAATGAACTATGTAAAGAAAGAAATTGAATGTCTATGTAGCTCTTCTGTTTGTGAATCTAATTTTTGAAAGAGTGAATTGTAAAAACAGTTACATATGACGGGAAATCAATTGTCATCGATGGGAAGAGACGTGTATTGCAGTCTGGATCGATTCATTATCCTAGGAGTACAACCAAAGTGAGTGATTGTTTGTATTTTTGTATGTTTAAGGTAATATATACACCTTAATTTTTTTTTGTATTCTTGTTGTTTTAGGTATGGCCTGAGCTTATTCGAAAATGAAAAGAAGAGGGAATTGATGTGGTTGAGACTTATATCTTCTAGAATTATCATGAACCAGTTAGAGGACAGGTAAACAAGTTATTTTCTTCACTATATGTGAACTAGAACCTGGTAGCTGAGAGGATATTCTATTTAGTTAATTTGGTTTTGTGTAAACTATTGTGGTACTATTTCGAAGGCAGATTTGATCTAGTAAGGTTTGTGAAGACAGTGCAGGAAGCCGGTTTGTTTGTGCATCTGAAGATTGTTTCTTTTGGAACTAATAAAACCACTTGTATAAATAATGCAACAAATTGAACTTAGAATGAAATGAAACGCTTAATGGAGAAAATTGTTAAATTGATGAAGGAGGAGAACCTTTTTGCATCTCAAGGAAGCCCAATCATTCATGTCGGTTATTCGAAAAATGATAGTAAAGAGGACCTCTCATCTGTAGAATGGACCTATCAGGTTCGATAAAATTCCCACTATTGGCCTGCTTTGTATATGTTGATCATGATATAAAAAAGTTAGAAAATAATATGCATTTATTTTGGTTTATCTTTTATTTCCTTAAGGTGAGACTCGAAGGCGAATCAATCGGGCTTGATATAATAATAAATGTCTTAGACACTACGGTCAACCTTCTCAAATTTTGTAAGTTAGATTAAACTCAATTTAAAACACTATTTAGAGATCAATCAATGTTTGCAGCAATGAGACTATAATAACCCTAATTTTAAACTTATGTGAGTTTAAGAATGCATCAAACAGTATCATGACCCTCGATCATGGGTACACAAGGGTTTAAACCTACTACTTCTTCAAGAAGAGCTTGGTGGCGACCCTTCAAAGATATCCTTTCTGTCACGAGTTAGACATGATACATTAGGAAAGAGGAAGACTCAATCTGAACCTAACATGATGGTTTTGATGGTATGAGCAGTTGTTATTGTATTTTGCATGAAGATAATATATTGGGGTTATCTTTAGCATGTGGAAGGAACTTAGAGGAACAAAATCATGGGAGGAAGTTGAAGAAAGTGTGTGGGGATATTTAAATGAATATAAAGCCCCCAATAATTGATAAATAGTCTTTTTCTATTAATTATTTTTCTCATGTACTATTTTATTTATTTACATTATTAGTCTTAATAAATGCCTCCTTATGATGGACCTTTGGAGTTTGAGATTTGTTATTCAATTTTTTTCCACCAAGATATTGTCTTGTAAAACATACTCTCATTCAAGATAATGTTACAAGTTTTGAATCATTTTTTGGATAAATTTAAATTCAACCCTTTAACATAGTGACATGATAATTCATGAAATTTTAAAAAGACATTAATAAAGTCTATAATATTTGTTTGTAACAAAATTGGTTAAAGGGATGTGACAATAACTAATATTATATCCAATCTTAATAAGATTTCACTCATACATACATAGTATGAGTCATTCCTACATTAAGATTCTTCACAATAAAATAATCATATTTTTATGTAAAATGAATAATTGAAGAAGTCATTCTCCACCTTGTTCATGCGTAATTCTCCACCTTTTTCATGCGTAATTCTCTACCTTGTTCATGTATAATTCTCCACCTTGTTCATTTGTAATTCTCCAACTTGTTCATGTATAATTCTCCACCTTGTTCATGTATAATTCTCCACCTTGTTCATGTATAATTCTCCACCTTATTCATGCGTAAATCTCCACCTTGTTCATGCGTAATTCTCCACCTTGTTCATGCGTAATTCTCTACCTTATTCATGTATAATTTTCCACTTTGTTCATGCGTAATTCTCCACCCTATTCATGCGTAATTCTCCACCTTGCTCATTCGTAATTCTCCACATTATTCATGCGTAATTCTCCACCTTGTTCATGTATAATTCTTCACCTTGTTCATGCGTAATTCTCCAGCAAAAACTTCATCGTCGTTCTTGAATCCTTAAAATAATTGGAAAGACATCTTTAGCTTATTTTATTTGGTCATATGGGGATAATAAACTGATATGCTTGTGCCATATCATCACTTTGACAATCATCCAAAACCAGATTGTTGGCTGAAGAAGCACAAATACAACACAGTGAATGAGGATTAAGAATAATAGAACGAAAGACTTTACCCGAATAGATGAATTTCCTTACTATTATCCCCAAGATCAACCATAGATTCAGAATCGGGCTTCTTGTTAAATGAAGATGGGCTAGAAAATCTACGATTGCCAAATCCATTAAGGCTTAAACCAAAAAAGATGTTAGATGCAGGGGACAAACTTCTTGGTGTTCCAGACCAATTTATTAAATCGTCTGATGTGGAATCTTAAGCCATGAAAAAGGATTAACTTCAATACTCATTCCACAAAGTTACACTATTTGTGCTATGTTTATGAACATATTGAAACTAAACCAAAAACATCTCAAAAAGTTGTAATCAAATGGATCTACTGAGTTTATATAAAACAAATTACAATTGGAAGTTTAAGTCTGCACTAAGAAAATCTATGAACCTGCAAGCTTATTCCAAAGTGATCTCTATAACTGTAAACCTTCTACTTGTAAAGTTTACAGCTCAAAAATTGAGAATTTCATACACCATGGAACTTTAAAATTCATCTGAAATGAAAATGAATATACGAAAACTAATTATATGAAAAAATTAACAATAAAAATGCAGTTAATCTCATATGCTCTTGCCAATGTTTGGTAAAATTGGTTCAAGATAACATTTAAAGTTATACACACCAAGACTCATCATCAATTATCTCAAATATAACCATTGGAAAAGAAATCACACAAATTGATAGACTACCAAATAACAGAATGAATATCGATCAGAATTCATGAAAACGAATAGGTCGCGCAATAACTAAGAGAATCATGATACAATACTAGTATTGTTGACGGAGTTGACGATGACCGAAGAATCATTCTCCTTCTGTCTCTCAATCTCTCTTTGCAGCTTCCATGGCGAGATATTGTAACTGTTAGATATTCTGTCTTGAAATAAATTACAGAAATATATATAAAATGATGTACAAATAAATGAAATAAATAAAATATATGAAGAACAAAATCACCGATTGAGATGTTGATTTGAGGCATGTGTTAGACACATTTCTTTTAAAACAGTTCCATCGTATCCCGTTTGTGCTGGAGCTTATCGTAGATGGCTGTCTCTCAGGGTACAACGAATCCAGTAATGATTCTGCACTGAAATCACTACTCGTTGAACTTGATCAGCGTACCTGAACTATCACCAGGTTTCAACGGAAATATCGAGCAAAGAACTCGAAGAACACTCACAAAACAAGAATAATACTTTTGGAATTCTAGAGTGAGAAAGTGAAATGATGAAATGAGTTTTAAATTAGAGACGAGAGATTTTATATTGTTGAAAAGTTAAACCATTAAATAAAATCAACATTTGATCCAACGGTTGCCATTGTTTGCCTCTTCATTACTTTAACGTTTTTCTCTTCATTATAGAGTAATTGTTTGCCAAAACAATTAAGACATTTACAATTCAATACTAACGTTACATGATTTTCCAATTTGTTAATAATAATATTAATTATCATAACAAATAATAATAATAACAAACTCATGTAAGTTGCACTACAAATTAATAACATTTTGTTAATTGGTCATCAAGGCATTTTAGATCAATTAATTTAAATTAATTGATTTAAATTATACATTTGGATCAAATTTTACCTTTTAATTCACGTTTGAATTTCATGTGAATTTGATTGATTTTTTACCCACATTCTAATTTCCATTCATTAATGGAATTTATAAAACTAGTTTAAAAATTCCAACAGTAACAACTCTGTATCTAGGGTTTACAGAGGGAAGAAGAAGAAGACGATGATGCATAACTTTGAATCTGTAACGAGGGTAAAAATTAGACTTTATATACTCTAATGTGCGAGCATTACACGATGTGCGAGAATCGTGTAATGCTCGCATGATGATGTGCGAGTATTACACGATTCTCGCATATGTAATGTTCGCACATCAGCGATAAAAGTTTTATCAGGGGCATGACCGACATTTCACAGGGCAAAAATTCTCTTTTTGCAAGGTTTATCAACCGTGGACCTTTTTTGGAATTAGGCCTATTATGAGGACCATTTAATCAAATTTCCCCGTTAACCATATCCAATAACATTTTTTTTCTTAATCCTTGCAAAAACAAATAAAATAACATTAATATTATACATATTTTTGTATCTAGTCTATTTATTTAAAGGTCTATTTTATTTATCATTTAGGTTTTATTTAAAATAGTTTGAAATTTAATTATTTTAAAATACGATTAATAAAACATCATTTCAAACTAATTATTTATTTTAATCACGATTCAACGAGACTATTTCAATGAGACTGTATAAATGTTTTATAAAATAAATTTGTTAACTAAATATTATTTTAAAATTATAAATTAAGAGCAAAATGGTTCGATTTTATTTGGAAACGTTTGAGTTTAAGCGGATGACTGATTATGAGGTGTCATGCTAGTTCTCATTTATTCAAAAATAAAATAAATTAAATTAGACTATCTCCAATCGAAAAACCTATTTTCAAACTCATTTTAGTGTAAAGTCACATTAAACAGTAATTCTTCTCCAAACTGAAAAACTCATTTTCAAACCCAAAAAATATTCTTATAATATTCTTCTTACATGAACTTTTATAACTTTTTAATATCATCACATATCTTTTACAATTTTATAAATTATATCAAAATATTTTAATATCACCCCCAATATTTTAAATTTGATTATAATTATTTATAAAAATTTATTAAAAATTTAAAAATTACAATACACAAACTAAAAAATTATTTTTTTAATATTATTATAATTTTTTCTAAATATTATTATAATTGTTTTTAACATTATTATCGATTGTGAATATTATTATAAATTTATATTATATAAATAAATTAAATAAAATAAATAAACTAATTAATTAAATAAATAAGATTAATGTATAAAATATACTTAAATTATGTTTAGAGGTTGAATTAGATAAAAAAAAGTTTTGAGATTTTGAACATACAAACGCATGGGAGAGGGATAATGGTGAAAAACCAATTTTGAGTTTACTTTTGGTTATCAGTTGGAGATGTTCTTAGGAATAAAATAACGAGTGTCTCTTGTTCTATTTTATTTAAAATATATATATACTTAATTATTTGGGAAATTTGAGGAGATGACCATCAAAAAGGTCTTAAATGCAGAAGGTGCAGACCTTAAAAAAAAAAACACTGGTGACCCCTTTTACTATTTTTGGACGATTTTGCCCATGTCGAAGGTTGCGTGACGCAACCCAAATCGCGAAATGAATGTTTTTTTTTTCGTCTCGCAATTGCGTGACGCAACTGGGGTTGCGTGACGCGATTACGTGACGCAACTGGGGTTGCGTGACGCAATTGAGCCATTTTCTTCCAAAAAAAATTCATAATTAAAATTTTTTGAAAAATAAAAAATTGCGTCACGCAACCTCAGGTTGCGTGACGCAATAGGGGCATTTTCGTCAGAAAAAATGATCACGAGCGCTATTTAATTTATGCACTCACACTATCCGTTATTAGGCCTATGAATGAGGTCATTTCCTTAAGTTTCCAATTATTTAACCTTTTAAATTATTATAAAATATAAATGAAATATTAAATTATTTAAAACTAATAATCCAATGAAGAGAAGGATCTAGATAAATCATAAAGAAAAGAAAAGAAAAAGAAAAAGTAATTAGGAGGATTTAGAAATCATTTGTTCAATAGAAGATTCTAGATATAGCAAAAATGAAAATGAAATTAGAAGGATCTAGAAACCCTAGATAAGTTCTAATATAATACCGCCCGGCCCTCACATTTAGCCAATCTATCCCCTTCATCTGATCTCCCCATATTTCTTCCTAGCAGACCACTCTGAATCTCATTTCCAATAGTCGGTTCTATAATGGCTGATACAGAAACGTTCGCCTTCCAGGCCGAAATCAACCAGCTGTTGAGTTTAATCATCAACACTTTCTACAGCAACAAGGAGATCTTCTTGCGTGAGTTGATCAGTAATGCATCTGATGTAAGATTCTCTATTTTTATCTCTGATCACCTTAAAGATCGTTTCTGTATTTCGCTTAATGGTTTATGAACCAGTAGATCTCGTTACGATGAGATGTTTCCTTTGATGTGTTGTTTACAGTTAGGATAACTATTCCTTTCGTATATTTTGTTGTTTGCAGGATAGTTAATTCATTAGAAATGTACGAAATATTGCCGTTCAAATAGAACGTTGTTTTAGATGAAATTAGTTGTATCTATTGCCTGTTTTGCATGAGTTGCGTTATAATGAAACTGTTTTAATGGATCAGTGTTTCCTCGTTCGATACTCTTTTACTACTGTTAGCAATCATTTGTTTCTTGATTTATTCTTGCTTTGTTTTGATATCTGAATGATTAGGTTTGATGTCTCCTTCGAGTTTATTTACTTGAGAATATAAATCATGTAGATCTCTGCGATGATCTTGTTAATTGATGCTTGCTGGTTGTATTTGTGCGCTTCTGTCCTAGCTTTGAATTGAATTGACTCTATATTAAATATATTATTAGCTCACTAATATTTTGTATATGTTTTCAACATTGTACTTCATAGGCTCTGGACAAAATTAGATTTGAGGGTTTGACTGACAAGAGCAAGCTAGATGCTCAACCAGAGCTATTCATCCACATTATTCCCGACAAGGTTAACAATTCCTTGACAATCATTGATAGTGGAATCGGGATGACAAAAGCTGGTAAGTAATTTATCATTCTTGGAACTCTGATTTTTTGTAACACTCCATTAGATTGCTGAATGAACACTCAACTTCTTATGTTTGTAGATTTGGTGAACAATCTGGGTACCATTGCCAGATCTGGAACGAAGGAGTTCATGGAAGCTATTGCTGCTGGTGCTGATGTAAGCATGATTGGACAGTTTGGTGTTGGTTTCTACTCAGCTTACTTGGTTGCTGAGAAAGTTATAGTTACCTCTAAGCACAATGACGATGAACAGTATGTTTGGGAATCCCAAGCTGGTGGTTCCTTCACCATCACTAAAGATACTTCTGGTGAGAGTATTGGGAGAGGTACAAAGATTGTTCTTTTCCTTAAAGAAGACCAGCTTGAGTACCTTGAAGAGCGCCGTTTGAAGGACTTGGTCAAGAAGCACTCTGAGTTCATTAGCTATCCGATTTCTCTCTGGGTTGAGAAGACAACTGAGAAGGAAATATCTGATGACGAGGACGAGGAAGACAAGAAGGATGAAGAAGGGAAGGTAGAGGAAGTTGATGAAGAGAAGGAAAAGGAAGAGAAGAAAAAGAAGAAGATCAAAGAAATCTCTCATGAATGGTCTTTGGTGAACAAGCAAAAACCCATTTGGATGAGGAAACCCGAGGAGATAACTAAGGAGGAATATGCTGCATTCTACAAGAGTCTTACTAATGACTGGGAGGAGCATTTGTCTGTTAAGCATTTCTCAGTTGAAGGCCAACTCGAGTTCAAAGCTGTTCTCTTTGTACCAAAGAGGGCCCCCTTCGATCTCTTTGATACAAGGAAGAAGCCGAACAACATCAAGCTTTATGTCCGTCGTGTATTCATCATGGACAACTGTGAAGATCTGATCCCTGAATATCTCTCCTTTGTGAAAGGTATTGTAGACTCTGAGGATCTCCCTCTTAACATCTCCAGAGAAATGTTGCAGCAGAATAAGATCCTGAAGGTGATCAGGAAGAATCTGGTGAAGAAATGCCTCGAGATGTTCTTCGAGATTGCTGAGAACAAGGAGGACTACAACAAATTCTACGAGGCCTTTTCGAAGAACCTGAAGCTCGGTATCCACGAGGATACCCAAAACAAGGGTAAGATTGCTGAATTACTTCGCTACCACTCGACGAAGAGCGGTGATGACATGACGAGTTTGAAGGATTATGTGACAAGGATGAAGGAAAGCCAGAACGAGATTTTCTACATAACTGGAGAAAGCAAGAAGGCTGTTGAGAATTCTCCGTTCCTTGAAAAGTTGAAGAAGAAGGGGTATGAAGTTCTGTTCATGGTGGATGCCATTGATGAGTACGCGGTTGGTCAGTTGAAAGAATTCGAGGGAAAGAAACTCGTGTCTGCCACTAAGGAAGGTTTGAAGCTGGAGGAAACCGAGGATGAGAAGAAGAAGAGCGAAGCTCAGAAGGAGAAGTTTGAGGGGCTATGCAAAGTGATGAAGGATGTGCTTGGTGATAAGGTTGAGAAGGTGGTTGTTTCAGACCGTGTGGTTGATTCGCCTTGCTGCTTGGTGACTGGTGAGTACGGTTGGAGTGCAAACATGGAGAGGATCATGAAAGCACAGGCTCTGAAGGACTCGAGCATGGGTGGATATATGTCATCGAAGAAGACTTTGGAGATTAATCCTGAGAATTCTATTATGGATGAGTTGAGGAAGAGAGCTGATGCGGATAAGAATGATAAGGCTGTTAAGGATTTGATTCTTTTGCTGTTTGATACTGCTCTGCTGACTTCTGGGTTCAGCCTGGATGAACCGAACACTTTTGGGAACAGGATTCACAGGATGTTGAAACTGGGATTGAGCATTGATGAGGAGGAGGCTGGTGATGAGGATATGCCTGCACTTGAGGAGACTGATGCTGGTGCTGAGGAAAGCAAGATGGAGGAAGTCGACTAATTGCTTTTATAATAATAATATTTTTTATTATTATTAGGCTCTATTATTATTATTATTATTGGTTCTGGACAACTGTTTGTTGGTTCTGTCATCAATTTTTACTTTTGTTGTCTTAGTTTTGCCTTTTTTGGGACATGGGCATTTCTGCAAGTTATTTGCAGTTAGTTACATACTATGATCATGATCTTTCTTTAAATGCAAGAAGAATCAACTATCTTAACTCTTCTCCACACTTGTTTTTATTGCCTTCGTTTTTTATCTTTTGATGCCTTGGAAGGTTTATATTCTGTAGGAACTTAAACCTGGATGATACCACCACCACTTCACAGTGCTCAATTCATCATCCATTCTCAACTTCGAACTCACAAGTTAGTCTTTAAAAAACTTAAAACCACTCTCCACTCTCTTGTTAACTTGTTTTAATATTCACGTATGATTTCCCTGAGTCGAGATTCTGAGCCTCTCCATTCATCACAATTCACAAATGAACATTCAAGTTAAGTGATAAGCAAAACCAAACCTAACTGTCAAAAACTGAGCTCATTGAGTTTTAATCAATTTATAATTTTCTATACCAACCATTAGTTAGATATTAAAAAAGTCACTGGCAGTATATATACAATTTTTTTTATAAAAATATATTTTTCTAGTTTAGAGGTAAAAAATAAAGATGTTAATTATTTTAATTAAGGGTTTCCAATCTTAGCATACAAATTTTACTTTTGTTTTTATTTATTATTATTATTTATTATTTTTCTTATATATTAGATGTTTTTTTTTATAAATTCATTTTGATTTAATTAATACTTAAATATATATACTTTTGTAAGTTAAATAATTGCTTTGGTTACTAATTGGTTAAGATTTTATTCATAAAAAATTCTTTCATTAATTATATTAGATATTTTTTATTTTTTAATTTTATTATATTATTTATATTTATATATATATATTTTTAATGATTAAATTGATAAACCGATTAAATCTTTAACCGTTAACCAACGAATTAAGATTTGGAAAAACCGACACAAGGATTGAAATAAATTTTTCAATCAAAAAATCGACCTAACCTAATGAACAGTTTACACCCCTAATTCAAGCTTATTTTTAACTCTATTGATATATTTTTTTGGTTTAAATTACCCCGGGATAAACATAGCTTTACCTACAAATCTCCTGAACTTTTAAATATGTTTAATTTTAACCTTAAATTATACATTGCCAACTATTTTTCCTTAGGGTTTGTTTGATTTTGAAAAAGGTATTGTTTCGAGTCATGCACTTTGGGCTGTCCTATTTAATATTTAAATTGGTTTTATATTACGAATAAAATGTTTAATAATTCTCTTTTAATTCCAATAAAAAGAATGTTTAATAATTTTGTTTTTGAGATTTGCGTGATTATTTATCTGATTTGACTAGTAATTTTTTTTTTGAATTAAAAGAGAACTAACATGACACTACACAATTATGATCCCGCTTAACTTAAAGCGCTTTCAGTTTCAGATGAAATCGAATTTGTGACATTTTGGTCTCGTAAGTCGACTCTTATCATTGTGCTACTTTGGTGATTGTCTAGTTGATTTTATTACCCTTGTTGAAACTGATTTTATCATTTTCATTTGCTTGTGACATTATGATGGTTACAGACGCTTGAGTTATCTCTGTAACACCCCAAACTTTTCAATCTGGATCTTCTGCTACCGATTCCCGTGTTCCCCTATTGCGGACCAATCAAATTGCAGCATTATTATTATATTAATAAATCAATCTGGGTAGGAGAGGGAGGAGGGAGAATCCGGAATCCGGATTTCATTCCGGGTTCACCCCAGACGCCGTTAACGGAATGTCCAGTTAACGTACAAAATTAATATATTATTCATATGCTCCAGCGAAGATCACTTCTCTCCGGGCCCCATGTGAGAAGGAAGGGTGAGAAGCGAAGGGAGCGAAGATTTCCCCGCCCAGGATCCCTGTCCTTCATGTAAACCCCCCAACCCACTCATGAGAAAACCGTTTGCCTGTCATGGAAATACACTTACCCTTGTATGTAAAGACCAAAATTAACATGAATTTTATATTTCCATTTATAAATATTAATTCAATTTATTAAAAATGACATTCAGCGAAGAAATCTTCGCTCAAATTACTTCATTCTTATTTTTATTTTTTTATTAAATTTTTATTTACGGGGAGATGATTTAAAGCGAAGAATTCTTCGCTTCAATTATTTCTAATCTAACGTTCATGTAAAACCCCTACCCTCCCATGAGAAGACCGTTTACCTCTCATGTAAGTACACTGACTCATGTATGTGAATAACAATAATTTAATACTTCTATTTTCTAAATATTAAATAAATTTATTTGACATGACATGCAGAGAAGAAATCTTCGCTTCAATTATTTATTTTTATATTTTAATTTCTTTATGAAATGTTACGAGCATACGATTTGGATTATTAAATATTAATTAAATTTATTAAAAATAATATGCAGCGAATAAATCTTCGCTTCGATTACTTCATTTTAGTTTTAAAATTTTTTTGGTAATTTTTATTTAAGAGGATGATTTGGAGCGAAGAAATATTCGCTTAAATTACATAATTTAATATTTAAAAAAATTTCAATTTCACATTTAAGAGGAGACGGTTTTAAAGCGAATAAATCTTCGCTTAAATTATTTTTAACCTGACGTTCATGTAAAACCCCCAACCCACCCGTGAGAAGACAGTTTACCTATCATGTAAGTACACTTACTGAGGGAAATTACATGCAGCGAATAAATCTTCGCTTTAATTACTTATTTTTATATTTAAAATAATTTATGAATTTTTTTTACGAGGATACGATTTAGAGCGAATATTTCTTCGCTTCAATTACTTATTTTAATAATGAAAATTTCCCGCTACAAGCCCACTCTTCATTTTCATAAGCAACTGTTCATATTCTTCTCTCTCTATCTCCCAGCGACCATCAAATATTCAACGTTGAAACCCTAGAGATTTCTTCTATTCTACAAGGATTTCTTTTGAAAATGTCAGAAAACCAAGGCAACAACATGGAAGTGGATACCTTCGACTCCCAAGAGGTCGTCTTGTCAGTTTGTAACATCATAAACAAAAACGAAACCGCCCCCAATCCTGTATCCAACGTCAATCCCGGCAATAAACTAGAGAGGTAGGTTAATCTTATTGTGTTTATATATTTTCTACTAATTTTACACCCGTTGATTCCATTTATTTAGTTGAATACTGATTTATGTTATCCCACCGAAAATAATGACTTCGAGGTTTCACTTGCTTAAATATGAAAGGAAGAGGAAGAGAAATACGAAGACGAACACGAAGACGAATACGAAGTCATTGACTGATGAATCAGTTTCCACAGTTGTTGTCGAATCTACTGATATTGCTGCAGGTACTACACATGTTGATGAGATTTTACCACCACCTTCCCCCCCCCAAAAAACCAATGTTATTGCTACATCCACTACACTAGTCGATGAAGAGTTACCAGAACCACCCCAAAAACCACTAATATTGCTCCATCTACTACACCAGTCGATGAAGATTTACCACCATCTCCCCAAAAAACCAAAACCATTAAAAAATGGAAAGTGACATTTCTAACAAGATCATCCCCTCATGACCTTTATCAAATGATTCCTAAATTGAGCGTAGAACAGAGGGAAGCTGTGAAGCAAATCGGTTTTGGTTCTCTTCTTACATTGGGTGTCTTCACTTTCCCGGGGCATTTTTCGAGACACATAATCAAATCTTTTAACCCGGATAAGAGTTCTCTGGTATTGGACAACGGTGAGGAGATCCTTATCGATGAAGATCTCGTCCATCTCGTGATGAACCTCCCGAGAGGGCCAATGAACGTAGTTGAGTCCGCTGGGGGGGACAAGACTAAGGACCCTGATTTTTTTTAATTTCTTGAGGGATTGGAAGACCAGATGGACTGGGGAAGACTCAAAAGCTCCTGAAACACTTTCTATGATACCCAATATATTAAGTAACACAAGTGAAGACAACGATTTCAAAATCGACTTTGTTGTCTTTGTTGTCTCAAGTTTTTTATGTCCAGTTCAAAATTCACGAGCCAGGTAAACATGTATTCAAACCTATTATATATCTAATTGTATTTGTGATTACTCACACATGTATTTTATTCATTTCAGGTTCAAAATTCTCAAATCCTTAATGGATGTTGATAACATAAAGGAGCTGAACTGGTGCCACTTAACATTACAACGATTGGTTGAAAGTGTAAGAAGTTGGAAAGAAAAAGAAAGTAAAGATAAAAATCCATATTTTGATGGACCTCTAACCCTTTTATTGGTAAATAATTCCTCTCTTGTATATGATTTATAGGTATCAAATATTTACTAACATGTTTCCCATTCCTTTACTCCAGATTTGCTACCTAGATGGTGTTTTTGTGGAAGGTGTACGTCAACCTTATGAAAGGAAATTTCCATTAATCTCTTTTTGGGATGACGTCACATTGTTAGAGTTTACCACCTTAGAAGCTCGTGCCAGGGGTTTTGGGATGGGCAGGGCAAGGGCGCGCCTAGCAGATAAAGAACCTGAGAATCCAGTTCATTTGGTGGAAGTAAATGAAGACGATGATGAGGTATGTGGAAACATGAAATTGACTCACATTTGTCTTTAGTTTCTTGTTTTCGAGACTAATAAAATATGTTTTTCATAATCTACAGATGTTGACATCCAAAATCCTGCAAACTTTTAAAGATACAGCCCAACAACTTAATTACCTATCAGGGGAGTTGGAGAAACGCAACATCGATCCGAAGCCTTTTTTTGAGGCTGGTTTCCTGAACCTAAGAGAGTCTGAAGGGTTCATGAAACACTTGAAGGTGGTGAATGATGCTGATGTTCGTGTAAGTGGGGAAGATCCTCCAAGTGAGGCACTTGGGGACACTTTAGAGAGTGCGGGCTTGAAAATCAGTAGTCCCCTGGTTGAATACACTTGTGAGAATGCAGCTGAGGAGAATCAAGATAATCCATCTCCACGTGCAACACCGGATGATTTTGAGGATTTAGTTGAGCACAATGAAGATAATCAGTCACTCCCTGTTCAACCGAAAGATCTTGAGGATGCAGTTCTGCACAATGAAGATCACTCACTCCCTGTTCAACCGAAAGATCTTGAGGATGCAGTTCTGCACAATGAAGATCAATCACTCCCTGTTCAACAGAAAGATCTTGAGGATGCAGTTCTACACAACAAAGCTCAGTCACCCCTTGTTGAACCAAATGATAAGGGTGAACGAAAGGAAGAGGTTGAGGAAAACAAAGCTCAGTCACCCACTGTTGAACCAAATGATAAGGGTGAAGGGAAGGAAGAGGGTGAGGCTTCTAAAGTTGATGAATCTTCTGAAGATGAAGATGAAGATGATGGGGGGGGGGACGCGTCAACATTAGAGACTATCCTAAGAGGAAGATTACAAAAATTCCAGTGCACCTTCAATCCCCTTACATGAAAGAGGTTGCGGATAAGTTGGACCACAAAATAACCAACAAGGAACAGAGATTGGCCGATTTCGTGTTTTCTGAAGACCTGGCTGAAAGGTAAGTTACTTAGCATGCTTTTAGAAATTTGAAATATGAAAGTAGTTATGTTCTTCTAAATGAATCTATTTTGCAGTGACGTTCTGTACGAAGGTCCTCCGAGTAATATTATCCGTTAACTATTTCTAACAATGAAACTGAAGGAAGAAATTGCGAGCGAAGTGGTGGACGCTTGGGCCATACTTTTTCACTACAAATTCAGAAGGTTTCCAAGGCATGAACAACGAATAATTTGTTTTTCATCAATATCACATGTAAGTGCTTCTCTTGTTTTTGTGCTATGTATCCTTCAATGTACTAGAATTATTTTGCAGATTAGTCTGCAGTTTACTTGCTTCGAATTTTGCCAAGCCTTTGAAGAAGACATGAGAAACTTCAATGTCACAAAAGAAGACCTATTTTTCGTTGACCTAGTATGTACATATCCCTCAATTCCAAGTAACGATTATGCAATCAAATAATAAATGTTTGTGTTCTTTTTACAGATATTCCTACCTGTCGTCCATGCCCGTCATTTCTTTCTTGTATGTGTGAATATTGCCGCTTCCCGAATCGATATACTAGACAACTCCGGTCGTCCGCATAAAATGAAAATTCTGGACAAGTATATACCAATTTGAAGAAACACGTCGATAGTTTTGGGACTTTCTTGGAAAGGCAAGACCTAGATAAACTTGCTCCAAAAATTAGATCATACAAGATAACGGCCCCAAAGCTGAAATGGCAAGACAATACAAACAAGAAAGACTGTGGTGTATATTTAATGAGACATATGGAAACATATAGAGGAGCGGTGAAAGATTTGGATATTGACATCAACAAAGAAAATGTAAGTGTTATACCATATGTTAGTCTATGACATTTAAAAATTTTATATGTTCTTATACTTTCTCTTGTTCTTTTGAAGGCCGAAGAAGCTTTGAGTACATTGAGGATCAAATATTTATACAGAATTCTTATGTCTGAGCACAATGTCAATAGGTTTAAATTAAAGATGACAATTAGATTAAGATTTTAGAGATTTGTATGTGTTATACGGAATTATACTTATACAGAAATTCTTATGTGTAACTGGTCAATTGACATTAGTGTACTAATGTACTTTATGGAATTATAACTTATAATTTATTGATGTTTCTTATGTCTTCTTGTACCCATAATTTTAAATTCAGAAACGAAGTTATCTTCGTAACTATATCTTTTCAAATTCATAAACGAAGATATCTTCTTAACTATTTGTTTTCAAATTCATAAACGAAGATATCTTATTATGTCTTCTTGTACCCATATTTTTAAATTCAGAAACGAAGTTATCTTCATAACTATATCTTTTCAAATTCATAAACGAAGATATCTTCTTAACTATTTGTTTTCAAATTCATAAACGAAGATATCTTATTATGTCTTCTTGTACCCATATTTTTAAATTCAGAAACGAAGTTATCATCGTAACTATATCTTTTCAAATTCATAAACGAAGATATCTTCTTAACTATTTGTTTTCAAATTCATAAACGAAGATATCTACTTATGACTTTTTGTACCCATATTTTTAAATTCAGAAACAACATTATCTTCGTAATTATATCTTTTCAAATTCATAAACGAAGATATCTTCTTAACTATTTGTTTTCAAATTCATAAACGAAGATATCTTCTTATGTCTTCTTATACCCATATTTTTAAATTCAGAAACGAAGTTATCTTCGTAACTATATCTTTTCAAATTCATAAACGAAGATATCTTCTTAACTATATGTTTTCAAATTCATAAACGAATATATCTTCACAACATGTAATGCCCCTACCAGAGTTATGTAAGTATGTGAATTCATGAATGAAAAATCATTTATTACTTCAATAGTAGCTGCTGATAAACATCATCACTCTCACTCTCTCACTCTCACTCTCCACTCTCACTCTCAATCTCACATCTCTTTCTGTTTTGACTCTCTCCTTCCCAAATCTCTCTCTACCGGTAGTAATACTCATTCATTCTCTTCATTCATTTAGTATAATACTCATAAGATGGAGGTAGAGATGGACCCAGACATGCTGGTTTTATCGCAGCAACAACTGGAGCGATACTTAAGTCTGATCAACGATGACCCTATCCCTTTTAGTGTCTATCATGTAGATGAGATTCTACCTCTTTTACGAATAAACGTTCACGACGGAATGATGGCCCAAATGCAAAGCAGATGGAATACGTAGACTCGTTCTTTTGTTATTGGGGAAATGCACATATGCCCGACGATTGAGGAGTTCGCTTCAATCCTTAGGTGTGGGAGTCTTGCACTCATGATTTTGCTTGTCAATCATGAACCTAATATTGCATTCAAAATTTGCCAAAGCTTCTATGGATGTACAATGTTTGACGCTGTTTTGTTCACCCTCCAACATGGATTTCTCAATATGACAATCATAGACGAGTACATTTGGCGTGTCCAGGGAGCTGAGAGAACCATCAGCCACACACAAAGAAAACTAATCATGCTTGTGGTTCTTGCTCATTTTTTTTGTGTCCGGCTCCAAGACTACGGCCTTCGGATAGGCTCCTAGAGGTAGTTCCTGCACTGATGGAAAACGCCCCAAACATGGCTTGCCTTGTACTTGCTGAGACACTCCTTGGTCTTAACGAATTTATCCCAGATGCAAATAACTATTCCCTCCGTGGATCACCTTTGGTTCTTTACCTCTGGTTGTTAGACAAACTGCATTGGTTGCCCCGTCCTTCAATTCCCTACCCTTCCTTTGCAAATCTGCAATTGCAAAGGGTCATTAGAATCGTGCTTCAGAATTCTATTTCTAATATTCACCCAATTCGGTTCATTGTTCCGTAGTATCTCTTTAGTCAAATGATGTACGAGATGAGGGGTTCTCCATTCATCATTGTGTTGGGCCTGGAGGGATCTACCTCCTATTGCACAACTATCATATATAGACAATTTGGCCTACGGAATCCCCTACCTTCGAATGTACTGAATCCTCCAGAGGACTTGATGCATATTCCTCATCATCTTTACCTACAGTACGCATAAATAATAGAAAATTCTTTTACGGTTTCATTCCCCAATCGATGGATCAATGCTTTGAACGAAGCAATTCAGCTATACATTCCACCCGTCATCGAACAAGAGGTCGTGTTGATGGTAGGACCGATTGACGAGTCATCCTCTGATGAATCAGACTAGGGCTTCATTTATATTTTTGAACTGCTATTTGGTTGCTTAATCTGTGTTGTAATTATGTAAACGGATTATGAAATGTTTTTGTGTAGTAATTATATTCTGAAGTTATATATAATTCGAATCATTGTCGTTATGTTTGATTGTTTGATTTCAATATGGATCTCATTTTCAATTCAAACTATAATGTAAAACACCTAATGTGTTCATGTAAACCCCTTATAATGATATAACGAAGCTTTGTTCGCTTCATATAACCGTATCTAATGAGTAAATCGAACGAAGATAACTTCATTTGTATGTTAGTGTATTACTTTTAACCAGGTGCTTGAGAACGAAGAATAATTCACCTGATAATTTTATTTAAATAATATTGTATTGTTAGTTTGTTTATTAAACCAACCAGTATTAGGGAACGAAGTCCAATTCGCTTGTAACTAAGATTTGACAACGACAACAGTGAACGAAGATGGATTCGCTTGTATAATAAATCCCATCCATGGTTAAATGATTGAAGAAGCGCCAAAACATTTTACATTACATGTCCCTTCAGCTTACAATTATGGCAATGATTGCAATGATGGGAAACGTATACTTATGGGGTATGAAGAATTTGTAGTAATTGGAGATGTTTTCCACCAGTTGATCTTCATTGAAGAAGTTTTCCACCACATAGAATCTCCCAAAGGATAGATCCCAACAAAATATCTTAAACAAAAACAAATACACACTCACAACAATGCTCATGCTCACGAATTTCATGTGGACCAAGATTGTTTATGTAATCCCTATATTTATAGCAAATAGAAAAGTTTTTTTTTTTTAAAATTGAATATCTATGCATTCAGAAAAAGTAAATTTCCCGTGATCAAATATCAAATCGGACCAATCTGCAGTCTTTTTGACACATCATTCATAATTTATATTTTATTAATGAAAAAGTAATAACAATAGCATTAAGTGCTGTTTGATCTTTGTGTGTTTTTGTATGAAATCCCAAAATTATAATCATAAATCAAATAATTCAATATTTTAATTAACATTATATTAAATAATAAATTATTTCTATATAAATAAAATTATATTTAATAAATAAGTATAAAATTATATTAAATATAATATTATTTCTATATAAAGAAAATTATATTAAATATAAATAAGATTTAAAATATATTTAATTAAAAAAATTTAATTGAAGCGCCAAAACATTTTTATAACCCACAAATTACCAAAATTAACATGAATTTTATATTTCCATTTATTAAATATTAAATAAATTTATTGGAAATGACATTCAGCGAAGAAATCTTCACTCAAATTACTTCATTCTTATTTTTAATTTATTTATGAAATTTTTATTTACGGGGAGTCGTTCAGGTGTGAAGAAATCTTCTTTTCAATCATTTTTAACCTGTCCTTCATGTAAATTCCCCAACCCACCCATGATAAGACCGTTTGCCTGTCATGGAAATACACTTACCCTTGTATGTAATCACCAAAATTAACAAGAATTTTATATTTCTTTTTATTAAATATTAATTCAATTTATTAAAAATGACATGCAACGATGAAATCTTCGCTTCAATTACTTCACTCTTATTTTTAATTTTTTTATGAAATTTTTATTTACGGGGAGACGTTCAGGAGCGAAGAAATCTTCGCTTCAATCATTTTAAACCTATCCTTCGTGTAAACCCCCAACCCACCCATGAGAAGACCGTTTGCCTGTCATGGAAATACACTTACCCTTGTATGTAAAGACCAAAATTACCATGTATTTAATATTTCCATTTATTAAATATTAATTCAATTTATTAAAAATGACATGCAGCGAAGAAATCTTCGCTCAAATTACTTGATACATATTTTTAATTTTTTTATTAAATTTTTATTTACGGGGAGACGTTCAGGAGCGAAGAAATCTTCGCTTCAATCATTTTTAACCTGTCTTTCATGTAACCCCCAACCCACCCATGAGAAGATCGTTTGCTTTTCATGGAAATACACTTACCCATGTATGTAATTACCAAAAGTAACATGAATTTAATATTTCCATTTATTAAATATTAAATAAATTTATTGGAAATGACATTCAGCGAAGAAATCTTCGCTCAAATTACTTCATGTTTATTTTTAAATTTTTTATTAAATTTTTATTTACGGGGTTATGCATTTTCTTAAAGTAAATTTCCCGTGATAATCAAATATCAAATCGGACCAGTCTGCAGTCCTTTTGACAAGACACATCATTCATAATTTATATATTATTATTGAAAAAGTAAAAACAATATCATTAGGTGCTGTTTGATCTTTGTGTGTTTTTGTATAAACCCAAAATTTCTCCAAATACTCGCTCAATCTTCTAATCATAAATCAAATAATTCAATATTTTAATTAACATGATATTAAATATTAAATTATTTCTATATAAATTAATTATATTTAATACATAAGTTGAAAATTAAATTAAATATAATATTATTTATATATAAAGAAAAATATATTAAATATAATTAAGATTTAAATTATATTAAATTAAAAAATTAAAATGAAGCGCCAAAACCTTTTTGTCATGTCAATTCACCTGTCTTGTATGAAATAGTCTCAGTCTGTGTAAAACCCGTATACGGCAAGTCATTTCAACTGGTACCAGCCAATCAAATGTCAATCCTTCAGATTGTATTATATATGTTAGATTTCCTGAGCGAAGATTTCTTCGGTTCTTCCGGCTTTAAACGCGAAGAGTTGTTCGCCTATTCGAATATCTTTTTTTCATAATGCTGAATCATATAAAAATTTCCTAAGCGAAGAATAATTCGCACAATCCGGCGTTAAACGCGAAGCTTTCTTCGCCTATTCAAGTATCCTTTATTTTCATAATGCTGAATTATATGTTAGATTTCATGAGCGAATAATGCTTCGCCTCATATGAAGTTGATGAAAAACCACTTATTCATGTTTGTAAAAACCGAAACGGGCTCATGAAAATACATTCACACTGAGCACGTATTTAGAAAATAGAATATCTCAAGCCCGACTTCGGCCGTTATACCCCCAAGTTACTCTGCTCTTTCACCTAGCGATGTCGTCTCCGTTCGTTCGACTCCGAATCCATTTCTCTTCCGGTTAGTATCTTCTGCTGCTGCGAAAATGGTAAGAAGTGTTGACGGTTTCATGCGTTGGTCTTTATCGTTTTCTTATTTGAATTCGTTTGAATCTAAATGTGACTCTATCATTTCAGAATCAGGATTCCGATAAGCAAATAGTTCCATATACTGAATCGACGACGGAAGTTAACACACTGAGGTAATTACGCTAATGTTAGAAAATGTACATATTTGCTTCATTTTTGATTATGTAGTTCATCGAATTTTTGGAATAAACGTATTGCATATATGTGTTAATGTAGGGTTAAACAAAGGAAAAGAAAACCCGAGGCATCAGGCACGCCCACGACACCATTGGATATACTGGCCACAACTGCTAATGAAGCACTTAATGAGAACCAGGTTAAGAAGAAAAGAAGAAAGACTCGTGACCCTGATGTTGATTTTAAGATCAGAACCTCTCCATCGCGCCTTTATTACCTGGTTAACAGGTTATCCGAAGAACAGAAGAATGCTGTGAGGGACATAGGATTTGGTTCACTTCTTTCACTGGGCATATCAAAATTCCCACTTGAATTCTCACGGTGCATTGTGAGTCTCTTCAATCCCAGAAGGAGGAGCATCGTCCTACACAGTGGAGAGGAGATGCAGATTGATGAAGAGGATGTTCAATGTCTATTGAACATCCCTAGAGGGGAATTAGAAGTGGCAGAGTGTTTAGGAATTCGCACAGACGACAAGGAGTACAAGGACAATCTCACGGCTTGGAGAAGGAGATGGGGATTCGAGAACAATGGAGGTCCTTCTACCTACAAAATGCCGGAAAAAATTATACAGAATACAGCCGGAGACAGTAACTTCAAGATGGCCTTCGTGGTGTTTGTGGTATCCAGTTTTTTGTGGACATCCTAAAATCCACAATGCAGGTATACCCAAACTACCTAGCAGTAATTCTGTAATTTCATTTCGAACTTCACTGTCATGTTAAATGATTTGAGGCACTCCTTTTTTATATACAGATTCAAAGTACTGAAATCCCTACAGAATGTATATAAAATTAAAGACTACAACTGGTGCAAGTTTACTTTAGACGGACTAGTTGACAGTGTTTATAAGTGGAACGAAAAAATGATATCATATTTCCATGGACCACTAACGTTTCTTTTGGTGAGTGTAGAAATTTATTTGCTGTAGGTTCTAGCTTCATAATTTCTCCTTTAGTTTAACGTAATATATATTTGTTTATTCTAATGTATCAGTTGTGCCACTTGGACCGGGTGGTTGAGTTCAAGGTAAATAGTGAGATCTCAAGGAATTTTCCTATTTTAGGATGCTGGGACGAGAAGAAGATGTACGACAGGGTTGATTATGAGGCTGCCCAGGGGGGTTTGGACATGGTAGGGTAGTTGCTCGCATAGCCATTCCGAATGAGCAACCACCGATTCAACAAAATGTGGATCCACCAATACCACAAGCTGGGGATGACATGACATCCAATCTTATTGAGCAACCACCAATTCCACAAAATCTTGCATCATGTTTGAGGAAGGTTGCGGCCGTTGTAGACGAATTGGCACAAGGGGCTAAATATCTAAATGAGATGCACCAGATTAACGCAATGGAACTTGTACAATCTGCCTTTGAGCCATTTGCCACAATACTAAACTCCCATTCAATCCTGAGGGAAGGCTTACAAAGGAGCTTGGACAAGACAAAGTATCAGCAACCAAGAGAAAAAGACCTTCCTCCCACAACAGGATCCAACAAGAACACCATTACCCCCAAAACCGCCACCCAAGCCAACCCCAACACCCAAGCCAACACCAAGACCACCACCTCTCTAACAGCCCAAGCTAACGCCAAAACAATGACTCCCAACACCCAAGCCAACACCAAGACCACCACCACTCTAACAGCCCAAGCCAACGCCAAAACAATGACTCCCAATACCTAAACCAACACCCAAGCCAACCCCAACACCCAAGCCAACACCAAGACCACCACCACTCTAACAGCCCAAGCCAACGCCAAAACAATGACTCCCAACATCCAAAACAACACCCAAGCCAACCCCAACACCCAAGCCAACACCAAGACCACCACCACTCTAACAGCCCAAGCCAATGCCAAGACAATGACTCCCAACACCCAAGCCAACACCAAGACCACCACCACTCTAACAACCCAAGCCAACGCCAAAACAATGACTCCCAACACCCAAGCCAATACCAAGACCACCACCACTCTAACATCCCAAGACAACGCCAAAACAATGATTCCCAACACCCAAGCCAACCCCAACACAATTCCTCCCAACACCCAAGCCAACACCACAACCACCACCACTTCAACAGCCCAATCCAACCAAAACACCATTCCTCCCAAAATAGAAACCAACACCAATACCACAACCACTCCAACAGCCCAAGCCAAAGCCAACACCATTCCTCCCAACACCCAAGACAACACCACAACCACCACCACTCCAACAACCCAATCCAACTAAAACACCATTCCTCCCAAAACAGAAACCAACACCAATACCACAACCAATCCAACAACCCAAGCCAAAGCCAACACCATTCCTCCCAACTCCCAAGCCAACACCACAACCACCACCACTCCAACAGCCCAAGCCAACCAAAACACCATTCCTCCCAAAATAGAAACTAACACTAAAACCACAACCACTCCAACAGCCCAAGCCAATGCCAACACCATTCCTCCCAAAACAGAAACCAACACCCAAACCATACCTCCCATAACCCAAGCCTTGCCTCCTACCCAAATTATTCAACAAACAGAAGAAGTTGGACCATCAAAGGCCTTAAATGTCTGCAGAAAAGTCCCCCGAAATTTGAAAACGGATTGGTTAACCGAGGTCATCAACACTGAAACCAACAGCAACTCCCCTTCATTGACGATAATAAAAATTGAAGAAGAATACATCTCTAGTCTACCACCGCCACTTCAACCTACCTCGTCTCGTCCACAAATGAAATTGAATGAATGGCTTCGAGGATTGGAATTGCCTCCAGTATTGAAAACCCCATATTACAATAAAATGTTTAGGGATGTCAAAGAAATATCAAACATTCAGAAGATATTTGTGGGTTTCATATTTGCTACAGGACTTAAAAAAAGGTAACAGTTCCTCGACATTCTTATTTATTCCTAAAAAATATACTTTGTACCTCAACATGTTTTTCTGGTTTTATGTAGTGAAATGTTATTTTTAAGTGATAGACTAAGTCTACACGTGACGTACGGGGACATGCTTACAATAGCTGATCAAACCTGGGTAGACATTATGATTATTGAAATTTGGTCGTACACGTTGAACGACTTTTGTAGGAGAAATGTAAAACGTCGTTGCAATAAGATTTTCTACCCAACCGCGCTCACCGTAAGTTGTACTAGCACTATTGTTTATCAATTATGTTATTCGTGTGATACTAAAGACTATGTTGTAAACAGATTTTTCGTCCAAGTGGCATAACTTCGAAAAACCAATTCGATCAAATGTTCTGTCGTGAAGGTCGGGCTTTCAACATTTTGAAAAGGGACCTCTTGGATGTGGACCTCGTAAGTACATCTCTCGCTGTGATATCTTATAATAGCATGTACACCTCAATGCAATCTTATTTGTTTTAATTCTATTCACAAATGTTTTTCCCAATCATTGATGACTCTCATTTCTACTTGGTTTGCTATAACTTCATACAAAATGAAATTCAAGTAATTGACAATAGGGAGTCACCTATGCAATCGCCCTTCGAGAGAAGATATAAGAATGTCCAAATCTTGGTATGACACTAAAATTTGATTTTCAACTAGTTCAATAATTGAATTACTGTTAGCACTAAATTACATTACATCATGTTGTTTGTAATTATGTATCAGGATGACTACATTCAACGGTATATGAACGACGTAGACCCTGTTCTTGCTAAAAAGTATGGCAGTTTGGAAAAGAAATGTTTGAAATTGTCATGGCAGGATTCCAGGAATTACACTAACTGCGGCATTTTTTGCATTAGACACATGGAGACGTATGAAGGTCAGATGAAGGGTTGGAAAAGTGGCTTTGCCGTTAAAAAAAATGTGCGCGCACAAATAAAGACCTTGAGGATGATATATTGTTGGCGTGTCATTGGCTCAGAGCTCAACAGAGTCAGGAACAAGGTCTACGATTCCTGTAGTAAATGGATTAATGGATGAATTTGGAAATGTATACAAATTGTGTAATTAAAGTTTTCAAATAATTTTACTTGACATTTGTACAATAATGAAGATGCATACAGATTGTGTAATTAAACTTTTCATATAATTTTACTTGACATTTTTACAATAATGAAGATGTTGTGTAATTAAAATTTTCAAATAATTTTACTTGACATTTTTACAATAATGAAGATGTATATACAGATTGTTTTTAATGAGATTTGATTTTTGTAAATTAATTTGTATATTGAAAGAAACATTAAGCGAATAAATCTCCGCGTCACATACTTGTTTTTATTTGAAAATTTTTGAAAAAATTTTAATGTAAGGAGTCGAATTGGAGCGAAGAATTCTTCGCATCAATTACTTGTTTTTATTTTTACAATTTTATATGAAAACTTTTATTTAAGAGTAGTCGAATTGGAGCGAAGATTTCTTCGCTTCATGTTATTTTAAACCTGGCGTTATGTAAAACCCCCACCCCACCCATGAAAAGTCGGGTTACCTGACATGTAATTACACTTACTCTAACATGTAAATACCAAAATGTACAAAAATATAATACTTGTTTATTTATGTATTAAATAAATAAATTTATTGAAAGAAACATGAAGCGAATAAATATTCGCTTCTAATACTTGTTTTTATTTTAAAAATTTTGATAAAATTTTAATGTAAGGAGTCGAATTGGAGCGAAAAATTCTTCGCATCAATTACTTGTTTTTATTTTTACAATTTTATATGAAAACTTTTATTTAAGAGTAGTCGAATTGGAGCAAAGAATTATTCGCTTCATGTTATTTTAAACCTGGCGTTCATGTAAAACCCCCACCCACCCATGAAAAGCCAGGTTACCTGACATGTAATTACACTTACTCTAACATGTAAATACCAAAATGTACAAAAATATAATACTTGTTTATTTATGTATTAAATAAATAAATTTATTGAAAGAAACATGAAGCGAATAAATATTCGCTTCTAATACTTGTTTTTATTTTAAAAATTTTGATAAAATTTTAATGTAAGGAGTCGAATTGGAGCGAAAAATTCTTCGCATCAATTACTTGTTTTTATTTTTACAATTTTATATGAAAACTTTTATTTAAGAGTAGTCGAATTGGAGCAAAGAATTATTCGCTTCATGTTATTTTAAACCTGGCGTTCATGTAAAACCCCCACCCACCCATGAAAAGCCAGGTTACCTGACATGTAATTACACTTACTCTAACATGTAAATACCAAAATTTACAAAAATATAAATTTATTGAAAGAAACATGAAGCGAATAAATATTCGCTTCAAATACTTGTTTTTATTGGAGCGAATAATTATTCGCTTAAATTTTAGGTTTTTATTTTTAAATTTTTAATGAAAATTATAATTAAGAGGAGTCGTCTGGGAGCGAATAATTATTCGCTTCATTTACATGTTTTTATTTTTAGAAGGAAATTAATGTTTTCATTCATTTGGTATTACATAAAACATCCCATGCATACATTATACCTTCTTCATGGTTTCAAATCAAATATACATACAAATACATATCAGATTTCACATGAAACTGGAATTCGATAGTTGAGATGACAAAAGAACAATGAACGGAGTATCGGCGTCCATGCTGAAACTTTCGTCCCATTGTTGAGGAGTTGAGAACTGAGGAGTTTTCGTTGGCATTGAATTTGATGGATGGAACGGTATATCAATTTAAAAGTATGTTAATAAATGAAGAGTAATAACCAAATTATTAGTAAAGAAGTTAAGTCAGCAAATTCATATCGGATTCTGTGATTCGCTTGTTATTCTTGTTGATTTTTCTTTTTCTTGAGTTCTTCTCTAGTCCACCTTTCCTTCTCTTACCAGACTTTGTTGGCTTCTTAGTTTTGATTCTTTTCGCTTGAACAAGGGCACCCTCGGCATAACATGATACACCAGTTGGTGGAGTTTGCATATTTATACTCTCTTGTAATTTTTTATCCACAAACTTACACTGGCTAAACATTATTTCTTTAACATGCCTATACGTGTCATCTCTTTCGACTGCCTTTGTAAATAAATGCATGGACAAGCCACACAAATCTCTATATCTTATGTTATGAAGCTCACTCGGATCAACATTACTATTGTCCACGATTGGATCAGTTCCAAATAATTCATCTTTTGCTGTTCTTGTCCACCTCTTCAATATCAACGCATGAGGAATCTTCAACACGTCAATCGTCGTGAAAATCTTCAGGATGTGAGCACACAAAATCCCGCCAAATTCAAATTTACAGCAGCTACACTCGATATTATCATCATTCTTATGAACTGTAACTGTATGAGAGCACCTCCTAGTGTGGGGGGTTACCTTATATTTTCTGTGTGTGTCGACATCCTCTAACATTTCTACACCACAATAATGCGACATAAACCATTGTTGTTCAAAGCACTTAAATACCTCTGGAGTGAAAACTTTACAGGCATCCTTTAAGATCAAAACTGGATAGTTCAAACTTGGTTGGCTATTAATTGATTTGAAATCAGCCTTCAACACATCATATCTTCTTTCATCGATTAGTCTTTCAAAGTGTTTGAAAAATTCTAAAAACTTGTGCTTTTAGGAGCAATACCTTTTCAACACACTGTTCATACTCTCACTTCTCCGTGTTGTCGTCATATCAATACAAAACATATGTCGTCCATACACTAATGCCCACTTTCGCCTAATGCAAAACATACGTTTCAACTAGTTGTTGTTTTCAAGCCTGTAGTTTGTCAACATTTGATTCCAAGCTTCAACAAACTCTATCTCTTCTTCAAAATCATATATACATGAAGAAAAATCCTTCGAAAATTCTCTGAAATTATGGAACACGGAGCTTAGATGTATGGCTGCATTTTGAAATATGTGCTAAATACATAAACGATGATTTGTTTCGGGCCATGTAGACGCCAAGGCCTTAGCCATGGCCGCGTCTTGATCTATAAGAATGTTTTTTGGTTTTCCCACGCATAGCTTTGGTAAAAGTATCAAACAACCATTCAAAAGTCATCGCAGTTTCATCGTATAATAGAGCTGCACCAAAAATAATAGATTGTTTGTGATGATTCACACCTACAAAAAGCGCAATTGGACGACCTTCCTTATTCTTCTTGTAGGTCGTGTCAAAACTGACAACGTCTCCGAAGTATGAATAATCAGACCGCATGTTGGAATCACACCAAAAAATATTCGTTATCAAATCGTCCGCATCAAGTTGAAAAGCATTATAAAAATCTGGATCATTTGATTGTTTTTTCTGCAAATACTCTAATACACCCCCTGTATCCCCAAAATTACAATCTCTAGTTCTTTTCGTTCGCAAGTAATTTTTGTAATCCTTAGGAAGAAAACCAAGATTCTCCCTTCCACCGATTTGTTTAGACATTAGAGCATGGGATGCCTTAGGAGGAATTCCCACTTTAGTGGCAATCTCGATATGTAAGCCTACAACTGCAGAAATATTCCTATGGCATCTATACAGGTGAGTTTTCTTTGGACTTGCAAGAGGATGACAATGCTCACTAATAAAATTTACCACTTGGAACTTTCCATTCTCTGCCCTCTTTATCCTCAATTTCGCTTCACAACTGAACCTCGTCAAAGAATGGCTACTTCTCACACAGACATCCCGTTTGTCTTTTACCCGTTCACCCTGTGCACTACAACAAAAAACTCTATCCAGTATTTTACCACCGTTGTCAACATGTTTTGAACTGCGCCTTATACCAAATCCTATTAGTTTAGCGTATGCTAAATAGAATTCTTAGACTTCTTCTTCACTCTCAAATTCCCGACCTAAATGTAGAATTAAGTTGGCTTCGATGTCCTCCAAAAGTTGGCCGTTTTCATCGAAATTCAATTGACGACGACAACTAGTAGATTCGCTGTTAAATTTTAGAACATGTAGAAAATAAATCTTGATCTCACCAAAACTTATAGATGATTGTAAAATGAATAAAATATAAGCGAAGAGCGCTTCACTTCACTATTATTCACAGTAATCCAATAAGCGAAGAGAGCTTCGCTTCACTAGATATTATCAACAATCCTTAAGTGAAGAGCTCTTCGCTTAAATATGAATGAAAACATCTTATAGTATTAGAGAAGTTAAACAAAAAAAATATACCTTAAATCATTAATATCATTCTCGTTCATATCATTCTCGTTCATGTGTATTCCTTCCTGATAATCAACAAGAACAGAACATTTCATGTCAAGTATTCAAAAAACATAAAAAATGTTATGAAGAAAAGTAGAGAAGGAAGATGACATTTAAAAACGTACCATTTTAATTTAGGAAAATGGATTGATATTATAATGAACTATAACTCCGGCGAAGGAAAGGTCGATGGTAGACCATGGAGTATAACTCCGACGAAGAAATGGTCGACTGCTTTTCAGACAGGTGAGAGAGAAAATAGTACAAATCTAGCAGCATGGCTGCATGGCAGCATTTAATGAAAAGGTGGTGTTAGGTGGCGGTGAGGTGACTTGATAAAAAATATATTTAATTTTAATAATTAAATGAATAACATTATTATAAATTAATATTAATCAATCAAGCGCTTGATCAGAAATCGAAGATTGCTTCACAATATTATTTGACAATTGAAAATCATATATAAATTTATCACTTGTGAGATTTGTAAATACACAAGGGGCGCTTATTACATAGATTGATATGTATTAATAAATTAATACAAATTTATACTTTACTTTAAGTTATACATTATTTCATGTTTAAAGATTTCGTTTATGATAATTTGGTTGTTTAAAAAAAATACAATACTAAGAACAAAAAAGCGAAATCTGAAATCACAAATAACATTAACAAATTCAAGAATGCCAAATATTCAAATATTCAGTAACAAATTCAACCAACACAAGTCTACGTAAACAAAGGCTGCAAATCACAAGCATCAATGGATTCTAGCAAGCTTGTGTGAGGAACACCATATACATCCAAATATGCCGTGAAAGGATTCACTGCCTCAAATACCCAAACCAGTTTATTAACATCGTGCCGAGACTGGTCGTATACAACTATAGTTTTGTCATCCTCGGGCTCAACAAATGGATTCTCCATTTCTTTAGTCGTACCTCCTCCAACTATTACAAACCCCATCAGATCCTGTTTATAAGCCGGGATGAATTCCCCGGCAAACATAAAGGTGTAACCGTCGAACAGTTTCGGCAGATGAAATAAAATACAAAACATTTTCAGTTATCATGGAGAATTGAAGATATGGAGGAGGAGGAATCAAACAAAACTTACATTGTTCAAATACCGCATTCTGCCAGCTCTTGGACCGCCCACAGTCCCATGATTATCTCACTGCACCTCGTACGGTTCCTCGTCAACGTAACATTTTGATCTCATTGATGATTTTATTCCTGTACAAAAGCAATTGGTATTTTTAGTTTCATATATGTGAAAATGAATATTGCATTAAGAGTTAAGAGTTAAGAATAACAGAGTCTCACAATCAATGGTAAGGACCCAACTCCCGTTCAATACTGCCTTCAATACTTTAATAGTTCGACCACATCCACCATTAGCATCGGTGGATGCTATGACGTGGGTTACATCGTCTCGCCACCTCATTGTCACCGTGGCACCACATGTGTTAGCATATTGTTGCATCAAGTGCTGTGTAAGAACAATAATAAATATTTCAGATAAACATGATGAAAACTTACACAATATGTAAAAAAAAGGGATATATGTCAAGAATAGTACTATATCTTCACTTGTTAATTGATTTGGGCATAAAATCCAGTCTTTGCCAAAGTTTTGGACGGATGCATTGTCGGTTGCCTGCACATGCATGAAAAAAAAGTCTTTGTTAGTATTTACTTGGGTTTTGTGGAAATAATATACAAAACCCTAACACTATGTACGTTTTCCTAAATACAATGGATTTTCATTGAACGTGACATTTTGAGAGTAGGGTTTCCTACATATTAACGTACCATTGTCGAGATGTGAAGATCTTGCTTTTGGTCTGGTCGACGGGGAGTCGGATGCGAATTGCCGTGAAAGGAGGCAGGATTGAAGAGAGAGAGATGAATCGGGCGGAAATGATTATAAAATAATCATATTAGGGTGTATATATATTCATGGAACCTGGGCGAACAAGTCTTCTCTCGAAAAGTGACTATTCATTCCATTTCACATGACACCTGGACTAGGGGCGAATAAGTATTCTCTCGAAAAGCGTCTAATCACTACATTTTACATGGCACCTGGTCTAGGCGAACAAATCTTCTCTCACAAAGCGTCTATTCATTCCATTGAACCTGGGCAAAGGGATATTCGCTATAAAAATAAGTAATTGAAGCAAAGATTTCTTCGCTCCTGAGCGTCTCCCCGTAAGTAAAAATTTAATAAAAAAATTAAAAATAAGAATGAAGTAATTTGAGCGAAGATTTCTTCGCTGCATGTCATTTTTATTTAATTGAATTAATATTTAATAAATGGAAATATTAAATTCATGGTAATTTTGGTTTTTACATACATGAGTCAGTGTACTTACATGAGAGGTAAACGGTCTTCTCATGGGAGGGTAGGGAGTTTTACATGAACGTTAGGTTAAAAATAATTGAAGCGAATATTTCTTCGCTCCTGAGCGTCTCCCCGTAAATAAAAATTTAATAAAAAAATTAAAAATAGGAATAAAGTAATTGATGCGAAGATTTCTTCGTTGAATGTCATTTTTAATAAATTTATTTAATATTTAATAAATAGAAGTATTAAATTCTTGTTATTCACATACATGAGTCAGTGTACTTACATGAGAGGTAAACGGTCTTCTCATGGGAGGGTAGGGGGTTTTACATGAACTTCAGGTTAAAAATAATTGAAGCGAAGATTTCTTCGCTCCTGAGCGTCTCCCCGTAAATAAAAATTTAATAAAATATGAAAAATAAGAATGAAGTAATTGAAGCGAAGATTTCTTCGCTGAATGTCATTTTTAATAAATTGAATTAATATTTAATAAATGGAAATATAAAATTCATGTTAATTTTGGTCTTTACATACAAGGGTAAGTGTATTTCCATGACAGACAAACGGTCTTCTCATGAGTGGGTTGGGGGGTTTACATGAAGGACAGGGATCCTGGGCGGGGAAATCTTCGCTGCATTCGCTTCTCACCCTTCCTTCTCACATGGGGCCCGGAGAGAAGTGATCTTCGCTGGAGCATATGAATAATATATTAATTCCGTACGTTAACTGGCCATTCCGTTAACGGCGTCTGAGGTGAACCCGAAATGAAACCCGGATTCCGGATTCTTCCTCACCCCTCTCCTACCCAGATTGATTTATTAATATAATAATAATGATGTAATTTGATTGGTCCGCAACAGGGGAACACAGGAATCGGTAGCAGAAGAACCGGATTGCAAACTTTTACCTCATAAAAAACAAATAAAATAGAGAAGTTGGAAACTTATGCATTAGAGCTAATATATATTTATATATATGTATATATATATATATATATTATAATATGCTTAAGTCTAAATAACCTGGAGTATGATATATATAAAATTAATTAAAAAAATTTAAAGTAAATATATAAAAAAGAATAAATATATTTATATAAAATTAATGATAATAATTAAATAAAAGAGACAAGAAATTATATAAGATAGAAAATAAAAAATAAATTATGAGAGAGAAATTCAAAATGAGTGTATATCTCCAAAATTTTAGATTAAGTATTATTATTATTATTATTATTTAAGATAATAAATATAATTATGTTAAATATTTTTTTTTATAAATATAAAAATTTATTTTACAAAATATATAAATATTCACAAAATTATAAAGTGATACCGACCAGGAGTACAAGGACCATCTCAGGGCATGGAGAAGGAGATGGGGATTCGAGAACAGTGGAGGTCCTTCGACCCATATAATGCCAAAGAAAATTCTACAGAATACAGCCGAAGACAGTAACTTGAAGATGGACTTCGTTGTGTTTGTTGTATCCAGTTTTTTGTGGACTTCGCAAAATCCACAGTGCATGTATACCCAAACTACCTAGCAGTAATTCTGTAATTTAATTTCGACCTTCTTGTAAAATCAGTTGGTCTTGGTTTGAAGCCCACTTCACTGTCATGTAAAATGATTTGAGCCTCTCTATTTTTTATACAGATTCAAAATATTGAAATCTCTACCGGATGTATCTAAAATTAAAGATTACAACTGGTGCAAGTTTACTTTAGACGGACTTGTTGAAAGTGTTTATAAGTGGGAAGAAAAAAAGACATCATATTTCCATGGACCACTAACGTTTCTTTTGGTGAGTGTAGAAATTTATTTGTTGTAGGTTCTAGCTTAATAATTTTTCATTTAGTTTAACGTAATATATATTTGTTTATGCTAATGTATCAGTTGTGCTACTTGGACCGGGTCGTTGAGTAGAAGGTAAACAGTAAGATCTCAAGGACTTTCCCTATTTTGGGATGTTGGGACGACCAGAAGATGTACGACATGGTTGGTTATGAGGCTGCCCATGGGGGGGTTTGGACATGGTATGGTCATTGCTCGCATAGCCATTCTGAATGAGCAGCCACCGATTCAACAAACTATGGAGCCTCCACTAGAACAAGCTGGGGATGACAATCCTAAGACTGAGCTTCCCACGAATGAGTAGCCTCCACTTGAACAAGCTCTGAATGACCAAAATCAGAAGCCTAGGAATGAGCAGCCTCCACATGACCAAAATATTAAGTCTCATACTAAGCATTCTAGGAGTGACTTTACATCCAATCTTGCATCATGTTTGAGGAAGGTTGCGACCGCTTCAGAAGCATTGGCACGAGGTGCTAAATATCTAAATGAGATGCACCACATTAACGCAATTGAACTTGTAAAATCTTCTTTTGAGCTATTTTCCACGGACGTAAACTACCATTTAATCATGATGGAAGGCTTAACAAGGAGCTTAGACCAGACAAAACATCACCAACCAAGAGAACAAGAACATCCTCCCACAACCCAAGCCAACAAGAACACCACTACTCTCAAAACCGAATCCAACAAGAACATCATTACTCTAACAACCCAAGCCAACAACAAAACTAATACTCCCACAACAGAAGCCAAGAAGAACATCATTACTACCACAACTCAAGCCAACAACAAAACCAATATTCCCACAATAGAAGCCAACAAGAACATCATTAATACCACAACCCAATCCAACAAGAACATCATTATTACCATAACCCAAGCCAACAAGAATACCACTACTCCTACAACATAAGCAAACAAGAACATCATTACTACCACAAACCAAGACAACAAGAACACCATTATCCCAACAATCGAAGCCTTGTCTCATACCAAAATTTATCAACAAACAAATGCTGGACCATCGAAGGCCTTAAATTTGTGCAGAAAATTCCCCCCAAATTTGAAAACCGATTGGTTAAGAGAGGTTATCAACACCGAAACCAACAACAACTCTCCTTTATTGTCGATAGTAAAAACTGAAGAACAATGCATCTCTATTCTACCACCGCCACTTAAACCTACATTGTCTCGTCTACCAAATAATGATGAAAGAATGAAGGAATGGCTTGAAGGATTAAAATTTCCCCCAATATTGATTACCCCCTATTACGATAAAATGTTTAGTGATGCCAAGGAAATATCAAACATTCAGAAGATATTTATGGGGTTCATATTTGCTAAAGGACTTGAAAAAGGTAATGTTTCCTCTACATTCTTATTTATTTTGAAAAAATATACTTTGTACCTCATTCTGAAACATATTTTCTGGTCTTATGTAGTGATATGTTATTTTTTACTAATAAACTCACTCTCCACCTGAAGCGCGCGGACATGCCTTCAATGGATGATCAACACTGGGTAGATAGTATGATTGTTGATATTTGGTCGTATATGTTGAACGGCATTTGTAGGAGAAAATTAAAACGTACACACAATAAGATTTTCTTCACAACCGTGATCACCGTAAATTTTACTAACACTATTATTTATCAATTATGTTATTAGTGTTATAATAGAGACTATGCTATAAACAAGCTTTTTTTGCAAATGGGATTAATTCGAAAGAACAATTCGATTTGAGGTTCTGTCGTGAATCTCGGCATTTCAACGTTTCGAAACTAGACCTCTAGAATGTGGACCTTGTAAGTAAATCTCTTGTTGTGATATAATTTAATAGCATGTACACCTCTATGCAATCTTATTGGCTTTAATTGTATTTGTAGATGTTTTTACCAATCATTGATGACTCCCATTTTTACTTGGTTTGCTATAACTTCATAGAAAATGAAATTCAAGTAATTGACAACAGGGAGGTGATACAATCGCCCTTCGAGAGAAGATATAAGAATGTCCTAATTTTGGTAATACAATAAAATTTTCTTTTAAACATGTTCAATTGCAATTAATTTTTGGTCTTATTTACCTTACATCATGTTGTTCATTATGTACCAGGATGGCTACATTAAACAATATATGAACGACGTAGACCTCGTTCTTAGTATAAAGTATGAAAATTTGGGAATGAAATATTTGAAATTGTCATGGCAGGATGCCAATAATTTCAATGATTTCGGGGTTTATTGTATGAGACACATGGAGTCATATGAAGGTAAAATCAAGGGTTAGAGAAGTGTCTTCGGCGTTAAAAAACAGTACGCACACAAATAAAGACTTTGAGGATGATATATAGCAAGTGTATCATTGGGTCGGATCTAAACAAAATAAGGACCAAGGTCTACGAGGACCGCAATAAATGGCTCAGTAGATGAATTTGAAAATGTATATAGATTGTGAAATTAAAATTTTCAAATAATTTTACTTGACATTTTTACATGACTGAATATGTATACAGATTGTTTTAAATGAAATTTGTTTTTTTGTTAATTAATTTGTTTTCAAGACATGAACATTCATGTTAAAATGTCTTCACAAGAATGTGTTGGAGGTTTTACATGAACCTGTAGGTATAACAAAAATAATTGAAGCGAAGGAATCTTCGCTCCATACCGTATCTCTAACTTCCTTTTTACATTGCGCCAGGATGAAGAATGTTTCGCTCGATACATAAGTGAAGCATGCTTCACTGTAAACTGTCTTTCCATAATTTTTACATTGCGCCAGGACGAAGAATGTTTCGCTCGATACAAAAGCGAAGCTTGCTTCACTGAAAACTGTCTTTCCATAATTTTTACATTGCGCTTGGACGAAGAATGTTTCGCTCTATACAGAAGCGAAACATGCTTCACTGAAAACTATCATTCCATAATTTTTACATTGCTCCTAGATGAAAAATGTTTCGCTCGATACAAAAGCGAAGCATGCTTCACTGAAAACTGTCTTTCCATAATTTTTACATTGCTCCCAGACGTAGAATGTTTCGCTCCACACATTATCTCTACTTTCCATTAACAATGTTTATGGATTTACATAGGAAAACATAGATGTAAAAATTAATGCTTCATTTATGGTTGACATGAACTGATCAATAGGTTTTCATTAATTTGGTCATTTTTTACATAAACCCCCATGCATACATTCTACCTTGTTCATGGTTTGAAATCAAATTTACATACAAATACATTTCAACTTTCACATGAAACTGGAATTCGATAGATGAGATGACAAAAGAATAGTGAACGGAGTATCGTCGTCCATG
Source organism: Impatiens glandulifera (assembly GCF_907164915.1). Taxonomy (NCBI): domain Eukaryota; kingdom Viridiplantae; phylum Streptophyta; class Magnoliopsida; order Ericales; family Balsaminaceae; genus Impatiens; species Impatiens glandulifera. The sequence continues at coordinate 16,519,474 of NC_061866.1, read as the reverse complement.
TTGAAACTTTCGTCCCATTGTTGAGGAGTTGAGAATTAAGTAGTTGTTGTTGTTGGAATTGCATTTGATGGCTTGAATGGTATATAACAATTTAAAGGTTGTTAATAAATGAAGAGTAATAACCCAATTATTATTAAAGTAGTGAAGCCAGCAAATTCATACCCGATTTATTGGTGATTCGCTTGTTTTTCTTGTTGATTTTTTTTTTCTTGCGTTATTCTCTAGTCCACCTTTCCTTCTCTTACCAGACTTTGTTGTCTTCTTAGTTTTGATTCATTTCGCTCGAATATGGGCACCCTCGGTAGAACCTGGTACAACTGGTGGAGTTTGCGTATTTATATCCTCTTGTAATTTTTTATCCACAAACTTACACTGGCTAAGCATAATTTCTTTCACATGCCTATACGTGTCATCTCTTTCTTCTGCCTTTGTAAATAAATGCATGGACAAGCCACACAAATCTCTGTATCTTATGTTTTGAAGCTCACTCGAATCAACATTACTATTGTCCACTAATGGATCAGTTCCAAAATATCCATCTTTTACTATTCTTGTCCACCTCTTTAATATCAACACAGGAGGAATCTTCAACACGTCAATCGTCATGAAAATCTTTAGAATGTGAGCACACAAAATCCCGCCAAATTCAAATTTACAGCAGCTACACTCGATATTATCATCATTCTTATGAACTGTAACTGTATGAGAGTATCTCCTAGTTTGGAGTGTAAACATTGCATGCATCCTTTAAGATCAAAACTGTGTGTGTCGACATCCTAGAGTGTAAACACTGCATGCATCTTTTAAGATCAAAACTGGATAGTTCAGACTTGGTTTGCTGGTAATTGATTTGAAATCATCCTTCAACACATCATATCTTCTTTCGTCAATTAGTCTTTGAAAGTGTTTGAAAAACTCTAAGAACTTGTGTGTGTAGGAACAATACCTTTTCAACACACTGTTCATGCTCTCACTTCTCTGTGTTGTCGTCATATCAGCACAAAACATATGTCATCCATACACTAATGCCCACTTTTGCCTAATGCAAAATATACGTTTCAACTAGTCGTTATTTTCAAGCCCGTATTTTTTCAACATTTGATTCTAAGTTTCAAGAAACTCTATCTCTTAATCAAAACCATATATACATGAAAAAAAAATCCTTCGAAAATTCTCTGAAATTATGAAACACGGAGCTTAGATGTATGGCTGCATTTTGAAATATGTGTCAAATATAGAGACGATGATTTGTTTCGGGCCATGTAGATTCTAAGGCCTTAGTCATGGCCGCGTCTTGATCTGTAAGAATGGTTTTAGGTTTTTTTCCCACGCATAGCTCTGGTGAAAGTCTCAAACAACCATTCAAAGTCATAATAGTTTCATCGTATAATGGAGATGCACAAAAAATAATAGATTGTTTGTGATGATTCACACCTACAAAAAGCGCAACTGGATGACCTTCCTTATTCTTCTTGTAGGTCGTGTCGAAACTAACAACGTCTCCGAAGTATGAATAATCAGATCGCATGTTGGAATCACACCAAAAAATATTCGTTATCAAATCGTCCGCATCAAGTTGAAAAGCATTATAAAAACCTGGATCATTCGATTGTTTTTTCTGCAAATATTCTAATACACCTCCTGTATCCCCAAAATTATAGACTCTGGTTCTTTTCGTTTGCAAGTAATTTTTGTAATCACGAGGAAGAAAACTAAGATTTTCCCTGCCAACAATTTGTTTGGCCATTAGAGCATGGGATACCTTTGGAGTTATTCCCACATGAGTGGCAATCTCAATACGTAAGCCTGCAGCTGCAGAAATATTCCTATGGCATTTATACAAGTGAGTTTTCTTTGGACTTGCAAGAGGATGACAATGCTCACTAATAAAAGTTACCACTTTAAACTAATGATTTACTGCCCTTTTTATCCTCAATTTCTCTTCACAACCGAACCTCGTCAAAGAATGGCTACGTTTCATATAAACATCTCGTTTGTCTTTTCCCCGTTCACCCTCTGCACTACAACAAAAAACTCTATCCTATAAAAAACCATCTTTGTCAACATGTTTTGAACTGCTCCTTAAACCAAACCCTATTAGTTTAGCGTATTCTAAATAGAATTTGTAGGCATCTTCTTCACTCTCAAATTCCCGACCTAAATGTGGAATCAAGTTGGCTGCGATGTCCTCAAAAGATTGACCGTTTTCATCGAAATTCAATTGACGCCAACAACTCGCAGATTCGCTGGTCAATTATAGAACATGGAGAAAATAAATATTGATCTCAACAAAATATAAAGATGCTTGTAAAATGAATAAAATATAAGTGAAGAGCGCTTCACTTAACTAGTATTTACAGCAATACTATAAGTGATATAAGTGAATAGCGCTTCACTTCAATATTATTTACAGTGCAATATAAGTGAAGAGCGCTTCACTTCACTAGTATTTACAACAATTCTATAAGTGAAGAGCGTTTCACTTCACTAGTATTTACAACAATCCTCTAAGTGAAGAGCGCTTATTCACTAGTATTTACAACAATCCTATTAGTGAAGAGCGCTTCACTTCACTAGTATTTACAGCACAATATAAGTGAAGAGTGCTTCACTTCACTAGTATTTACAGCAATCCTATAAGTGAAAAATGTTTCACTTCAATATGAATAGAAACATCTTATAGTATTAGAGAAAAGAAACACAAAAATATACATTAAATCATGATTATCATTCTCGTTCATGTGGATTCCTTCCTGATAATTAACAATAACAGAACATTTTGAATCAAGTATTCAAAAAACAAACAAAACGTTATGAAGAAAACTTGAGAAGATGACATTAAAAAACGTACTATTGTAACTCCCAGATTTTAATTTAGGAAAATGGATTGATATTAATCGTGAATTATATTTCCGGCAAAGAAAAGTCGAAATACTGCTTCACCGGAGAGAGAGAAAAACGTACAATGTTAGCTGGCATGGCTGCATGACAGCATTAAATGAAAATAGGTGTTTGGTGGGGTGAGGTGACTTGATAAAAATAATTTTGGATTTTAATAATTAAATGAATAACATAATTATAAACGCTTGATCAGATAGCGAAGATTGCTTCACAATATTTGACAATTGAAAAACATGTATAGCGCATCACATTTAATTGAGATTTGTAAATACTTTAGGTGCGCTGACTGCATAGATTGCTATGTATTAATCAAATTTATACTTTACTTTATGTCCAATTATCTCTTAAAGGATTCCTCGTTACTGCCCAGAGGAGAGGTATAGCTGTAAAACCCTTTCTCTCTCTTTATCTCCCTATATATATACATGTATGTCTTCCTTTTGCTTGCCTCGTCGTTACCGATTCCATTTGGTTGTCGCTCTTCCTCCGACTTTCCATAGAGAAAGAACACTTCGGGGGGATAAATGTCTATATTCCCATATACATGATGCAAAGAGTACAATCACTTAATGGTAACCGAAGGGTTGTCTGTCCATGCGAGGTGATTCTTCCGGAGAGAATGAATCTCGAATATCCTGACTTTTCTCAAAAAGTGGAAGATAGGCTGGGAGAGGGACTATTGCCCATGGGGACAGGGTAGCCCCGACTTCCATAGGTCCTTGGTCCGACCTCCTAATGAGAATTGGTCCACCTTGAGTGTCATAATACCAGCCCCTCTATGTCGCCTCATATTGTGCACAATCTCCTGGGCCAAGAAACTTTTTTCAGTGATGTTCCTGTCGGGCTTTACTCTAGAAGACCTAGTCTGACTATAGTTAGTAGTATAGATTAGTTAAATTTGTAAAACAGAAGAAGAGACCTTAACTTTATTGATGACTGAATTGACTTGGGGAAGGGTCAATCTCTTCCGGAGTATGCTTCACGGCCACTTATTCGTCCTGACCAAATAGCAACCTAGTCTACACTCTAGAAGAATAAGAGTATTGAAAGAAGAGGTGATCATGTGATTCACATGATTATTTCATGTTCAAAGATTTCATATTTGGTAATTTTCACATTAAAAACTAATTCCATTGTTCATATATTAAATGAATACTACTACAATACTAAGAACCAAAAAATGAAATCTGAAATTACGAATACAGAAAACAAATTCCATTAGGAATGCAAATATTCAGTATTATTAATAAAACAAGTCTACAAATTAAGTAAACAAAGGTTGCAAATCACAAGCAGCAATAGATTCAAGCAAGCTTGTGTGAGGAACACCATATTCATCCAAATATGCTAACAAAGGATCCACTGTCTCAATTATCCAAAGGACTTCATTAACATTGTGCCTCGTCTCATCGTATACTACTATAGTTTTGTCGTCCTCGGGCTCAACAAATGGATTCTCCATTTCTTTAGTGGTACCTCCTCCAGCAATTACAAACCCTATCAGATCATGTTTGTAAGTCGGGATGAAATCCTCTATAATAATAAAAGTATAACTGTCGAACAGTTTCGGCAGCTGAAAAATAAACAAAACATTTTCAGTTATCATGGAGAATAATGAAGATATAGAGGAGGAATCATATCATACTTACATTGTTCAAATACCGCATTCTTCCAGCTCTTGGACCACCCACAGCCCCATGATTATTTTGCTGCACCTCATATGGTTCCTCATCAACGTAACATTTTGATCTCATTGATGATTTTATCCCTGTACAAAAATAATTTGTATTTAATTTAATATATGTGAAAATGAATATTGCGTTAAGAGTTAAGACTAACAGAGTCTCATAATCAATTGTAATGACTCATCTCCCGTTCAATATTGCCTTCAATACTTTGATAGTTCGACCACATCCACCATTAGCATCGGTGGAAGCTATGACGTGAGTTGCATCGTCTCGCCACCTCATTGTCACTGTGGCCCCACAGGTGTTAGCATTTTGCACCGTAAACTACGTGTAAGAACAATAATATTATCTCAGAGAAACATGGTCATTATAATGAAAACTTACACAATATGAACAAAATGGATATAGGTCAAGAATAGTACTATATCTTCACTTGTTAATTGATTTGGGCATAAAATCCAGTCTTTGCCAACAGTGTTTTGTACGATTGCATTGTTCGTTGCCTGCACATGAAAAAAATAGTATTTGTTAATAAATACTAGGGTTTCGTGGAAATAATATACACAACCCTAACCCTATGTACGTTTTCCTAAATACGAAGGATTTTTATTGAACGTGACATTTTCGGAATAGGGTTTCCTAAATATGAACGAGATAACGACCTCATTATGGGTACATAATCCTAGGGTTTAGTGGTTTCATAATCCTAAATATGAAAAGTTTACTAATTTTGTGTACGTACCATTGTCGAGACGTCAAGATCTTCTGGCCTGGTAGACGGGGAGTCGGATGCGAATCGTCGTGAAAGGAGGCAGAAGCTTGACGAGAGAGATAGATAAATCGGGCGGAAGTGTTTATAAAATAATCATATTAGGGTTTATATATATTAAAGCTATTAATACAAGTGAAGTAAGTATCGCTAAGTAACTCTTGAAGCGAAGTATGCTTCACTGAAAAGCGTCTCTTCATAATTTATTCATGGCACCTGGGCGAAGGAGTCTTCGCTCGAAAAACGTCTATTTATTCCAATTTACATGGCACCTAGGCGAAGGAGTCTTCTCTCGAAAAGCGTCTATTCATTCCTTTTTACATGACACCTGGGCGAAGGAGTCTTTGCTCGAAAATATTCTATTCATTACATTTTACATGGCACTTGGGCAAAGGACGGTTCGCTCGAAACCAGTATATTAATTCCTTCTTACATGGCGTTTGGGCAAAGTATTCTTCGCTAGATTCTCTAGACATATAAACTAATTTAAGCGAAGTATGCTTCGCTGCAAAGCGTCTCTTCGTAAATACAATTTTAATTTTTTTATATATAAATAAGTAATTAAAGCGAAGTATGCTTCAATGAAAAGCGTCTCTTCATAAATTTATTAATTTTTAATTTAAAAATATTTTATTTTTTGTTAATTTTTATATTTACATACATGAGTAAATGTTTTTACATGATAGGTAACGGTCTTTTCATGGGTGTGTTGGGGGGGTTTTACATGAACGCCAGGGTACGTCAGGTTATTAAAATAATGGAAGCGAAGTATGCTTCGCTGCAAAAAGCCTCCTCGTATATAAATTTTTTAATTTTTTTTAAATATAAAAATAAGTAATTGAAGCAAAGTATGCTTCACTGATTATTTTCCCGCATCCCTACTTATTTCTTGCGTTCGCTCATCAATTTTCTTGGCACTAAAAAGGTTCATTGATCAAACATGTTTTTATCTTCCACAAATTCTCCTAGTATCGATACAAGGGGTTTGATTATTTTGGATAAATTTGTGATCCCAAGTTTCTTTTAGCTTAGATTTTGTGGGGATGTATTTTGTCCCAGCTCAATATTTGGCTTTCTGGGGATTTGGGACCAAACTTGTAATAAGTTGTCTACGTATTCTCAGGAAAGGAGAAATAAGTCCGAACGTAGCTCCAAAATTGTATCATGGATAGATCGGGATTCTGCATTTCGTTAAAGATGGTTTTTTAAGTTTTTGTTTGAGTTACAATTGACTTAAGTTGAGATTATTTCTTAAGTGTCTACTGGAATGGCCATTGACTTAAGATGTGGGAATTTCCTTAAGTGTCTTCTAAAGTGGCAACTGACTTAAGTTGGGAAAATTTCTTAAGTGTCGGTTGAAGTGGCAATTGACTTAAGTTGAAGAAATTTCTTAAGTGTCTGCTGGAGTGGCAATTGACTTAAGTTGGGGAGGTTTATTAAGTATCTACTGGAGTGGCAATTGACTTAAGTTAATAAAATTTATTAAGTATCTGCTGGAGTGGCAATTGACTTAAGCTGGGGAAATTTCTTAAGTGTCTGCTGGAGTGGCAATTAACTTAAGTTGGGGAGGTTTCTTAAGTATCTACTGGAGTGGCAATTGACTTAAGATGAAAATCTTTTGAGATTCAAAGATGTTGGAGAATAAAGTGTTTTAGCCATGTGTTAGGTGTTAAATTTACTTATTTAAGCTAACTCTATGGGGGATATTTCAATCATTTCATTTTCATAAAATGCCTCTAGTGTCAATACAGGAGTTTGATTTTTGAAAATTTTAGGATCAGGCTCATACAAGTTGCCTACGTATTCCATAGCTAGGGGAATTCAGGTCCAACGTAGTTTCATGCACTTATTTAAAAAATGTTTGTTTGAATTCTTGTGAGAACGTTGAGATCCTAGGTTGAAGAGAAAATTACTTTAGCTTTGGGCGTTATATTTTCTCAAGTGGGACTCTTTGAGGATCTTGTGGAAATTTTTTAAAAATTCTCTTAGTGTTGACTAGGAGTTTTGGTTTAGGAGTCAACTCAGATTGTTAATAACTCCCCTTTCGATATATAAATAATGAATGTATGTGATTTGAAATGTCTATCAACCTCTTTAGATAATTGATAGTGGTGACTGCACCCTAGATGGGTTGCCTACGTACTCTCAAGAGAGATCAGGTCTCACGTAGTTCATAACTTGTGAGTTATGAAGTTTTGGTGTATGGAATGTGGAATGTCTATCAATGTATGTTATTAATTGATAGTGGTGACCTTACTTAGATGGGTTGCCTACGTACTCTCGAGAGAGATCATGTCTCACGTAGTTCACAACTTGTAAGGTATGAACTTTTGGTTGTATGGATTTCAATACACATGCTTTAGACGGAGTATCTTTTGAGCATGTCGACGTTGAAGGGTACTGAGAGTTCTTCTCCGTCCAAGGTGGTCAATCGTGTGGCGTCACCTAAAAATACCTTCTTGACGAGGTAGGGCCCTTTCCATGGTATTTGGAATTTCCCTCTAGGTTCTAGTATCTGTAAGTTCTTCTCTAGGACTGGATCGCCTTCTTGAATGTTCTTAGGTTTCACCTTCTTGTTGAAAGCTCTAGTCATTCTCCTTTGGTGTGACATAACGCGTGTTACCTCTTGTTCTTCATAAGGGCTAGCTGATTGTACCGTGACTTACACCAATCTTCTTCTATTACTTGTGTTTTAAGTAGTACTCTTAAAGCAGGGACTTCGATTTCGATAGGTTGCATTGCATTCATTCCGTAGACCAATGCGAATGGCATTTCTCTTGTTAAGATTCGAATGGTCATTTTGTAGCCCCAGATGGCATATGAAAGCTTCGTGTGCCAATCCTTGTACGTCTGATTCATCTTCTTGATGATGGTGATGATGTTTTTGTTGGCTGCTTCTACTACGCCGTTCGTTTGAGGACGATAAGGTGAGGACTTGTAGTGTTCAATCATGTATGCATCTAGTACTTTAAGTACTTCTCCTCGGAAGTGTCGACCATTGACTGAGATCAAGGCTTGAGGAACTCTATAGCGTGCAATGATGTTGTTGTGTATAAACTTGGCAACATGTGATGACTTAAGCACCTTGAATGATTGAGCTTCAACCGACTTTGTGAAACAGTCGATAGCTACAAGGATGAACTCGTATCCGTTCGAAGCGTGATGATAGATTTTTCCGATGATATTTATTCCCCATGTCGAGAATGACCATGGTGAGGTCATGTTGTACAGTAGAGATCTTGGGATGTGTTTCAAGTTCGCGTAAACTTGACATTTATTACGCTTCTTAACATACTCTACACATTCTTGCTCCATGTTCTGCCAATAGAAGCCAAAGTGAAGGATTTTCTTAGCGAGTGTTGATCCATTCATGTGTGGGCCTCATGTTCCTACAGTTACTTCCTCCATGATTTGTGATGCTTGAGGTTGGTCGATGCATAGCATGTTCTGACGGTCAAAGGAGCGTCGATATAGCTTTCCAACGAGTAGCACGTAGTTGGTTTCATATTTGCGTGGAGCTCTCCTTTCTTTCTTCTGGAAGTGTGAAGGATACTCTCCATGCTTGACGTACTTCTGTAGCAATTCGAATCACGGTATGTACTCCACCTCGGTGTTGGCTATCGTCTTTTTCTCGAAATCTTGTTTCTGTTTCTGACGAATCTTCAAAGGCTTGATCTTAATTCCTTTTAGGATTTGCGTCATGGCTGCTAATGTGGCCAAAGCGTATGCGAATTGATTCTGACTTCTCAGAGCGTGTGTGAATTTCACATGTTCAAATTTAGCCATTAGAGTCGATAAGTGTTGATGGTAGGCTTTGAGGTTCTCTCCCTTGACTTGTCATTCACCATTAGCTTGTGAAATGACTAAGATCGAGTCTCTTACTACCTCTAGGCATCTTGCTCCTTTTTCGTGAGCAATCTTCAATCCATAGATGCATGCTTCGTATTCTACTTCATTGTTCGTCACGGGATATTTAAACTTGACTGAGATTGGGTTGTATGTCTCCACATGATCGATGAGTAGTATCCTGATGCCATAGCCTTGTTTACCTAAAGCTTCATCGAATAGTAGCTTCCAGGTTGTAGGGTTGATAGTCATCACCTCGTCGTCTAGGAATGCTAACTCATTGTCGTCCTCAACTTCAATTGGGTTGTCTACGAGAAAATTTGTTACAACCCTTCCCTTGATAGATTTTTGATCTGTGTACTCGATGTCGAAATCTAATATCATCATCATCCACTTATCTAATCTCGGCAACAAAAGCGTTTTCTAGAATAAATGACGAATTAGATCGAGTCTTGATACTAACTTGACTGTGTGGGCTTGCATGTAATGCCTTATCCTCTTGGTGACTCATTCTAGGGCCCAACACACCTTTTCTAGAGGCGAGTAATTAAGTTCGTAGATTGTCACATGCTTGCTTACGTGGTAGACTGCGACTTCTGTCTTCTCCTTGTCTTCTGAAGCCATCAGTACTTGGATGTCGCTTGAGAATCTGTCCATGAATGATAGGAGTTGATGGCCAGCTACGTGATCCATTAGCACGTCGATATTGTGGCAATGGGAAGCTGTCTTTAGGGCTTGTTTTGTTGAGATCTCGATAGTCTACGCACAATCAGATCTTTTCATCTTTCTTTGCGACTGGGACTACATTGATGATCCACTATAGGTAATCTATCACTTCAAGTAATCCCGCGTCGAGCTATTTCTGAACTTCCACTTTGATCTTGTCCACGATGTTTGTCTTCATTCTCCAGAGCTTATGCTTCACTAGTTTTACATCTTCATAAACTGGTATGCGGGGTTGGATGATTTCTGGATCAACACTTGGCATATTTTATAAAATCATGCAAAAACATCTTTGTTCGTTTTTAAAAGATAGGTTAGATTTTCTCGTTCTAAATCATTTAAACTTTTATCAATTAAAACAGTCTGAGGATCTTCTTTAGTGTTAAGATTTAGTTCAATTGTTTCCTAGTGGAAAGATCATCCTCCTACTTTTCTATGTAATGTTTTATGCTGCAAGTTAATTCTAACTCGGACGTTTTGTCCGCAATTGTAAAATCAAAAATCATTACTTCATTATGAAAAGCATTGTTCAAAATGTTAGAAAAAAAGTATTGTTATCGAGAATTAAATAAGCTAGAAAATAGATTGTCCATTTTAATCCGTTATTAGTTGGTTTTATCCTTAGGTACTAGGAAGATCCCAGCATCAATCAGATCTTAAATTTTCTGTTTGAAAGGGAAACATAAATCAGTGAATGCCCTTTAGCCTGGTGATATTCGCACCACTCATTTACAAACTTGCCCATTACTTCTCTCTCAGGTTCCGGTGTTAGTATTTCGATCAACTTGTTTTGCAACAACTCCTCTAAGGCCTTCGACAAAGACATCCTCAATTCATCAAATTTTCTACAAGGCGGAGCAGTAGTGGAACTCCTTTCTTGTGATGATTGTTGACTTTGTTTAGGCAAAATAAGTTGTCTTGATGAGAATTTTGTCCTTGTGCTCGATTGACTCTTGTTATGAATGGACCTTTCCTCAGCTTTCCAACCGTCCATGAATTCCATGCATACCCTTTCTCTTTCTTCTCGCAAGTTTTTCGGATTAAGGGGTTCGATTGTCGCATAAGTTTCGATTTCTACGGTGAAGTCTTCAAGATGGTTCCCCAATTGTATCATTGTATCACGAAGATCATCTAGCTTTAGACGGACTGACTCATTGAACCTTCTTGGTGGGTTAGTCATTGTAAATGTTGATGAATATGAGTATGATGTGTTCAAGAGAACAAAGTCAATTCAAACTCTTTATCAAATAAAATAAGCAATGTGTTGCTCGTATGCACATAATCCCTAATACGCAATAGACGCTCGATTTATCCATTCACAATATATAACATGTAGAAAAGGATAAGTAAAATAGAATGAATTATTTTATTAAAATTCTAAGTGTTATGGATAAAATCGCAAATAAAAGACATAAAATGAAAATAAGCACCCCTCATCCTCTCATTACAAGCTTTGCTCTCAATAACGATAAGATATTCCCGCGTTGTTCTGAGTGGATAAAATATCCTCATGCCTCACTCATCTTTCTTGGCGTTCCTCCAAGCAAGTCTTGCATTTCTTTTCTTTGCCTCGAAATCTTTTGATGATATTGCTAATTTCTTGACTCTCATGGCCTCGAGTTTCCTTTGAGTGCTTAAATTTTGTCTACGTTCCTCGATGGGTTATTTCTTGACCATGCTTACGTCTAGAATCTGAGTAATAAAGACACAAATAAAGAAAAGTAGTTAAATTAGATTCCTCTTTTTAGCTTTTCTAGGTTTCCTTGATTTTCTTTCTTTAGCCTCAAAATTTCAAAATTGTACACATATTTCATGGCATTTTAAAATTTTGAATGGATAAACTGAGCCCTTAGAAATATCTATATGCATACATGTATTTATCATATATATAGTAGTCAAGTAAAGGCCTTCGTGACGTGGCTTTGTTGTTCGACAGGACGAGACAAGGCAACGACTTGGTAGAATTGGCTTTTTGTTCTAAAGTTAGAAATAGATTAAGAGAGAGTTGTTCCACCGAAAATGATACTATCCCAAAAGGGATCTCTCGATGTAAGGGGAGCTCTCAATTGGACATCCTCCTCACCTCTATTTCAAAATCCCTAATTTTCAATAATAGAGGATATTTGAAAAGAAGAGAGGGTTAATCCAGGTTTATTCCTAGTATTTTTCTCAACTTTCAAATCACACAAAAGTCTTCAAGGCATAGATTGAGGGTGTCATTCGCATTAATTATCCTTAGCACATAAAATATAGATGTGTGAGCTTCACCCAACGATGTATACTCACACACCTCCACGTTGGAGCTCCAAGCCTCATGCAAATAAGTAATGTGATCATGGAATATGAATTAAAGCGTAAAAAAGTTTAAATACTTGGCCAAAATTACTTTGGAGTCAAACATTGAATGTCCCCAACAGAGTCTCCAAAAAACAGTGATCGATTTTTAAAAAAAAACATTATTTTATCGACTAGTTTGAAAAGTCTGTGATGCTCTTTAAAAAAATTATTTTGAAAACATGAGGGGAATTAATTTTAATGTTTGAAAATTTTAAGTTTAAAACGAGACTTTGTAGACAACTCCATATCTTACCTTCCCGTCGAATCTGGGAGAGATTGAGAGTTTTTTAATGGGAAGTATGGCATAGACCTACTTTAACTTTTTTTCAATATTAAGAGGGGGGCATGGATATGGTGTTATGCTAGTTCTCCTTTAATTCAAAAAAAAAATATGTCATAGGCCTACTTTTACTTTTTTTAATATTAATTAATCCTCACGACTAGTGAGTCACCACCTAATTTTAAAAATTGGGAAATTAAGAAAAGTGAGTTCGGCGTTTGGTTACGTATGGGAAATGGTTTTTTAGACTCTATGTCCCACAACTCCCCTAAGGTCTCTACTAGTTAATTTTGGTTTTTCTTTTAAAAATTCTTACGCTTTACATTTTAGATTTTAAAAAAATTATACTAACCTATGATCACATAAATCACAAACTTACATAAAATAATAAAACTAGCCAAATCAAACAAAACAAGACCCAAAAAATATAAAAAAAAATAAAGCAAAAGGACTGTGGTTAGCCTCCACGGTCTTATACTTGATTTTAGTCAAGGTGCAGCCTGGCTCTATTGGAATTTGCACCCTCTGTCGGTCCTTGATCCTTGGATGCGAACATCGTCGGTCCCTGATCAGCAGAAGCGGTCCCCGGTCACCAGATATAGTAAGCGTCAGTCTTCAGGTGTAGTAAGTGTCGGTCTTCGGTCTCCAAGTTCAACAAACGTCGTTCTTCGGTCTCCAAGTGCAGCAAACGTTGGTCTTCGGTGTCCAAGTGCAGCAAACATCGGTCTTCAGTCTCCAAGTGTATAAAATGTCAGTCTTCGCCCTCCAAGTGCAGCAAATGTCGGTCTTCGATCTCCAAGTACATAAAACGTTGGTCTTTGGTCTCCAAGTGCAGCAAACACTGGTCTTCGAACTGCAGTAGCAAGAAATAGCGGTCCTCGGTCGCCAGGTGCAGAAAGTGTCGGTCCTGATGTAGCAATCCTTGGTCCTAGGTCTGCAACAACTCTCCCTTTCGATCCTAAACGGACAGTAGATCCTTCTTGGGTGCAAATTACAACCCAAAGAGGCTAATAAAGGAAATAGCATACAACAATAAAGAAAATAATTATAAGGAGGTCTAAGGGAACCGGGTGAAAGAAAAGTTTAACTAGAGGCTAGGTTTTCTCGGTCAAAAAAAGGCTTGGGTCTAGTTTTAGGGTCTTGAGCGTTAGGAAAACCAGTATAGACATGGAACTAGGCTAGTTTTCTTGGTCTTTATATGCACAAAGGCATCTAGAAGCGCTGGAAGCATCGGAAAGGTGTCGGCTTTTGCGTGTAAAGAGGCTCATCGGTTGGCTGGCACCCGAGTACGCTCCAGGGTGCAGTTTTATCAGTCGGATGCTCTTCCAATGCATCTAGCTTTTCCGGTCCTAATTGTTACTGATCGGAAGAAACCCTACTAGTTTCCTTGTGTTAGACCTGCTTTCGGTTTTTACTAATTGGTGATCCAAATGGATCTCAAACTAAATAAACTAACTAAATTAATAACATAGTAATACTATACAAGTAAATCATAAATCTAACATTACACAAACAATAAATTAAATTAAAACAAATTGTTTTATAGCTTTTAATTTTTTTTAACCCTATATAGATTATTAATAATAAACAATTAAATCATACATCTAACATTATACAAACAATAAATGAAATCAAAAAATATTTATTTATTTATTTTTAGCTTTTTGAGTTTTTTTTTAAATAGTGGCCAATTCAAGGGCCGATTTTTGTTTTACTTAAAAGAATGATATTTTACACTATTTACAAGTAGGAATAAAAAAATAAACTAAACCAAAATAGATTTTTATTGTAAAATCGTGCAACTATTTAATTTATGCTATAGAAAAATGAAAAAAAAAAAGAATAAAAAAGAAGCAAAAGAATTAAAGGTAGCTTACAAAAGAGGGGTTGCTCCTTAGATCCTTACAAAAAATGAAAACCCTAAGCAAGAGACTCGTGACTCAACAAATCTAGTTGGTGCTCTTGCTTAGGTTTTGAAAATTGGGCAGATTATTTTTTAGAGAAAGAAAAAGTGCGGCCCAGGGGAGCTAGAGAATGAATAAGAAGGGTTCGGCCAAGAAGAAAAAGATCTTTTGCAAGGTGTTAAGAGGGGGTATTTATAGACAAAACTATGAAATCTTAGGGCCCAAAGGCCCACTTAACACACTTGACCGTTGAAAAGAGATCTATTTTAAACATGTACAAATGTTTTAAAATAATGAAGCAATATGCACTTGACATGTCACTAAATGTCAAGTGATATCTAATGGGATTTAAGCTTTAATAAAAAATGGCCAAGTGTTCATGCTCCTCTTGCTTACGGCTTTCTTCTTTTTTCCTTGCAACTTCTTCCTTTTTTCTACTTCCCCTTTTTCTTAGCAACCTCTCCTTTTTTCTTTGACCACGCATGATTGGGATTGGCACTTCAAGATTGCAACCGTCACCATCAAGAAGGTGAACACTACATTCACCTTTTCCTTTTTAGCATTTGATTTCATGGGTCGGGTCTTGGGCATGGGTCGGTCCATAGGTCGGGTCACCGGTCGGATCCGTCAATTGGATCCTTTCCTTGGCCTTGCTATAGGTTGAATTGCCTTTAATTTGGATCTTTTTGGCCCCATTCACAAATCTAATCCGAATCTTACATGTGGATCTTGGATTGACCATTTTGAAGAGTTACACATCTCCCTTCATCCTACAAAAAAAGATTTTATTTAAAAATAAATAGGCAATTTTATTTTTAATTATTCATATTTCTAAGGAACAATTTCAATTAATAAAAATGCTAACTAACTAATTCAAAATAAATTGCAAAACCTAATATAACAATTAATTTAGTCGCAACTAATCTAATTAATGAAAACAAATTTATATATAACGAAATTTTTACTTTTAAATAAATAAAATGATAATATATATATTTTGTATGATTCTTTTTCTTTTCTTTTTTTAAATATCCAAAGTATTTAAATGAAACCTTGAATATTCAAAGTACAATAACTTCCCTAAGTGTTGTAATTTAGACAAATTACTACCTTAAATTATTAAGAATCCAAAATTAATTATTTCCAAAAACATAATTGTTCTAAAAATAATTATCTTTAAAATAAATCGTGCAATGAGCCCGTGAATGAATTTAAAATTTTGTATAGGCTAAGATTTATTTAAAACATAAACTATAAAATTGGAGGGGGTGAAAATGAGTGTCTACACTTCCCATTCACCACATCTTCCTCCATCTTCTCCACATCATCAATCTCATCCTTGAATTAGACATAATGATTGAATTAGACAAAATGCTTAAATTATACAACATGCGTGAATTGTACATACCTCATCCTTGATAACCACATCCTCATCCTTGTCTTTATTATTCAACTTATCCACCACATCCTCAATCTTCTCATTCAATTTATGTACGTCATCAATATTATGTGAATTGTACAAAAAAATTAGACAACATGCTTGAATTATACAACATGCATGAATTATACAAAAGGCGTGAATTATACAACATGCGTGAATTATACATACCTCAATCTTATCATTCATCACATCCTCCTCCACCGTCTGATTCACCTTATCCACCACATCATTCACCTTCTCCACATCCTCATCCTTCTCATTAAACTTATGTACATCATCAATATTAGACAAAATATGTGAATTAGACAAAAGGCGTGAATTGTACACACATCAATCTTCTAATTCACCACATTTTCCTCCACCATCTCATTTACCTTAACCACCACATCATTCACCTTCTCCACATCCTCATCCTTCTCATTAAACTTATGTACATCATCAAATATTAGACAAAATATTTGAATTAGACAAAAGGCGTGAATTGTACACACCTCAATCTTCTAATTCACCACATTTTCCTCTACCATCTCATTTACCTTAACCACCACATCATTCACCTTCTCCACATCCTCATTAAACTTCTACATATCATCAATCTTATCATTGTACAAAAAATTAGACAAAATGTTTGAATTGTACATACCTCAATCTTCTCATCATTCATCATATCCTCCTCCACATCATTCAACTTCTGCACATCATCCACATTCTCTACATTTTGCACATCATCCACATCCTACACATCCTCCTCCACCACATCATTCAACTTTTGCACATCCTTTACATTCTCCACATTCTGCACATCCTCCACATTATGCACATCTTCCACATTATGTACATTCATCATATCCTCCTCTACCTTATCATTCACCTTATCCACCACACCATTCAACTTCTGCACATCCTCCTCCACATCCTCAATCTTCTCATTAAACTTCTACGCATCATCAATACAATATTAAAAAATTAGACAAAATTCATGAATTGTACAAGATGCATGAATTGTACAAAAGGCGTGAATTCTACATACCTCAATCTTCTCATCAATCATCACATCTTCCTCCACCATCTCATTCACCTTATCCACCACATCCTCAACATTCTCATTCAATTTCTGCACATCATCAATCTTATGTGAATTGTACAAAAAATAGACAAAATGCTTGAATTGTACAAAAGGCGTGGATTGTACATACCTCAATCTTCTCACCATTCATCACAACTTCCTCCACCATCTCTTTCACCAGATCCTCAATCAACACATTCACCTTCTTCAAATCTTCCTCAATGACCAGATCATCATCCTTGTCTTCCTCATTCACCTTCTCCACATCCTCATCATTGTCTTCCTCAATCTTCTCTTTGTCTTCTTCATCCTTCTCCACCACCATATCCAAGATCTCCACCAACTTCTTCTTGTCGTTCTTCTTCTTCTCCACCACCACATCCAAGATCTCCACCACCTTTTTTTTGTTATTGTTGTTCTTCTTCTTCTCCACTTTTACATTCTTCTTCTTTTTCTTATTCTTCTCCACAAGCACATCCACATCTTCCTCCTCAATCTTATGTGAATTGTACAAAAAATTAGACAAAAAGCTCGAACCTATACAAAAAGAATGAATTTGAATTTTACATACATCATCCTTGTCTACCTCCTTCACCTCAACATTCTACTCCTTCTTCTTCTCCTTCAATCTTCTCTTGCTTTGTTCCTCCTCTAGTGTGGCTGATAATATACCAAACTGCTCTTGTAATTGGTTCAACATCTCTTTTATGAGATTTAGTTCATTTACCTCCTTCGTCAGTTGATCCAATCTACATTCATCATGGAGAGCTGTTGATTTTGGAGTCATTTGAGGGCCATCGTCATCCTGGGGATCAATTGATGCTAGAGTCATTTGAGAGCCATCATCATCTTCTTGAGTCCCGGTGGCGCTCTCGACAAAATAAGAGTTGTTAGGGATGGGGGTAGGGATACAGGTTCTTCTCCTCGTGGAAGGTTTGGCAGGAACAGAAGAAGAGGTGTTGGGGTGAGTAATTTGTCTTCTCTTTCTCATGTCAGGTTTGGGAGGAACTACATCTTCAATCTTTTCATTATTCCTCCTTCTGGAATCAAGTTCAAATAAGCAATCATACAAATTACCTCACATATCTTCAAACACCTCCCCACCATATAAGATCTTCTCTTATTTAGACAATTCCATTTTCTTGACAATCTTGCATTGCAGGGTAGTGTGAAGATTAGAGGCGGTGCTCTCCTTTTGGAATTATAATGTATTATCCTTGGGCAGACAGGCTCATGCGCTTGCAGCATCGTATTCTTGGCAAGTTTGGGGACAAACGTTTTGATAACCTCATATATCCACACTTGTAAGGCTAGTACGAACCTAAATACGGTATAAGAAACATTGACATTCTTGTATTACTTCTTCTTCCCCGTGGCTTTCTTCTTGTCCAGATATATCGACCTAAAGTGTTTCAGGTCCCTATTCAAACCCTTCAGGGTTGCTCTGAAGGACAACTTTCCCCATGGAAATTGGAGGAAAGTGTCGATGTCCTCAACCATGCGGAGTAGTTTGATATTTATTATCCTCCTTGGGTCAAGGGCGAAGAGATAATGGCAAACCAGGTATATCAGCCCCAACTTCCATGCATCTTTTTTATTATAGTAGGACACAAATCTTGAGTGAAGGTCTCCTGTTCTAACAATCATATTAATTTTAAAATATTTTATAACCAAAGGTGGACATTCTTCAACTTGATTGAAAATGGTTTCCTCCATAGGGAATCTCCTAAAATTGAGGCATGTGGCCAAGACATATTCCTTCATCCCGAAGCACTGCTCCTCTCCATTCACGAGAAACTTCATCTGCGTAGAATTTGAGTTGTTATTCCTGAGGAGCATTTGATGGATTATCGTTCTTGAGAACCGTAGTGACGTGGCTCCTTTGAATAAAAATTGGAATTATGTTTGCTCTACCCTTTCCATTAGATCCAATGCAACAAACTTGGTTGCAATGTTTGAAAGATTGATTTTTCATGAGACCCTAGCAACAAACTCGGGAATTATGGTTGACTCCATCTACAAAAAAGGAACAACAATTAAGTAAAAAAACAAACAACATTGGAGTAAACATAACAACTCAAGTAAGAAACATCAGACAATACACAGAAATTGGATCAAACATAACAAACAATTTAAATCAAGTTGCAAGACACTGACATTTCAATATACAGATACGTACAATACTTGTGAAATAACAATGCGCGGATATTATAAACCCTAAACCATGCATGCATGCAGAATAAGAACATTACAATATGTTGATGTAGATATAATACGCGGATATTGATGGAACATCGGATAAACACCATCATATACACACATAAAACATAAAAGCTACATAAACCCTAAAATTTAAGGATTATCCATCAATATATATACACATAAACGCTAGAATAATAAGAACATTACATATAAACCCTAAAAGCTAAGGACTATCCATCAAAATATATACACATAAATGCCAGAATAATATGAACATTACATATAAACCCTAAAAGCTAAGGATTATCCACTAATATCCATCAATATATATGCATATAAGCACCATAATAATAATAACATTACACATAAACCCTAAACCCTAAATTCACCTGAATATAGGAACGAAGAGATGGACGACAAACGATGATGAGAGTCGATCGATGATGATGTTGAATTGATGTTGAACGAAGTTGAACTGAGTTGAACGAAGCTGGAGAGTCGTGAAAGTTGGAGAGTAGAGTCGTGGGTTGGAGGGAGAGAGAGTCGTGAATGGAAAGGATTTTTTTTAAATGGGGGCAAATTAAGTTTATATACTATGAGAGACGCGTTTTACCACATTCGCGCTTCATGTAAAATGCGTGAGTTATTATACGCGTTTTACATGAAACGCGAATGTGATAAAACACGTATAATAAAAATATGAATTTTATCATATCTGCGTTTCATGTAAAACACGTATAATCAACTCACGTGTTTTATATAAAGCACGGATGTGTTAAAACGCTTTAATGAGCAGTAAATGAGCGCGGGAGGGGTAAGACAGGCATTTTGTAGGGCGAAAATCCCATTTTTGCAAGGTTTATGAAGCGTGTGCCATTTTTCGAGGTCATTTTTGTCAAATTTCCCTTTAAATGTTGTTTGCAATCCCGAATGACCACCCATATTTGAATCATGTAGTGTGCCCAATATGTTGCGTCTTAATACCCCATTTTAGCCCACATAAATTCGCCTTTATGCTTATTGATATTGCTCACCACTTTCAAATTCGGCTGGTAAAAGGGACCTAGCTATTACTAGTATAGTTGTCTCGTAAACAAACTCATCCCAACATAAGATTCTTCAATTTCCTAATATCATTCGGTACGTACATTATGAAGGATACTCCATTATAGACAATGTATTAGCTGCCAGATTAGTGTTTTCCCTCTTGTAAGCTATGTATAAACCAAGGAGTTTAGTCAGCCATTTCTACTGTAAAACAGTGGTTACTTTTCGTTCCATAAGAAATTTAAACTCCGATGATAAGTGCGAATAATAAAAGTTTTTCATATAAATAATGTCGCCATTTGGTAACCTCCATTAATATTGCTAGTAATTCCTTCTCATATGTGGACAAGCCCAAATGAGGATTTGTTAAGGATTTTCTTAAGTATGCAATCAGACCACCCTTTTGCATTAACACGGTACCAATACCAGCATAACTAGCATTCGTCTCAAGCTCTAGTGGTTGCGTAAAATCAGGTAAGGTCAGGACTAGTGTAATGATAGAGCCTTCTTCAAACTAAGAAAATGCCTCTTCTGCTTTATTAGTCCACTGAAAACCACATTTCTATAAAAGATTATGTAAAGGCTTACTAATGACACCAATATTACAAACAAATCGTATGTAATACTCAGGCAAGCCTAAGAATCCCCTTAAAGCTTTAACCGATTTCGGAGTAGGCCACACCGATATGCATTCCATTTTTCTAGGATCAACTTCAATACTTTTTTCACTAACAAAATGACTCAAATACTCCAGTTTTTGTAGACCGAATTAGCACTTAGACAATTTGACTGATAATTGATTCTTTAACAGAGTTAACATTATAGATAATTGTGTAACATTTGAATCGAAAGATGAACTATAGATCAGAATATCATCAAAGAAAATCAGGACACCCTATCTCAACCACGGTTAAAATGTATCATTCATCAAAGCTTAAAAAGTTGTTGGAGCATTAGTTAAACCAAAAGGCATGAGTTTGAATTCATAAAGCCAGGAATGTGTTCTAAATGTTACTTTATGAATATCATTTTCTCTTACCCGAACTAGCATCAACTGTCATTAGAGAGAATTGTATTACTCGAATTCATTAAAGTTGGCAGCTAGGTATTTGGGTCCTTTTGCGGTGATCCAACGAGTGGGCAAAGTCTCTTATAAACTTCAATTACCAAATAGTTGTAAAATTCATCTGTTTTTTCATGTATCACTTTTCCGGGCAATGTTGGGTCCTTTGCAATCTGTATGTGTATTGTTGTCAATAGCAACTGATGGGGTGAAATTTTATTAACACTAGAGGAAATTCTGGAAAGACGCATGTTGCGGGACAACGACACAAACATGTTGTGGCTCAAGTATTAGTTCATTGGAAAAATTATACGGTTGAAGAAGCAACATGGGAGAATTGAAATTTTTTTGGCTCACAATTTCCAGAATTTTGTGCTAAATTTCCAGTACAAAAGGCTGGTACATAGAGGAATAGTGCTCGTGTAGACTGGGTTAGACATTCCTTAAGTGGTCAGGATTGTCGTGAACCCAGAGTGCTCAAAGAGATGATTAGTTATGAACTCAGACACTTAATTGGTAAGTCGCGATTCGAGCAGTGTGGTTGAGGTCTCTATCCATCACGGTTAATCTGAGCTTTATTTTACTAATAATGATCAACTATGGAGGAATTTTTGGGCATTTTGAAGACTCGTCTTGTTCTTGATGATTGAAATTAATTACTAAAAAATTTTCCAACTTCATACAGATGATTTGAAACTATTGCTTAGGAGGAACTAATATTGTCTAGCATACATAATTAGAAGAAAATACTATCAGTTCACCACTGATTTCCCCCATTGTAAATAAATCTTCTTCAATATCTTATACACATCATTATAGCCTCTCTCTCCTCAGACTCTCCAGTTCCTTCACCATTTGCCAGTGTTCATGTGAGAGACTAGTTTCTCCATAACTAATCGACATTAACCTACCCATTGTCAACCATCTGCAATAACATTCCCAATACCTATCACTACTTAAAGAGAGAATGTCTTAGTTAAAATGAGTAAACATCATATATTACTAAACCTGCTAAATTCCAGGCTGCCAATTGTCCTGTCCGCTTGCCTAGCGGCAACCAATTCATCTTCCAAAGTCTGCATTGTCAGTTTAAAGAATGCAGTCAATGCGGGTTTTAAACAAGTTCAAAAAGGCAATAGATTATAAGAAAAACCCATACCTTTTGCATTGCTGAATCAATAGAGTATGGCAAAGATCTTAGACTAGTCAAGTACCATCTCCACAAGTTAATATTTTCTCCATCAATATTCTTATAGGAACTCAAACAAGTTGGACGAAAAGGAAGAACTGTATCAGCTGGCAAAATGTTTGATTTCCCTTCCGAGATAATTAACAATTGCACATCTGCCTTCATCTCCATTTTGTAAAACTCAAAGTCGTACTCCACCTACAATAAAAGATGATTAATCGAAATTACAAACATACCAAATGGAATAAATAAGCCAAAAAAAAAAGAACTAGTACATTTTGGAACTCCATGAGATTCTTTAGCAGTCTTGCATTATCAACACCTGAAGGATTAAGCATGCCTGGTTCTAACTTAGTTTCATCAATTGTCATGTGGGTTCCTTCAGCTAGTTGCAAATCTCCCACCCTCAATCTACAAACCAGCAACCATGGCCATAAAATAACAGAAAGCAATAAAAAAAAGGCAAGATAAACATTAGGACAGATCAAATATCTTCATTACCGGTTTATCTCATAATCCTTCTTTGGAGTAAGTGAGACCGTGTTGAGATAGTCCACAGTAAGAGACATAGATTGGGTGTAAGGTAAAAGATTCCTCAACGTGAAGTTCAGGTGATTGCAGAAAACACTGGCACTTTCCTTGCTAAAAGAGGTCAGATTCAATGAAAACTTGCCTACCGCAAGTGAGTCTACCCTCGAATGAACCTGCTCAAGCCGGCAAAAAAAGAACTAAACGATTTAACAAACAGATCCAAGGAACTTATTCCACAAAACAACCAAGGACCTTAAATTATCACGAATTACAGGATGTGAAAAAGTTGAAATTTATATATACCATGGATAGTAGGTGCAACAACATGAAATGAGCAGCCACACCATCATTTCCAAGAATAGCAGTAAGATGATCTAGAAGTGCCGCTCTGATCTCTTTTACTAATTGAGGTTTTGGCTGTGGAAACAAAATCAACTGAGTAAAAAAGTAGTAGCATAAGAGTTGCAAAACACATAAGATAATTCTCAATACTATAGAAAGGACAACAAAAATCACCTCTTCTGCAACAGAAAAAGTTAGAAAGTCTTGAACTGCTAACTTCCTATGTGCAAGACAATGGAGCCGCGGCACCTGTAGTGTTACATCTTAGTTTTACAAGGCCCCAAATGAGAAATAACAATATCTGAAACCTTTATTTGAAAAAAAAAATTAAATGTGAATTTTCAGTGCAACAAATTATAAAAAAAATGTCACTTTCAATACCAGCATTTTAAAAGAGACGTAAGAGAATCCATAAAAATCCTTTGATGTTATCTGTTTAATGGATGACACGTATCCTTACAAATAGAGTTATAAAAGAATCTAATATTCATGTAACATAGGCTTGACTTGTTTCATCTTGATTAATAGCTGTCCTTATGTTGGGGAAAAGTATTAAATCATCTTGTTCATGGAGCTTTAATAATGAAATCACAAAACAGGATCCATTAAGAAGTGTTAATTCTTTCGCAATTGAAAAGAAACATGGTCTCGCAGTTAGAAGAAGTTCAGCAACTAAAAGAAGAAAGTAACCTTGCTAGGAGGCAAATGACCCGATGCATCATCGCAGAATATACCCATCAACTCATCATTATTACCCTCTTCCACAGGTGGTTCTGAATCAAATGTGAGGACACCAACAAACTCAAAAACATCATTCAGTTTCAAGTCACATTCTGCCGAGTCATATACCTGCATAAACAATCAAGAATGAGAAATCAATAACAGTAAGGAAATTGCTCAAATGCCCAAGTGTTTTCAACATGTAAAAAGATTAATAGAATCAAACAGACCTTCACCAAACAAGGAAGTGAATTCCTTTCTGAATCTATCTTTGAACTAGGCGACGATCCTTCAGGATGTGAAGAAAGGGGTCCATCTTCTCGCTTCAAAAATAATAGTTCAAGATGAAGACCAATTGAAAATGTATAAAAAATCAGATATGTTAATCAATGAACTGTCAGAAATTAAAGGAAAAAACAATTATTTGCAGGAGAAAAACCAACACATTTATTCTCTAAAGTACTAACAAGCAATATCTTGCTAAAACTTTCTGACAACTGGAATAAGATACATACTAGATCTCTTTGGTGAATCAACCTTGAAATTTTCCATTACTGATTTTTTTTCTTTGATATTCATTTATCGGACGAACCAATATAAGCAGGCACATGAAAATATTGTAGTATATTTTGGTTTTGCACATTGCAAATGTGTGATGTTGCTATTTCTTGATAACTAGTCTACAATTATTCAATATAGTTAGAAAGGTAAAAGTCGGCAATTATTCAATACATAAATTTTGTTTTTCCAAAAATTATAGACTAAAGACTTTTGGACAATATAAAAGTATAATTCAGGATTCATATCTAATATGTAGACAATTATATTAGCTGAGAGGCTTTCATTTTAGGTAACATAAACAAGATATGTAAATGCACTTGTATGTTTGTCTACCATTTTTTTTGTGGTTGGAAAATCATCATCATTGAGTTCCAAAACCTGCAAAAAATAAATTAGGTTAATCAAATGAAAAACAAAATTAAATAAGTCCTAGAATAGAGACCTTATAACCTCTAAGTTCACATAATAAAAAGTTAATTTCCACCATAGAAATCCTTAGAACAATACCAGACAACCGTAAGTTTTAGAAGTCATTGTTGGCATCGGTTCACAAAGCAACCAAAGCAATCAACATGCAAGACAAATCTTGACTTGATCACACTAAACTTTTGTCTTACATGAATAAAGATTGCATGTATAAATTGGAACGAAAAAATGTATATAGCATGGACTTTGTTGATCTGAGAAGAATATTTCCAATTTAAACATAATGATGTTCTGGACTTAGGTGATGTCATCTTTGTGTATACACATAAACCCATTTACTGCAGTTAGACTTAGGTGTTGAGAGTTTAGGCCTGTTTTATACTGTGCACATGGCTTCACGATGTTGAGGTTAGGGATTTTGTTATAATGGACTTTGTTTGTAGCTCATATGATTTGGATATTTAGAATTGTTTTCAAAGAAAGAAACACTATCCAATTATCCATCACTTTTCTCTACCAGATCACTTAAATCATCAACTAAAAATACAAAAACATCATTACTTTATTTTGTAGAATATTCAGGGTAATTTGGTTGCCAAAATGTTCATATAAACTATTTTTTTCTAAATAAAAACTACATCAAACAATGTTTTTAGAACCTAGATCACACGAGGCTTTGGAACCATCAAGCAATGTTTCCTCAATCTAGTGATTCAATGTAGATGTTAATGCAAGTGCAACACTATGATATACTATTTATTATTTGAAAGGAGTTAGCATCGCTCATAAAAGAGCAGGACACGTTGAGGAGAAGCTAAAAAAACATACTTGTACATCCATGGCTTCAAAATCTGCATTGTCTTCCCTCTGACGTTTCTCCCTTTGTGGAGATGTCAAGTTTGTGCATTGCTTATGCGAATTAGAACAAACTTCTGCCCAGGGATTTAGCCCAGGAACCTAAACATAACATAAGACAAAGATGAATGAAGAAAACCCTATTAACCTCCCTCATAAAACCAAGACATAATCGTTGTACAACACTTACAGGAATACAGTATAACAGATGGCGCTCCCATGGCGGGGTCTCCGATGATGATACTGGAAACTGGGTACTATCAGTAAATTTATTTGTTCTCCATCCCCCTTCATCCTTCACACAAAAACCACAACTTTTCAGAGATTCATAATAGGAGGAATTAATCTCCGCTACCATACTACATATGAACTTCAGTTACCTTCTGTATACCGATATAGAACTCATTACCCAACATATCTTGTACCATTCCTCGAAATTTAACTAAAGTGTTGGGTTTGATCCACTGAATATTTGTTGAATTTAATACTGGAACCTATCAAATGTAAAAATAAATCAATATAAGCTTGACCAAATTTCACGAAATAGCTACTAATTAATTAAAGGTGATTGTTGATGTTAAAGAAATGAAGAGATAGATGGATCGAACCTGAGAGATATTTCCATCTTCAAAAAGAAACTCCCGGAAAAGATCGCAAACACCCCAGTCTTTTCCGGTGAAGGTCCCTGGATCGGAGCCAGCAGCCACAGCCTTCTCGAAGGTCAAACGTATGGCGCCTAGAGGATTAGCTATAAGGTCGTAGAGTGGACCAACCATTGTTAAATCTGCTCTCTTTCTATATAAATATATCTCACTCCTCAAGAACTTCTATCGATCTAAGACTGCGTTGATTTAGGATACTAAGAGGATTTCCGGTATTAATAGGCTATGTAAGAGACGCCTTATTTTCCCGCCAAAAACAGATTGTGTTATATTCTCCCGCCAAATTGGGGATATGTTGTTTCCTTTCATGTACAATTTGATGAATTTGATGAAATAACCCTAATATAGAAATTCGAAAAATGACTTAGATTTGATAAATTTTGAAAAAATAACACTTTCCATCCGTGAAATGTCTCGCGTCTTTACCGCATAATATATAATGCGAGTATTGTCTATTAAGCTTACGTATGTAAGATATTATCACAATATTATAAATTGTGATAATATTATTATTATATTAGTTTTCTTATAAACTCAACGTAATATATATATAATAGACATAATTTATCTAACTCTATCATAACATTCAATACAACTTCTTTCTACAATCTAACATGGTATCATAGTCAAAATTTCGTTTTTAAGCTATAAAATATAATCTTCTGTTGTCTTCATCAATGGTTACTTTAACCATTGATTGAAGGCTCGAATAAACTCTATTAATTATTATTATATTTTTAATAATATTTTTTTTATTTCAAATAATTTTATTGATGTTCTTATTTTTTTCGGTAATCATATTCTCTTAAGTTTTGTTTTCAGTTATTACTTTATCCTAGTAATCAATGCATATATTTTTATTGGTCTTAATTCAATCATATGTGCTTATTTACTGGTTATTTAGTCAGCACACTGCCATCTTTTAATTATGATGGATTTTGTAGATGTCATTTAACTCTAGCATTATATATCCATGAGATTCTACATTTTTCACTAGTTTTCTTTTATGCAACACATTTTCATCCCGTCATTTGATGGATCTCGAGACTCACGAGTAACTTCGGAGTTTATTCGGTTATTATTTCATCTTAGCATTCAATGCCCATGGAATTCTACTTTTTCACTAGTTTATCAGTTAACACATTGTCATCTTGTAACTAGATGGAGGTAATGAGTTTCTGAAGTTTGATTAATACATTATCAACATTTCAACATCTCGTCTTCAACCCTAAGTTGTTCAAACGTTTTATTTGTCTTAATCCAATCATATATGCTTCTTTACTGGTTATTTAGTCAGCACACTGTCATCTTTTGATTATGATGGATTTTTTAGGTGTTGTTTAACTCTAGCATTCTATATCCATGAGATTCTACCTTTTTCACTGGTTTTCTTCTATGCAACACACTGTCATCCCGTTGTTTGATGGACCTCGAGACTCACGAGTAACTTCAGAGTTTATTCGATTATTATTTTATCTCAGCATTCAATGCCCATGGAATTCTACTTTTTACTAGTTTATCAGTTAACATACTGCCATCTTGTAACTAGATGGAGGTAATGAGTTTCTAAAGTTTGAATAATACATTATCAATATTTTAACATCTCGTCTTCAACCCTAAGTTGTTCAAACGTTTTCCATCTTGAGTTTGAGGAGGGATCTTAGAACATAAGATAATATATATGTAAGATATTAACACAATATTATAAATTGTGATAATATCATTACTATATTATATTATTATATTAGTTTTTTTATAAAATCAATATAATATTTATATAATAAACATAATCTATGTAACTCTATCTTAACATTCAATACAATTTCTCTTTAAAATTTAACATCTTTATAATCTAACAACGCGTATTATGTAATACGCATAATGTGTAATAAACGTATTACACATTACGCGTAATATGTAATACGCGTAATGTGAAATACGTGTAAACTCTAATTTATAATACGCGTAATGTGTAATATGTTACGCGTACTACATATTATAGTTCATTTAATATTATAGTTATTTGATTTGATGATTTTTTAGTTAGCGACAGTTTGAAGAAGAACGATGGGAAGACCACCTAGTAATGGAGGTGTATCCTTCCGCTTTAACGCTGCTGAGGTATCTTCCATCTTTCCGCGTCTTCATTTCTCTGCATATTGTTTAGCTGTTTCTTATTCTTCTAATCATATGTTTTTATATGTGAATTATAGTTCTTTAGTTACCCCTTCTGATTTTCTTCATTTACGTTTGTGATTTCTCTTCATGCTTTGAAGATATATAATAGCTAGAATGTTAGGAAAAGTTGAATCACAATAGAATAGTCTCTTTAGATTATGATTTCAAATGCAAATAATTGTACTACTTGGATGATTTAATAAAACCACTTTTGTCTCTTTTAGGTTGCAAAAATGGAAGCTATTCTACATGAACACCAGATGTCAATCCGTGAAGCACTTACAAATATTGCAGAGAAGTTTAGGTACACTAATCTTTTAATTAATCTAATGGAAATGGCCACTGTATTATCTTATGTTGGCAACCTTATTGTTCTCTATCCCTTCTATAGTACTAGAGTTGAAAGGTCAGGAAAGTTTGTGGTTCAAATGAGCAGGTAATGCACTTTTCTTTTGTTTGATCTCCTTATCACTTATCATCTTTTCTTCTCATGCGTTCACATATTCATGTCTATGACCCAAAAACATTATTGGCTGAGTGGTTTATGTAGGCGTAGAATTGGTTTCAAAATCGGAGATATGCTTTAAGGGCCAAGGGTGTTAGAATTGGTTGAGTGAAAAAATGACCTCTTTGACTACAAAAACAAATATGAAATGTATAACTTTAGAAAGATAATTTAAATTTTTTCTAATTTTTTAAAAATATTGTGAAAAATATTTTTTTTATTCATATGGTTTTTCTAGTATTAAAAGGTGTCTTATCTCTTTTTACACTATTAAGACTTGAAATTGTGTTATATTTTGTTCAATTTGGTACCATATTTAGTCTAATTGAATTTGTTGTCTCGACTTTTTATAGTCCGAATAATACTCCTAATTTTAGGTGGGTCGTTTGCTGGAAACGAAATTTATCACATATTAGAAAACACAAATAAAAGGCTTTAAACTACATCGTTTTAATGGTTTTTTTTCAAATGAAACATGTAAGGGCACAGTGAGGGAAACCATAAATCCCTCCCCGCCAAATTAGGGTTTTGATGGGTGATGTTTGTACTTACTGTAGTAACTTTTGTGCTGAAGGAAATTTTTTTATGTTTGACTAAAAACAAATATGAAATGTATAAATTGAGAAAGAAGATTTTTAATTTTTTTCTAAGAACATTCTAAATTATTGTGATTTTTTTTCTATTCCATATGTTTTTTCTAGTATTAACAGGTGTCTTATTTCCTTGTACACACTTGAAATTGTGCTATATATGTTCAATTTGGTACCATGTTTAATCTAATCAAATTTGTTGTCTTGAGTTTTTATAGTCCGTATAATACTCCTAGCCTTAGGTGGGTCGTTTGGAAACATGATTTATCATATATTAAAAAACACAAATAAAAGACTTTAAACTACATTGTTTTAATAATTTTTTTTTCAAATGAAATATGTAAGG
This sequence comes from Impatiens glandulifera, assembly GCF_907164915.1. Classification (NCBI taxonomy): domain Eukaryota; kingdom Viridiplantae; phylum Streptophyta; class Magnoliopsida; order Ericales; family Balsaminaceae; genus Impatiens; species Impatiens glandulifera. The sequence continues at coordinate 16,489,302 of NC_061866.1, read as the reverse complement.
GCACAGGAGGGAAACTGCAAATTCCTCCCCTGCCAAATTAGGGTTTTGATGGGCGAACGCTTGTAAAGTTAGTGCTGAAAAAAAAATGGTCTATTTGACTAAAATAACAAATAGGAAATGTATAAATTGAGAAAGATTTTTTTTTTCTAATATTAAAAAGTGTCTTATTTCCTTTTACACAATTAAGACTTGAAATTGTGTGATATTTTGTTAATTTGGTACTATAATTAGTCTAATCAAATTTGTTATCTCGAATTTTTATAATCTGAATAATACTCTTAACCTTAGGTGGGTCGTTTGCTGGAAAAATGATTTATCATATATTAAAGTACACCGATAAAAGACTTTAAACTACATCATTTTAATGATATTTCAAATGAAAATTTTAAGGGCACAGGGAGGGAAGTAGTAGATCTCTCCCCCGCTAAATTAGAGTTTTGATGAGTGATGTTTGTGCTTCCGGTATCAACTTTTGTGCAGAAATAAAAAATGGCTTGTTTGAATAAAAAAACAAATATGAAATGTATAAATTGAGAAAGAAGATTTTTATATTTTTTTTCTAAAATAGTGAAAATTCATTTTTTCAATTCTCTATGGTTTTCTAGTATTAAAAACTTTCTTATTTCCTTACATCATTAAGACTTGAAATTGTGTTATATTTTGTTCAATTTGGTACCATGTTTAGTCTAATCGAATTTGTTTTCTCGAATTTTTATAGTTTGAATAATAATCTTAGCCTTAGGTGGGTCGTTTGCTGGTTATATACTTGTCGATTCTCTTTTTCGGTAATCTTCTTTATTTTTATTCTTTCTCTTTCCTATAAAATGACAAATGTTAATTTTCAACTTTGACTAATGTGTTAATTTTCAACTTTGACTAATGTTTTAGTTTATCGTTGTTTTTACTCCAGTCTCTGCTTCTTTTTCAACCGAGACCAAATGAGTAGTATCCTTCGACTAATAAGAGAAACATAGTATTCTTCCTGACAGAATATGTAAACTTGAGAGAAGATTGAAAAATCACCGTGTGTGTTTGGTGAGAGTATATTCACATATATATACACATGTAGGATATTGTATTATTTCTATTACCTAAAATACAAGATATTATCTCTATTATCTAAAATACATGATCAAATCAATTAGTATCAAATCAACTAATTCAACTCAATTAGTATTATCTCTATTACCCTCGTCAAGCGCTGCGTGGGGTGAAGACACACGCAAAGCTTGGACCGGAGAAATTCAAAGGCCGGACGAGGAAGACTCTTCGTGAAAATATCTGCAAGCTGAAGATGAGAGGAAACGAACTTAGTGGAAATGCGCCCAAATGAGACCAATTCACGAAAAAAGTGATAATCGAGATCAATGTGTTTAGCTCGCTTATGTGCTACAGGATTCTGACTTAAGAAAATAGCACTCTTGTTATCACACAACAGAACTGGCCGAGTAGAAGGAAGAGCCCTCAATTCCCGAAGAAGATTAATAACCCAAACAAGTTTAGCAGCTGCATTGGCCATTGCCCGATACTCGGACTCATAGCTGGAACGAGCAACCATTGGTTGTTTCTTTGCACTCCAAGAAACAAGATTGCCCCCAAGAAATATAGAGTACCCATAAGCTAAGCGACGAGTCTCAACACAACGAACCCAATCCGCATCAGAGTATCCCAAGATGGAAGAGTCAGGACGCTTAGTGAACAAGAGACCAAAATGAAGAGTACCCTTCACATAGCGAAGGATACACTTAACAGCCAAAAAATGATCTTCAGTAGGCGACTAAAGAAACTGACTAACATAGCTGACAACATAAGATAGATCTGGTCTAGTGATGGTCAAGTACTACAGAGCACCAATTAGAGATCTGTATAATGTGGGGTTCTTGAAAGAAGGACCTGTACTGACAAGAGATTCACTTATCGTCAATGGGGTGGAAATAGGTTTCGCCTCAACCAAGTCTGCACGCTCAAGAATATCAAGTGCATACTTGGCCTGACCAACAAATAATCCAGTATCGGTGTGAGAGACCTCAAGACCAAGAAAATAGCTCAAGGAGCCCAGATCCTTGATGGCAAACTCATTTCCAGTATCAGTGACGAACCGACAAAGGGTAGCAAGATCATTGCTTGTGACAATAATATCGTCAACATACACGAGAAGATATATAATGGTCTTACCCTGATGTAGATGAAATAGAGACAGATTAGAACGGCTCTGTAAAAAACCTAGACTGAACAGAAACAAGTTAAAACGCTGGTACCAGGCAAGGGGAGCTTGGCGAAGACCATAAAGTGCCTTCTTCAGTCGACAAACATGATCAGGGTACCGAGGATCAACAAAGCCAGGGGGCTGGGCCATGAAGACAGGCTTGTGAAGAACCCCATTTAAGAAGGCATTCTTAACATCAAGTTGGTGAAGAGGCCATCCATGCTGAACAGATAAGGCCAGGACAATCCTAACTGTGTCTGCCTTCACAACAGGTTTGAATGTATGATGGAAATCCAAACCAAGAACCTGAGTAAATCCCTAAGCCACTAAACGAGCTTTGTGACGTTCGATTGACCCACCTGCAAGAAACTTTGTACAAAAGACCCACTTGGAGCCAACAACATTAGTGCCAAAAGGTCGAGGCACTAAATCCCAAGTTGAGTTTGAGCGAAGAGCATCAATTTCTTCTTGCATGGTAGCAAGCCACTAAGGAAGCTTAACAGTAGACTTGAAGCCACGGGGCTCAAAGGTGACCACAAGAGCTAAGAGAAGGGCAGAAGATGCTAAATCAACTAGATAACGTGGCTTGAAAATACCAGCACGAGCTTGAGTGATCATATGATGAGTAGGTCGAGGAGCCTGAGTTGGAGACTCAATGTCCTAGGGTGGTTCTGGTGCTGGAGGCTCAATGTCAGGAACATGAAGCACAATAGGATCAATAATAGGTGGCTCCAAAGGAGGTTCATCGAGAACCAAGGACGGTGAGCGAGCAACGTCATCAACCGAAACACAATGTATAGGGTGAACAGGAGCCAGAGAGGAGTCAGATGAGATATCGAGAAACGTCGAGATATCTAGGTCAGTGACTTTCGTAACAGATGGTACTCGTGAGAAAGGAAATTGGAGTTCATCGAATTGAGCATGGCGAGTGATAAAGACTCGAGAAGAGTCCGGATCAAAACAACGAAAGCCCTTCTGCGTGCTGCTATAACCTAGAAAGACGCAAGGCCGACTACGAGGTTCCAATTTATGAGCAGCATAGTCACGAAGATACGGATAGACACGCCAACCAAAAGGCTTAAAAGTATCATAACTAGACGATAACCAAATAACACCTGAAATGGAGAAATGTTATCAAGTATCACAAAGGGTAGCCTATTGATGACATAGGCGGCAGTGGCAAATGCATCAAACCAAAGAGAAGCCGACACCTGAGCATGAAATAACATAGATAGACCAGATTCAAAGATATGACAATGTTTATATTCGGCCCTGCCATTTTGTTGTGGTGTATAAGCACAAGAAATCTGGTGATGTATACCCTGCAGATGCATAAAATCACGAACCCTTCCATTTATAAACTCAGTACTCCCATCTGTCTGAAATGTTTTAATGGTTTGAGAAAATTGATTACAAACGAAAGCATGAAACCGAACAAGCACATTATAAAATTCGGACTTAGTACGCAAAAGATATATCCACGAAAAACGAGAGAAATCATCCACAAAAACCACATAATATTTGAACCCATCAGAAGTGGAAATAGGTGCAGGTCCCCACAAATCACAATGAATTAAGTCAAGAACAGTAGTAGCACGTTTGTCATTTAGTGAAAATGGTAAACGCTTGCTTTTGGCCAACTGGCAAGAAGAGCAGAGACTAGGATTTGGTAAAACTGAAGTAATAGATAAACAACCCTTCTTATTTAACAATGAAATAACAGAAACTGGGACATGCCCCAAGCGTAAATGCCACAGATCAAAGTTCGCTTTCAACCTCTTGACCCTAATAGTTGCAACCAAAGCTGAAATACCCCGATCAAGTAGATAAAGTCCCTAATTACGCATTCCCTGAGCCAGGATTTTCTTTGTGAGCCGGTTCTGAATCATGAAAAACTTGTCAGAGAAAAGAACATCCATAGGGTAATCCTTAGTTAATTTACTTATAGAAAGAAGGTTCTTTGTGATATGCGGGACGACAAGTACATCTAGTAATTGAATATCCCCAGAAATTTTAGTATTTCCAATATGGGAGATATTTAAAACATTTCCATTACCAACTATAACCGAACCATTACCAGAATAGGGCTCATGAGTGTCAAGAGATGAAAATTGGTTTGTCATATGAGCCGAGGCACCCGAATCAAGATACCAATTAGGGTTTTGATCTGAGACATTGCAAGAGGAAGTGAACGCCTAATCAAGGTGGGCAGCTGAGTTGGAGTTGAGAGCATTCAAGTATTTGGAGCACTTATCAGCGTAGTGCTCCCCACGACATAATTGGCATCTAGGCGTGCGACGAAACCCACTTCCACCAGAATTGTTACGACTACCAGAATTGTTACGACTACCAGAATTAAATGAAGCACTAGAACTTGAACCATTGTTACCATTTTAAAGTTTCCTCCTGAGCGAGAAGAGTACTGCTGCTGGGAGGTGCGAGACGATGGTTGAGACGACGACTTAGGGGTAACCGTCTGAAAATTCTGGCGAACAGCTGAGAAAGAAAGAGAGGGAGACAAACCCTCCATGGATTTAAGCATCATATTAAATTGTACAGCCTGGTGGAGAAGATCACGTAGAGACGGAACTGGAGAGATGGCCATCCTAGTGTCGACAAAACCTACAAATTGCACCCCTAACCCGCGGAGAAACCAGTGCCTTTTATCGTTGGCATCAATGGGACGGTCGATGGCATGCAGCTGATCACAGAGATGTTTAAACTTCTTTCCATAGTCTTCAACGGACAGATCTCCTCGACGAAGTGATAGCAACTCCTCCCGTAGTTGATGAGAACGGGACGCAGAGGCATAAACACTCTCAAGCGCCTCCCACACTTAATTGGCGGATGTACAATCGATAACCTTTGAGGCCGCGTCGGCAGAGAGAGAGGTATATATGACACTAAGGAGGCGTGTATCTTTCAGACGCTACGTCTTGTAAGCCGGGTTTGCAGTGGCATTGCCGTTAACTGCCGTGATCGTGTGAGATAGCGCCAGAGTCGTACCGTCGAGGTGGCCCAAAATGTCAAAACACTCGGCCATTTGTGTTGTTTGGCGACGCCACATCAAGTATGTGGAGGCTTCAAGTTTAAGTGACATCATATTTATCATTGTGGTAACAGGGAGAGGATCATTAACAGAGAATGACATGATGATGACGAAAGTGACCAATGTCACCAAGACAGAGGAAGAGGAGAACAGGATGTAAAGACAAGCGAGGTAGAATTTAGGGTTTAGGAACAAACTCGCTCTGATACCATGACATAATATGTAAACTTGAGAGAAGATTGAAAAAACACTGTGTGTTTGGTGAGAGTATATTCACATATATATACACCCGTAGGATATTGTATAATCTTTATTACCTAAAATACAGGATATTATCTCTATTACCTAAAATACGTGATCAAATCAATTAGTATCAAATCAACTAATTCAACTCAATTAGTATTATCTCTGTTACTTCCTAAACTCGCACGCCTAGAACCACAATTGTTGCTCACCTAATCAAAATCAAGAAGAAAGCATTCAAGTTTTACCAAGCTTTTTTTCTTTTTGAAAATGTAGTTGACAATGATATAATAGTTACAAGTTCTTTTTGAAAATAATACATTTCTTTCAATTTTATTTGGCTCATTGGATAGGAAAAAATATAGAATTATAGACACTTATTTTCCTATCTTAATTTATAATTTCAAAATAATTATGAACCAACAAATTTATTTTCACTTCAATTTATATCATTTTAATTGAGAATCGAATATGTGATCAATTATTGTCACTTAGTTAATTATTAATTTAATTATAATTATAAATAATAATATGATTTTTTTTTAATTTTAATTAGTAAAAAAAGCTTCTATATCGATCGGTAATACCTTAATTATCAATCGATATAGGGAAATACCAATTTGATTTAATTCGATCGTCACCGGTCGCTAGAAGCTCTCTCGATATTACAAACTTAAGATATTCCGATTAGACTTTAACCAATCGGTATAGGGTAATACTGATTGGAATCCAACCAATCAATATAGGGTAATATTGAAAAAAATAAATAAAAGCAGACTCAACCGGCAGCGACAACAATAAGAAACCCATTTCTTCTCACTAAAAGTTTATCAGTCATGGAATCGCAACCTCTACCTGCTAATGTGATAAGGTTGGCGGGTAAGTCACAACATAGCTAACCACAAACTACAGACAAGAAACATGATATTAAAGTTTTCATTTCCGATTATTATTCTTACTTTCCCTGATGCACCTTTCTACGAAAATACTAACCTAACAATTTCAAACAAAGAGAGAATACCTACAACAATAAAGATATCTTTGTCATTGTATCTTTCAACAAAGAGATCAATAGTGTCCTTGAAAGCCTTTGGATCGAGAGGCAAGGTTGTTATATCCTGTAACATAATTTCTACAAAGAGATACTCCAATTATAGCTTCTATAATACATAAATGTATAGAGAGAACAAGGATGAAGTAAAAAAGACATGACAGAACATACTAGGCTTGGTGAAATCGGAAATTACACGGATCGCGGAAGAAATACGGTCTATGTGGTCATCTTTGTGGTCGAGATCAGAAGTAACATCCATGATTTCGTGCAAGCTTTACGAGCTACTGCCTTCGAGGAGGATCGCAAAGGGTCGAAGATTGAACAAAACGGAGATCAAGAAGACTATTAATGGAAATAGTGATAGGGAAAGAAGAGAAGAAAGAAGGGTTTTAACAACTAATTAATTGAGAAATATTGATTGGTGGAAAAACCAATCGGTACTATGACTAATAAACGCGGAAAAATTGCCACCCATTTTTTGCGGTGATATTTTAAGGCTATACCGGTTGTTTTTTCTACCAATCAGTATTATTAATGGGTTTTTACCGATATAGTATAACACCAATATGTATTATTAGAATAATACCGATTGGTTATAATACCAATTAGTATCTATATATATTAATGCATAATTTCAAAGTGTTTGGATTGTCGGATCGAGATTTATGGTTAATTTGGATATATATGTGAGAGTAAATGGATACTTACGTCGAATTGTGGTTTCACCCACCCATAAACTTAAAACGGTTAAAAATTAAATAAAAAATGCTATATGTATGTTTCGAACTTACAATCTAACAAAAATAAGTAAAACCATTTAACCAACTAGGTTAATAAAACTTTATATTCTAAATTCAACACCAAATTTGATGAACGTTGGACATTTTTAACAATATAAGTTCAACTTTTTAAATAACTAATATATATATATATATAATAATGCTTAATTTCAAATTATTCGGCTTGTTGGGTCGAGAGTTGTGGTTAATTTGGATATATATGTGACAATAAATTAATATTTGGGTCGAATTGTGGGTCGACCCGCCCATAAACTTAAAAGAATTAAAATGTTATATGTATGTTTCGAACTTTAACATAACAAAACAAGTACAACCCTTTTAATTCATTAATATGTATATATTCCATATTTTTATCCACCTCAATTGACCCAGTCGACCTCTCATCGCGTGGCATACTCACTTCGACTAAGCATGACCTCTAATCTTGTGACCTTACACTTTCACTTCAACTAAACATGACCTCTAATCTCGTGACCTTACACTTTCACTTCGGTTAAATCAACAAACTATAAACAATCTTCTTCCATATCGTGAATGTCATTTACCCAACCACTAATTTCATCGCATATTTTAACCATCTATTCCAATCGACCTCTAATTTTGTGAATGACATTTACCCACCCACCAATTTCATCGCAAATTTTAACCAATATCATTTGCATCCAACCATCTCCTCACTTTGATAAACCAACGTTTTTTATTTCACATATTAACCATTAATGTTTTTTAATAGTTTAAAAATTATTTATAATAGGATTTGAACCATGGTCTTTATTATGTAGCATTAACACTTCAACTAGAAAACCACTTAAGATTGATGATTTATATTTATAATTTTATGTATGTATATATAATTTATATAACTAACAATTAAAAAATACTTATATATAATATTTGTATTGTTAAAATATTTAATAAATACTTATTATTTAATATATTTAAATTATTTTTTTTTTTAATTTATTAATTTTTCACTAAGGTTTATTATATATATATATGAATGAATTATTATTATACAATTAATCTTGTTTTTTTATTATTGTTGTAAATAAATTTTGAATTATTAATTTTATTTATTTAGATTTATTATTAAAATAAAAAATGAAATTTGTCAATTTTTTTTGTAATTAACTAAAATATCTTTTTCACTATTAAGGTTTATATATATATATATAGTTGAAGTGAGTATGTCACACGATGAGAGGTCGATTGGGGATTGGTGGGCCAAAGTGAAGGTAAAAGATATTGGTAATGTACCAAAGTGAAAGTTTAAGGTCATAGTATGACATGTCCGATTAGGGTGGATAAATTTGAAATAAGATGGACTGGTCAGTCGAAGTGATGATAAGTAAGTCGGGTTGTTTATTATAAAATATGTGAGAAGATGGATTATTTGACCAAAATGAAAGTAAAGTCTCGTGATGAGAGGCCGATTAAGATTAGTGGGATAAAATGTGGAATGAGATTTTTTTGGTTAATCGAATTGAGTAAGATCTATGAGAGGTCAATTGGGGGATTGATGGGTCAAAGTGAGGGTAAAAGAGATGGGTAACGTTGGAGATGCTTGATTTAATCAAAATGAAATTGTGTAAGGTCACACAATATGAGAAGTTGAGTAGAGTGTGAATAAATTTGAAATGAGGTGGTTAGTTATTCAAAATGATGATAAAAAATCAGGTTGTATATTGTAAAATATGTGAGTAGATGGGTCACGAGAGATAAAAGGTTAGTTGGGGATTGGTGATCAAAATGAAGAGTAAAAGAGATTGGTGATGTTGGATATAGTTGATTTGACCGATGTGAAAGTGTAAGGTCACATATGAGAGGTCGATGATTGGGGTGGATAAATGTGGAATGAGATTGATGGTTAGACAAATTGAGGATAAAGAAGGTTGGTTATATATTGCAAAATATGTTAGGAGATGAGTTGTTTAATTAACCTCGAGATGAGAGGTCGATTATGAATCGGTGGATAAATATGGAATGAGATATACGGTTAACCGAAGTGAGGATAAGAATGACGGGTTGTATATTATAAAATATGTGAAAAGATGAGTTGTTTGATGAAGTGAAAGTAAAGTTTTCGAGAGATTAAATGTCGATTGTGATTGGTGGATAAATATGAAATGAAATAATTTTTGATTAGTCGAAGTGAAAATAAGGTAAAGAGATAGAGGTCGATTGTGAAAGAAATTGATATTGTTGGTTAAAATATATGAGAAATTAGTTATTTGACCGAAGTAAAAGTTAAGGTCACGAGATGAAAAGTCCGATTTGAATTGGTAGATAAATGTGGAATGAGATGGTTGACCAGTTTGAGTGCTTTAAGGTCACGAGATGAGAGGTCGATTGAGCATTAATGGGCTAAAGTGAGGGTAAAAAAGAGATTGATAATGTTTGAGATTTTTTATTTGACTAAAATGAACGTGTAAGGTCACGAGATGAGAGGTTCATTGAGAAAAAATATATGATGAGATATGTGAGAAGATGAGTTGTTTTACCGAAGTTAATAAAATGTGGAATGATAGTGTTTTATTTTTTATTTTAATATATTAATAGTGATTTATTAAGAATTTTAAATATTAAAATACATATTATTATAATTTTTTTTAGTAATTTATTTTGTTTATATTTTTATCCGTGTGAATCGCACGAGAATCTTCCTAATTATTCTAATAATGACGATTGGTATTATAAGTACAACATAGTTTTGATGATGTGATTTGAATAAAACTAAGTTGTGTAATTTGTCTTTATGCAGATACAGCTCATAAGACGTATATCTTCAGACGTTATCTGAAGCATGTGCGAGCAGACGTTGTCTAATTTCATCCAACGTGGTCTAAAGAAGTGCGCGAGCAGACGTCGTCTAACTTCATCAGACGTGGTCTGAAGAAGTGCACGAGCAGACGTCGTCTAACTTCATCAAACATTGTTTGAAGAAGTGTGTGAGCAGACGTCGTCTAACTTCATCAGACCACTGCGTGAGAAGACGTCGTTTAACTTCATTAGACGTGGTCTGAAAAAGTGCACGTTTAGAAGCCTTGCTTCAGTAGCCGTCTGAAGAAACGCTTGATGCCTTGCTTCAACAGCTCTCTAAAGAAGCATCCGACTATATATTCAGCTCATCAATAGTGTTTGTTATCTACAGCATGACAAGTCAGCTCAAACAACAAATGAACAACTGCCACGCATGCCATTATTAAAATTGCACGCGCTGTACTCTCTAGTACAACATGATCTCAGAAAATATTCCGCGCACTATCAATCTGGTACGCCCACGATCCAAACAAACATATTCTTATGTACTATCCCGTACATCTGGCGTACATCCAACGAAAAGAGGACACGTGTTCATGAAGAAGATTTGACCGTTGGTGCAATTCAAGTATAAAAGGCAACTAGAGTACAACGACAAATCTCTCGGTTACTCTCACTTTCCGTCTCTCTTGCTCTCTAAAAAGCTCAAGTGCAAATTGCTCACATTGTGAACATTCTGTAATCAATCTACTGTATTTTCTGTGTGAAATTTCAGTGTTGTAAGTTGAACATAGGTTATTTTGTACAACAAAGAGTTAGCTAGAAGTTCAGAAACAGACTGTCACGTCCCAAAATTCTACTTTTCCCGACCAAGAGCGTTTGGTTCTAGCTAAGACTTAGGACCGAGTGGTCCAATCGATGATCCTACAAATGAAGGATTTATAAGGCATGTACTTTTTCTACTATTTTTTAAACCCACACAATGTTATTTATTCATGTATTTTATATAAACGATGCATAATGTTCTCAAAGCATGTTTTCATTGCAAGTCCATGTTTTCTAAAGAATGATGTTTTTAATTTAAGGGCTATGGAATCGAAGTGATAATCATGAAGGAATTGACGGATACGGGAGGATGGCTACCAGGATGAGCTTTGGTGGTCCGATGCTCCCAAAATATGGCTGACGATATTGACGGATGGATACCTACCTTGGAGGATCAGCTCTCCGGGCTAAGGGTCCCAATATGGCTCAGTATGTAACTGTACATGATTGACTGATGATATTCCCTTAAAAACTCTCATGGATGTAATGTAGTATAAATGTCTTTTAATGTCTTCTTTTAAATGCTTGTTGGTTTTATCGACACATTATGCTTGTGTGGTGTAGGTGGATCCAACCACGGATTTTATGACAGGTGAAGGAAGATTTGAAGTCGAACATGGTGCAAGAGATGCGTGTGGAAGGAGGGACCGAGACCGTAGACCGACTTTTAGATCACCATTTCAATGGTCAGCTTATAAAGGCACCCTAGAGCTTCCGCATTTATGATCGAATTTACGTTAATTTAGGTGTAGGAAATTAGGATTTTAGGGCCTTACACAGGTGGTTGTTAAGTCCTGTGTTTTCTGACCGAATTTGTGTAGTGTTTTATACTAATCAAAGTCTTCTAGTGAATATCCTTCATATTGAGGAAGAAGAGGTGACGTAGGAATTTTATCTCCGAACATCCATAAAACTCTGTGTGTTATTTACTTTCCGCACCTTGCATTCGTTTTCCTGTCGCTTCAAATCTAGTAAGCAATTTCGCACTTGAATCCGTTAAAGAGCTTGCGAAGATTTATGAAGAATAGAAACATATTTTAATCCCTCACAAGATTAACATCGAATCAAAAGTGTTAAGTTGTTAACTATATTCAGAACTCCCTCTCTATAGTCGACACCGATCCTAACAATTTTAATATATTATTCGTGATTTATTAAAATTTTAAATATTGAAATACATATTATTCTAATTTTTTTTAGTAATTTATTTTGTTTATATTTTTATCCGTGTGAATCGCACGAGTATCTTCCTAGTTATTCTAATAATGCAGATTGGTGTTATAACTAATCGGCGGAGATGGTCGTCATTTACACTTTTTTATTGTATTTATACTTTTAACTTATTAATTATTAATATCTTGTTTATAATTTTTTACATGTAATAAAAAAATGTATCAATTAAGTCAAAAACGTGTTAAACGAGTTAAAATATGTTAATTGATTAAAAACGTGTTAAATAAAGCAAAACGTATTGAATGAGTTAACCAAATTTAAACACATTAAAATGTGTTAAATAAATAAAAGATGTATTAAACATGTTAAATGGATTAAAAAGTGTTAAACGGGGTTGAAACGTATTAAATGAGTCAGCACGTAAGTGGGTCATATATGTTCATCAAGTCAAACAAAACAAAAACATGTTAACCATTAAAAACATGTTAATTAAGTCAAACAGATTACAAATTTGTTAAACGGATAAAAATGTAATAAAACTATTTGACAAAAATATTTGTTGAATAAATTTAATTTATCAAAATAAATAAAATGTAATTGGTTACCTAATCTAATCATAATAAAAATAATATGAGTTCAGTAATAGATTGAATAATTTACTTTGTTATATATGACTTGGATAATAGTTTACTACCCAACATTCAAGTCTATATCAAGAAAACTCCCATAAAATTTTAAAAACTAATTGGATGAAGCAAAAAAAACAATCCAAAGTTGAGTATAACCAATATCTTCTTGAAAAGAAAAAAAAACTTTGAACATTCATTGTATTCTGTAAGAAATAATTGATAAGAATATTCTACAAGATCAGTGTTAGAAAAAATTAATTGCTCTTATGAGAGATGAGGAAATTAAAGTATTTTTCTCAATGGGGATTTAAACCCTCTTGGTTTCTCTCTAAATGAATACTCATATTCATGCTTTATTATATTAACTTTTAAGGCTAAATAATTTTAAACTTCAAATTCAAACTTGTACCAAACAAGAGGATTCAACATGGAGCACATAACAAATGAGGTTATGTTAGGTATTTTTGTCCATAATTAAAAATATATATATATATATATATATATATATATATATAAATATATATATATATAAATACAATGTTCCAAACTAAACAAAGTAAAATATATGAAGAAACGAAAACACTAATTCAAGAAATGTGAAAAACACATTTTTCTTAAAATAATTATATCGTCTCTTTATTGTGCAAAAGTTTATCGTAGATGAGTGTCTCACTCTCACAAATACAATGAATCTTGTGACAAAGTATCTGAACTAGGTTAAAAAAAGACGTTGAGAGAATAATCATTTGAAATTCTAGAAAGATAATGAAATGGATGATATATATATATATATATGTTGGGAGTGGTGGGATACATATAACTGGAAATTAAAAAATAACAATAAATTTATTAATCAATTCATCTAGTAATTCTTTTCTTGACTCTTGCCATTTCATCTTATACATTTCATCTTATACATTTGTCATTTCATCTTGTCTTTTTGGCATTTAGCGAAAGGATGGCTTTGGCCTTATTTTCTTTGGTCTTTCGCCAAGAGGTGCGGGATTCTCTGATCCAACACCAAGTCCTAATTGATAAATATATACAAAGTGCTCTCGTGGGCGACGGCTCCTAACGCAGTCTTTGAAAAAAGACATGATATACGGGGATTTCTTTTTTATCCCCGTGGGACCGCGCTGTCTAAGACAACATATATAACTCATCTTAAACAAATGAAGAAAGATGGGAGGACATAAGACTGATTGGTCAAGCCAAAAAGATTGCCGACTGGATGCTCCTACCCCACCATGCCTGGCCCTTTACCTTTATTAGGATTAAAATTTCACCAGAAATTCACATTTGAATTTTATGTGAATTTATATTTATTTGGATTAAATTTCATTTAATTTATTTATCCAAATTCTAATTTCCATTTAATTAATGAAATTGGTTTAATTTCAAAAATCTCAGACATTAATGGAAATTGAAATATTAATCCGGTAAAAGTTCAAAAGTTGAACTCTACATTATTTATATGTAGGTGTAACACTTTGGACATTCCCTCATGATAGCATACAACTTTACTAGTTGATTAGTAGACTCGATATCATTGAATTATTTTGACTTGTGTGTAAATAATTACATATTCTTACATAAAATTATTTTTGATAAATGTCAAGCTCTCATGGTTGTGTCCGTTTTGGTCATGGAACACATGTCTTATTCTCTGAGAGGGTCTAGAATTGAGACATGTAATTTTTTCGAAGCGACTTCATTTCTCCCTCACATATGTGTTATCTTTGTTCACAAAAAAATCATTAAAAACGATATATTTATCCTCATCAAAATAAATATTGTTTAATTATATGATTAATCATCAACAATATTCTTTCAAGTTAGTACAATTAGGTTGTCCCATTAAACCTAGTTTTGAGGTCTCAAGTGTGCATATGTTGATACAAACTTATAGTACACTAATGTCTTAAAAAAATCTTCCAAATTAACTCTTTATTTAATAATTTAGTTAGTGGATTAGATGTGATTATTTTATTAGAGAATATTGTCTAATAAAATTATGTTTAAGATTTGTATATCTAGAATTGTCATTGACTCTAAGTTTGTCTAATTTCAAATTATGTTCACAATAATTAGAATTTTTCGTTTGGAATATCTTCTAATAGATTCATAATTATTCGTAAATGCTTACAATTTAAACATTTTTTTTTAAATATATTATTTACTAACTAGTAGACAAAATATATTTTAACTATTGTCTTCGTGTAAATCATTACATATTTTTCATACACAAAAAAAATTCAACACATGTCAAAAGATTATTAATACATTTTACATTGTTTAATCTAGTAATCATTTTTAGAAAATTTTCACACATACAGTTGCATTTTTAAGTATAAACATATCCATTTATAAACGTAAAGTCTTTCATATTTAATAACATCAATATATTATTTGATAACAAAATTATACATCGTTTAATGCAACTCACATCCTTAGTGAATTTAAAAAAAAAATAAACGATAAAATTATTATATACAAAAAGATCGTAATAAAATAACCACTTTTATTGTATTTAATATATACACAATTGTCACATTCATTGACTTAAATTCACTTAAAATCATAGTATGATCAACTAAAGACTTTATAAACTAAATTCTCTTTTCATTTTATTTCATAAAATCATTTTGAAAACATTAATTCTTTATATGGATGAAAATAATATCAAATAATAGACATTTTATATTTCAAACTCTCAAATTTGAAAAATCGAATTAAACACCAACTGAGCAAATAAAAACAAAATATTTTCATGTTATGTTATTATCTTTGTTAAGTTGCGCAATTTTATCTTTTATAGAGAACATACAAATTCATCTTTTTATTATACACAATAATAATTTGTGTTATTATTAACAAAATTATTTACTTCATATTCGTGTTGGTACCTTTTAAACCACACACATCTGTGTGAATTAATTCAAAATTTCTAATCAAGAAAGACCACAAAATTCTTTTACAAAATTATCTTTTGTTATATTTATTATACTATAAATACCATAATTATTATGGTGAATATTTAATTAAATAAATCATTCCTGCATTATTTCTATATAAGATATTATAATATTTATTCATATATAAATATTTTTCGCATAATTTATATATATAAAACTAACTTGTTAAATCAATTAAAATATTTATTTTAATACATTATTTTAATTAAAAAAAATAAAATATTTTAGAAAAAAATATTTATCATCCCGTCACATGATTTTTTATAAATAAAAAAATCATAACATTTCAAACATTTTTGGTCCAAATCGCTTAAACATTTATTTACGAGTGCACGTTTGCTTATTATCATGTCGACAAATATGTCATATTATTTCTCAAATCAATCAAGCATATTCTTAAGCCACGATATGCCAACACAATTAGTCTTGCTAGGACAAACAAGCTAAGGACAATATGTTTTTTTATTCCTTATTTTAAATCTGACATATTAATTGAGCTAAAGTTTGATTTAATGTGTTTCAATTGCAAGCTACTTTAATTGAGCTAAAGTTTGATTTAATGTGTTTCAATTGCAAGCTCCTAAAGTAGCTGCTTGCCTGCTTGCAACAATAGGAAGTGTAACAGACAACAACTCATTTTTTTTCTGGATTCAACCTAAAAAAGCAAACAATTTAGGCAACCACTCAATATATATATATATGGTTAATTTTAATTGAAATTAAATCATTTATTTTATTCAAAATAAATTAAATTATTATACAAATTAATTATCATAAATGACCATTAATTTTAAAATAAATTAAAACAGTTTTTTAATATTTATATTATAATTATATATATATATATATATATATATATATATATATATATATATATATATATATATATATATATAAGAAATATATATTGATTTGTCTTTTTCCTTTTACCCCCAAAGTAGCACAATCATAAAACTCGACTTAAGAAAACCAAAATGTCACGAGTTCGATTTTATCTGGAAATATTTTATGTTGATATTGAAGCGGGGACTATGACGGTGAGTGTGATACTAGTTCTCCTCAATTCAAACAAAAAATTAGTAGTATTATTCAACTATATCTAATGACCAATTGACCACTCTTTTTAACAATTCAGAGTTAGCCTCATCCTTGAGACAACATTTATTATCTCTTTTGTAACATCACAACTCGTATTTCTGAAACATAAATGACAAAGATTTTTAATATCGAAAACTACTAAATAACTTAACACACTGGAAACTGTTTTAAGATTGTTATGTATTTTGTTTTTAATTAAAAAAATAAAATATAATAATATAATATGAATGCGGACATCCTATTTTTACACCCAAATAATTAAAATAAACATATTCGGTCTAGTATAATGTTCGTACTGAAATACTAGACTAAAATATTTAAAATAAATGATTAATTTGCAAACAGACTCTTGTAGGCCTATTTTGGGTGATTCAAACATCACTTTTCAAAAATACTTAAAATTCGAAAAAACAGACACCTACATGAGAACTAACTCGAAAAATCGTGAAATTTGAATATAATATTGTTGTTGAACATTTTTTACAAAAAAGTTATTAGGACTATTCTTTAAAATTAAACGCAAATCTTTAATAAATGCAAAATTTATAAAAACTAACAGGTTAATGATGTCAAGAATATCAAAAATAATTTAATTAGACTAAAATATCAACTTTTTTTTTATTTTTCAAGAAAAATTGACTATATATCTAAAGATTTGGAGTGTGAAGATATATTAATTCTAAATTAAATCATTATGTATTAATCAACTATTAATTCATCCAACAATTGTCATTTCTTAACCTTCTATCTTATCTTTGGACTATTTTTTAATAAGTTTCACTCCTATAAAATTTTAAATTTTCATGCAACTTTTATTTGGTTGTAATATACTTTATTTAAAATATCATGTACTATATAGATTACCAGTGGTAGTCAATCATTTTAAACTTTTTTTTGTTTATTTTTTTTTCATGTCTGATTATTATAATATTTTTCTTATGTAAGCACTGTAAATTTCAATATACTTTTTTTTAGAATCTAAAAACTAAAACTATTTAATTGAGAGTCAGTGATATAATTTTTTAATTTTTTCTAATTTATGCCATTACTAGATATAAAATTGTATATCTAGCTAGTAACAAAATCAAATGCAATATCATATTCCATTGAACTCACCCATATATATATATATATATATATATATATATATATATATATATATATATATATATATATATATATATATATATATATATATATATATATATATATATATATATATATATATATATATATATATTAAATAATAACTTTTTTGAATAAATGAGATAATCGATTTGGATTTCAGATTATTCTGATAAAAACCTACCTATTTTCACATGCCCAAACATCAGTTAGTTGTGCTGACAAACAAAGTCATTAAATTATGTTTCACACACGTCCTCTAATAAATAAGAATACCCTTTATTAACAGTACACTAGAGTGGGGAGAGGTATGAAGCTAGCTTCCATTAATTTTAAAGAACCAGCCAGAGAACCAACCAACCTCATAAACAAGCCCTTACAACATGAATTTATATAAGCACAACAAACAAACAAAAATGTACTACTAGCTAGGGGGATGATGAATGAAAACATACCAGTTTTAATTAGTTAATATTATGCTCCTCAAGCACCCTTTTGTGGCAATGTTTCAAATGCGGAGACAGTGTTTTCAAACTTGATTCTGTGGAGAGGGGCACCACTTTGTTTAATAGCACATGCTTGTTTGTCTTCAAGGGGGCAACGTGCTTTCAACATTGAGAACACGTGACTGTTTAGTCGCCTAGCCTTCTTCATAGCTTCTAGTAGGATTGCCAAACCACCACCCTTTCCAAATATGGTATAAGAATCAAATTCAGGTATAAAAATAAGAAGGATATCAAAACTAAAACCAACATACATTTCATGCATGATATCCAGAATATCAGTTAAAGCAGTAGGATTTTCGCAGACAAAAGAGGATATGAAATAATACCTGAGAAGACGCATTCTTCTGGGCATGAATGATCGATGCAGATTCTGCTTCGGCAACATTAAGGATTTGACATGAGAAATCAAAGAGTTCAAAATGCAATTGTTGGCCAAGCAGGTATATAATGGTGCAACCCCCCCAAGCTACAGAATCTCCCAGCACTTCATGATTAGTTGACTGTACCTGTTCCTGCAGATTCTCCTGCAGTTAATTCACAATAGCCAGAGTTAGCCAACTTCACTCCACTTGAACTTTAAGGAAAATAACATCTATTGAGATTAATCTCTACACAGAACATACAAGAACATGTTGAAATACGAATTTGGTAATTTATATGTTCTGATTTTTCAATTTTCCTGTAACTTGTTAATTTCAGTAGTATAATGGCCAGAAATTTTTTTAATGGAGATTGCCTTACACCAGGTTAGGAACTTTTTAGTGGGCCTGTACAACAACTTTTTACTCTCTCCTTTAAGAGATTTTAGTAGAGCCACCCTTATTTGATTTCATAATTTAACAACATTTACAATTGGACATATATGCTATAACCACATTTTCACAAAGCATATGTTAAATCCTCTATGAGATAAAATTAGTGCATGGAAGATTGCAAATTTAATTTCAAGATCAACCCTATTGGATACCAGAAAGATGTGAAAACTAGAGAAAACCTAATTGATTAAATCAGGAGCAGGATTAAATACATTAAAGATGAGAGATATTAATCAATTGAATTAGATTCAAATATGTTCAATTTCTGGACCCACAATTTGGAGGCCGCTAAAAATGCGATAGAAGTCTTTTGAAGTTGTAATATCAATAAAACCCGTTTTCGGAGCTGCACTCCATTTACTGCAGTATTTATCAAGGGCTGCACTTGTAACAGCTAGGGCATATTCAAGCACGCTTCCGCTGTTCAAATTAGCTTTATACAACAGATCTGCAAAAACGATCAAATAGGCAATCTGTAAGATGATTAATGATTTTTTTTTTGTAAAATAGTTATGGCCAGATCTTGTCAGATTGGCATAACAAATGAAAATTAAATGCAAAGAAAGTTCCAAGCACAACAAAACATTAAATACTAGTAACACTACCTACTATCTATCCGTGAAACAAGTGTTGTACCGAACAGTTTATCTGTTAAGTAATATGTTATTAGGTTAAGTGTTAGACTTAACCTACCTATATAAGGTTCAACCCTCATTTTGAAATAACAAATATCCTTTTGACAAAAATCAACGTGGCATCAGAATACTTTCTACACCATGGTTTTTCGAAGTCTCCATGGGTGACAAATTCAATTTTTCTATTTTAAAAAATTATTATTTCGACCATCTAACTAGCTAAAATGATACTTGGTCACGAATCTCATAAAGTCGACCATTAACTGGCTAAAATGATAATTGGTTTAACCTTTATCAAATTATTCCCAACTCAAACTTTCAATATTATTAAACTGATGGGCACCACATAATGAACATATGGGTCAGACGGCCTAACTTCGTTCCAGATTTTGAAATAAATCTGAATCGTAAATAATTTGAAGAAATAGCATCAGATGTATAAAAGTGAAAAAAATATAATTTTCAGTACACACCAGCTGCTTCTGCCTGCTTTGATATGGTAGAAAACAATGCAGAATTTGACAGTCCAGGTGCTGAGACAGATGCAGCTGCGGCGGATTTAAAAAGAGTAACAATAGGACTATCTCCTCCTTCTTGAGACTGCAATATTTGACCATCTGCACCTGGAACCAACCCTAGCCAAGGTGCTGTTTGCATGAAATGGACAGTATCTACTTGCCTCTGTTGAATGTTGACATGAAAAAAAGTAAGGACATGTAAATAAGGTGTAGTAAATATTACCTAGACATATGCCACTCCAATATAATTGAATGAAAAAGTTTGCAACAGATATATACTTAATCTAACATTTAACCTGAAATATCCTCAAAACTTTCTTGTTTTTTTTGTCAAAGTTGTATATATTTCATAGCATTTACAAATACAACTTATAGAACTGCAAGTTTGCCTTGATTTTGTCATTGGTGGGTAGTATTAAGTTGTTTTTATTGGAAAAGTTTTGTATTCACTCATTCAATTTGGGAGGGAGCTGGAAAATCATTGAATTGTTACAAAAGGTCGATGTCCATATTCTCGAAGTGGTGTCATGGAAGGCCTTCAGAGTGGTGTCAACTGGATTGTCATAGTCTGAAGAGTTGCATAGAAGCGGTGCTGGAGTGTTGTGGAGCCAAAACTGTTTTACCTTTTCTCATATCTCCGTTGCCAAATGATGACAGATCTTGCCTTAACCCTTCTTCCCCTGATAATGGTTTAGTTCCTACATATTGACCAACAAACCACTTCTCTTAAACAACTCTTTCTTCACAATGTTTAGATTTCGTCGAAGAACGACGACTCTAATGTTTAGAATCCCATGAGCGTTCCTAGAAGGGAGACAAATTTGGAGATGATTGGAAAGAGAGGAAGGCGGATGCACTAGGTTACGACAAGGATGCACATGTTCCAGCCAATTTGTTATAAACCAACTCATGGTTTATATTTCAATCATGAAAACAGGGGCATATTGGTTAAGTAAACCGAAGACTGTTGTTGACGCAGAACAAGAATTTTTCGTTCCAGATGGAATTCATATTCCTTAACTATCAACAACAGGGGATAATTTCCGATTGGCCTGGTTTCTTCATCTTCTTAGAAATTGTCTTTTTAATCGACAACATGTTGTAAAGAGGAATTATTGGGTTCTGTTTGGTTTAAGTAAGGGAAAAAAATCGTACCCATTTTTGTTCTATTTGCAAGTCTGTGAACTTAAGAAGTTTTGATTAAAGTATAAATAAGGTGGACATGCCTATCAGAGCCCTGCATCAATGGCTGCTCCGGCCATGGCAGAGGAAGCGGAAGACATTGGTCGTGATTAAGAACAGAGAAAATACTCCAATACAATGTGGGTTTTTTAGGACGAAAGTATTAAGTAAGTTGCCATTAGGATTTCATCTCCAAAAAATGGTTTTGGTATATTTGTAGTGAATATGAGGGCTCTGGCTTATTTTTCCTTTTTGCATTCCCATTCTGTTGGGGTGTATTCACACAAGAACTGGGGAGGTAGGACTCAAGGTGGAGTTAAGGAATTCTCTGCCATTACCAATTTTTATAAAATGGATGGAGGTCTTGAATTAGATTTGTACTAGCAAATGAAATATTTTGAATACAATTGCCACCATTTTTTCAATAGATAAAACCCATGCAATGCTAGTATGATCATCAAGAAAAGAGACTAACCATCTAGATCCGGATGAAGTTAGGACTCTTGAAGTCCTCACACATCACTATGAATAAGAGAGAAAGGATGTGTAGGAAGATAGGATACATCCAGGTAAACAGTTTTAGTATGTTTAGCCTATTCACACATTTCACAATAAAAGAAATTATGATTTTATAATGAAACAAATTAGGTAATAGTTTGGCTAAATATAAAAAACTAGGATGAGCAAGTCAATAATACTAAGTTAAATGCTACTAATAGATTTCAAAATACTAAGTTAGAATGAGTTGAAAGGGTTGGGAAAAGATCTGGGATGTGGCTTCCAAGTGAGAATGTATAATCCAGACACTAGTTTAGCACTCCCAATCTTCCTCCTCGCAACCATCTCTTGAAAGACACACAACAGATTATTGAACTTAGTAACACATTTATAATCTGTACATAGTCCTCGATCTGCCGGAAGGAATCTCTCGGGACGAGGTAAATGCCTCCTAGTCGAACAAGCAAAATGGAATATACACCTCTGGATAACCAAAGCAAAATAAGACTCTCAATACAAAGTTATTAGCAGGAAACCCAACCATACTGGATCTGGAGTCTAAAACTCAATACAAGTGGACACCTATGAACAAGACCAGTTTTTAACAACTGTTGCATATTAGTTCACAAGTAATACTTATAGAATTGATTAGGAAATTTCAGTTAATACTTCCATCCAGATAGAACACGAAAAATATGACTAGGTCATAATGGTATCAAAAAGTCGGATCGAACAAAATAAAGGGATTGGAAAGAAGCTCGGCCGAACGACTTTCTTGTGGTAGTAATTTGTAATGGTTAAAAACAGATACGCAATAGATTCAAGAAGGAGGTAAGGAAGAGGAGTGTTAAAAAGTGATGATTAATGGAAGACTGAGGTGAGATAAGATTGAAAGGAGTGGGAAATATAATGTGCCTTACAAAGTTCATCATAGTCTAATCCTAACCTCTTTATCTCTTAAATACCCAGTTACCCACAATTTAATATCTAAGCGGGCTTTTAATGACCCAAATTAAAAAACATAAGATAATTACAATGACTCATTGGTCTTAATTAAAATAATAACATGTCACAATGGTTCCACCTCAACTTTTAGCATCCACGTGAGAATAAGTCACAACAGCAGTTGACACTTGTGTGTTATCGTTGACTTTAACACGAGCGAAGCAAATATTTTTAAAGGACTGGATAGCAGTGCCTGGGTCATGAGGCTTTGTAAGTTTAGCGTATTAGATTATCGCCTGCTTATCATCCCCTGTGTAGTAGGTAGTACTTATGTCACATGCTACTGCTCCTCCTTATGAAATCCTTGCTCCCAAGGATTGTGTAGATCTGAATAGTCATGTTGTTTGCCTCTATCAAATAGGGAACAAAATAATACATTTGTTGTTGTAGTGATAGAAAGAGGAGATGTGGTGTTGTATGTGCATATGATAGCAAGACATTGTGTTTCTTTGTTGAGTGAGGTTAAAAAAAAGTCACTTGAAAATCGTGGATTGACCGATGTTAACAAGGAATGGGTCCAGATACTCCCTGAAATAGACAACATAGGTTCATTTCGATAAAAAAAAAAACATCATGTATAGTAGTAGTGCTATTATCAGAATTGTCGAGATTAGAATCCTCAAATTCCGTAATAGTGTTGGACTTGGGTACATACTCCTCGAGAATAATCAAAGGGGACACTAATTGATCCTCATCATGAATAGTAGTGTAGGAAAGAGAATCTTCTCGACTTCAAGATCAACATGGACAACCAATTGGAATCTTGATTCTCAATCTTCTCAAGTGTAGTACCATGGGACATGAGGAGTATTACACATAATGATAAGGAGACGACAATCTAAACTTAAGAAGCCTTAAAAAATATAACCCGGACCCTACTCTACAGTCTTTTCAAATATTTTGCATCGCTCATGTTTCTATCAACGACACAAGTGTCAACTGCGGTTGATTCTCGCATGAATGCGAGAAGTTGAGGGGAAAGCATTGTCACGTGTTATTATTTTGTATTCCTAAGGCCATGGGCCACTTTGATATAATTATTTCATATGCTTTGGGTTTGGGTATTATAAGCCCACTTAGACTATTAAGGAGTGAGTATAAAAAGATAGAGATTAAGATTAGGAAAAGTTATGAATGAATGAATAGGAAGAATGAGTTTGGATCTCTCACATCCCCTTCACTTTCATCTAAGTCTCATCCCCATTCTTCTAATCAGTTGGCTTTCCATGGACTTTCCAACATTTCCCTTTGGTATGTCTTGCCATCTTGTAGCACCATTCTTTCTTTGTGATGCTCTTTGAGTCTCAAACTTTGGATATTGGGCTATTAGGGCAGTGGATTGAGTTTAGTTTGTCCCAAAATAATTAATTTCCTCATTTTTTACTTCAAGCACCACTTCTCTAAGACTTGGTAGGCATTCTCTTTCCTTTTATCATGTCATATACTTTGTTGATCCCTAGTAAGAATTTAAAATTTCTTCTTAGTTCAACTTCTTTCTTGTATGTCGGTGCATCATCTGCATGCTTCCATACAAAGATCTTCATCATGTGAAGTTGTTGCCAGAATCGATTCAGATTGTAGTAGAATTGAAACACTGTCATTTGTCCTTGTTTTAACACATGGAGGGGCTGCTTTAATCTAAGACACTTTTATTGTGTTTATCAGATTTAGAATGGACCTCTCTGACAACATCCCATAATTTTTTAGCAGTTACATATAGTAGGAAATCCTCTCATATCACAGTAGTCAATGAATTGACAACCCATGACATAATAGTGTGGTTGTGTCTATTTTCCACAACTTATACGTAAAATGTACTTTAACAGGGATCTTCATCTCCTCTAGCAGGCATTCGTCCTTGTCCTTTCCCATTCCAAACATGATAGGATTGCCTGGGACGATTGTAGCTGGTGATAGGGTTTTGGAATGAATCCATAGTGGATCGAGGAGTAGAGTGGACACACTTCAAACGTAAATTTTGAGATCTCTCCCCAAGTCCGGTCATATTTTCCCGTAGGCAAAGAATTAGGTTTAGATGAATTTAGGGTTTTCGCACAATTTTGGCTCAGATACCATTGGAAATTATGAGTAAAAAATGTGACAACTTTATTAAGGGTAATACCCTTTATATACTGTAATTACAATATAACCTATACTAGAAATCATAGGATATGTTAGGGACTGATTCTATTCTATAATCAAGGTATTTTACATAGTTATTATATCCTAGATTCAAGGTACTAAAGCCAAAGGATAATTATTAATTAGATAATTATCCTTTTATATTAAAATATACTGGTAATTCCTTTCCTTAATTCAATTCCCTTCCTTAAATCTATTAATGCATCACAGCTACTCATCACCAACGTTAGCAGAAAAAAGTATTTTAAACAGTAATATAATAAAATATATCTTATGCATATAGAAATCATGCCCTGCAGCAGTGAAGTTATGAGGTCAAATTGAAGAAAAAGAACATTGGGATGATTTATGCAAACAAAGGAGCAATTTATTTTATTATAGAAGTGCCTTCCTATCCTTTAGTCAGCATGGTTTTCAAGTTTATTTATTGCATTCCTCTTTATGACTAGATTGACTATATAATGAACTAAATTAACTAACCAGGACAATATCCAGAAGTCCCATCAAGTATAGTACACTCCCGATCTCCTTAATCCCACGTAGGACCTCTGTTCTGAGCTCTGTTTTTGATCCCCAGTTAAGCTGCTCTTTGATAAGCCTCAAACAACCTGACAACACAAGCAAT
The DNA here is from genome assembly GCF_907164915.1 of Impatiens glandulifera. Classification (NCBI taxonomy): domain Eukaryota; kingdom Viridiplantae; phylum Streptophyta; class Magnoliopsida; order Ericales; family Balsaminaceae; genus Impatiens; species Impatiens glandulifera. Next base: position 16,463,439 of record NC_061866.1, on the reverse strand, counting down.
AGGTCTTGTATCAATTGGATTAGAGCAACACAGTGTTTGATGGAAATAATGTAAACTTATTTTGAAGCCGAGTTCCACAAGTCATAAAAATATCTATAGAAGCAGAGAGCAAAATATTTATGACATGGACACTGTAACAATAAGTTTCATTAGAGAGACAGGCTCAAGACTCGTTCTGAAACTATGATATAATAGCAACAAAAAGATAGGAATTCCATAATAAGAAAAATGAATGACCATCTTTGAAGTTAAATAACGCTTCTGACTAATAATGCCATTCTTAACACAGTCCCTTGTCTATCAACCTCATTACCACTTTCTTTGTATTGAGGTGTAGCATATTCCACCCTAAGAATCCTCATAATTCAACAAAATACATCATTTGCATAGTAGTTTTGAAAGGATGGAATCTTTTCATTAATCCATAATTTTGCGATGACTGCAAAAGTGTGGTGGAAACAAAAAAAAACGTAGTTACAAGTTACAAAATGAGTTGCCATAAGTTATGAATCGAAGCAAAAGTACTCAAAAGCATGAACAGCAAAATGCAAAAACCTCAAGTGGAATAATAGCTCAAAATATACCTTAATCGAGTCAAAACATAAGTTAGGGGAAGCTAAATAAGAGTCAATTGTCTAAATAATAATGTACTAGAGGGTTGGAAAAGAGGAGCTAGACAACCACTTTGATGAGCTTCATAGGATTGGTAGATCCAATATCAGAATGCTAATCTAACAATTGACTAGCTAGCCCTCTAAATTAGTTAAGTAAACAAAAAATTTGCACCCTTCAACATATATTACATCTTTGTAGACATACAAAAAACTGGATGCTTAGAAGTTTAAAGAAGAAAATGTGAAGATTAAGGAAGCATAAATGACAAAGAAGAAATAAAAGGGTATGTGCTTTTGAGTACCCGCAACTCCACCATCAAAAGGAAGAAGCCCATTCGATTTGGGCAAGGCATCTTGTAATGCTGCAATCATTGATTCAAGGGAGTTAACCTGAAATAGAGCAAAGAGAGCATTATAAACATAACAAGGATTTAGTTGTTAGGTCCTCCTGAAAAAATAGTTTCAAAGCACAACAATATTAAAGCAAACAATCAACATTCAATATATACTTATATAAGTATCAATCGTTTCAAAGAACAACAATAAATTCTAAGAGAGCCTAAAAAATTGTTTTTTCTTCTTAGGATTGTCAACCAGCAGCATTTCTACAAGCATCGTGAGAAACCATTCATACACATAAATTAAATGCAGGAAAATGAGGTAATTATTGAAGGCTGAATCAAAATCTACACATGTACAAACAAATTATACAAAATTGAAGGCTGTGGAAAACTAAAGTACTCTTGAAGATACCTTGTTTGAAATATGATCGAGTAGGGCACGCAAAAGCCAAGGTAATGACTTAGATCCTATAAGCCTGACAATAGAGAACATGTGTGGTATGCCAAAGAATCCACTATGCAACTGAGCAAAGCTTTGGTGTGCTGAATTCAAATCCTTTATATCATTTCAAATGAGCAAATGAGTTAGCCAAACTTGAATTAATAGATAACGATAATAAGTACAATTTATAAGTTATCTTATTTATTTTTAAAGTTCCTTTAGCTTCTCTCTCCATCTCTCAAACTTTAATCAATGACCACTTACATGGCAATTTATCTTTTTTCGCAATTATAGAATATAATGCATTACTATTATAATGTAAAATATACATTACAAAACACTTAAAATAAGCTTATCAACCATCAAAACATAGAATATGGCACCATATGTAGTATGTCTAACATGAGCTAACCATGAACAATAGGTTGGTTCACCATTGATACTTCTCAGCACGAATTTCTGTTTATTTCTCAAAATTGCAATAAATCACACTGAGAATATTATGATGATAATTCCTTAACTCCATTTCCGAACCTCCAGAAAAATAAAAATAAATTTATTCAAAAGAGGAACTCATAAATGAATTCTGCTGATCCTATAGACTTAAATGATGAAACTATGTTTATTGATATAATTATGAACAACAAATTTTAAATGATGAAACTATGTTTACTGATATAATTATGAACACCAAATTTTTCTTTTATTTTTTTCATCTTTCCTGTGATTGGATTTTTCAAACTTTAATTTCTTTTTTTTTGAATAAAGGGTAAACTTTTCATTAATGAGAAAAATGTTGTGAAGCGAGAAACATTCAAAAGAAAACAAAAACAAAAACAAAAACACTGGAAAAGAAAAAATGGAACACAATTACAGAAAATTATATTCCAATAAGCTCAAAAAAGTCCCATCCGTTGCATATTCCTTTCTTCTTGATAGTTGCAAGAGTAAGAAGAATGAAGCCTTTGATCTTAGCAATGCCATGTTTTTTCCTTTGAGTTTATTGGAATCTAATTTTCTTTGATTTTGTTCCCTTTTTTTTTCAGTTTTTTTTTTTCTCAATCACTTTAATGAGAATTTCTAATATTTGTCATGATATTGATAATATTGACTAGTTGGAGGAAGATCATTCTCTCTTCGACTCTCATGGAACGCCTCAACATTCTTTACAAATAGGAGGATAATGTTAGACAAAGATCCCGTTGTATATGGCTCAAGGAAGGAGATTCAAATAGCCGGTTCATTCATAATTTGCTAATTCTTGAAGAAGATTCAACCAAATTTATATCCTTAAGGCTAGCGGGGCTGAGACGATTGATCCTAGTATAATCAGAGACCTCATTCTCACTTTTCTATATAGACCTTCTTAAAGAGAAGGCAAGCGAGAGACCTATTCTCGGTGGGATTGATTTTCAACAAAAGATTTCTAAAATCTGGGATTCCATTTTGAATTGCGATGGAGACAGCCCATGGCACCGACGGTTATACTATTACTTTCATCAAGGAGTTCTTTGACTTACTTAAGGATGATTACTTGAGATCTTTCAAGCACTTCTACGAAGCAACCACCTTTGAATAAAGTTGGAATTCAAGCTTCATTGTTCGAAGATCCAAGGGGCTAGGGAACCTCAAGCACTTCAGCCTTTCAATGGTTCTCAAGAAAAGCAAACTTCTCTCTAAAGGTGGTGGTGGGTTGATTCTCATTAAGAATTCACTTGCGACTATTCCAATTTTCACCATGTCCCTCTTTCCTATGCCAATGTCGGTGGCTAACAGAATTGAATTTATAATGAGGAATTTTCTTTGGGGTAGCTCCACCTCTTTAAAGGTCTCTCACCTGGTCAAACGGGACATTACGAAACTGAGCATTGCCGATGGTGGCCTCGGGATCAGGGACTTCACTCTCTTTGACACTTCTTTGCTTTCCAAGTGATGGTGGTGGAGGTTCATCAATGAAAACGACAGCCTCTGGAAGAACATGATCATTGCCAAATATAGCTTTCGTGACACTGATGACCCTTTTATTGTTGGGATGCTTGTACATGAACAATGGGCAATTTTAGTATTTTATCTCTTGATTCACAACTTTCTCCCAATAAGGGTGTTTAAGAACCTCATAAATAGAATTTGATACATGTAGTTTAACAAAACCAGCAGTACATGCACTGTAATTTCTAATAACCCTTTGTATATGATAAAGTTAGATATAGGATACATGGTGCATGATCTGATTTCTTTTCTGAAAGCAATTGGGATGTGAAGAGTATCATCCAAAGGAATTTCAGAATTTGGTGCCATACCTGATGCAATTTGTTGAGCACGGATCCTATTTGAATTCATGAGCCGTTGAATTTATCTTTCCTTGTGTTTAGTGATGGTCAATGAAAAGAGAAGGATAAAGGTTGAGTTGATGGAATGATGTCAAGATAAATACCATAATATTGAATTTCACTCAAATTCTCACCCTAAACATCGTGGTCGAATAGTTGATCTTTAAATTATGAGACGACCATAGTATTGAATTGTTTTTTTTTATTTGGAGCAATATCATTTGTATCCCTTTGTAAATGGATAGTTGCTTAGAAAAATACACATGATATATCTAGAATCAAGTTTTCCTTCAACTTTGCAACTGCACAATAAAAGGAATACATTCCAATAAAAAAAGACAACTCGAATAGATGACGAAGCGGGCGACGAATAGATGAGCGACATCAGCACTGGAAGTTTAGCAACGTCTTCAGTAAACAAAGTTTATGGTTGCAAGATCCCTTAGATCTAGAAAATGCGATATGAAGTGACAGAAGCCTGATCTGAAGCTTGAAAATCTTTGATTCAGTAGGGCACAACTAGTCTGGAGTGTGCTAAAGGGGAGAAAATTGAGAGTCTTCAACTTGCAGATTTTACTGAAACCCGTTCTGATACCAAGAAGAATTTTCTATTCAACGCAGTGGGTGAGATAGAGACACATTCCTTATGAGATTAGCTAACTATAATTCTTCATATTTGGTATGGCAGTAGTAATGTGTATTGTTCATGTTTGCTTGTTTTCTTTTTTTGGGTTTTTGTACCTCTTTTGATGTTAGGTACAAAGCTTTTGTATGTGTCATTGGGCTTGGGCTCTTTTCTTTTAGCATGGCACAATTGCGCCTTCCCCAAGAAAAGATGAATTCTAGTAGTTAACTCAAAAACATTTAAGAGAAAAATTGTCCCGTCTGAATTCCTCATCAAATTAAGAATTTCAAACAGCATTAGCCTCATGTAAGCAATCGAAATCTCCTAGCCAAAGAAAAAATAAAAGGAATCAGCTTTCATTTTCTCAATGTTTTTTTAAAAAGCAATACTATCAAGAACAAGAGACGACTTACTCTATATAGCTAGTATTCATTTGCTGATACTAGTTTAAAGATTGAGCTCCGTATCAATTATCAACAAACATATTATCATTTATAGGCAAAATACTGAAAATATGTGTAAAATAGATAGGAATTTTCAAGCAAGAAATACTAATGTATAGACTAAATATATCACAAAAACAGAAACAAATCTTCCAGGAGAAAGAAAAAACAAGAGTAACCATCTAAATAAAAGAATAGTAACACAGAAATATTTCTATTCAGGAATATTAGCTATAGTTTACCTCAGTCCCACACAAGAAATTTGCCTTTGTTGTAGGAACTGAAGGCTTCTGAACGGAGGAAAGAGGGGCCTTCAGTGATCTAACAAATCTTTGGGTCGTGTTGCAAAGAACAAAGTTTGGTAGAAAGTCATTTTGCATCTCAGCCCAAATCTGTTACATAGAAAATAATTAATATTATTTTCCCAAAAAACAATAATTAATATTAGGTTATAAGAAACATATACCGAAACTGACTGTACCGGAGCAATATACAACATAACATAAAGGAAACATAGTCTAAGACCTAATTTAGCTCTCCTATTTTTTTTAGTCTGTAAAATGACTGTTATAGTTTATAAATAAGTATACCAATTAGCATCTTCAACATACAATAACAAAACGTGATAAGAAAAGAAGTAAAACATTGTTAGAGGAATCTGATTCAAGACAAAAATTACCCCTTTAAAGACCAATCACACAAGCATAGCGGCCCGGAGAGTTGGGGTGCCTATGCAACTTATATTTATTTTTAATTCATTCTTGCATTTATTTTAAGAAAGACTGGTGATATATAATATGTTAACGTTAAATTAACAAATATCATTTAGCTTCATTGGTTAAGTATCTTCTTAATAGGCAATAGTAGTCTAGTATATATATATACTAGACTAACCCATTATTTTACAAAATTTTGGGTGGGTCATGCATAGGTTGCATAACCCAATGGCCGGCCCTGCACGCAAGGAGACATATCTCAAAGAAAAAGATAACTGTTAGTTTAGATAAACATGTTAAACATATAATTTTGATCATAGATAATTAACAGTTAGGATATTTCATTTAGATAGAGTCCTATTTAGATTATGTTAGTTAATTCTATATAAAGGAATATCTTGTTACACTGGAGCATCTCCCTCACCCGATGATTTCGAATAGGGATCCGAGTTCTTTATCATGCTCTGCTAGGGGTGATCATGGATCGGTTCAGTTTTTCATTGTTTATTATTGCAATAAACTAGCATAAACATTGACGACTACTTCACTGCAATATAACAACTCGGTACCAAAAGATCAGTTGTAAAAGTTTAAAAAGTTCAATGTTAATGTGAGGAACAAGGTTTAACATGATATCGAATGTTCCTTGGTATATGCGGAAAGTAGCGATTGTCCTTGGTATATGCAAAAAGTAGTGATTGAGGAAAAAGTATGCTATGTGATTCTAGTTAATGTTTTCCACAAGTACATGTTCTATCTCTTGTGGAATGAATCAAGTCCTTACAAACTAGGATTTAAAGTTGAGGACAGATGCAAGTAATTGGAGATAAATATTAATTTAATATTTAACTTACTATTTATCCATTGAATTAATTAGTTTGGTCTCATTCAACTTGTAACATGTAACTAGGTTGAAAAGTGACACATGTGTGGTGTTTGAAGATGAATGATGAACAATGATGAAGTTTGATAAGATCCTCCATTAGTAGTCATGATGATTGATGAGGCTTCGATTTGAACAGAAAAACTACTCCAAAAATATTGAGATGGGGATTGGTTTTTTGTCACAAGAGACTTTGATAACATGCCGAAAATAGTGATTGAGAAACAAAGTATGTTATTTTTCCCCATCAAGGGTTTGTATAAATACAAGTCACATCTCTTAGGATAGAATCAAGTCCCTACGAACTTGGATTTAAAACTAAGGATGGATACAAGTAATTAGGGATAAATATAAACCTATTTTTTAGCCCTCTAATTAATTAATTACAAATATGATAATTATCATAAATAACAACTAACTAATCTGGAGATTACTAAAGCATTATTATAGTATACAAGATATAGTTGTTCCACCATTTTGAGGAGATCTATATTCATGCTCCTACTACTATTGAGACAAATTATGGCACTACAATTGGGAGGAAAATTGAAGATTCAATCGTCAACGTTTGTGTTAATCTGCCAAGATAATAGTGTTAATCTGCCAACATACAATTATCACATGAATGAAAGATATTAGTCTCTTTTTTTTGTTTGAAAAACATATTATATATTCTTTAACACTACTTTTCTTTGGTCTCGCAACAATAACTGTCTATTGTCAACTCAACCCTAGGAAACAGTATCTATCAAAATCATACTGCAATTCTTTACCATAATCATAATGAGAATGCACATTTAATAAGGGATGGTGTGATATAACCGGCCAATCAACAATCTAAATGAACTAACCAAGTTACGAAATCAGAATAGGAAGCTCATGGTTCAATCTCCAAACCTGTGATGCCAGTCGGCTTGAATATGAAATTAAAGATATATTCTCTTGCATTTCATTCAACATGAGACTGAAAGAGTCTATTCTGATATCTTTTGATAATAACTCTTGAGAAAGTTGCAAAATATTCAATTGTCTTTCCAACTCCTGAAACCAAAAAACATCAATTTAAAATACAAATATGTGTAAACATCCAAAAGAACTTAACTGCACAAACACATTGCTTACCACAATAGCACATAGGTCCTGAGACTCAAACCGATCAAAAAGAAATTCAATGTTATCTCTAAATGATTTGTTCATCCTTTCAGCAATCAAACTTCTTAAATTAATTGTCCGTCCAAGCAACTGCAAAGGCATTGAAACTGCAGTGAGCAAGAGGTAGTGTATATCCACCAGAACCAGGTTAAGAGGAAGGGGGCGGCAATGGGGAAAGCTGATAGATCTCAAGCAATGATCATTAAGCATGCACCAGATTGTTTATCAGAAAGAAAAAAGAAAGAGAAGATTTAGTTGAGCAAGGACATCAATATAAAGTAATTTTAAAAATAGAAAGCAGATAAGAAGATTTAGCTGATAGATCTCTAGTAACTTTTGTGCTGACTAAAATAAAGCACACACCCACGAACTGATTTTAAGTGAATGCAAAAGTTACTACAATGTCTAATAGGTCAGTAGACACTAAGAAGATTTTGCAAGCTCCCAAACACGAAGGAAATGATCCCAACATCCATAAACGTAAAACCAGATGCAGCACCAAGCTTATTGACTTATCTGACCACAAAATTACACTACAACTATGAATCTACTCGCATCTCTATCAGTAGTGCATAAAACATTACCATTAAAAAATGCAAAGATAACAATAATCAGGTGTGAGAATCAAAAGATCCTATTCCTGAAACAGCTGCTAAATTACAAAGCTCTAAACACTTCAGATTACATAACAGTAATAAAGAAATCGGATCAGAGTTTACTGGAGGTCAATCATTCATCCACAAAGATCGCGAAGAAGATTATGTTGAAATCTAGTAAACAATAAATTAGCCCAATCACTCTAGCCTTAACAGTGTGTAATCATTTTGATTAGCTGGGAAGAAAGCCCCATGTTCACTTTGTCTTGGTAATTTGAAGATTAATCAAACAAGAAACCAAATTTGAGAGGACTACTAGACCCTCTGAATCAGTTTATACACATGGGATTAATGTCTTCCATTTAAAAAAATCAGAGGGATGAATCAGTGCCATGTGATTCTCCTAATTGATTCACACTAAGATTGAAGCTAATTCTACATGCAAAATGAATATAGCGGAAAGATGGAGCATCATGTAAAATTATCAGCTTTTGCAAAAAAGAAGACCATGTGTTCACCTTTACACGTGTTGTCTTTAGCAAGGCAGTAAATCTCATAGACTGGAGGGAGAACTTTTGTCCATTGTCCAAAGCAAAAAGAAATGATGCATCCAGAAGTTCGCTGCAGAAGCCAGAACCAGTAAAGATGAATAAGCAGCTTTAACAGGAATAGGTGCAAGTTAGTAAGAAAAGAGGTGTACCTTGCTGCCCAGCTTTTGTAGTGTGTAAAAATAGTCTCACACAACTTTGAAACAAATATATCAAAACAATGATCAACCTGGCAAATTCAGAAACCAAACAATAAGCCTGGATAAGAGATCCACAGCAGAAGCAAAACCACTACATAAAGTTAAGAGCTACAAATTTCTGTTATAATTATAACAAATTAATCACAAATGTGACTACTGGGAAACTCTGTCTTATACTAACCACACTGATTAATCAAAAAGACAAATAATCCTTATCCTGAATCAAACCTAATCACACTTTCAACCCTAAAAATAACAATTTTATCACTCCTCAGGCCCAAGTTGGTATTGGCCTCCAAACAACTAGAGAGGTTCAACGTAATACAATTGTCAAGATCTTGAATGCAATGTCGTGGATGGTACACATCAATGGCAATAAATGGAAAGAAACCATTGGTGAACACTTATATATGGGATGACTAGATAGAAACCTAAAAAACAAAATAAAAACAGTATATACCAGGGACAACAAAGAAAAGTTGGACTTAACACAAAGGATAAAGAACAAACTATTCAAGAAGTAACAGAGTCTCATCAGAGAGAGGATTCAGGAGAAAATGACCAAATTAAGGCGAGTTACAGTCAGGTAGAAGTCAGAGATGGGGGAGAGAAAGAAAATACATTCTATAAAAAGACCAGGAGGACCACTAAAACTACAGGAAACAGAAACCAATTAACATACACCTTATAGAAGATCATTAACAGACGTTGCCTTTGTCTTGTTCCCCTTTTTAATCTGGATTCTTAAGACAGCATAGTCTGATGCTTCACTCTTTTTCAAAACTTTGAGGTCTTTTTAGGCAGTGTTTTTATGTCTTCTGCCATGGCCATGACACAGACATGGAAAGATTGTCCAAATTGGACTTGGGGGTTTTAGTTTAGGGCCTACAGTCACTTCTTGTAGGACACAGAAAGGAGAATATTCAATAATGTAAGTATAAAGAGGCAAAAGAAGTCTGGGCTGGGGAACAAAGTGACAGTATAAATAGGCAAAAGAAGTCTGGGCTGGGGAACAATGTGACTTACAAGATTAAATAAAGTGAGCTTAAGTTATCTTGCTTGCCCGACAATGAGATATAGAGATTCGCGTGCAAAGGGAAGAGTGAAAGGCTTCCTAGTAGTAAGCCTTGGTTCCTGGTACAAGTAAGAAAGTAAAGCTAGGCTTCTAAGAGTGAACGAGACGAGGATTGAGGCAGTTCTCCAAGGGTAGATGCCTTCTTTGCGACTATGTCTGTTGATGGTGTTGTGTCCTATCTGTCCTGGAATACTTTCCACACCTACAGAATCTTTTCACTTCCTATAAATTTGTACAGAAAAACTATCACCATAAATAAAGTATTATACTTCTGTTAGATTCATCTAAAGTGTAGAAAATGTACATAAGTTGGTAATTGGAGAATGTAGAAAATGTAAGAAAGTTAAGGTTTAACACTCCTTCAGCTAAAATCAAAATTTTGAAATGTAATAAGCGTATTTCCGTTTCACTATTTATTTCTCGCGTAGAAACATCCACATGCTTTTGAGAACAACAAACTTATACAAACATATCAAGGAAAACTGTGATATGAACCGGATCACGATCAAGATGAGAAACTCAAAAGATACTTATTTCCAAGTAGGCTTAAATCACATTCAACAACAACCTACATGTGAGACTTTCAAAAAGTATGCAACAACTTAAACTTGTTTCCTAAGTCCTAGGAAGGGTGTTTACAACATGTTTACCTCTGCTTCAATTTCATCATAGAGGAATCGTTGCTTAAGAATGACTAATGCTTGTTGTGAAGAATCATTATAGATGTCAAATGGCATTAAAGCACTCTCCAGAAGGCCTGCATTCTGATACTCAATTATATAATCTACTAGCATCCATGGAAGAGAGCATTCAATGGGAAACTGCACATTATAAAAAAATGAATTTCTTTCAGTACATATGATACGGCAAACATTTACAAGACCGAGAACAATTAAAATATTACATGAAAAGAACAATAACAATATTAATAACAAAAAGAATATTAGAAAACAAATTATTTAATTTTGGTCAATATCAATTTAACATGCCTATCTGATACTAAACAAGTAACAAAAGAAACATGAGTCATCATAAAAGCATAAATCCACAAAACTGAAGCCTCAAGTTGACATCCCAAGATGTATAAATTAGTTACTTTACTTACCTCAATGTAGCTTTACAAACTTCTGTTGAAGCTATTGAGTTTTGATGTTAACATATGTGAGCTTTTTAGAATAGTTGCTTTGTTTGATAATCAGTATATCATAAATGGTGTTGACATATGAGCCTTTCCTAACATTTGAATGAACTAATTATAGCAGATATTACTGACCATATTCAGGAATATATCTATATTTAAGACCAGCATTGTCTATATATCATTATAGTATTGTTCATCTACTGTGGACCTTAAAATCAAAAGAAAAAAATTGTTTAGTTTTTGTCATCTTTTATTTCAGATAAATGTTCGCAACGCTTTAGTACACTAGTAATAATGAAACATCAAACACATATTGACGTCTTGATGTTTTATTTTAGTGCATGAAGTACAGCTTATGTCCATTGAGTGAATTTCTACAACTAGGTTGTGGATATGGTACTGATCTCAGGAAAAAAGGTAATAGAATATAAAATACTTAGGTTGGAAGAAAAAGGCAAAGCCATGCTTGGCAGTCACATGAACTCCAGTGCCAAGGTTTAGTGAACATTCATTTCCAAATACAGGTAAATTTGAAACGAATTTTAGTGAATTTTCACATAAAACAGTTGTTGTTAGGCATTATGGATTAATCAAAATTAAGTATTTCCCACTCAATGACATAGATGTAGACTGGCTGTAGATATCAAATCAAAGTGACATTTAGTCCAAAATGATATCACTGGTCCCATCTTTTACCTGAATAACACGTGAAGATTCTAAATAGAACTCTCTGAACCAAAGAAACCCAAGATCCGTTAAAGTCGCAATTGTTTCTGCAAAAATCATTCAAGTATTTTTAGGAAGCATGTAGAAAGATAAAATAACCTGGCACAATTTGACATGATTTGCTCCCTTTGCATAATGAATAATGCCAGATAAAACACATTTAGCGTACTTCCAATGAAATTTAAACCAGTGCATTAAGAGGTATAGTTTCAACCAGCCAAGATGAATTAATAAGTGTTTAAATGGCAAAGGTAGCTCACAAATTTCACTGTTTCATTTTCATAAATAAACAAGTAGATCATGTGGATCCCAAGGATGAAATAATCATTAATTCTCCTCCTAAATCTGAGTCCCAGAGAAGAAAGTGACATCCAATGAGTAGTATGTCATTTAGTTAGTAGACAATAGCATTTGTACCTTTTGATTGGGTGAGTGTTCCAAGAATAAGCATTTAATAGATGGGCGAATATCCAAGGAATACACATTTAATAGCTCTAGGATCAAGTTTGAAAATATTTAGTGAGTGGTTGTAAACAATGGCCGATCAACCAAACACCTTGGAAGAGATGCTAGATGACAGAAACTTAGTGTCAGGAAAGGCTTGGAACAAGGTAATGAAAGGAGTTTGAAATTTTTGAACTCTTGAAGGTAGTCTAATAAATATTTTTGGCACATGAATGGTGATGAGGGATCTGACAACTACAAAAAGATTTCTATTTTTTCTTTCTACATCACCATTATGTTGGGGGTGTTCAGGTAGGACTCAATGTAGGAGTTGAAGAATTCTCTAGCATTATAGTTTTAAAATCTAAATCTAGGATCTGAAATAGTTTTGTACTAGCAAATTAAATTTTTTGAATATGTTGGTCATACTTTTCTTTTAATAGAAAAACTCATAGTTATTCTCTCTATGTGGTGTTTCTTTCAAATGTTCTTATATACCTTACCATCCAAATAATCGACCAAATAACCATCGACATCCATCTCCTATCAAGACCCAGTTGGATACACATCCCGACCCAAGCTTCACAACATTCCATTAACGTCCCTGGAAAACCCATTGTGTTCCGATAACGTTCCTTAACAATCCCCAAATATCCTCACGATCAGTCAATGTATCCAGATGTGAGACGTCTCCATTTCCTTAAATCATAATATGCATCTACTCATAATAATGGACCTTTTCTCCTATTGCATCGATCATTTGTAAGAATGTCTCCTTGCAGGCACTTGGATAAGACCCCTGGACTCCACACCTGGTGAAACATTGATTAACATTAATGAATTTTTCCATATTCTCTCAACGCATTTCATCCTCTCTTTTGTGACATGTGACTGTTTGCTTCGAATGAAACTAGGCTACTATCGTACATTTCTTTAACTGTGTCCTTTTTACCTATTGCAAGGTATTCTGATCCCATGCTCTTATCTCTGCAATATTTATCATCTCACAAACTAATCGAGATCAATCCCCATTTTGAATGTTCAGTTTCTTACGAAACCTTCCCACAAAACCTGGATTTCGTACAACATTGCACCCTGCAACCCGATTTCCTTTTTGGGTGAACCATCTCGACCGACCAATTCACCTTATAATTCACACAAATCACTGTGGTTCATAAAACATTCAGAGACGTCAGCATTTAAAAATGAGAGCTTTGTTAGAGATCATAAGATCCCTAATCACAAGACCTCCTTTATATTTGCTCATTTTCCTCTGTAGAATTATCTCCATCTCATATTTTGTGCAACTTACTTGCACTCAACATGTTGCTTTGTTTATACTCAACACATTATTTATTGTCATTTCTTTACTTGTGTGGTACTCAATATTCTTTATATACCAGTACCACATCTTTCATGTAAATAATAAGTCAATAGTTTAATAATATTATCATTTTTCACTTCAAAAACTGCACTATATATCTCAGCAAAATCTGTCCATCTCCGTTTCTTGACAGATTTTTCCCGACATAATCTGCCCAAAAATCGTCACTTTCGCTTCCGACCAGCGACACTCCGGCGATTCAAAGCCACTTGCTGAAATGAAAAAATGTCATCAACATTTCATCCCCTCGGCAGCATCCTCTACGCTCTCATAGCTGCCCATGGCTCTTCCTCTTACACTTTCGTTGCTGCTCCTTCGTTGTCGCTGCTACCACGACTGCTGCTGCAACCATCTCTGCTTCCGGCTGACACCCTGTCTCGTCCGATGTCCAGTAAGAAGCGCCACGACAACTTCTCGCAGCTAACTCCAGGCTGTTAAGCGCCTCTAAAATTAGCGGTAACAGCCACGCTGCCGCAACTCCAGCTACCCAAAAACGTTTAACGCTCATTTAGGTACATTTAACCCAAAAGATTGGATTGTCGATTCAGGGGCATCAGAGAACATGGCAGGAAACCTATCTCTGCTACATTATTTTCATATACAAAATCATTTGTCTACCGTTCGTGTGGCTAACAGTGCATCCGCAAGAGTTCTAGGAACCGGGTCTCCATGTCTAATCCCCTCGAGCTCTAAAAATACAGTGGTAGATCCATTAATGATTAGAACTTAGATGATGAAATGCACACTCTAAGCCAGTTGATCCATCAATCTCCCATTCCATATGTCTCATAAGATTAATCAAAACTCTCATTTCACACAGCCATATGCCTTTTCATTGTCCAATTTTATAACGTCTTTGTGCTATTTTCAGAGTCCACACATTCGTTGGCAATCAAGGATGCATCAAATATATGCCTTCCTGGATAAAAACCATATCCAGGAAGTCTTTTTGGAAAACCTTTTGCAGTACGTGTACTCTATGTAAGAAACCTTTGGTCTCACATTATGAACATTTTTCCAAATTCAAGCTCTAAACAGGACATGCAGAGGCAGTAATATACCAATAAACAGAAGAGATCACAGTTTAGAGAGGAAATGCACTGGCTAAAGATACAAAAGCTATCTAGAACTATTAGCACAAAATATATTTCTTCTTACCACCATCAAATCATCTATATCAATTAACTTCACAAATGCACAAAGACAAATTCAAATATTTATGCTAGTAAAATTGGGAATTTAGAAGCACAGCAAACTAACCCAATTCCATCATCTGCATATATAATAATGCAATAAAGTTGAAAGTAGTCTATGCTTGACTACTGTCGAAACAAATGAAACTACATAACACTCCCAATACAAATACAATAGGCAGCGATTGAGAACAGAACAAAGATTATTTTTAGGTCCGTTGTCTGTCAGCAAGATAATGTGTGGGAACAACAAAATAATATTAGAAATTGTATAAGGCGGAAAGAATATGTTGAAAAGAGTATCATATTTAATCAAAGTTTGTCAAAACATCAATTCAGTACCCTTATGCAAGGTATAAGAATGTTGGCATTCAAATACCTGAAAAGAGCTTGATTTGATTATTGACACTTATGTCAAGAATAAGAATGCTGAAATTAATACCAGCAAAGACATAGAGATATCAACCTGAGTAATCTAATATATGAAGGAAGAAACTGAGCTTGTAGAAGAATGTTTCCAATTGTTTCAACTCATTAATAGGAATCTCAGAGCTAGTATTCCCGAAGAGGCCTCCAGGCTTCCTAAGATTACCCCCTGACACAATCTCATATATAAGGAACTGCAAGCAATGGACCTGGAAAAAGATGTTACTAGACCATTATGGTTCCATGTAGACAATGTTTTGTCCCAAAGAAATTAAAATTAAAATAGTTGAGAGTATAGGAATGAGAGTATATATAGATCTTGCAAGCATCCAATAGACGTACAACGGAAACATGATGCTTTTTTTTCTAGTTGAGTCTAGATTTTAAATTGCTAAATCGGTAAGTGCTTGAATTTAAAATAAAAGACCACATTATAGATGTGTTTGACAGATATCTTAAGTTCTATTTAGAAAATAAAGAAGCACTCCCAAATGAGCTCTTCTTTCATGCTAAATATCCAATATAAAGCCAAGAACAAAGACACTTCTAGGATCATATTTTCACTTTATTTTATATACAGTGTCATGATCATCCACTAAAAAACAGACCGGTAATTGTATTTGAGAAGATAGGTTTGACTGTCAGAGGTTATGGAGATTAAACTATAAAATAGGGGGATCCAATTTAATATTAGAAAAGGAGTCCCCTTGATGACTACAAAAAAGCCCACAAAAAATGTCTCCCATATTTTGACTGATTTCTTATGTTTCTCCAAGAAAGGAATCTCTCCATCACACTTTAGTAAGGAAATGGAGCTTTCCATCACATTTTAGTATGGAAATAGAGCTTGAGAAATTCTTCTTATAATTATAATTTAAGTTAGCATCATGTCCATTATCTTACACTATTCAAAATATTTGAGCAGTTTGAATTAATCATTACATTTTCTCAACAAAGT
Source organism: Impatiens glandulifera (assembly GCF_907164915.1). Lineage (NCBI taxonomy): Eukaryota > Viridiplantae > Streptophyta > Magnoliopsida > Ericales > Balsaminaceae > Impatiens > Impatiens glandulifera. Next base: position 16,447,202 of record NC_061866.1, on the reverse strand, counting down.
TACTATGGAACCCTCTTTTTATCCACTTTATCATCTATCCCATAAAATACTCCCAATTCCCTATTTTATGTGGGAACATTAATCATTCCATCTTAAATAACCTCAACAACTTCCTTGGTGTTTAATCGTTCTACATCTCACATCTTCACCAACATATAAAGTTTACCCTACTGTTCATGTTTTCAAAAAAAGAAACACACAGGGAAAAATATATATGGAAGCCACATTTTCATTTTTTACTAAGACATCAGATAGTGTTTTCCATAAGCTAAATGACTCCGAATTTTATAAGGAAGGAACAACAATCAAAACCATGTGGCAAAATTAAATGGAAATATTGATTTTTAAAAATTGGAAATATTGGTTTTAAGAAAATGGAATTTTTTGTTTTTTATTTAAGGAAACAATGGCCACTTATGGAAACACTTTTTATTTTATGTTTTTGTATTGTATCCATATATCAAGAAACAACAAATAAATATCTAAATATGTCGCTGACTAAGACTAATTTCCAAAGGACATAAATAAAGGTGTTTCCAAATGGGCCAATAAGTTTATATATAGGATTCAAAATCGATGATAAGTAGAACACTTTTACTCAATTTTATTCAACAAACTTCGGTTGGGCTAAAGAACCATCTTATAACTCAAACAATCGTGGCCCTCCATTTACGTGACTCATCCCGGCCACACATTAAGTCTTTAAAGGAGGATTTAAGCTTCCTTAGTTGAAAAGACTTTCTTGCATTTGTAGTCATACCTTTTTCCATATGTAATTTGTTTTCGTGAGGTGACTTCACCTATGCATGCCTTCTGTTTATTCATATTTTTTAAGCCATCCTATGTACTACTTAACAATCAAAAGAGCTTATCATGATTAGCATTATAGGAAAAATGGAATAAAATCAAACAAAGACAAAACATGAAATAAGCCTATGATGTTGCGGTATATCCTAAATAGTAAATATTTATTGCATTTATGAGAATCCCAAACCTAAGAGAATTGGCAATTAAAATAACTTTTCGGCTTGCTTGTAATATATGAACAATGGAAACTATAGGTTGTAGTTGTAGATATAGTTAAGGTAGCACAATGAACAAAAATACATGACAAACAACAAATTAATATGTATCGAAAGGAACCTGGGCGGCAGTTGGTGCAACTGGTCTTGGATAAAAGAAGTTTTCCTTGTTTTCTTCAACTCCATGTTGTGAAGTTTGTAACTCAGATTCTGGTCTGCTTGTATTGGCCATCCAGTCTGCTGAAAGAGTCCTCATATCAGACAGAATCCTGAAAATCCAACCACCAATAAACATATGAAACAAAGCACCCAGAAACATCTGTCAACATGATGTACATGTCAAGTAAGTCACTTAAGAGTATTGATTGCGATGTAGTGTAAGATGCAATGAAGTTGTTAACACATGAAATATGATTATGACTCCACCTTTGTACATACAAAACAAGAGAAAAGGGCGCGTATTGCTCCAATCATAAAAATTTGATTTCAACTTTTCACTATTGAACAACCCCACCCTTCCCTCCCTACCCTACCCTACCCTCCCCCAAAAGCCGAACTCATATTCTCCCAACCGCACCTCTAGTCTCACCCTTTCACCCCACACCGCTCCCCACAACCCTTTCGACCCCCATACGCTTATTATATAACCCCAGCCGCCTTCTCTTACTCAAGAAGACATAATCGATCATCTAAACCCCGAAGACCAACTCAAAATTACCCACTAGCTCCCATCAACCCTTACCTCTTCCTTAACACACTTCCATCTTCTACTCACACACCCAACTCTGCTCAGCAAGTCCAACCTACACTTTCAGCCCCAAACCAGCCCTATCCTCCTCACCAGAACCCCGGCCTCGTGTCACATCCTCCCCACCCTCTCTCAACCCCTACCCATATTTATGTATATGCCCAAGAGGAAGGCAATAGCTCCGAAAGAGAGCTCAAAGAGGATTATGCTTCCACAGTTAAATTTGGTAATCTTATTGGGCTTGACGTGGTGCCTCAGTCATCCTAAACCAAGTCTGTAAGGAATGGAAAAACGCCTCCTATTAATCACGTCATCCATGTGATGATGGAACAACTACATCCGACTAAGCATTATCCCCCAGCGGAGGTGCGGAGGCACAAGGGAACATAACCTCTCTTGTTAATCATGTTAACCAGAATCATCTCATGGAATGTTCGTGGGCTTAATAACCCTGGGAAAAGAAACGATTTATTTTCATTCATCAATTCTTGTAAATGTGACATTGTTGCCATTCAAAAAAACTCTCATCTCGAATCTTGAAGAGACCATTCTCATCAGTCTTGTTAGAAGGAATAATCTTAAATGGGCTAATCTTAATGCTCATGGACACTCAGGGGGTCCTTGTACTGTGGAATGAAGCCCTCTTTCAAGCTGAGGAAACCCTTATGGGAACTTTCTCTATATTCATTAAATTTTGTTTCCTCTCTAGTGGCAACATATGGGCTTTTAGTGTTGTTTATGGACCAGTGGACTACAATAAAAAACCACGTTTCATTAACCTAGTGAGTCACCAAGTGAAAGGAGTAACTCGAACGGATTCACTCAAGAGATGGATTTGTTTAACTCATTCATTAATAACTCCTTTCTCATTGACCCCATTCTGGTAGGAGGAAAATTTTCCATGGGAGACTTAATATACAGGACAGATTGTAAAAATTTATGGCTATGAAAGGTATTAATTGTGTCTCTGTAGACAGGAGGAAATTGTGAACCATTTATTTTCCAATGTCCCCATTCCTTCTCTAGTTATGCAAACTTAACAATGCATGATGATTGAGTGCGCTCCAAGACACTGGTTTAGCATTAAGGATTGGATTATTCATACATACAAAGGGAAAGAGACTTGGAGGCATGTCTTCTAAAATGCACATCTGCTGCAGTGATCTATCAAATATGGAGAGAATGAAATGAGAGAAATTTCAATAATTCAAGAAGGAAATATGAAGAAATTTGGAAAGAAATCATGAAATGCGGTCGCTTCAAAGTACCATTTGGAAAAAGTTTCCTAATACTCAAGAACATGGCTAATTTCCAAGGAATGGGGGCTTAATGGTGATAAGCTCCTAGGATGAAATGAATTGTGGACCTGAAAGTTAATCTTGTGTAGAATTTGTTCTATTTGTTTGTTTTATGTTTGTGACTCATTTGAGATGATGGATTGATCTAACAGTCGTCTATCTGGTTCTATTAACTAAAGACTGCCTTTTCACAAAAATCAATCAATCAATCAATAAAAATAAGGAGAAGTGATCTCCAATAAGATTCTTAATGTAAAACATGAAACATTGCAAGTATACAAACAATTAAGGTAAATATATATTCAGAAAAGAGATTTTAGAGCTGAAAATTTTGAGAAGATTAAAGGGTATTGGCAACTACCAACCTGGAAATGTCTTTCTTCTTCCTGAATGTTGTTCTCAACATACTAGCTAACGTGTTTTGCACAAAATCTTGTACTTCAGCATGAATTGTTTCCCATAAGGCATCAGATACTAATGTATCACACAGCTGCATCAGGGATCCAATACTCTTGATGTAGCTCACAAGCTCAACCAGAGCTTTCCTCTCATCAGGACCGTAATTATAACGCACTACCTGTTAAGTATGTCCAAGCAATACACTCAGATTCTTTGTGAAACCTTATCAAGTCTCGCAAACACATCCTAAAACATCAAAGTAGAAATAATGAAATGAATTCTAGATTATAAAGTAGGCACAATAATATTGGAATTGGTCTTTGGATTAGCCAATGAGTATGTTTTTGTTACACAATGTTATCTTGTGCATGTCATCCTTCATATTTATGGAAAACTGAATCCTATTATTTAGGAATAGATGGAATTGAGTGGGATCTTATTATATCCTTTTAAGTAGGAACCGATTTAGTAATGGTAAATACCCACTTGTATAACTGTGTGTGATACATTTCATTAATAAACATCACAAAATATAGGTCCCCTCAAAAAAACTCTTTGTAATCTTACATGATATCAGAGCCAAAAGCTCCTAAAAATTCGGCAATCCCCAATTTTGTTCATCTTTGGTCCATTCACTTCAGCAACAACCTCTGACATAAAGCTTCATTCTGTGAAGAAATAAGCTAGCAGCACCTTCGGGAATAGAAGGTGTGATAGTTTGGGCTTTATGTGTTGTTTGGTTCATCAGATAGGGATGAGAACAAATAAAAAACAATTGTTTGGACTAACGGAGTCCTCCATCAATGGCTACTTCGGCCATGACGATGGCAACAGTTTTTGTGAAGTGGTGCCTTCAAGAGCAAGGGACTTGCTCTTATACAAGTGGATTTTTAGAGAGTGATTTTGAGATTGATTAAAGTCCTCTCTTATTTGTGTATTATTGAATGAAATTATACATGAATATTTATAGAAAGAAATATAAAGATGGGGCAACCAACAGGGACTTTAGTTGATTCCACTAATATCTAACCACTACTTAGTCGGTTCCACTAAACAGGGTATAATACCTACTTATCAAATTCCCAAGGACTATTTGATTATTTCCACATTGTTATAAAGGGTCAAAATTGAGGACCTAAGTAACAAGTTGCGCATGCACAATACGTACAACCCAGCTAGAGGAGAGTTTAGAAATATCACTTCAATATTATCAAGATATGCCATTTTTTTATTTATCTAGATGAATTTCTATACTAATTAATTTGTGTAACTATCTCCTAGTTTCTCTATTACTAGTAGATAGACTGACAATTTATTAGAGGTAGTAGTTATCTAAACATATGTCTAACAACATAAATAAGCATGTTATGTCAACTCTAAAAACATCGCATAAGCAAATGAAAGATCTACTTCTTAATTCTCTCAAATCCAGCATAAATCAAACAAACTATAATAAACCACACAAAAAATAGTATTAGAATAACCACCAAGAAAATGGAAAATAAGGGCACTTTTTTCTTTGAATGTATGAACAAATTTTCTGGAAAATAAGACAGGAGACAAACCTTTTCATAATCTGAATACAGTGTCGATGTATCTGACTCTGTAGGAAATGGGTCCTTGCAGGGGCGAGAAAATTTCCACGCACATTGCTCCCAGATGCGTGAAGTCCACCGACTGAGAAGCTGAAAACCTTCAACAACCATGTCATACATGCTTCCTTTGACCTCTTGGGCCCACTCGATATCAGCATCGTCCATTGATTTCAATAACAATAGCTATAGCAAGGACATCAACAAATACATGCAGGAGAAACTTAGATACTACAATTGTCAAGGAGATGATAATAAAAGAAGGTATTTAATAGAAAATAAAATGAGAAGAGTCACTAGTGAAATTGATAGGTTTATCGTGCATATGCCTAGGCCAGAATATTTTTACATAGCAAGTTCTTGTAAGAGTGATAGAATAAGGGTCTACCTGATTCTTAGAGGATGCAAAACGAATAGCAAAATCATCATGTTCTGCTCGAATTGCTGCAATGTGATTGATGATGAGGTAATGTCGCTGATAAGTTATCAATGTCAAGGTCTTCAATAAAAGCATACATGTGAAAGGTTGTCTCCTTTTGCAGGGAAAAGGCTAATGATAGTACAGGAAAAAATATGCTTAAAGAATAAGAAGCAGTAGATACAAAATGTTAAATAGCTATGAGTGATAACCACAGAAATGTGATGAAGAGAGTGCAGCTTAGATTGAAACAGAGTCTCACTTTGTAAAAAGAATGCAGCTTAGAAAGAGCAAAACATCTCACCAATTGGAAGGCAATTGACTTCAGACTACATGGAAAAAATTTGCATGCAAGACCTAAAACACTCATGAGAAGAACCATTCAACCAGATTATTCTCAAGAACTTTTGGGAATGAAGGCAATAGATTCTACCTGAAAATTGTTCTGCTAAACTAATCCAGTAAAAGCACAGTTTTAATCTACAGTAATTCTATGCACGTGGTTGTTTTAATTAGTTATATTAAAATCAATACAAGCTTTTATCTATATTTATTGTTTATGCACATAACAGTATGGACAGTACTTGTATAGCTGAAAAGGGTGGAAGAGTGGCCGTTATTATTCAATAGTGTAATTATTATCATTCACAAAGACAACTATTCAACACAATGCTCAACAAGAACTGAAAATCAAACTAATTAATGATAAATAAGTGAGGGAAGAGGACAGAAAGCTATCACCACAAATAGTAAGAAGCTGAAAAGGGTGATGCAATTTACAAGAGAGAAATATATATATATATATATAACAAAGACAGATACAAGGATATTCTTGTGCTTCACGAGTTGGGAGCTCATGAGTTGCTGGAAGAGTTAGAAGTCGAGTTTGAGCAGAGAATTTTGGGAAGTAAATTGACAACTCTTTCAAAATTGCAGCAGGAGACAAATGAAGATCAGGAAATGCAGGTATAACTGGATCATTCTGCAAGTCAAGAGCAAGCCTGAGATAAATTTGCCAGAAACAATTTTTTGTAGACAGGTCTTCCGTAAACCAGATGTAATGTACCTTGAATATATTGATTAATCTGTTTAACTTCACCCTTTTAAAAAGTGATTCACTGTCTTTTTCTGATGATGTTGCTAGGACAGTAAGAACAGGCAAAACTCTAAGTAGAATATGCCTTTCTGGAAAAAGAAGGGCAAAGTCCAGCTCTAACGATTCAACCGCAAAGACTATGAGGACCTGAAGAATATCTTCAACACTAAATTAACATAAATTAAGGATCACCATGGCCCAAAGAATGTGATATGACTAACATAAAAGGAAGATCCATACTTTCTTCAACTACCCAACTACTGAAATATCAAAAGAAATGAACACTACAGCTCAAAAGAGGGAATACAGTCCAGCCAAGGGAAAGAGGCGTTAAATTAAGGATACTTGTTCACACGGAACATCTCAACATGCAAATGCAACAAAATTGCCCACCTTGTGCTTAAAAAGATCTGCAAAAGATAAACATGTCTAAAATTAATGTCCCTCTAACATCTAATATAGTCTGACAAACTCAGAAGATCCCAGGAGCAGCCAGCATAAATTTGGCACATTTGCATAAAAGATGAGAATAAAATGGAGTACCTGTAAATCATCTAACTCTTCCCTCACTGTATCAGTGTCTTGCCATTGAGCACTTACTTGGGTGAAGGTCCTAACATTACAGAATTGATTTGAGAGCTAAATTAAAAAGTCATGAAAGGGATATGTAGTTAGATTTTGCAACACATTTCATTGGTTATCTATGATCTCATTTGGAAACGGTTGATAATGTGTGGCGCAGAGGGATACACTTGTATGTTAGTGATTTAATTTTAATTTGAAAATATTTTTATGTATATGATAGACATATAATAGAGCTTTAATTTGAATTTTAAGAAACAAAGGCGACATTTTTTGTGTTCAAACTGGGATTATGTTGCATTTTAAGCTTTTGCAATAGACGTTTTTTATTTTATTTTTAAATGGTCGGTAGACTTGAATGGTTATTTATGTCGTCCTCAATTATTTGGCATCCGAATGAATATTTAAAATATATATTCCCAGATTGCCATTTCTTCTACTTAACATTGATGTTTTAAGTAAACAAGTGCAGCAATCTGAAGAGACTAGTTAAAGGATAAATGAGAAACAATTAAAGAGAATTTGGTTTACTAATCACATAGTTTTTAAATATGAATCAGTTTAGCTAACTGAAAGTTTATTCCCTCGTATAATTGTTGCGGACATAAATTAATATTGTGTTTTACAAGAATTATGTGAGCTACTCAACTTCAAGTCTTCAACCAACATTAAACAAGACATTGAAGAGATTGTATAAAACATAACCCTAAACCCTGAAAACTGTTCAGATATCTGTGACTGAAGTTAATATTTATGTGTTCATAGTATAATAATGTATTTCTGGTAAGGTGTTCTTAAGCTTTAAATAATCTTTTCTAGTTACAAAACATAGGCAATTAATTAGATTAAATCTCCACATATGGAAAAGTGACAAAAAAAAAGGCACATAACATTTGTTGAATGACAAATACGCTCTGAAAAGGTACAAAATAGTTGAAAACATCATAAAGATGATACAATCAATCCCAAGTTAAGCAAGTATCACCACAAAGCATCCTCTATTTGTAGTTTCTAGTAAACAGCTAAAATATCAGCTTCCAACACTTAAAAGAGAGGCGTTACTTTCGTTGTTCGCCAGAAAGGAACCCTTTAGATGGAAGCCTATAGTGCATATTTACGACCCACAAATGCATTTATTACCTATTCAGTCATCCGTCATGTGCTCAAATCTCATGCATAAATTCACAAGTGATGGTTAAGATAGTTTTCATAAATCCTAAGATATTTATTTGGAGTTATAATTCCAAATACTTGAAAACCCAAACTGGTGCCCTCGTTTGAACAGCAAAGGGTCCTCAACTAACACAGACTTAATCAAAATATTTCAAAAGTTGAAGGGGAAAAATTAAAAGAAGATGGGTTTGAGGGACAAAATTCTGGAGGCCAAAATAACCAACTATCTCAAAACTAAATCCAACTATATTATACTTCATCCTTCCATATTATGCAACATACGCCAATCACTCATCCTTTTGATATGACGAGCATATCATATCTATTACTTTTTCAATCAAGCAAACGCTTCATCTCCATCTGCACACACACACACTACACAATGCCTAAAGTTACATGTTTTAACTCCCAAAATAAGGGAAAGATGGAGTATCACAAAAGACATGAAATGGACTACTGATCTCCCATGAGAGAGAGAGAGAGAGACCAAGTTGCAACTTCTTGACCAAGTCCATAGTTCATCAAGATATCATATAGAAATGTCTTTAGACTTATAAAAAAAAGTCAACCTAGAATAATTTATGACAGGACATTTAAATATTGCTCAAGGTTACATAGCACAGACACAATAAACTTACCTCTTATACCAAGAGAAATCGTTGGGTATGCTTGCTTTTGCATTTTTAAGATGGTCAAGTTGCACTAAAACATCAAATAACTTTAGCATGGACCTGTCATCAACAAACTAGTTAGACAAAGAAAAAGCAATGAAGACGTATATGGATAATATCATCAGATTAAAGTTCCCAAATCTTACCCTAGGAGACCTATGGACTTGACTGTTTTCAGAAGAAAATCCTTTTCCAATAACAAGAATTCAATGGACAAATACATGCAATTTTTGTCTCTATCATGTCTTGGCAGATCTATAATTATATTTTACCCTCAAATTTATTGCTACATTATCTACAGAGCAGTTGAAATATATTTCCTATTAATTAAATGCAGCAATGAGATAGAGATGCCACCAAAGATCAGCACAGACATTATTCTTCTGTTAGTGTGTAGTAAAGTGAATACTGTACCAGAGATGAGTTACGGTAGGGCCATTGATACGTCTCTCCGGCCTGGAGAAGCGTTGCATATCAGCTGCTAGCTGCATAAGTAAAAATCCAGTTTGAGCTCTCAAATGTTGTGATTTGACTACAAGGAGTTAGAGATGAAAGCAAACAAAGTCAAGTCATACTTTAGCTGATGCTGATACTTGCCATCGCTGAATTTCACGTAGACGACTCATTTCCAGGTCCAGAACTTGATATGTTTCTAGATATAAGTCAGCCTGACTGTGCTTCATGGAATCAGGAAGCTGCCAAAATTGTGTTTACCTCTTATACTAACCAACAAAGAAGGAGAAAAGTATAAACTAAAACCTCCAGTAATGTAGTAAATATAGCTTGTCTAATGGACTATAGTCATTTTTCATGGAATCAATACAGCAGAATCAAACAAATTACTATAAACTACTTATTTTAAGAGACGGAAGAGATCATTAAATTGTTTCAGATTAGAGAGTGGACACTTCTTAAGACCATTAGCCTTTTATTACTGTTCAGATCCAAAGTTGGAAAATGAATACATAATCAATAAACAAAGAAGGCAATAGTCCATAAAGTTGATGTAAAAATAAGAATTTAGACACATGGGATGGATGGGATGCCAAATAAGCATGTTCTCTATTATGGACTTCGGAGATTTAGAAGAACACACCTGAGGAAGTGCTTTGACGCAACTCCTGTATGTGTAGAGCACAGATGTCATATCTTTTCCTTCTTGAATAAGAGCATTCTGGTAATGTTACGAAGTTTGCAAATCCATAGTCACATTCAAAAAATTAGAACATAAACCAAATTATAATAAAGATATCTAGCATTAATGTATATAAGAACTCTAATGAGACTAGATAAAAGGTTATATAGAAGGGCTACTGAAAATCTACTTTGTAATTTTCTCCAGATATTTGTAAAGCTAGAATGAAAAATACAAAAAATACTGCTAACAAAATCATAAACAATTTCCTTGGTTCAACAAATAACTCCCAAAAGTAGGTGACTTAACAAAGTTAAGGCTGGAATTGCAGGTTTTTGAAGCATCTGGAATCCCATCAATGACATACTCTCATTCATGTTAAAGAAGACAGTTTCATACTACATATAACTCTGATCCGAGAGAGAGAAGAATGCCTACTAAAGGAAAATATACACACCAGCTGAGTCAAGGCTTTTGTGTCTTCTGATAAAGATAGCCGATATGCAGAAACATCAGTATACTCTGCAAATAAAAGAAGCAATCTTTTATGTAAAGTAGAGAGAGTATTATCACTAAGTTGCACTCCATGCAGGTAATTAATTGTTTCCCAAGGATATATATAATATATATATACTATGATCAAAATGCCCTCACTATTATAGGAAGTTACATGTTGGGCCCCCATTATTTTCTATATGAAGAAATTAAATGTGCACCCCCATTTGTTAAAGTGTGGGACATTAATAGAGTAATTATAATACTAAAAAAGTGTTAATGTAACTCACAAAACATATATAACTTGGGACAACTCTTCGAATGAAACTACTAATATCGAATGGGTCAAAGGGAGTGCAAGTAAGTTAGTATATGATTGACAAGAAGATTTTTACAAAGAATGAAAGGAGGAAAAATAGTGAATGTTGTTGAAGAAATAGAAGCACCAATATTTATGTGGTTGAATGAAGCATTATTTTATATTAGGTTTAACCAAGATGAATAAACTTGTAAAGTGATACGGTAAGTACTTAGAATTATAGAAGAATATAAGCTTTGTTCCTGAAATTAAGTAATGCATAACATTTTCAATAGTTTTACAGACCTCGCGATTGGCGGGTTGGATTGGGCTCAGGTTTCACGGCATGACATGCACGGGCATGACTATGGCGTGAGACATCACATTATTATATTTGCAGTTTATAATATTTTAGTCCATTACATTCATTATGATTTTTTTATCAGCATCAATATTTAAATCATTTCCAACTCTAACTAGCTTATGTAATAAAATACATATTAATACATCAAGACAAAATTTGCACATCCATTCAACTAAGTTCAATAAAAGTCCTTGAAGGAGAAAATTGTCCCACACAAAAGTTAATAGATAAATAATGACCATAGCCAATGTACCTATTTTGTAGGAAATTGAATAGTTTTCTAGAAAAACGAAAATGCATACCCTGAGAATTTTATATAAATTTTATATATTTCCTTGAACTGTGGGTCATTTTGATATAATATGCCAGAACTGATTTTTTGCTTTGAAAATCTCCCAGTTCTAACGGGGAATGATATATAACCCAAATACACACCAGCGTCAGCGGATCCATATTTGTAAAAAAAGACAATGATGTGGCTGTTCGGTCAAGCATAATATACCATTGGTTTTTTTTTAATATTTGGTTATATGCCCTACAACATTTTAGAGTTTGGAGACCTGCCTCCAAAAAAATTGTACATGATCTTGTTTGAGAGGTTTATTGGAGAAGGGAGGATAATGGAGGACAGGTAATGCCTACTTGTTTAATAAGACAAAATGCCAAGAAGGAAAATATATATTATGTTCTCGTTTGGTTTACAAGTTTAACATCATCTTCTTCAAAGCTTTTCTCCATAAATGGAAAGGACACATAACTGTCAGTGAGAATTTTTATTGCATGCAGACATTCAGTTGTTCGGTCAAAAAAATTGGCATGTACTAGTCAGTAAGAATTATACAAAAGATCTCTTATATGACTGACCAATATCAATTAAAATTCCATGCAGTATATTGATGCAGATACATACCAATTGGACTATTAGTTGCACCCCTTTCAGTTGATATCCAAACTCCAGGTCCTTGAACTTCTGCCTGATCATCCTGCAAAGGTCACAGGTTGAAAATGTGCAAAAGGACACCATTCTTCAGAACAAAAAGATAACATAAAAACCTAATTAAGCCAACCTCAAATTATACATGTATTAACATTCCCAAAAATGTTGCAGCTCGCTTTTACTAATTCAAGGCACTCCAACTCTAGTAGGCAAGAATATTTGATTACATAATTTCATCGCTGCCCTCATCCCTCCTTATTATTAGTTGTAACATACTTAGTTGCACGCAACGACTTGCCTTTACAAAGGTATTATTGTTTAGATCACCCACAAGATATTTTCTTCTTACTTTTTATATAAACATAATACAACTACTAATAACTAATTACTAAGTTAACCGAACTGCAAGTACAAATAATAGCCTATTAAGCTTATCTTCTATCTAAATAAAAGTGATGGTTGTTGGGAAGATGAACTATAGGGACAGTTTTAGGTTGCCCTGATCTTTCAGCCACCAGTGGACGAGATCAGATCTTGGCCTTTGATTCTAGGAATAAACCCTTCTCCCTTGTCTCATAACTTGTCATGAGAACATGTCTGGGAAGTATAACATTTTCTATGATGTTGTTTTCTTTGAGTCTACTCCATATATCATTTACACTCTCTCTTCAATGGTTCAACGTTAATACAAGCCTATTATCACCTTCGTTTTTATGTCACCTTATAACTCGCCCATGCCTAGTTGTTACGACCATAACTAGCCTCGATCTTGGCATGATTGTGGATTGTCAGGACCGAGAGGTGCCTAAAAACAGTCGCGGGTGTGCGACATGGCACCGGAGATAAGAAGTGCTAATTAACCAAAGCTTTTGTTCTGGCACAAGTGCGAAGTGCCAGGACCGAGAAGAAGTGTGCCGAAGGAGGAGTCGTGTACGTGCGATTTAGGCGCAAGGTGTTAGCCGAGTTGTCTTGACATGATTGTGGAAAGTCAGGACCGAGAAGGTGCTTAAAAAGTGTCGCGGGTGGGCGACATGGACACCAGAGATGCGAAGTGCTAAAGCAACCGAGCTTCTGTTGTGGCATGAGTGTGGAGTGACAGGACCGAGAGAAGTGTGCTGAAGAGGAGTCGTGTGCGTGCGACAAAGGCACAAGGTGCTAGCAAAGCGTTTTGCGTGGCTTGATTGCGGAAGGCCAGGACGGAGTGAATGCCTAAGAGGAGTCGTGTGCGTGCGACGTGGGCATAAGAGTGGCAACGTCTAGCGCATTGAGAGAATGTGTGCATGGAGTGCGGAAAAAACGGAGCCGACTGGTGACGGTTAGATGAGGACTGGTGGTGACCAGATAGGGGACCTGGAAATGTAGGCATGATGAGTTGAGGACCCGGAAATGTCGGCATGATAGGTTGAGGACCGGAAATGTCGGCATGATGGCGAAGAGGACCGTAAATGTCGGCATGATGGCAGAGAGAACCGTAAATGTCGGCATGATGGCGGAGAGGACCGGAAATGTCGGCATGATGGGCATAGAGGCAGAAAAAGTCAGCGTCAGTTGAGAGAACGTGGGCATAGTGGACGGTTACGACCCACTACGGGCAGTTAAGACCCACGTCCAACAGCTGATGCGCAGCTGGGACCGATGGAGAACGTGGGGCTGCAATATTGGACGGTTGAGACCCACGACTAACAGTTGAAACCCACGTTCAGCAGCAACTGCCCGGCAGTTAGACCCACGTTCAGCAGCAACTGTCTGACGGTTTTTCTCCACACCCTAGATCAGTTATTTTCCTAGGCAGCTTGTTATTCTTTTGTTATAAATATTCTTGAGCTGCACAAGACAAATTGTTGGATTTCGGATAGAAAAATATCCCCCACAGTGAGAGACATTTTGTGTGCAGCCTTGAGTGTTTATAGCCTCTTTGTAATCGTTATTTGTGAGTGAATATAATTATAAAGTTGGGTGTGGCCCGTAATCGATGTGTGTTTCTCTTTGTTGTATGTTTTATTGACTATTGTGGTGATTGGCTGTTTGTTGAGTTGGGTTGATTGTTTTGGTGTGCGAAACAAGCCGCACAAGGGCAAAAAAATAAGTAAAAATTCGTTGCGTTACTTTCCCTTGTGACACTAGTCCACCTAATTTACGTTGTAACGGGTCTGTTCCAACAAGTTTTGACAAAGTTCTTTCCAAATTGTTACCCTCCTTTGCAGTTCCATAGTCATCAAAAATCCAAGTTATCTTCTTGCTTTGTTTCTCCAGAACAATTTGTTGCCCTTGAAAATCACATAGTTGTTTCCTAGTTCATCCTATTGCATTTCGGAAAAGTAAACTCTAAGCCACCTCTCATCTTTCATCTAATTTTATTTCTTATACACATTCATTGCGTAAGATATTATCATTTTATCTTGTTCATCTCTTATTAGTTCATTCCATGTACATCCAATTAGCCCTTATCTATTGTTGTGTGAAAGTAGACATGGATTTATATTATAAGGACTCCATGAATTCTTCTGCTTACAGTTGATGTAGATGGCATTCTTCTCACATTAAATTATGTGCAGAATATTACAATGTGAAGAAAAAGTAGACAACACTTTGTGACCAAAGATTTGGGAAGTCATCAATATTTAGTGCTGAAATTTTCTACAGAGCTGAGCATATCCCAATGAGAATATGATCTTGCTTTGTTACACCAAACAGGGATTACTTGGAGATAAACAAGCTAGAACTCCCATGGAAATTAACACTCATTTGTTGTCACAAAATGATTCGTATTTGACAAGCATCCGCAATATAAAGACTTGAAAGAAAGCTTATTTATCACTTAGTGAGATATATTACATGTGAATATGTGATATGAACTTGGTAAGTCAATTTATGAAATCTCCTAGACTCCTACATTCAAGGCTCATCATCGAATACTTGATATGAAAAGGGATATCCCGTAAAGGGTTTGTTATACAAAATTTGTTTATACATGTAATTAACTTGAAATCAAGTCAACTTTTAAACTAAAATTACAGCTATTTTCTTTATATTTAGCTACAAGATTAAGAACGCACTTCCAACTTTGATCCAATAAACGATTTCATTGATAAAACAAAATTAAATCGCCAATCGGATGCCATGTCAAGGGCTTCTCATAATTCCCAAACAAATAGCAGAGGAATTAAATACTTAGAAAAACCTAAAAATAAAACTACCAAACAATGTTGTTCCAGTTCCTTATATTCCATTAGGCAACACATTATTGTTAATGTTAGAAGGGAATAAAAGCAACTGATCCAATATAAATAGAATATACAAGTACTTAGTATGTTGTGGGAAACAGATTCTCAATAAAGTGTTGTTCATGGTCCCTATAAGCCTAAGGAAATCAATTACTACTAACACACAAGTTGTGAATCAAACAAGTAAGAAATTCTAAGCATACCCATTTCAAATCTTTCTTCAAAAGCACCACATTTCTTTCTCTAAGACACATTACAAGATATAACACATGGTCTAGAAGATCAACAATTACCTCCAAGGAAAACGTGGACAAAGCTGCAATGGCTTCTTCGACGGGAACAGACATTGCATGTAGGGATAAATTGGTGAAGAATACAGTGCCAATAGGGAATCTAGATCAGCCTTATGCTTGGGGTTTATTGGCGAAATCTGGGTTTTGGCCAACTGCGAAGAAAAGACGAGATTGGAGCTGGGTTTCTTTGTTCGATAGCGTAGGTTTTAGTAGATTGCCAACTGCAAAGCACATTCGAAGATGAGAAGTAAGAATTACCCTTTGCAGTATTAAATATTAGTAAGTGCTTACTGTAGAAATGCTAGTCTTACTATAGACATTCTTTCAGTTTTTTTTTAATGTTTTTGTTTTTAAAAAAAAAAAAAATCTCATTTTATTGACTGCTAAATCAGCCATTTTGAAGGTCAAATTTGATTGACCAAACGACTGCTCTAAAATTTTCAGACGAAATTATCTATCGTCTCACGAAGGAAAAGCATGTGAACAGTCTAGAATGATCATACCCTTCGCGTGATGATCGTGTCTTTCCCGTTAGAACGAGAGTAGTTCGTTGTGCAAATAAATTTATGGGAGGATCACTAATACATTTAAAACCCTTTTAGGGTCATTTTGTCAAATTTCCCTTTTGAAAAAGGTCTGAAATTTTATTTTTTTTTATAGTGTTTCACCAAAAGTAAAAGATGAGTGACTAATATTTGTGAGAGTCAAAATTTAAAAAGATCCTCTTTTTTAATTTAAAGACACACTTGTTTCTAATGTTGGACTTTTTATTAAAATTCTTTTGTAAACTTTCTTATTATTATTTAATTACTTAATTTATTAATTAAATACATTTTATTTTAATTTTTTCATATTTTTGTTTTAATTGAAAAGTCATTTGCAATAAAAAAATTTATTTCCAATTTATTTATTAAGGACCTGTTTCACTTATTTCTAATGAGATCTATAAGGATCTGTTTACTTATTTGTTTTATTGCACTTTATTTTATAAATTGCATTAGTTTGAATGTTTTATTTAAAAAAATAAATATTTACTTTAGTTGAGTAAAACAAAAAAATAATTTCATAATCTATAAAACTATAATAATTATTAAAGAATTACACGGTTACATATGTAACATTTAACATATAAAGTGTTCAAATAGATATTCATAATGAAACTATAGTTTACCAAGTTTTTTTACATTTTGTTTGTATTATCATTTATAATATCATCCTAAAAGGTGGGAAATTTGACGAAATAACCCTGATAATAGGCTTATTTCCAAATTTAGCATAGGCATGATAAATTTTATAAAATTAATCTTTTGTCATGGGTAAAAGACAATTCTACCCTTAATTAAAAATTTGGGTTATTTATGTTTCTTTTTCTCTCTCTTCATTCCCTTTCAGTTTCTTCTCGACCGACCTTTGGTTTTCCTTTCACTCCTTTCAGTTTCTCCCATTTCAGTTTCTCCCCCGACGATCTAAGCGAAGCAACGAAACGAATGAAGCCGATAGATCAACTCCCCGAAAATTGCGCATCTGTCGCCTGCTTCATTCGTTTCGTTGCTTCGCTTAGATCGTCGAGGGAGAAACTGAAATGGGAGAAACTGAAAGGAGAGAAAAGAAAACCAAAGGTCGGTCGAGGAAAAACTGAAAGGGAACGAGGAGAGAGAGGAAATGAAATAGAAATAACCCAAATTTTTAATTAAGGGTAGAATTGTCTTTTACCCATGGCAAAAGGTTAATTTTGCAAAATTTATTTTGCCTATGCTAAATTTGGAAATAAGCCTATTATTAGGGTTATTTCGTCAAATTTTCCTAAAAGGTTAATCTCAATAATAATTTATTTCATTTCTAGGCAAAACATTAAAGCAATAAAATATCATCTATCATAGTTGTCACACTAAAACATATAGGATTCTCATACATATGGTTTTTATATTATTTATTTTAACAAATTTATGTAAACTTGTGGTAGATTGATTATTCGAAATTCTTCTTAAAACTGAATCTATATAATGTAATGATCTTTCATTTCATACAATGCGCTACTTATTTTTCCAAATCTCAAACATCGACTCTATTATCAGTTTCGGCGAAGATAATTGTATGTTGAACATAAGTTTTCTTGTAAATAGACTGACCTTGAAAATAGTGGGGATGGTAATTTGTTGGAGGATATAGTACCAGATACTCTATATGGTTGGATATGGTGCTAGATACTTTATTTGGTTGGATAGAATACCTGAGTTTATATCATATTTTCCTATAATAAATGATAGTGTTACTCATCATATAAATGATTTTGAATCAATGATGTTTATGTTTTATTCACATACCGTAAGTGAATTTAAAACACGATATTGATATTGAGGAGTATGTCGAGCTATGTCATGCACAATTAAGTCATGCATGGATCCTTCAAAACTATACACAAAATAAATAAACTAGAGGTTGTGGTTTCATTTATAGCACATGGTAAACTTGTACATATGTAACATCATAGAACCAATGCAGTAATTTACAAGTGAGAACATAAATTACCTAGTTTATTACAAGATATGGATCTATACAAAAAATAAGAACTTTCCCCTTAAATAAATGTTATAAAGGTGTTATCGTAAACTTTTGATGTACTTGGTTGATGAAGGGACTTTAATACCAATAAAACTATTGAGACATCGTTTATTTAGAGTGATCAAATGATATTCCAACACAAGTCATGCTATGCTATGTCCATATGTTAAATCTTATAACTTCGTCACAACTTGTTACTTGACTAGAATTGAAAATCGTAAAATAGATAAATTGTATACTTGTATGAGTCATTCTATAAGTATATAAGGCAATGATTCTTTATTCTAGCCATGCCTGAACATTTTACATTATTAAACAAACTACATGCATTGGTGTACATGTGTGGCATAATTAGAAGTGTCCACCAAGGCCTTTATTAGTAATGTCAAGAAACTATTTTTATATGCTTCCAAGTCTGAAGATAAATTAGAATGATTCATCTAACTTGTCATCTAAAGAGAACCCAAAAATTAATAAATACATACTAACTTGGCTTCCATGTAAATAAATACAAATGCATTTAAATAATTGAAATGATACAACTAAGATGACATAACTCAGCAAAATGTAACATTCACATCCAAAGGTACAAACATATTAATTATAAATGTCACATAGAATTCGATCATGGTGGTTAAGGATGGTATGGGGAAGTTTTAAGTCACATGTTTGATGAGTCAAATTTGTTGCTTTTAATTGATAGTGCAGTTGATGGCCCTATGATTTATTAAGTTGTCCTTCATACAAGTGCTTATTTTTCTAAATTATGTACGGAAGATAGTCTGACAATTCTTCTTGCTCATAAGATTTGGTTCCACTACAATCATATAGAATTTTTATTAGTTTACTAAGTATATACACTCATTTTGTATGCCATAATTTATAATTTTAAAATAATTCCGAGCCAATGAATTGTTTTTGAAAATACTCATATTCGGGTTAAATAATTGATTTAAGAGCGATGTCATATCCATTAGATTCCAAAATAATTAAATTTCGGACCATTTCTTTAAAATTAAACACGAATGATGCAAATATATATGCTAGATGAAAAATATCTCAAATTAATCTTGTGTTTTGTTTGTTTTGTAGGCCTAGAAAATAAAATGGTAATAAAGAAGGAAAATAAAAAAATGATTCTAGTTGGAGGTCTGTCGGAGGCTACCGTGGACCGCTGCATGCGGTGGCGGTGGCCGATCATCAGCGAGTCGTGGCCAACAACTACCCCTTTTGTGCCAAAGCCACCCTGAAAGTTTGACAACTTGGGCATGACATTGTCTAAAGCCCTCGAGGTACTAGGACAAATGAACTTAATCCCTGTTTAAACTCCAAAGTCGGAAAGACCTACTATAGACAGATTCTCAAATGAGTGGTGGGAATATCAACCGACTAAAGGGAACGAGACCGAATATTGTATTTCATTGAAGAATATAATCCAAAATCTCATCGATGAGAAGGTCATCCCGATCCTGGGAATCAAGGAAAACTCGTTGCCAACACATTAACTTGAGCGAGGTACAAGAAAATCTGGTAGACGGGAGAGATTTGTTGGGTTTGATTACCAATGAGCAAATGTTGATGACGGTCGCCCATTTTTAGGGAGACGACATTGAAGAGCCGATTCAAGCTAACCCCACCTTGGTTGATGATTGGTGGAATCTGAAATAGGTTGAAAAGACAACCGTGAGGTGTTAAAATCTTGAAGAAGGAGAAATGGAAATGTAAACTTGTATTATCGAAAGTTATTATTCAAACATTACATGTCTCCCTTATATAGGAATTAAATACTAACTAATTAACCAAACTAACTAATCAGTTACTAACTAATTAACGGTTTAATAAACCGTTAGTTATTATTTTTACATCCTCCCCTCAAGGAGAAACGTAGTAGAAACAAAGTTTCACCTTGACAAAACAAGTCGATGAAACATTAAGCTACGATCACGCGGTCATCGTCTTCAACAAGTCTAATTCAGCAAACTTCAATTTTTTTTAGCTATCCAATTTAGACAGCCGAGCAAACCCAATTAAGGAAGCTCCATTTTTTTTAGCTACCCAACATAGACAGCCGAGCAAACCCAATTCAGCAAGCTCTATTTTTTCGAATGTAAGAGAATCTTTCTCCACGGTTTGAAGAATTTTCAAAAATCTCATTTTGATTCAACACAACCGACCTTGCATCGACAAATATTCTTTTTTTCCGAAGAAGCCAATTTAGCATTCTTTCATTTTAGCCAGTCTAATTCAGCCAGCTCCATTTAAACTACCCAAAAATAGACAACACAATCTCCTAACAATCTTGACAATCGAATCCATCCTTCTTGAAGTTGCGACTTAAGATCATCAATATATATAGAACGAAATCCATAATGCTATACTTCATCTGCAAGCTCTTGTACAACATAGTTATCGGTTTCTTCACATCAGGAATGTCCCCCACCAACAACATTTGCAACCTCCACCTATCAGCAATCTCGGTAATCGTTTTATATTTCGTTATTTTCAGCAAACGGAGGTCAATGATATCAGCAGCCATATTGAGACTGTATTCCTTAAGGAAAGAGTCAGTAATTGATTGCAAAGTGGTAAATGTTTTAACATTGCCATGATTAAACTTTTGGGAATAGAACCAAGCCTGGGCCGACTCTGTCAAATACAGTGGGAATAGAGTGATCATTACATCTTCACCAATCTGATTAAGGGCCATTGTATGCTTAAACAGTTTTAAATGTCTAGTGGGGTCGCCAGTTCCATCAAACTTCTCCATTTCAAGCAATATGAAATCTTTTGGGAGTTTCTCTTTGGCAGTCATTTCATAATACAAACGCCAGTCCCCATATTTCATTTCCAGTTTTTCGATCTGAGCTTGGAGATTTTCCTGAAGATTAAAGGGAGCACCATGTCCAGACATTGAATCCTATTGTGGATGGATCAGTCTCATTTGGTTTCTTGTTGCAGACGAGTAAAGCATTTTTAAAATCTCTCTGTACTAAAGTTGTATCTCTTGGTAAGAACCCATGAACAAATTACCCATTCTTCTTCATCAACATTTCGAGCAACAGGTAATTAACTAACCACTTCTCTCAAAGGGGAAAGTGTGATTAAGGCACCAGACTAAATCACGCCTTCAGATAGCCCTTCCCCTTTTCTTCTTGATCAACATTACTTGAACCCTGCCCTGCTGATCTTCAACTCCAACTTGCCAATGGACTCTGTTGCGTCGGCAGCTTGTGGTGGGTAGGCGGGGAGCTCTTGAAAGAATT
Organism: Impatiens glandulifera; assembly: GCF_907164915.1. NCBI lineage: Eukaryota > Viridiplantae > Streptophyta > Magnoliopsida > Ericales > Balsaminaceae > Impatiens > Impatiens glandulifera. The sequence goes on along the minus strand of NC_061866.1, from coordinate 16,425,632 downwards.
TGAAGAGACAACATTAAATCTATTAGTTATTGGGGGTGGATAGATGATCCCTTTCATGAAGTTCTTGGGTCTGATTTGATTTCTAGACAGATTTTGATCCGCCAAGGGCTTCTTCTTGTCAATCTGAATGAGATCAACTTCTTTCTCCTTGGAAAGATTCACAAAAGAATCTTGAAAGAAGCTCTGCGAGAGCCTAACCAACCGAGAATCTCCTCCCCACAGGGTCGACCATTGATAATCTCCTTCTATGCGAACGATCGAACAACTCCAAAATCTTCTTGAATATCTTCTTCAACAATAATAATCAAATAGAATAAAGCCCTCCACTAATGGCTACTTCGACCACTAGTAGAGGCAGCGAAAACTCTTCAAGATCCTTAACCAAACTAAAGGTCATCTCGATCCTGAAGGAGAAGAAGTAATAATCAAAATCTTGAAAGAGAAGAAGTAAAATAAAATTGTATTATTCAAAGTTATTATTCAAACAATTACATATCTCCCTTATATAGGAGTTCAATACTAACTAATTAACCAAACTAACTAATTAGTTACTAACTAATTAACGGTTTAATTAACCATTAGTTATTATTTTTACATCCTCCTCTCAAGGAGAAACGTAGTAAAAACAAAGTTTCACCTTGACAAAACAAGTCGATGAAACATCAAGCTACGATCATGCAGCCAACGTCTTCAGCAAGCCCAATTCAGCGAGCTTTTTTTTAGCTATCCAATTTAGACAACCGAGCAAACCCAATTCAGCAAGCTCCATTTTTTTCAGCTACCCATCATAGACAGCCGAGCAAGCCAATTCAACAAGCTCAATTTTTCTTCGAACTACCCGATATAGATAGCTCAATCTTCGTTAGTCCAATCCACAACAATCATCATGAATGGTCTTTTGTTCATTAGCCGCCAGCTTTCAACTTTTGCAGCATTAGTTTTTTTTTCAAACATTTGTCTTCTTCACAGAACCTAAGTGAGCGATACCCACCATCTTCATCTATCGTTCCAGCATCTCTACCTTCAATGATTCTGATTTCTGGACCTACTTTGTATTCCACACCATCTTGTTTCTCTCTTTTATTCACGTGTTCAGCTGATTGAAAACCTTAATCCTTCTTTCCTGTCCAGCGTTTATACTCCACAATATCCACGTCTCCCTTATCATTTTTTTAATACCTCTACCTTCAAACCAGCCATATCCAGCAAGTAACGCGGCTCCAAAACCCTCAACTAGCATCTCGTCATAATCCTCCATAACAGAATCGGGCAAATTACTCATATCCTCCCTGAATTTCTGCATCATCAGCGTCTCAATTGAGGAAGGTTTCGACTGTCCAGCAGAGACAACATCCACATCATCCTTCAATGAATTGCGAAGATTGAGACCAAACGACATATTGGAACCCTCGTCGTTCCCAATCGTGTCGGTGGCCACCTCGAATTGGAGAGCGATTCCGTCGTCATCGGTAGATCCTAGAGGTAATTCGAGATTCTTCATCTTCTTGAGGGGCCTCCATTCGTTTTCTTTAGGAGGGATCACGAGTCTGTGTGAACGTTGATTGGATGATAGGGTTTTAGAAGGGTCGAACTCTGTGACGAACTACTTCTCTGATGCATCATGGTTTACGATGCTACCGCCGTTGAAAGCATTCTGCTGATGCTTGGGCTTTGAAGACGACTTGGTGAAGGAAAGTTTCATGATCATAACGGAGGAGATGACCAAACAGTTCCACAAATAACAATCTTGAGAACTCTGGGTACTTGTTTAGTTTAGCGGTTCCAGGCGTATTGTTCGTCTTCCTCTCCCTTTGCCTCATCTCTCTTCTTCTATTTTGTTGGTCTTGCAAGAAGCCATCCAGAAGGATTTTCTAAAAAGGCTTTGCCTCATCTCTCTTCTTCTATTTTGTTGGTCTTGCAAGAAGCCATCCAGAAGGATTTTCTAAAAAGGGTTAGAAGAAGGACTAACAAAGATAATTGATCTCTTTCTATTTCTACTTCGCCGTTCTCCCCGGCGTAAGAACCCTAGAACAAACTTCTTCTTCTTGTTCTCTTTCTTGTTCTTCAACTCTCTCCACTTCATTGTTGATGACAGGGGAAGAAGAGGGAGCGCACGTTAATGAAGAAGGGGATGAAGATTGAGTGAAGTGAAGAACTTCTATCATGGCTGCTACTTGGTTTCGATTCCAATTTTACTTTTATTTCAGAAAACAGCAGGAAGAATCTCATCTTGATCTTCTTCGTCAATATTTTTTCTAATAGTTTCATTATCCCTTAAAACAAATATGTCATTAACATTTGAATCTCGTATATCTCCTTCTTCCATTTCAGAGTCACCACTTACTCTCCTCCTCATCTTGATCTTGATCTTTTTCGCTACTCTTGCGAACTTCTTTCTTCTCTATCTTTTTGTCACCATTCTTGATTGCATCATAACCCATATCTTCAACAATGAAAAATCTCTCAATTATGTGCATTCAACTAATCAATCTTTCATTTATTCCACTTCTTCTTCAATAGTAATAATAGAATAAACCCTCCACCAGTGACTTCTCCGGCCACCAGTAGAGGCAGCGGAAATTCTCCAAGATTCTTAACATTGTAGCTCTGATACCATGTTAAAATCTTGAAGAAGGAGAAGTGGAAATGTAAACTTGTATTATCGAAAGTTATTATTCAAACATTACATGTCTCCCTTATAACTAATTAACCAATACTAACTAATTAACCAAACTAACTAATCAGTTACTAACTAATTAACGGTTTAATAAACCGTTAGTTATTATTTTTACATGAGGCCAACTAAGATCATTGATGTAGATTAACGGTTTAATAAACCGTTAGTTATTATTTTTACATGAGGCCAACTAAGATCATTGATGTAGATGATTGGTGAGATTTGAATAAGGTGAAAGTCAAAGCAACTAATACAGATGTGAATGTCACGAGAAAGAGAATCAACCCACATTTATGAAAACTTATGCTCCTAGTTTATTGATTCCTATACAAGAGATGTTAATTCTCCCTTTTCTGAAGTAACTTATGAGATTATTTTGAATAGTGAAATTATTTCTAATTATATGCTTGTTGATGACATGTTTAAATCTGAAATTACATTCAAAATGAAGCATTGCTTAGAAAATAAGGATAGAAGTCTTTTCGGTAGTTGAAAAATGGTTGAAATGATGAACAATCCACATATATCTTAATTGGCCAAAGCTTTGAAGAAAAAGAACGTAAATACTTAACCGAACTTTTAAAAATTAATAAAGATGTTTTTGCATTAACTTATAAAGATATGACGGGAATTGATCCTCATATTGTCCAATACCATATACCTATTTACCTAGACGTTAAACTGATAAAGAGGAAACTCTACATAATGCAGGCTGATGTAGTTGAGAAGATCAAGGAAGAAATGCAAAAAACAACTAGACGTCGAGTTCCTTGAAGTTGTGGACTATCTCGACTAGGTGGCCAACGTTGTTCTCGTAGCAAAGAAAGACGGTAAAGTTTGAGTATGTGTTGACTACCGGATTCTAAATAAGGCTAGTTCGAAAGATAACTTTCCACTTCCTCATATTAATGTGTTCGTTGATTAGGTCGTGGGACATCAAAGACTATCATTCATGGATAGTTTCCATAAGTACAACAAAGTGTTAATGGCCCCAAAAGACAAATAAAAGAAAACATTTTCCATGAGGTAGGAACTTTATGTTATCGAGCTATGCATTTCGGTCTCAAAAACGTAGGTTCTACATATCAACAAGAAACGACAATGATACTCCACAATATGATACAAAAAGAGGTGGAGGTCTATATTGATGATATGATAGTCAAGTCTCGAGATCGAGCAAACCACATTCAAGATCTTGACAAGTTCCTACAAAAAATCAGAAAATTCTAGTTGTGTCTAAATCCTAAGAAGATCACGTTTTGTGTTACGACAAGGAAGATGTTGGGTGTTATGTTTACACAGCAGAGTATCAAGGTTGATCCAAGTATGAAAAAAATGATCGCAACCATGCCAACTCCCCGAAGTGAAAAAGAAGTGAAAGTTTTTTTGGGCATGCTTTAGTACATATGATATTCATCAACAAGCTAACAATAACTTGTGATCCTATGTTCAAACTACTAAGGAATGATCAAAAGTTCATAAGGGATGATTGTCAACATGTTTTCGAAAAGATCAAAGAGTATCTTAAAACACATCCGATCATAATGCCTTTAAGGCCATTTCTTCTTGTGATCCTATACTTGACATTTATTGAGACAGTCACAAGTAACTTACTAGTAGAAGAGAATAATGATAAAATAGAAGTGATAGTCTACTATGTGAGCAAATGAATAATAGTTTACGAACTGAATTATTCACTTGTTGAAAAGGTGTGTTGGGCTTTCATTTGGCTCATGAAAAGACTAACGCAGTACATGTAAACACCCACATTCAAGCTGGTGTCGAGATTAAATTTGGCATATTATCTATTCTAAAGAGCATTAGTTAAGTGGATGATAATCTTAGAGTATGATATCGAGTATACAATTCAAAATTTGATTAAGGGAAGTATTGTAGCCAATTTTCTCACTAACCAACTTATTAAGGTCGAGGAAGATGTCGAACTAGCATTTCCGAACGATGAAGTCATGACTATGGATTTGACGACATAAAAATAATTGTTTGATGGAGCACGAGGGAAATAATGTTATGGTATTGGGATCTTACTCATTGACCCGATGAGCACATATAACCCGATCTCTATCAAACTTGAGTACAGGATCACAAACAATGAGGCAAAATACAAAGCATACCTATGAAAAGGGGGTAAAAACTTTGAGATCGTGATAGGTAACTTACTAATAAAAGAGAATAAGGAAAAAACCTAAGGGACAGTCTACTATGTTTGCAAACGAATGATAGTTTAAGAATTTAATTACTCACGTGCTGAAAATGTGTGTTGGACTTTAGCTTGGGTCACGAAAAGACTAATGCACTACATGTAGGCACCCACATTCAAGCTGGTGTCGAGACTATATCTAATATATTTTCGATTTTAAAAAACATTAACTAAGTGGATGATGATGATCTTAGAGTATGTCATCGACTATACAATTCAGAAATTGATTAAGGGAAGTGTTGTAGCGAATTTTCTCACCGACCAACCTATTGAAGTCGAGGATGATGACGAACTAGCATTTCTGAACAACGAAGTCATCACTATGGATTTGACGATATAAAAATAATTGTTTGATGGAGCATGAGGGAAACAATGTTATGGTATCGAGATCTTAGTCATTGACCTAATGAGCACATATAACCCGATCTCTATCAAACTCGAGTAACTGATCACGAAGAACGAGACATAATATAAGGCATGCCTATTAGGAATGAAGTTAGTCTACAAAAAGGGACTAAAAACTCTAAGGTTTTGGGTGATTCTAACTTAGTTATCTCATAAGCCCGATGAGATTTGTATGTCAAAGGTGAAAATTTAAAGCCTTACCATTATTGCCTCTTGAAATTTATCACTAAGTTCAAGCATGTGATGTTTACCCATGTTCCTATGAGTCTAAAGCGGGTTGTCGATGCTTTTTATACACTAACTTCCATGAATCAAAGGAAAAGGAAAATATGGTGTTACGACAATACACCACTAATTACGTGTTGATGCAGGGAAGTTATATCGATGTTGTTTGATGGTTAAATCATGTCGTGCATTGACTAGTCCGAAGCGACACAAGTCATTGAAAAAGTTCACGTTGGGACTTGTGGTATAAACATGAACGAGATGGTCTTAGCTAAAAATATCATCAGTATCAGTTATTAATGGTAGAATATAGAATAAGAGAGCATACCCTATGTCAAGAGGTGTCTAAATGCCATATATACGCCAACTTAAAGCATACTCCATCGTCATTATTGTATAACACGACATTAATATGGCCCTTCTTTACGGGTATATCGACATCTATATGTGTGAAAATGGGGATGGCCCATATAGATTCGATCGATTAATATATCTAAAAATCAACTCGTTTAACAAATAGTTTCAAGCCTAACTTTAGACACCCTATTTTTACACCCATATATATTAAAATTAATAAATTCGGTTTAGTATGATCATACTTGATTACTAGACTGAAAAATCTAAAATAAATAATTAATTAATGAAACGGGGAAACGGTTAGAACTATTTCATTAAAATCCCAAAAGTGGGAGGGTTAGAAATTAAAGTTAAACAAACCTAGCTATAATTAAGGATGACAATCAAAAGACCCTAAAAAAATTGATTGGTAACATTCATACATTCTAAAAAAAATAGAGATTACAAACATAAAAGACTACATTCAAACTTAACTATCCTTTTTTGGGTTAATTAAAACGCAAAAATTTTGTAGTACATTAAAATTACAAAATATAACACCAAATAGACAATAAGGTGAGCACATAAAGTGTTTTAAACTAATATTGTGTTTTGTGTTTTTTAGAAAAATATCCAGAAAAATAAATAATTTTTTTTCCCGAAGGACTACCGACGCCAGAATAGAGACTACATGCGTCGGTGATCAAATGTGTAAGCTTGACCTTCTTGTTTAAAGTTTTCGACATGCTTCGTTGATAGGCTTGAGTTTTGCACAAAACGCCAAGTCTTCTGTCTATTGATTAAATCGGGATCTTAACCAATCTTTTTTGATGACATGAATTTCAAGGAGAAGCCTTAAAGTAGGTAGCTCAAGTTCAATAGGTTGAACAACCTTCATACCATAGACAAACGAATAAGGTGTTTCATCTGTAAAGGTCTGAGTAGTTGTTCGATAATCCACAAAGTATAAGGTAGTTTTTCATGTCAATCCTTATACGTCCGAGTTGTCTTCTTAAGAATGGTGATCACGTTTTTGTTCGAAATTTCGACCACTCTATTGATTTGAGGTCTATAAGGCGAAGAATTGTGATGTTCAATTTTAAACTCTTCAAGAAGTTCAAGCACTCTACCTTGAAAGTGTCTTCCATTATCAGATATCATCGAATGAACAGTGTGAATGGAAGACTAATGATGTTGTTTTGAATAAATTTAGCCACATGGGAGGATTTGAGGACATTGAAATAAGAAGCTTCTACCCACTTGGTAAAATAATTGATGACAACAAGAATGAATTCATGGTCGTTGTAAGCATGGGGATGGATTTTTCCGATTATACCAATATGCATGTCAAAAATGGCCAATGCGAAGTCATGTTATTCAACAAAGAAACAATATTATGCTTTATATTAACGTAAATTTTGCATCCGTGGCATTTCTTGACGATAACAATACAATCCTACTTCAGATTATGCCAATAATATCTAAAGTGAATAATCTTTTTAAAGAGTGTCATGTCGTTCATATATGGGCTGTAGTTCCCGACATGGATTTCTTCCATGATTCGCGTATATTTTGTTCATCGAATGATCGAAGATAAAGACTATTGTCCACAACTACATAGTTGGTGGAGAATTAACAAAGAGCCCGTCTTTCATTCTTTTAGAAATGTGAAGGATATTCTACTTTCTCGATGTAAACCTGAATAGGTTCTGTAAGCACTAAAATTTTACATACCCAATTTATATATTTTAAAATGATTATTTTGAATAAATAAATTCAAAATAATTAAAACAAAGGCCAAAACCTAATTAAATAATTAATTAGACTAATATTTTGATAATTAAATCCTAATTAATTAAGGATAATAGCCAAACAAACTAAATGAAATAATTTGATATAAATGTTGTACTCGTTTTATATAAAATTAAGTTTAGAAAAATCAAAGGGGATTAAAATTAATTAAGTCATCATATGTGTCTTCAGAGTCTATTTATGCATCCTATTAAACATATGAGTTGACACCATGATCTAGTCTGTCAGCTCCACCTACATATACGTCTGCATCTTTCAATGATTCGACTATGTCTGCATGGTCGATGACTAGGCTGACTATTGGATAAATGTGAGCTTCATCCTCATCTATGACCTTCCTCCAAGATTCTAAGAGTGGGAATGCTTGAGAAGTTTTCCACACATTTGGGTATGCTCCGACCATAGAGGTCATAAAAGGGTCTTCTATCATGGGACGTGGTCCTCCCATGGGATTTCCCACTTTGCATCGAATTATCGATACAACGAATGAGTACAGGATGTAAACCTATCAAGTCCTACGGGCATGATGTATAGACAACCATTAATGGCATAGATCATGGATCGGATATGATATGAATGGATCATAAATCGAAGGGATCAAAATTAGATACAACAAAAGCTTCATCTTCTTTATAAGAACATGATATAATATAAACTATGAAGAATTTATAAGAACATGACATCATTGCGGGACGCGATTTGGCAAGGATTCCTTCACACAAACCTTGTCTACTCGCGCATCATTTCTTATCATATCTAAAGCTCAAAAACAATTTTAGGACTCAAAACTGAGAGCTCATGATCTTATTCTCAAATTTCGTACAAAATGAATTGATCAACAGATAACAAGAAAAATTCTGATCCTAAAACTAACATAGCTTCGACTCTAACCCTAGGATAAAACTAACCTAGCTTCGACTCTAACCCTAGGATAATCACATCGATATCTAACCTAGGGTTTTCAATATCTAAGGTTCACCAAGCAATCAAACAAACATTCAAACAATTCAAATAAACAATTCAACTAAGTCAACATAAAAACTTAAATTAGATGTATGAATGGATTGTTATATGTATAATGCTTCCCTGATTTGAGGTTACAAATGAGTTTGGACTTACCTTAAGGAATCAAAGAACAATAGACAGACAGAAGAAGCCTCAAACGGCTTGCACTAGAGCTCGTTAGAGAAGACGGGCAACTCGCCGAAATTTGTTCGTTAGATCCTCTCACACTCTTAGTGAAGTCACTCTCAAGTGTCTCACTATAAGAATTTGACAAATGATCTATTATGCCTCAATTTAATGAGAAAAAATTCTTAAATACCACAAGTAAGGGTCATTTGGGGATTTCTCCTTCCTTTTGATTAGTCACCGACTAAATAAGTCGAATTGGTCATTTCACAAGTCTCTATTATATTTTGGTTGAGTAGAATATGTAAGTAACAAGTTCAGCTGCATTCTCCAACTTGAATCAATCGATTACGTACCTTGTAGCTCTATTTCTGATTTATTTAAAGTTAGGCCTTTATAGAGTTTTGTCTTCAGTTGCTTTGTGAAGACAAAATCTTCACCGGGCTCTTACGAACGACTCAGATCACTATTGAGTCTGAGCTTAGGCTTTCTAAAAAGGTATGTCTATTAGCTACAAGTCCAATGTTTCTCATACATGTCCTAGATCCATGCATTTCTCGATGGAACGTCATTGATCCTATATTGGATAAATTGTCTTACGAGCGACTTAATGTGGGTTGTAGACCAAACCTTTGAGCGTTACTTTGTGTATTTGGAAAGATAACTCAAAAAAATTCCAACAGTAGCTCATAAACCTAAAATGGTTGAGTAGATTGTGAGCTACAAATTTTAAAGTGGCGCATAACTTCAGTTTTCTCTAAGAACTAAGTTAGTGCTTTTTCATCAACTTGTGAGAGCATGGAAGGTCCATTAGATATCGAATGACAACATAAGACCAGTTCCATTCAATCGGTCCATGTTCCAAATTTTCACACATGGGTAGAAATCTATTTTTGAAGCAATGTGACTCAACTTATGGATTTAAATCGTATGTATGTAATTTTTTATCTTATTTTGGGCATCTTGCCTTATTTCATAGCTACGTCGTATTCGAGGGATTCAAGCTAAAATCAAGTTGAGAGGAATTGTAGAAAACTCTTATAGCTTTCCAATACAACTAAGATCATCCAAATTCATTTAGAATTGAGGTTTGGATTATTTTTAGAAATTGAGGTATAATATTGATCTTTATCCATCCGGGTGATACCAAATGTAGAACACACTTATATGTTTCTTATGTTTTAAGCCCGCTGATGTAAGAATGACATCACTCACACTTGTTGACCGGTCTAAGCGCATTTGACTTGCGTTGACTTTCATTGACCAAGCCTTGAATCGTCCGGTTTGACTTGTTTTCTTCTTTTTGACTTTTTGAACACATTCCTTGCAAAATTGAAAAAAGTAATATTACACACAAAATTTATAATTTTTGAACCGGTTAATTTGATCGTATAAGGTCCCCCAAATTTTGAATATTTATGAAAAGTTGTATTTGGGCACAAAAACAAGCATTACAATATATGTTTTGCACATTTGGCTAAATAAAAATATTATATATAAAATTCATGAATTTTCGAACGTATTGATTCATCCAAATTTTGATTATTTTTAGAAATTAGTATTTGGATCAAGTTCAAAAGGGAAACATGGGCCTATTTTGAAATTATTTTTTCTCTTTTTTGGTCTCCTAGTCAAGTAATCAAGTATGATCATCATACAACCGACAAATTTAGGTTGTAAAATTGGGGTGTTTAAAATTTTCATGCAAAAAAAGTCACATTTTAGTGAACTTGAATTTTAAGGTCTCGTTTTTGTAATCTCATTTCAATTAGATTTGTCTGTTGATTTCTGTTAGGATCGGGGACGCCCTTGGAGGACCGGGGTGTTTCCGGTTTTTGGTAAGGGTGGCCGCTTACAACACACACACTTTGGTGATAGTCCAGTTAAAGACTATAACCGTTCTCAGCACTGCACAAACTGTCATAGACTCTTGAACCGGGTTCAAGGGCGGAAATGTCTGTTTCAGGTTGAAGCAACGTTTGCGACTTTAGATGATATTTTAGGAGGAGTCGGTTTTGTGGATGTGAGTGACCGGTTTTAGGAGTATGATTAGTTTGAGGTTAGATAATGAAAGCAACGAAAGAACACGAGACAAAAGATTTGTTTATGGATGTTCGGAGCAAACCCTCCTACGTCACCCCTTCTTCTCAGGTTATGAGAAGGATTTCCACTAACTCTTAGAGTTACAACAATACTGGCGGTCGAGCCCAACTTCGCTACTCGCCGGTTACACCAAACTCACTCTTTGATGTAATACAACAACTCAACACAACAACACACAAAGAGCTTCCGGTTTTAGACACACCGGTTTTACAGTATAGGACTTTATCTCTCTAGAACTTAATGCTTTTCGTAATTCGTAATCTTACAACTTTCAGAACTGATGATGCTCACAACTGCATTAAATGAAGACGTTTGATCTTCCTTTTATAGCTGAAAGTAGCCAACGGTTACTTTCTTCTCTCTCCTCTGGATTGGTTGATCATTATCACGCCTGATGCAGAGAGGTTGCTTGCACGCTTCATTTTCCTCAACACCTGGCAGTCATGCAGGCAGCTCTGAGCAGAAGATGACATAGCCGGTTTTAGGAGGAGTCGGTTTTGTGGATGTGAGTGACCGGTTTTAGGAGTATGATTAGTTTGAGGTTAGATAATGAAAGCAACGAAAGAACACGAGACAAAAGATTTGTTTATGGATGTTCGGAGCAAACCCTCCTACGTCACCCCTTCTTCTCAGGTTATGAGAAGGATTTCCACTAACTCTTAGAGTTACAACAATACTGGCGGTCGAGCCCAACTTCGCTACTCGCCGGTTACACCAAACTCACTCTTTGATGTAATACAACAACTCAACACAACAACACAAAAAGAGCTTCCGGTTTTAGACACACCGGTTTTACAATATAGGACTTTATCTCTCTAGAACTTAATGCTTTTCGTAATTCGTAATCTTACAACTTTCAGAACTGATGATGCTCACAACTGCATTAAATGAAGACGTTTGATCTTCCTTTTATAGCTGAAAGTAGCCAACGGTTACTTTCTTCTCTCTCCTCTGGATTGGTTGATCATTATCACGCCTGATGCAGAGAGGTTGCTTGCACGCTTCATTTTCCTCAACACCTGGCAGTCATGCAGGCAGCTCTGAGCAGAAGATGACGTAGCCGGTTTTAGGAGGAGTCGGTTTTGTGGATGTGAGTGACCGGTTTTAGGAGTATGATTAGTTTGAGGTTAGATAATGAACATGCACCTCCGGTTGTCAATTTCAGATCAATAAAGCATCATTGCTTTCCTCGCATGCTTCCGATCGGATCTGATCTTCTTTTATTCTTTCAAGACACGTTTCTTTCGTCATGGTGCGTCACTCTTGAAGTTTGAATTTTCCGGTTTTTGTGTCTTGTGCTGTATGATCCGGTTGGTATGTAAGTTTTTGTCTTGGCTAACCGGTCGCTTGAGAAAGTGAAAACCAGTTCCTCTTATCTTTAACTTGATCACTTGAGACTAGTTTCTTTGAAGTATAGTAGCAACCGGTTTTGAAACGCCAACCGGTTCATACGGTTTTGATCTGTACCTGCACATGAATGTTGACAACTGTTTAGTTCGTCTGGCCGGTTCCAAAAATTAACTTACTTAATTTTACTATCAATTTCTCCCTTTTTGATTATTTAGAATAAATATTCAAAAATTGTAATGTGTGGCCGGTTTAAAATTAATCTACTTAATTTTTCTATCAATTTCTCCCTTTTTGATTATTTAGAATAAATATTCAAGACATGTAATGTGTGGCCGATTTTGAAAAATTTGCTTACTAGCCAGTTAGAAAAATTAACTTACTTAATTTTTCTATCAATTTCTCCCTTTTTGATTATTTAGAATAAGTATTCAAAACATGTAATGTGTGGCCGGTTTTAAAATCATGTGTTTTGATTGTTTTTGAAGAAAAATGTTTCAAAAGCATATGTTTTTCTAGCAAATATGTGAAAACCATCAGAAAAGTGTAGTGCGGTAACCAAGTTCAAGAACATAATTAGACATAATTGTTTTTGAGATAAATAAAGAGAGATTTAGGGCTTGGATGATCCCCCCTTGTGAAGCTCTTTTTCTTTTTCAAGTTCCTTCTCCAACCGTCTTCTTTCCTCGTCTTCTCTTGCCTTCCATTCTCTATCACGATGTTCAGCATCAATCAGCACTCCGGCCCATACACTTGAGTGGCCGGTACCCCTTTTCTTGAACCCAAAGTTGGCGCAAACCGGTTTTGGTGGTGGAGGCGGTGGAGCATTAGATGGTCTGAAGCTTGGAATTGAGGGTGAGCCTGCGGTTGCCCTTCTCTTTCGCCGGTTAAGTTCCTCAGCATCTTCTTCTTCTTCTTCTTCATCAAGCGGTTGCGCATTTATCACGACCGGTATAGCTGCTCTTTGTTCTGCCCGCTTGATCACGTTCTTAACAACGCTTCGTTTCTTCTTATTCCGTGTATCCATTGAGTGGGACGATTGAACCAGTGGAAGTTCCTGGATGTTGGCATGTTCCTCCTCGGTAAACTTTTGAGCGAGTTCAAAATCTCTTTCTTCAATCTCCTTCTGCAACCGGACCCTTTCAATTTCTTCCTCTTGCAGTTTCTTGGCGGTTTCAGCGTCCGATTTTATTTGTGTTTGGGTTGTACTGACCTGGGCTTTGGACATGTCCTCAATTTGGATGGCCATTGCCTGCAGCATGTCTAGAAATGGAGCGGTTGCGGCTTGGACAGACTCGGCAATCATGGTTTTAACTGAGGTCTGCATAGCTGTGTCCATCATGGTCTTTATAGAGTTTGACATGTTATCTTCAGCCGTTGCAATTCTTTCGTCGGTTACGGTTTTAAAATTTCCAAGGCATGAATCAACTGTTTTAGCCACCGCTTGCTTGATTTGATCAATTTCCGGAGCTTTGACCGGTTGAGAGGATTCTTGTTCTAGGTTTTCAGTGGTTCCGGATGTCTCTCCGCCTATATAGAATGGCTTACTTTGATATAAGTCGGCATTGTTGAATTGACGTTGGCAACCTTTCCTCCACTGCATGTCAAAACGATCAAGATTTTGTACAAGCTGTTCTCGCACCGCAATAAACCGTTCGGCCATTCTCATTTCAATCGGGTTTAGCGTCGATCCTTTAGTTTCTTGAAAGGCATTCTCCACTGCCTGTAACCGAGCGTTTTCAAGGATGACTGCAGTTTTGCTAAAAGCAGGTTGAATGAGGTTGGTGTTAGCTAACTGAAGTGCCCTCTCTTCCAGCTTGATGAGCCTGTCCCAATGCTTATTACCGCTCAGACCTGGAGCCATGTCGGATAATTTCGTTTCACATCTGAGCTTCACCCACAAGAGGTATGGAGCTAACGCATCATTCGCACCTTTGTTCATGTCTCGAATAAGTTCCTCGAAGATCTCATCTTCTTGTTCTACGGTGAAAAGGACCTCGTCTCCGGTTATGGTTTCTTGTTGAGGACCGGTTTGCAGCGTACCTTGTCCGGTTGCGGTTGAATCTTTAATGAGGACCCCTTTGCCTTTGTTGATCTGAATAGAAACTTCAGGTATTGTGGCTGGCTGGTTTTCTGGAGCTGTCTTGCCCCCTGCGGAACCGGAAGGTTCCTGTTCTTCAAAATTTTCCTCCTGAGCTGGAGGTGTAATCTCTGTTGTATTGGCCGCTTCTTCGGCCGGTTGAACTTCACTCTGATCAGGTATCTCAATCTGATCAACTGGCCTACGACGACTTGACACATCGTCCTCTTCAGTTTCCCTTGCAATGTCTTGGATAACATCCTCAATTGCTTTGGAGGTGTTTAAGCCTACGTCGACTAATACCTCTTCAATTCGCTTACTTGGTGACTTGGAGGTTTCAGAGTGAATACTTACCTCTGCTTCCTCCTTGGAAACTGACTTGTTTACTTGGCTCCCCGAGGATTCGGTTTGCCTTGGAGAATGGGATGGAACGGGGGTGGGAACGACGGTGTTGATGGGAATGGGTTGAAAGACGTCTGCGGTTCTTTCTGGTGGATTATCCGAGGAAAGCGTTTTCTCGGAGTCCGCCGGTTTCTTTGAACTTTTCTTCGCAGCTACCTTCTTCCTCCTCTTTGGTTCTGGTGGGGCTTCGGCTTCAACATCTTTTCTTGTCGGTTTCTTCTGTCTGGTTTCTTCTTCAGCCGGAACAGAGGAACTGGCTCCCTTGGACGACTTTGTTTTTGAGGATTTGGGTTTGATCGTTTTCTCCGGTTTTTCGATCATTGACTCTGAATCAAAAATAGTGGAGATTGGAAGCGGTTTACCTTCACCCAGTTCCACATTGAGGAACTCAAGGATTTTAACGATCTGCATAGCATAGGCCTGCACCCGGCCATCTTTCTTTATCACCATCTGGCAGAATTCTTCGTAAATAACGTATCCCCAGTCCACCTTGTCACAGCGGACAATAGCCAACAGCATTCTGAGTTTCAGTTTAGTTAGGTTGTCGAAATTACCTCCCCTTCCCTGGATTGACCGGGCGATGACAGTCAACAGCCATCTGTATTCTGGTTTGAGCTTATTCCTCCGGCAGTTGTGGATCACCAGATCCTGACCTGAGAAAGATACCACCAACCGGGCAGCATTTGATTCTGCATCGGTTAAGTCAATCTTTAGGTCCGAACCTGTGTTAGGCAGACCGAGAGCTTCAGCAAAAAGCTCTTCGGTGATGAGAATGGCCTTCCCGTTGACAGTCGCCGAGACCTTCCTCTTCGATAGTGTCACCGTCGCCAAGAACTCCGTCACCGCCGCCGGATAGATGATGAATGGACCAGACAGAAACTTTTCCAGCCCAGAATCCCTCAGAAGTTGAAGAACAGCCTTGTTCTTGTCTTCGGCATGTTCGTCAATATCTGTGAAATCCACTTGTAACATCCATTGGAATGGAGCTTTGGTTAGATCAATGATGATTTTGTGAAGAAGATATGAAGATTGATGAAGATTGGAGAGATGAAAGCTTTGAAGATTTGAAGATTTGTAGAGAGAGAAAGCACAATTGTTGAATAGGATGATATGAACTTATATACATGGCGGTTCTGAGCGGTTTGAAGATGAACCGTCAATTTGATGCTTTTGGCGCCAATTTTCTCTCCAAAAGTTACTGCCGTAACTTTCGGCGGTAAAAGCGGAAATTCAATGGGCGGTAAACTTTGGGGGGTGAAACCGTGGGCGGTTAATATTTTTCAAATTTTCACTTTTGCTCGAAGTTCTGGTTTCGCTTGAAGTCTTGTTAACCGGAAGTTGTTAAGTTAACTTTATAAGTTTGAAAAACCGGAAGGAAAGATATGACTAAAAACCGGAGACTTTGAAGATTAACTATTTCATTAATAAGAACATTGAACATTGAGCGGTTTTGGTCGTACAACAAAATGACCAGAAACCGGAGAATAAAAAGAAAGAGAATTTAGTCTTCTGTGAACCATCCTCCTTCTATCCTCCTTTCATACCACTTTTCAATGGTGTTTTGAGGAAACCGTTCCTCAATTCTTGATAACCACCTATGTATCATGAGTATGGTGATGGTGTTAGATGGTCCAACCGGAACACCGGTTCCAAGGTTACGACGCTTGGACATCAGGAACCGGGTGATTTGAGGGGCGTAACTGATCCTTTCTCTTGCAGCGGTCATGAGCTGCTTCAGTTTGTTGTAGAGGTAGGATGCCTAGTTGATGGCGGAGTTGCGAATGATGGCTATCATAATGTCGAATGCCTCCCGGCTGTAGTTCTGGTTCGGCATTCGGCCTATGATAGACCTTTGGACCAAATCATGAAAGAGTTGGTAGTGAGGAGCGAGATTTTCTTTCTTCCCAAAGTCCTTGATCGGAGTGTAGGAAGAAGAAAAGATCTTGAAGAAGTCTTCCTTAGCCGGTAAGTATGGCGTTGGGAAATCAGAAAAACCTTCGGTCGGAAGGTGAAAGAAGTTGGCGAATTCTTCCTCGTTGAACTGGAAGAATTGGCCGTCGACGATGGTGCGGATGCTTCCATCATCTAATATATGACCATTGTTGAAGAATTCACACACCTCCTCTACGAGGATGGTGTCTGAACCCTTAAGGAAACCTTGCAGCCCAGAATCTATGATATGCGGAAAGATGCAATCATA
This sequence comes from Impatiens glandulifera, assembly GCF_907164915.1. Taxonomy (NCBI): domain Eukaryota; kingdom Viridiplantae; phylum Streptophyta; class Magnoliopsida; order Ericales; family Balsaminaceae; genus Impatiens; species Impatiens glandulifera. The sequence continues at coordinate 16,408,696 of NC_061866.1, read as the reverse complement.
GTATGCGCTATCTTTGATATCTTCAAAGTCGATGATAAGTGTGTTTCTTAGTTCGGCAGTCATGATGATGAAGAAGAAGTGAGGAAGGATTTTTCTTAACTTTCAAATTTTAGAGAGAAGGAATGCTTGGAGGCGTGTTTTGAAAATGGATACAAGCATCCCCTTTTATAGCTTGGAACGGTTGAGAGCATTTAATGAGAATATTTGAAAAATCTAGCCGTTTATGCTTAGTCATTAATGACTTTGTGATTTTTCCAAGAGAATACAAGCATGTCTTGTCTAATCAAGTCAGGCATGCTTATTTCTGTTTCCAAGAGATTTGATATACGGCACATTGAATATTTGGTCATTTATGATTTTAGATTTTGACTTAACATAGGAAGGAAATCTACTTCATTGATTGAGGTGCAAAACCGGTAGTGCAGCAAAATTACCGGTTTTGTGAAAAGAGATAAAAGAGCAGAGAATGGACAAGTTAGACGTTGGATGACTCAGCCGCTTGATTTCTTCTAGCTTTCACCGCTTCCCACCGGTCGATCATCTCCTGTACTCTTTCCTTGGTGAGCACATGCCTTGGATGGAGAGTTACAAATGGTCCGGAGTGAATGTCCAGATTTGCACAGAAACCGCTCAGCTAAGGAGCGTAGCCAGTTTTGTTGGAAAGGAGCATCTTCTTCAGGTTACTGAAGATGATCCAGGACCAGTTAACCGATGTCCCAACCGTTACAGCGATCATCATCTCGAAGAGCCTTTGAGTGTAATAGTAACTTTTCTCTCTGCACAAGACAAATTTTCCCAGAATCTCGCAGAGAAGCTGGTACTTATGAGAAAGTTGACTTTTGGCACCACAGGGTTTAACCGGGATATCTGATCCTGAGAACCGGCGACACATCTCTTCCATTGTCACCGGGGAGTATGTTAGGTCGGTTACCCCTTCATTGGGCAAACCGCAGTATACAGCGAAATTCGTCTCGCTGAATAGGAATTTTTGACCGTAAACTTGTGCAACGATGATATCTCGGTGCACTTCCTTTCCGGTTTGGAAGAGTTCTTCGACTACGAGGTAGTCAAGGATGAATCTGTTCTCAAGGAAACTTCTTAGCCCGCTTCTTTCTACGGCTAAGAACATTTCTTTGACTTCATGATCTTCATATTGGTAGATTGAATCAAAATCTGCCAATATGATTTTCTTTGCTAAGGAGTTGGTGTTCATTTTTTGAGAGAGAGAATTTATCTCAAAAATGAAACTTGTGAATAGTGATCTTGTGAAGTTTTGTGAAGGATCATAGTTGGTTTATATAGCCCGGGGTTCGGCTGGTTTTAAATGAGTTTAAGCACGCTTGATGATGTCATCAGCTACTTAATAGACTATAACTTGTTGAAGTAACTAATGGTTATTTCCAAGGTAAAATCTAATTATTACTAAGATAATAATGATGACAAATATCTATTGACAAGATGTGAGTCTCCCTCTCTTGATGATGGACACATGTCGTCATCTCGATTGTGGTAGACTATTTTTATTGATTACAGTCTTCATTTGTCAAAATATGCATGAGAACTCAGTCAGTCATCCCAAGTTAACCGGAAGAGTTCATTCTATCAGACCAGAATGCATTTGTACTAAGCAGTTTTCCATGACCGGTTTTAGTAGGATACTTTCTTCCAATTATGAAGAAATGTTGATTTTCGTCAACACTTGTTCAACTTCGGATTTATCTTATCCACTTCAACCCGGTCATTTCAACCGTATAGTAAATATACATTTGATTTGAGATTATGAAGTAATCGGGCATAACCGGAGACTTCCTCCCGGTTAGCATTTTTGACTTATCAACGGCCTATCTGAATATGGTTTGAGAAGCTTTAGCTTCTCCCTGAACACATATCCCGGTTTCTTACATGCATACATGATTATTATATCAATTGATTAAGATTAGTAAGTCCCAAGATATTTCGAAAGTGAGAAAACTTAGCTACCTGTAGCGGTTTTGTAAATATATCCGCTACTTGTTGCTCGGTAGAGACATATTCCAGCCGGATGTGTTTCTCCTGAACATGCTCCCGGATGAAATGGTGTCGGATGTCGATATTCTTTGTTCTTGAGTGTAACACCGGATTGTATGTAATTGCTATGGCGCTGGTGTTGTCACAAAAGATTGGAGACTCCTTGGCTTCTATTCCGAAATCCCTTAGTTGCTGTTGGATCCAGAGGAGTTGTGCACAGCAGCTTCCAGCCGCTATGTACTCTGCCTCTGCGGTTGATGTTGCAACGGATGTTTGTTTCTTGCTGCTCCAAGTGACTAACCGGTCACCCAGAAACTGACAGGTTCCACTTGTACTCTTTCTGTCGATTTTGCATCCTACGTAATCGGCATCTGAGTAGCTTATTAGATTGAAGCTCGAGTCTTTTGGGTACCAAAGTCCCACTTCTTGAGTTCCCTTCAGATATTTTAGAATTCTTTTGGCCGCCGTATAATGAGATTGCTTTGGATTTGCTTGGAACCTTCCGCACACTCCAACCGCAAACAAAATGTCAGGTCGGCTGGCTGTCAGATATAGAAGGGATCCGATCATTCCTCGATAGGCTGTGATGTCAACGGCTTGACCATCATCATCTTTGTCCAGCTTCACGGAAGGACTCATTGGCGTGGCCGCTTCTGCACATGTGTCCATCCCAAATTTCTTTAGCAGTTCTGCTGTGTACTTCGGTTGGCTTATGAAGGTTCCGGCTTCAATCTGCTTAACTTGAAGTCCTAGAAAGAAGCTCATTTCCCCCATCATACTCATTTGAAATCTATCAGTCATCATTTTCGAAAAAATTTTCACATAATTTTGGATCGGTTGACCTGAATATGATGTCATCAACATAAATCTGAACAAGTAAGATTTGTTCCTTTCTTTCAAATTTGAAAAGTGTTTTGTCTACCGAACCTATTGTAAATTTGTGATCAAATAAAAATTGTGTCAAAGTATCATACCAAGCTCTTGGAGCTTGTTTCAAGCCGTAAAGGGCTTTATTCAGCCGGTAAACATGATTTTCATGTTCTGGATTTTTAAAACCTGGAGGTTGGTTAACATACACCTCTTCATTTACTTTACCGTTTAGAAAAGCACTCTTAACATCCATTTGATAAACTTTAAAGTTTTTAAAAGCTGCGTATGCTAAAAATATTCTAATTGCCTCAAGTCTAGCTACAGGGGCAAATGATTCCTCAAAATCAACGCCTTCTTCCTGTTTATATCCTTGAGCCACTAACCGGACTTTGTTCCTCGTAACTAAACCGTCTTCATTGAGTTTATTTCTGAATACCCATCGTGTACCTATAACCGGTTTGTTTTTCGGTCTAGGAACTAAGTACCAGACTTTATTTCTCTCAAACTCGTTTAATTCCTCTTGCATTGCCAAGATCCAATCTGGATCTGACAATGCTTCATCCACCTTTTTCGGCTCAATTTGTGATATGAAAGCAGAGTTTTCATAGTGATCCAAATTTTGTTGCCTAGTTCGGACGGGTGAGGATATGTTACCTATTACTAGTTCAAGAGGATGATTTTTGTTCCTTCTGAGGTTAATCCGAGACGTGTCTACCAAGCTTTCGGTTGGCTGATCAAGGTTAGACTGATCGGTAGGCTGAACAGAGTCAGACGGACCGATTTCTTCAGTAGAAACCGAAGCGTCAACTTTCTGCGGTAAGGCAGCTTGATCAGGCTGAATTTCAGCATCAACCGCTTGGTCCTTGACAAAGCGTCTAAAAATCGGAACCTCGTCTTCATCATCAGAATAGATATTAAAATTTTCCATTCTATTATGAAGGTCGAAGGGTAATGCAGTGTTTCGTTCAACCGATTCATCGAAAACAACGTGTGCGGTTTCTTCAACTGTTAAAGTCCTAGTATTGTATATTCTGTAGGCTTTACTCACAGCTGAATATCCCAACATTATTCCCTCATCGGATTTAGCATCAAAAGCGGTCAAGTAATTCTTGCCGTTATTGTGAACAAAACATTTACTACCAAAAATTCGAAAATACCGTACACTTGGAACTTGATCAAAGTAAATTTTAAAAGGAGTTTTGGAAAACCGTTTAGTTACTAAAGATCGATTTTGTGTATAGCAAGCGGTGTTGATAGCTTCAGCCCAAAACTTTTGAGCAATACCCGAATCAGCTATCATTGACCTTGCGGCTTCCTTGAGAGTTCGGTTTCTTCTCTCAGCCAGGCCATTTTGTTGAGGAGTTCTGGCACTAGACAACTCGTGCCTAATACCGGAATCATCAAGAAAAGTAGTTAAATTACTGTTTATAAACTCAGTTCCTCTATCACTTCTGATTTTGTTTACTCGAATGGATTTTTCATTTTGTATTCTCAAAATCAGTTTAATCAAGTTTGGAGTTGCTTGATTCTTAGAAGCTAGAAAAGTAACCCAAGTAAATTTAGAATAGTCATCAATAACTACCATAGTATAATGCATGCCTCCTAAACTAGTTACTTTAACCGGTCCAAACAGATCCATATGCAAGAGTTCCAAACATCTTTCAGATTGATAATTTCCTTTACTTTTGAAAGATGATTTTACTTGTTTCCCCATTTGACATGCAGCACATACTTTATCTTTTGAAAACTTAACGTTTGGAAAACCGTGAACTAGTTCCTTGGAACAAATAAAGTTAATTGTTTTGAAATTCAAGTGGTTTAACCGTTTATGCCAAAGCCTAGTTTGGATCATTTCCGGCTATCATACACACAGGTTTTTCGAAATCAGTTTTCCAATTTACTTTGTAAATGTTTCCTATCCGGTTACCGGTTAGCAAAGTGTCATTATCTTGATTTTTGACTAGGCATGAGTTTTTATAAAATTCAACTTTGTATCCCACATCACACATTTGGCTTATGCTTAACAGGTTAAAACGCAATTCTTCTACTAAGAGTACATTATTTATAGACAGATTACCATGGACAATCTTACCCTTTCCCACGGTTTTACCTTTTGAGTTATCCCCGAATGTGATGACTGCTCCGGTTTCGTACTTGATGTCGGTTAGTAGCTCCTTGTTTCCGGTCATATGCCTTGAGCATCCGCTGTCTAAGTACCATTCCGAATTCTTTAGCCGGTTGCTCCTCCTAGCCTGCAACAAACAATTATTTACACCTTTTTGGTACCCACATTCAGTTGGGTCCATGGTTGATTAGTCCCTTTGGGATCCAGACTTAAATGAGTCGGATCACTTTCCCGGTATCTGTTTTTATAGTCTTTGGCTTAACTTCTTGGCTGTTACTCAAGAATGCCTTATGTTGTGATGATTTTCTTTGAGTTTTATTCGGTTTACTTGGTTTCTGGTTGCCTTTCATTCTATCAGGATGAAGCCATTTTTCAGATTCATTAGGACTTACATATTTAAGCGTTTCTTCCGGTTTTAGGTCATTTTCGGTTTGTGAACTCTTGACAAATTTTATAAATGGAAGATTATTTTTCGTGAGTTTTGTTCCGTTAGACTGTTTTGTTTCATTTTGTTTATTTGGTTCATAACCGATACCATACCTACACTTCGGATGTCTTTTGTAGTTACACATTTGTTTCACTGCTTGACGTGATCTCTCCCACGCAGCAGTGACGTACATTGCTCGTTCATCGATTTCGGTTACCGGTTGAACTGTCTTCTCATTATCGGAGAATAGTTCATCCGGTTCATACATTTCGATTTTACATGTTTTATCATATACATTATTTATTTGTTCGGTTTTAGGTTCTATTGGAGTGGGTATGTAAGCAGATATGTTTCTGAACTCAGCAACCATTTGGTTGAGTGCAGAAACTAGATCTTCTTTGGTAAACTCATCACAAGAAAAATCGAATACCTCTTCGTCATTTGCCATGAAGCAGGTTACTTTCTCTTCACCATCTTCATTATCGGAGTATGCCCACTCGCTTCCACCGTCGGATGCAATGAGCGCCTTTTAAATTTCCTTTCCTTCATCAGCATGTTGATCATCGTTTCTTCGGTAGTCGTTTCGTTGGTTGTTGTTGTTTCCCCGATAGTTGTTCCCTTGGTAGTTGTTTCCCTGATACCGGTTGCCTTGATAGTTATTCCCTTGATAATTGTTTCCTTGATAGTTTCCTTCCGGTTTTCTATCATCTCTTCTTTGTTTTCTACACTCTGACCTGAAATGTCCAAAACCGTCACAGTTATAACATCTCTTGTTTGATTTATCTACATAGTTATAATTAAAATCGTTATTAGATGGTGGCTGGCTCTTCTTCATGAATTTCCCGAATTTCTGAGCTAGCATCGCCATCACATCTTCGGTAATTTGATCGGTGTTTTTGACTGGAGCCGATGCGGTTGATACTTGAGCCGCAGGTTCCACCGATGTAACCAAAGCTCTGGTTGCGGTTGATGTGGATGCTTCGTCTTCGATCCGAGACTTGATCTCGAATTCGTAGGCTTTCAAATCCTCAAACACATCATGCAACTTCATCTGCCCAAGGGTGCTTGATTCCCTCATCACCATGGTCTTGATATCCCACGTGCTTGGCAAAGATCTTAGGGCTTTGATGATCACTTCTCGGTTGTCATACTTCTTTCCGAGTGTTTGAAGCTCGTTGACTACACTGGTGAACCGGTTGCTGAATTCCTTCATGTTTTCCCCCGGTTTCATCCTTATATTTTCATATTTCTGTGTAGCCACCAAGATTTTGTTCTCCTTGGTTCTTTCGTTTCCCTCGTGAATCTGAATAATCGTTTCCCAGGCTTCCTTTGCATTTTCACACTCTGATATTTTGTTCAAAGTGTTATTATCTATAGCCTTATAGATGTGCCTCATGCAATGATTGTCCAGCTTACTCCGTCTTCGATCTTCACTCGTCCATAGGTTTGCCTCCTTGTTGATCTTGATCGGTCCCTCTTTCAGGACTTGGCTCATCTCATCATCTAACGTAATCAGATGTAGATACATCTATTTCTTCCAACTGCTAAACGCTTCGCTGTTTAGCATTGGCGGCTTGTCGCTGTGGGTCATGCTTCCCATCTTCTTTGGTTGCTTGAGTGCTAAGAACCTCGCTCTGATACCACTTGTTAGGATCGGGGACGCCCTTGGAGGACCGGGGTGTTTCCGGTTTTTGGTAAGGGTGGCCGCTTACAACACACACACTTTGGTGATAGTCCGGTTAAAGACTATAACCGTTCTCAGCACTGCACAAACTGTCACAGACTCTTGAACCGGGTTCAAGGGCAGAAATGTCTGTTTCAGGTTAAAGCAACGTTTGCGACTTTAGATGATGTTTTAGGAGAAGTCGGTTTTGTGGATGTGAGTGACCGGTTTTAGGAGTATGATTAGTTTGAGGTTAGATAATGAAAGCAACGAAAGAACACGAGACAAAAGATTTGTTTATGGATGTTCGGAGCAAACCCTCCTACGTCACCCCTTCTTCTCAGGTTATGAGAAGGATTTCCACTAACTCTTAGAGTTACAACAATACTGCCGGTCGAGCCCAACTTCGCTACTCGCCGGTTACACCAAACTCACTCTTTGATGTAATACAACAACTCAACACAACAACACACAAAGAGCTTCCGGTTTTAGACACACCGGTTTTACAGTATAGGACTTTATCTCTCTAGAACTTAATGCTTTTCGTAATTCGTAATCTTACAACTTTCAGAACTGATGATGCTCACAACTGCATTAAATGAAGACGTTTGATCTTCCTTTTATAGTTGAAAGTAGCCAACGGTTACTTTCTTCTCTCTCCTCTGGATTGGTTGATCATTATCACGCCTGATGCAGAAAGGTTGCTTGCACGCTTCATTTTCCTCAACACCTGGCAGTCATGCAGGCAGCTCTGAGCAGAAGATGACGTAGCCGGTTTTCAGATTTGGACATGTGTTGAACATGCACCTCCGGTTGTCAATTTCAGATCAATAAAGCATCATTGCTTTCCTCGCATGCTTCCGATCGGATCTGATCTTCTTTTATTCTTTCAAGACACGTTTCTTTCGTCATGGTGCGTCACTCTTGAAGTTTGAATTTTCCGGTTTTTGTGTCTTGTGCTGTATGATCCGGTTGGTATGTAAGTTTTTGTCTTGGCTAACCGGTCGCTTGAGAAAGTGAAAACCAGTTCCTCTTATCTTTAACTTGATCACTTGAGACTGGTTTCTTTGAAGTATAGTAGCAACCGGTTTTGAAACGCCAACCGGTTCATACGGTTTTGATCTGTACCTGCACATGAAAGTTGACAACTGTTTAGTTCGTCTGGCCGGTTCCAAAAATTAACTTACTTAATTTTACTATCAATTTCACTTGTCAACCTTGTCTACTATTATGAACTCTATAGAATTATTTATATATCCTAATCATCTACTAGGATATGTTCAAGAGTATACATACAAATCTTTTAGTTCAACACTAAGAGAATCTTTCACGTATCTCAAATTCTTAGTTCACACTAGGGGCATTATTCGGAGCCAAACATTAAGAACTCCAATCCAGACTAGGGGCATTTTCAAAAGTCACTCATGATGAATTCTTTAGTTAATGCGCTAAGAACTTCTTTCCAATGCATTAATGCAAACTCCCTGGCTCGTGTTTTAAGGACACTTTTAAATGTATAAATGCAAAAGCCTTATCTTGTGTTCTAGGGAAACTCTCATATGCATAAATGCAAATACCTTATCTCATGTACTAGGGACTCTTTCAAACGCATAAATATAAACATCATAGCTTATGATCTATGGACATTTTTCGACAAGACATATTAATGTCCCTAGTCCATACTAGGGGATTTTTTTGGAAAATCTCATCATAAAACACTTTAGCTCGCGCTAAGGTCATTTTCAAATTTATTCATCATAAAATTCTTCGGCTGGAGCTGAGGGATTTATTCTATACCCCAGTTTTGATTTCTAAACTCAAACTACATAAGGATCTGATTCCTCTCATCTAAAGATATGTACACAATCTATTTTGAAGATTCGGTCCCGTTCATCAAAATCATTTTCATTTTGATTTAGAAAGGACTACAATTGTCTTTGTCAAAAATAACAATGATATTAGGAAACAAGTAAGCTTTAAGATCAAAACCTTAAACGAATGACTATTTAGAGGAAGAGTTTGAAATCTCCCTAAAATTCGCACATATGGACATCCACTTAGGTTCTATCTCGTATCCCATGATCGCTAATTTTTTTCAAATTTAAAGAATCTCACAAAGATTGAAACCTGGCCCAAGCTGATGTGGACTAAAAAAATTGTCTAGATTCCAAAAAAACATTTAAAAGAGAGATTTATTTGAAACTCTAGGTAAGTGAGTTAAAAACTAATGTTCTAAAGTATTCATTAAAATGTTGAGTCATTGAAATCACCGCCATGCAAATTCATTAGTTGTACTGATTCTATTAGATATACCAATGATATTACAAAATAAAAATAAAACAAAAGATGCATCCGAGAAGGTTGAGACATAAAAATCACCACTAGGTGTTCACTAAGTGTACAAATTCTTCTAGATACAGCTTAATTGCCAAAATATTCTTAAAGGTGGAGATATTGAAATTACCATTTGTGCATTCCTTAGACTTAGTCTTCAAGTACAAATGTACCGATTATATCAAATACACCATGAGTGTTGGCTCACTAAACGCCAGAGATTGCAATAATTTCTCTATAATAAAACTATGTGGAAGCAAACAAGATTCTAAAACACTTAGCCCAAGGAAATTATTTGATGTAAAAGTCAAAATTTAATTTGGAGCAAAAATTCGGTCTCACGATGACCTATATAAGGTGATCACTCATATACGATTGTGAACTTACTCTTAATGACCTTTTGCGCCAAAAATAGATGATAAAACCAATCTCCTCTAAAATAGTTTAGAACCTTTCACGACTTTTAAAATGCTGAAAAATTTTCAATCCAAAGTCGTTCACGCGACAAAAGGATCAAAGTCTTTCTTCATTTTCGCATCATGCGCTCAAAACTCCCTAATTATACTAGGGGCATTTTTCAAGTCATGCATGTTTTTTTATATTTTTTTCAGTTTGATGGCATTTCAGTAATTTATGAAATATGACCCAAGAGAACTAATTTACTGCCTTATAGATAGATTGTGGCCAATAGAAAGTCCATGTTGGAATGCACATCGGGAGACTTGTTGGCGAGGCTCCGTTCACTCTTCTAACGAGCATGTAAAGTCCAATCGAATCCTAGGTCATTCTCTCTGACTCATTCCCGACCATTTTCATCACGCTCCAACTTTGTCGTAGCTTCAAGTGTTGCTCTGTAACATCCTTGTGAATAGAGAATGAATTCCAATCAAGTACTCCTCAACAGACATAATTATGTCGACCAATAGACAAGTTTGGTTCGATTTAGATAATCCAATATCTTTAATCTCAATGGTGTATGAGTTAATTTTACATCAAAATTAATTAATCATAAATTTCACATCAATTCTGTGACACGAGGATGCTATGACTGGTAGTTCACTCGAATGAATCCGAAATTCCGACGACATAGAAGTAGATCGTTGTCAAGTTTGGTTTATTAGTTTTAAGCACTCTACTCAATTTCTAAACAAATTTAGGCGTGTTATAGGATTTATTAACTGAGTTTTAAGCTCATTATTCTTTAGCCAAATCTTAAGAACAATGACAAACCTCTGATGAACTTTCTATCTAGTGTAAATTAGAGTATAAGGTGAATTTAATCGGCAATTCTACCTATATCTAACAACTAGTGTTTAACCAAGAAAAATTAAATTGTGACACCCTAAAATCCTAAATTCTAATCTAGGATAGAGGGTGTGGAACCTAACCTATTCAGTCACACATGCAAAAGGTATGTGGTGCCTTTTAACATTTCTAGCAAAATGGTGTTATAAAAAGTCGGTCATTCACTACATGTTTCTACAAAACTACGGTCGTACGGTCTCAGTTCCTCCTTCCACACGCATCTCATGCACCTTTCTCCACTCCAAGTCTCCCTTTAGCTAACATATAAAACTATGGCTGGGTACCTACACCACACAAGCATAGTGAGTCGATAGACCCAACAAGCATTTAAAATAAAAGAAAAGACATTTAAACAACATTGCATCCATATGATGTTTTTAAGAGTACATCATCAATAGTGAAGGTATAGTCACATCTTGAGCACATATTTTGACCATAATTCCTTCAGAGTTGATCCTGAAGAGGAGGAATCCATATTCGTCAATTCGTTAGCCAATATTTTGGATTCAGACTACTAGAACTTATCATGGTAGCCCTCCTCCCGTATTCATTCGTCAATTCCTTCATCATTATTTTATCACTATGATTCCATAACCCTTAACATAAAGTTCTATTAAAACATCATTCTTTAGAAATCATAGATATGCAATGAAATCATGCTTTAAAAACAGTATGCATCATTTATATAAAATACATGAATAAATAAAATTGTGTGGGTTTCTAAAGTGGTTTAAAAAAGATTGTTATCCTTAATTCCGAATGTACAGGATCATCTGTCAGACCACTCGGTTCTGGGTTACAATATCCTCGGTCCTAGGTCTCAAACAAGACCGAAGATTCTCGGTCGAGAAAAGTGGATTTTTAGGATGTGACACAAACAATCATAGATAATTCCACTATATTTTATACAAGATAACTCAAATTATGTAAGAATCTACATGGAATTTAGAATTGGTATTATGAATTGTTTAAGGTCCTCACAAATTCTCCAGAAGTACCTTATAGCATGTTTAGGAAGTAGAGAAAATAATGTGAGCAATTGTAGAAGCTTTAATCGGTAGTTGGACCCCAACGAGAGGATCTCCTTACAGTCGAGGTGCGGTTACAAATAAACTTTTCTCTCTCTTCTTTGTCGATTTTTGGGAGATGTAGCTTAGTTAGGCAAATGAAATGAGAATGCCCAATTTATATTAGTTAGGGAGGGAAAATTTGGCATTTGAATTTTAAGTGGGCTTTTTGGTTTTTTTGGAGGAATTGGATCTTAATACTAGGCCAAATGGGTTGTACTTGGGTTTTTTGGAAAGCCCAGACCTAGGTCCATAAATTTCATCTTTTAAGTTTTTAAATGGATGGTTATGACTTATGTCATTTGAAAATGAAATATTTTGGTCATATATGGTCTTTTTCAGTTCGGTCATTTAAACATTGAACTTCACCAGGCTCACTTGGACATCTTAAATCGAGTCATGAGATGAGTCTAGTACCGTTGGAAATGTATGCTCAAAGGCTACACTTTTGGTGTCAAATGTTTTGGACGAGATAACTTTTAGTTGAACGAATCATTAAATGAACACACATTGTCCAAAATGACCAAGGTTCCTTATAGGCGACCTAACGTGGGCTATGGACCGAACCATGCATCCTTAGTGTCAAAAGAAATCTAAGATCCAGAACTTTCTATTTGTAGGTCATATGTCTAATTTAGTTGAGTGTAGCTTGAGTTATGGACAAGTGAACACGAGCCTACCTCTAGTTAGCTTCTAAGGTTGATAGGTGTGTATACCTTGGCATATGTGGGCACTCGCGATCCTTTAAACATTAAATGCCATTATGAGATTGGTGTCAATCGCTTGGTATGTTTTTTTTTATCTTTTTCTGGTACCTCATGGGCCCAATTTGGTGGGCTACAACGCACTCCACTTTTTTTGAGTGCAAGTTGGCCAAGAGAAGACCTCATGTTCATGATCTTAACTTCTTCGAAAATTTCTGGAAAATCTGGTTCTTGATTTAGATTTTGATCTATAAAGAGCAGTAGATCCTCTTAGCTTTCTAATGCAACTAGAATCACTCAATTTGATTAAGTATCTAACATTGGGTGCTTTTTAAAAGAAATGTGTCAAACTGACTTTTCCTAGATTTTTCCAAAAATCCTAAGTGACCATATGAAGAACATATTTAAAGTGTTATTCGTCATTTAAAAGATTTGGTTGAAGATCCCGATGAACCGGTGACTTTGAGGCCCAAAGATAAAGATGATGGTGACGTGGCTCCTTCCAAAATTCAAACTTCGTGCCATAATGCATCTAGGACATTTGGGAATTGAATAATGCATTTGACTCATCTATGCATTAATTCATGCACGGGGTCATTTTGACGACTAATGCATCTATGACAACTAAGCATTATCTAATGCATCTTGCACATTTAGGCATTGACGAATGCATATGGAACATTTGGGCATTGACTAATGCATCTAGGACATCTAGGCATTGACTAATGCATCTTAGAGATTTAGCATTGAATGGTTCATTTAGGACATCTGGGAGAATTCAAGTCAAGGTGAAAATATTTTTTTTAGTAGACTTAAATATTTGAGTTTTCTTAATGAGACAACCTAATTCTATATATGCTAGTATTTATAGTATTTTATATCTGTTAGGATTCTATATTTGTTAGCCTTATTTAAAAATATAACCGGACACTTTAGAAAATGAAGTCTTTACCTTGAGAGCATCGGTTCTGTCCCAATTTTGTATTTGTTATGATTTTGGAGGATCAAGTGTTATATAAACTCGTGTCATAACATTATATTGTTATGTCGTTATCTCTATTCTCATTTTCTCAATAATATATTTTTCTTTTCTAAGTGGACGTATCTAAGATTTATCTTGGTGAACCATATTAAATCTATGTTTTTCCTTATTGTTATCATCATTTTTACACTCCGTTATAACAATGAGAATGTCTTCAAATGTTCAGTGCTATTATTTGAGGATCATTTCCTTAATTAATGTGCAAACTTCATTTTAAAGTTGTTGTGTTTTGTGAGTTTTATCACCATTATAAGCTCTTAGAGATGTCAATGACTTTCTAAGTAGTTCTTTTTTTTATATATTGCTTACAAATTATTTTTCTAGTTAATACTTTTAATAAGATTTTCAGATAATGATTATAAATTATATTCAAATACATGATAGAGAAAGAAATAAAAAAAGATAGAGGAGAATGAGTGCAAATTAGAAGAAAGAAAGACAAATCCAAATAATGAGAAAACTTTACTTGAAGACGAAAAATTAATCAAATTATGAATCAAATAAAATACCTACAACTTTGCAAAGACCCAATGCTATTAGATCTACGAGAATATCGTTATTGTGAGTTACCATTTATGATTATGGAGTCACTAATTTAATTGATTTAAAGATAGTAACTATTGATCAAAATAAATGTATGGTGATTAATTGTAGAAAGATTTAAGGAAATCATGAAAAAATATCTAAGAGTAGAAAACACATTTATTACTCTAAAGAAAAAAACTCTAAAAAAAATGGAAACATACTATGAAAAATGAAAACCCTCCCTATTATTTCGTTAATATAAAGATAGAAATAGTTTGGTGAGAAAATTTGAAAGAGAAAATGAGTGAGTAAAATATGTGAGACAATATGATTGAATAAAAAATAATAATAATTTTCTTTCTTATGTTTTTTCATTTTTTTTTAGTTAATCTCCAATTTTTATTTTCTTTTTTGTATATATATATTTATTGAGGAGGGAAATTGAAGAGTTCTTTATATAAATATAAATATAAATGAGTGAGAAAGTGAGAAATTGAGAAAATAATGAGAGAAATAAATTGAAGATAGAATGAGAGAAAATAACTTTGATAGAAAAAAAGTATGAAAAAGAAAAATTTTATTATTTTTGAGCTAATAAGATTTGCGCCACACGATCATTCTTTCTGTCCATTATTTGTCATATTTATTTATATGTTTATTTTTAAACCAACCAATCAACCTGTTTTTACCTGGTTTTGTACCATCATAAAAACAAACAGTCCCTTTAATGATACTTCCTATTTTTGTTTAAAATCATAGGTAAATACCCGTACAGTTATTAGACAAGGAGAGAGAGAGAAAGAGAAAGAGAAGTGCACAGCTCCTCCGGCCAGCAGTGCATCTAGTCCGACGCCGTTCGCAACGAGGATAACCTTCACTAGTCACCGGCAACAAACCCAGATACACGCCCTCTGATCCCTCATCAAGTCCTGTAATCGCTGCCATTGCTCGAGGATCGCAACCCCAATCGTCGCTCACCCTGATCCCATTTTGTCCTCCGATTTACCGTCCGGACTCCAAGAAGGTATAATCCATCCTCCTACCCCGCAGGAATTCTCTGTTTAATTTCCCCTTTATTGTGCCGCGTTTGTGGTGTGTTAGATCAATCACTGTTGTCTAGAAATTGATCATGTTGGTGAAAGAAGTGTTTCGATTCAGACGAGCTTGGCAAATGATGTTAGTATTTGGGTAATTTTTACTTCAGAAATTCTTGATGATATACCAATTGACCATCTCTATGCGATTCAATCCATCAATTTGATGTCTTAACATTTCCAAATGAAAGGGCAAGAATTCGAAAATGAATTTGCCTAATTTAAGGTACATAGATCTACAGATAAGCAGAATACTGGTCAACTTTCACCTGTCCTTGATCTTCTTGCTCTATATAGTTGCCTTCCACCTTTCCACCTCTCATCAATTTGTTGATAATGTGGATCTATTTTTGAAGGTTGCTGAAGTATGTTCATGATTTTTTAGGAAGACTCTAGTTTTTAACCTTTCTGTCTCTATTTAGCTATGGGCTTTAATTGGTTGAGCTTGTTGGCTGGATTTGATTACTTTCTTGTGGTTTTAAGAGCAATCAGTTGCTGCATTCTTTTCAAATTTACATTACCTACTTGGAAGAATGTTTTAGTAAATATTATTGAAGCTTGTAGCAGTTACTTTTTATGATTAGTTATTAAAATTGTTGTCTATGTACCCCTCCTACCTCAGTCAACATAACACAGCCATTCTCATAATTTAAAAAGAAGTCTCAAAGTGGGTTCTGTTTTGTTATTTTTTGTAAAGTCCTAACTCCTAATCCTTATTTTAACAAATCTAAAACCAGTGGTACTTACAAAATACAAGAATACAAAAGAGAAAAGTTTCCATTGTATCGCAAAATAAAAGCGCAAAGTGCAAACATTCCAAGTAAAGCAAAGGAGATTTGAAAGGCAAATCTATGTCAGTTTGCCAATCAACACTTAGATTATGTAGGGGCAATGAATGTTTGACTTCATACCCATTCTATGTCAGTTTGCCAATCAACACTTAGATTACTCTTGCTTCTACTTTTGAATATTACAGCCTGTTACAATCGATTTCCATATTCGTTTTTGAGCTTTTCCAGCTCTTCCTATGGATAAAGAAACATTGTCTTGTATAAATTCCAGTGTTCCATATCACCAAGGATACTGAGAATCATGTAGTCATCTAACAAAAGTTTCAGAAAAAATGATCTTTTTGATACAAGATATGTATGCATGATGTTTCTGCTTCCGGGTGCCTATTTCAGTTAATTAACTAAGCTTTTCAATTTGGGTTTCATGAAATTTTGTAGTACTGTTTATGATGGATTATATCTTACCAATTATGATTTCTACAGATTTGATTACCGTTGTATTGTAAAGTGTCGATAATATGTCGGGTCAAAGCCAACGCCTGACTGTGGTTCCAACTGTAACAATGCTTGGAGTTATGAAAGCTCGTCTTGTTGGTGCTACAAGAGGCCATGCACTTTTGAAGAAGAAGAGTGATGCTCTTACTGTACAGTTCCGTGCCATGCTAAAAAAGATAGTCTCTGCCAAAGAATCAATGGGGGACATAATGAAAACATCAGCCTTTTCCCTAACTGAGGCAAAATATGTAGCGGGAGACAACGTGAAGCATGTTGTACTGGAAAATGTCCAGACGGCGACACTCAAAGTCCGTTCCTATCAAGAGAACATCGCTGGTGTGAAGCTTCCAAAGTTCGAATATTTCACCGAGGGAGAAACGAAGAACGACCTGACTGGATTGGCGAGAGGCGGTCAACAGGTGCAAGCTTGTAAGGCTGCTTATGTTAAGGCAATTGAGGTTCTGGTAGAGCTTGCTTCTCTACAGACATCGTTCTTGACTCTGGACGAGGCAATTAAGACAACAAACCGTAGGGTTAATGCGTTGGAGAATGTGGTGAAGCCGAGGCTGGAGAATACTATTACTTATATCAAGGGAGAGTTGGATGAGTTGGAAAGAGAGGATTTCTTTAGGTTGAAGAAGATTCAAGGGTACAAGAAAAGAGAGATCGAGATGAAGATGGCAGCTTCTAGGTTGAATGCTGGGGCTGTGGAAGTGACTCTGAAAAGAGGTCTTTCTATCAATTCAACCAACATGTTAACTGCAGGTATGCAGAAAGACGATGACATTATTTTTTAGAAATTTGAGTTTGTTTGTTTGTTCTTTCCTTCTTGAAATATGCACTTTTGGGGCTACTGTCTATTTATTTGTATTTGGTCTTATTAAAGTAACTTGGGTCTTTTAAATGAATTTTAATTCATGCTATAAATAAGAGTTTGTCTGTTCGAACCCTACTTTTGTAATAGTGACTCAAACTATTGATTTGTGTTGATTGAATAATAATAATGTGCCCTGTTTGTTTATTTGGATGACCAAAGGGTTGAGATAACATTTTATCCATGCTATTATTGTGCTGCTATTTGATCAATCACAACCAACGATCTTATCTTGTTAGCTGAGAATGTGTTTTCTTCAGTCTCATGTGATTTCAGTTTTTGTTGCTCTTGTTATGGTTGTTTATATGATTGGATACTGGCAAGGGAATAATTAAGAGAGGATGGATCATAAGTAGATTGCCTGCCCAATTTCTTCAGCTTCTTCAATGGTTATAGCAAAATCTTCATTTTCTTCAATTTTGTGAAGACATTCAACAACTTGTTCATCTTGAACTTAACAATAATAGTTATTCATTGCATTACTTGTAAATATTTAACATGGGTCCATTTGAAAATATTTTTTATTCTATATCCAGATACAGACTTCATCTCAACAAGATAAAGATAGAAATAAGTTTAGGTCCTGTTTTGAAGTGTTCCTGGATTTGAATGTTTACTTGAGGTTGGATTAAAGTTAAAATACAAATATTGTTTTCAAATGAGTTAAAAAATATTTTTGTTAGTATTGTGTTTTTATATTTTCAAAATTCCAAGAAAACTGTAATGACATTAGGTTATGAGATGCAAATTCAAAATGAAAAAAATTAAAATAAAATTGAGAGAAATACAAAATTTATCAGTATTCAAGCCAATTCAACTTGCAACATAAGTTTATAACCCATTGTTGTTGGATCCACCAAAAGTCTTAAGTTTCAATTTGTTGCAAGCTAAACGGAGACAGACAAATCCCCTATAGGTAAACCGTAAACCATAGATGATATATTAGAGGGAAAATTCATGGTTGACCTAATTTTAAATGGGCAATTTAGAATTCGCAATGGAAAAATAAGCACTATTATGCATCACAATCATATTACATAAATAAATTTTATTTTTAATTTTTTAACATGACCCAATAGTCCTAATCTATATATATATAATGATGCTTAATTTTGAAAGTGTTCGAATTGCCGGATCGAGAGTTGTGGTTAATTTGGATATATATGTGAGAGTAAATGAATACTTGGGTCGGATTGTGGGTTCACCCGCCCATAAACTTAAAACGGTTAAAAATAAAATTAAAAATGTTATAGGTATGGTTCGAACTCGCAGCCTAACAAAACAAGTAAAAAAATTTAACCAACTAGACTAATTACATTTTATATCTTAAATTTAACACCAAATTTGATGAACGCGGAACGTTGTAACAATATATTTTTATCCGTATGCATCGCACGAGGATCTTCCTAGTAATCATTAGAATCTCTTAAACACCTACTATTATCACTCGAGTTATTCTAATAGTTTAAATATTAAACCAACAATTATTTTAATATTAAATATTTACTTGTTATTTTTAATAGTATAATTTGATTTTCTTAATTTTTGTTTATAAATTATTTTATTAATAATTGCTTTAGAGACCTAAACTTTAGTTTTTTAAAATAAATTCTTATGGTATTACTATTCCATTTATTTTATGGACTTACAAGACCATGACTTAAAATCTCATAGTATAGAATTCCTTTTAACAACTTAAAAATATATTTAAATAAATAAATTAATTTTGGTTGTTGGTTACTTTTAAAAATTGAAATGATAAATAATTTTATAATTATTATATCAAATTTTAAATTATATCAATTAAGCATAGAATTAACACATTAAGTAAAAAATAATAGTCAAAATTCTAATATCCAGTTTCTAAAGAATACTAAAATTTACAAAATTTACGGGTCTTTAAATTTATTAAACTATTAATTGAAATATTTAAAATTGTTAATATCTTTGGCCATGTGAGCTTTAGGATTCATGTATTTATGAGTTAAGCAAAGTTAGAAATTATAAATAAGAAAAACCGTAACCAATTGTCTAATTCAGAAGGTTATATATTGTCTTAATAATAAATTGGAGAACTACTGAGAAAACCACAACCAGGCTGAGTAGAGGACTAGTATAAACATTTTCACTTTTCTATGTTAATTTCATATAAAACATAAGTTATTAATATCAAAGTTACTAAACACGACAACCATCGAAGAAGAAAACCATAATAACATAAACACAGAAGATGAAAAGTAATATATACAAGGATGAAAATCAAATCCTATGCAGAGAACGGGATTGGATTGACCACAGATTGAATACGATTGAATGATACTCTTACTCGTTCCTTTAGATTAACATCGTTACTTTCAACTTCGCCACTGACTTTATCGAGTTGTGCCATCTTTCCATCAACTCTGATAACTAGCTTACCATTCTCCCCAGCCTTCACATCACCAAATATTGAAACAAGAAGGGCGTGGGAGATTTTCTCTGCCTTTTTCTTATTTTCCACTTCACTCAGTTCCGAGGATTCAGTTTCCACAACTTTAGGCATCTCTCGGCTAATATTTAGTACTAAAGCCACAATCGAATCTGATACCATATCACTAATAGGATCAGTTGTCCAATGAAGTGATATATGTTTTTCAGAATCCTGCTTTACTGTCACTCTTTGCTGCACAGATAAAGTAGGAAACCCTGCCTCCACCTCGTCATCCACAGATGATTCAACAACACTATCGTATATCTGCTTCAGCCTGTATTTGATTACCGCAAAGGCACCCGAGTATGGAATGGTAATCCTTTGTATGATATTTGTTGAACATAGCTGAGAATATACATGAAGATCTTCTTCAGGGCCTATGAGCTGATAAGTGAAACCCTTCTTTACCAAGAGACCACTGACGGTTTCACCTAGCTCTGGAACCGTCTCAGCTAGCTTTCCAATTGCTTTCGCCATTTTCTCCAAATTGAAATGCATTTCAATGGACTGGCAATTCTTAGGTGACATGATTTTGGTGTTAGTGCCAGCAAAGAGGGAGATAAGATTCTGTTTTAGTCTTCCCATCTCGTTAGCTCCTCCATGAACAAGGACTATGTTGGGAGGCATAAGCTCTTTCAAGAAAGTGCTGGTCTGGGCATAATCAGCATGAGCAGAGAAGGAAATGTAATGGATCTGCATATTCAGAGGAGCCATCAATCCATTCATGAGAGTGATTTCTGGGGGTTCAGTTATAATGGTTTTTGCCAGAGTCCCTTCCACTACATAACCTGGTATGACACAAGTATTTTTCTTATCAGAGCACCATCTATCAAAGAGCTGCCTTGATAATCCACTTTGAAGGCTACCAGGACTCGCCATCACCACCGATGGGCCCACGTCATTGAAATTCTCTATGCTCTTAAGTGGTAATATGTGCTTGAAATCAAAAGGATTTGAATTGGCATACTGATTTCTGATCCTCTCATTCATCGAGTTAATGTAGGTTTGGTAGACAGCCATGCATCTCTTTGCCAGAGGGGAAGCATAATATATGGGGATATTGTGAAGCTCGGGATGAGATGACCAATACTCGTCAAGGATCAAAAGGAGCTCTTGAGCACGCCCAAGGGCATATGTAGGTATTAGAACACGCCCTCCTTGGGAAACTGTAGCGTGAATGACATCTGTGAATCTCTTTTCACGGGCAGGTCGTGGCTGGTGAAGTTGAACCCCATAAGTAGATTCAATAATGCAAACGTCGGGCGAGAACTCTGGAAGTTCAGCTGCTCTGAGATGCCGATCTTCCTCACGTGAATAGTCACCAGTATAAAGGACCCTCACACCAGCTATGTCCACCATAAACATGGCTGCACCAAGAACATGGCCAGCAGTATAGCACCAAAACCGGATACCGTTTACTTCTAAAGTTTGATGAAAATCAACAACCTAGGAGGGGATTTTTCCATTGGAATTAGATGAGACTAACCAAATGCCTTTTGAAATATATGATCTCATCCCAATTCGCACCAATTTTTGCGCTTAAGACTTACAAAAAATGAGCAAGCATAATATGCTAGCAAAGTCATTATTTGATTCATAGAGCTCAATAAATTGAAAACCTGTAATATTTTATGATGTCCATTTAAGTTCAATGGTGTGAGGATCACTTTAATAAATACAAGATCAAAGATAGGTGTAACAGTTACAAACAACAACCTAGGAATTTTGCATATTCAATTGCCTTTCAGAGAAAAAGAGAAAAAAAAAACGTATACATTCCCATCACCTCTATTAAATCAGACTTTTTCAACACTTTATCATCTATAATTTATTATGTACACTATTATTATTTTTCTTAAACTGAACCTATTATATATCTTCTACATTACAAACAACAACTTCAATGTTTGTGAATATATAAATCAATTTTTCTGCAAAATATTGAAGTTTGAACTGAAACTATATGAATTAAAATGAGAACTCCAGACTTCAATGAAGAAAAAAATGAGTTACTGCTTGTATATAGAAATATCAAGAAAGAAAATAGCAAACATCATACCTCAATTCTATCCATGGAGCGTAGTATGTCTTGCTCATCAAACAACATGTCTTCAACAGAAACTTTGCTGACTTTAACATAGTCAGTCAAAAGCAACTTATAAATAGCCTTAGTTGCATGTGTCATGAAAACTCTCCCCTTAAAAGTGGTCTACCAAAAAGAATCAAAAAAATTGTTTCAGCACCAAGGTACAACATTTACCTAGAATCACTCTCAAGTAAGCAACAAACCTTCTCCAGAAAGTATGGAAGAGAAGCAGCATGATCCAAATGAAAGCTGTAGAGAACAGTGATAGCATTAAAACAAACATCAAATGTAATGGCAAGTAATACAAATATCAAAATGACAATAGCTCTATTAAGTGTGGTAAGTCAAAAGATACACATAATGAACAGAGTTTCCTAAGTATATATCCTGATATGTTTTACAGCTAAAACAAATTGTCAAATGAAGCGCTTTGAGTTTAAGCGGGGACTAGGCTATGGAGTGTCATGCTAGTTCTCCTTTAATTCAAAAAAAAAAGAAATTGTCAAATCAGATTCAAGTACTAGATCTAAAATTGCAAAAGAAAACCGGTTAACAAAACTATTGTACTTTGGTTAACTATAAATCAATATTCCTATAGTACATCCAATAGATACACAATATGGTCTGAAAATTGTAGAAAATTAAGCTCTTGAGAAGAGAAATTTGATAATATTATTCTGATATTACATATAGTTAAATGAGAAGGGTGTGATATATAAAAGACATTTAGTGTAATAAAAGTAGAACTGACAACAAATAATGTGTTGAGTGTAAACAGCTTTGAATCGCAGGAGGCTTTGAAACACACGCTGGATGTGGATGGCATTCTTTCAGTTCAGTGAGTGACTTTAAATTGCCGGAGTGTCGTTGAATTGAAGTGAAAAGTGTTTTTTCATGAGAGCGAGTGATTTTGAATCGCCGGATGTTGATGACATTCTTTCACTTCAGAAGATGGAGAGATAATTCTACCAAAATAACAGTTTAGCAAGTTCAATAAGTTAACTTGTTTTAATTTTGTCACTGTCAATTCATTACTTTTACATGCATTTTTATTCTTGTGTTTACAATATCAATATATGAGCAAAACTAATTCACGAGTCTATCGTCGTTCTCAAATTCTACATAATTTTCAATCTTGAGCAACAAATCTATCATCTTTCGCTATTTCCGCCAATGGACAGAGTAGATAGAGGGTTCCAATAGTTTCATCTCTACAAATATTAATCCAACTAGTCTAATCTTTTTTCTAGAGTTCTTCATCGTATTAAAACCAAACAGACCCAGATCATACCTTCAGCTGGCTACTGCTTTATAAAACTAGCCAAGAAAAAGAAAATAACGTCTACAGTTTTCTATTGCTTCCCAAAGACAATCACTAGTATGGAATCTGAGGTAAGATTCCGACTGAATAGAAACAGCCAACAGATTTTACATTTAAAGCAAGACACTCAGGCATGATCTCCGCCACTCGATGAAGCTAAAATGCATGTTTCACAAACTCAATCTATGTTGTTTTACGTATTGAAACGACCTTTCGTCGACCACAAACATTTGTAGCCATTTTCATAGTCAGTAACAGTTGGCCTTATCCAGACAGATCTGTCTTTTGTGCCATTATTGTTGTGTGTGACTTTGATCTCAGTGTTTTTGTTTTTCCATTGACAGAAAGAAAATCAACATTAATAGAAACTAAGCACACGGAAGAAAAAAAAAGGCCCAATTGAGTCATCTCTCACGTAGGACATCACAATCGAGCTAGGGCATCTCAAATTGGTCAACCCCACAATTTCAGAGCCCATTTTATAGCCGTTATACAACAACAAAAAGTGTTTGTGTAATATCCGCAAATGCTCTAGTGTCGTCACTCTCACAGAAACCAAACACCAACTATGTAGATCCAATGGTAGCCACTCTATAGGCGCTCAAACAACGCCATTCTGAAGAATCTTGGCATCGACCCTTTGTCCATCGCATGTACCACAAGTTAACTTGTTTCACTTTTTTTTTATACTTTTTCTTCAAAGGAATCTCAGCAACACTTGTTTCACTTTTATCATTGCCACTTCTTTACTTTTATAAATATTTATATGTGTTTTACCCTTTTACCCTAGCTAATATATGAGCAAATTTATTCATCAATCTCTCCTCTTTCTCAAATTCTACCTATGGAAACCAATAAATTCATCATCAATCTACATACATATATATAAATCGATATAAGCATTTCAAAATTGTAACAAGTATAGAAATAGAGAGAGGAGATGAGATCTACATTGATAGGGGGAGAATATAGACTTCCACACTATTTATTTCATGCATAAAGCCTAGTACTTTATTCCCTATACCTGACCAACTTATGGCCATGTCCCTAACAATGTTATTAAAATAAAGGACAATTTTCAGCTTGTATAAGCCGTTTCCAATGAGATTGAGATCAAAAGTCAAACCCTATATACATGTGAAATTGGGACTGAGATTGAAGCCAAGTCAAATAGAGCAAATATAGATGTGATATTTGAGGGTAAAATGCTTACTGAGTGACAAGCAGCACATCAATGGTAGACGGGTCAATTTCATCGAAGTATGGAAGAGCAGCCATTCCCGAATAAGCAGGATGAATCCCGCAATCAAACTGTACATATAAATGACAATAATTTCATGTAATAACATGAAGAGGAGTTCAAAATGTTTTAGAAAAAGAAAACAGACGTTACCAAAACAGTTTTCCCTTTGTAGGACATGTAAACACAAGACCGACCTACTTCACTTCCTGCTCCTAACGGTGTAATAATCAAAGTTTCCTCTTCTCTTGTCACTGAAGAGTTGCCTCTCTTCAACGAAGACGATAAAGGTGGACATGTCGACGTCATTCTCGGAGAGTGGGGGACTAGCAACAAGCCCTAATGTAATAATCAAATTTTTTATATAAGAGAGAAGGAAACAGGTGTTATGTTTTTAAAACATAACACGTATTGATCATGTATGTTGAGCATCTGTACATTAATTAACAGCATTGCACATTTCTCAGCCTTCTCTGCCCCCATTTCCTTATTAGATCAAGCTAAAGCAAACAGAAAGAAGAATATGAAGGTTAATTGGAATTCTGATTGGATAATTAGCTGGAATCATGGTTAGGAAATCTTTATCTACTTACACTTCACTATATTTAAAAATATTTATTTTAATAAATGAATTTAATTAAAAAAAAATCATTTTGATTAAAAATATAAATCAAGAATACATGTTTAAATGTTATATTTATTTGAAAAAGATATATGATAATTATGTTGAAATTGAGAAGATGATATAACTGTTTTTATTACTCTAGACATGATTTTGTGGTCGCGGGGACATATAAGTCGCGGTTGATGGTTATGAGTCCGCGCGGGATATCCAAGGCATATGACATTTAAATATTGGTTGATGATTTATGAGTTCTCATTATGATGTAGTCTTTATCATTGTTCTTCAGATCTATATATATGAACATTTATGAGATGAGTTTTAAAAGATAAAATTGATTTGTTAAACTGTTATATATGTTATTTGATTCAACTTTAAGTAGGTATTGTATTTCTTACTAGGCTAGTTGAGCTCATCCCAATTGATTACCATTTCAGATAAAGAACATGTGAAGCCGTAAATACTATAAGAGAAACAAAGAAATATGTACTATCTATATGGAGTTTGTTATGATTATAATATAACCAGTAGTTATAGATATAACAAATGTGTTATATAAGTTTTTGAATTGAACAGTTGTTGATTCTAATGATATATGATAATGTGGGAATTTTGAATTATATGATAGAACCTTGATTTATGGATTTATATTTGGTTTTAAATAAGATAACATGCGATGACCGTAGGTGGTTCTTTTAAAATCCTGGGTCTGGGGCGTGATAGTTTTAATGGTATTAGAGCAAAAGGTTCCATATATTCAAAAATATATATTAGTTAAGGTTTATTGAATTTGAAGATGTTAATTTTAGAGAAAATGTTATATTCTATTGCATATATTGATGCAATCATTTGACTCAAAATTATGGTTGATTTTTTTTTTTTTGAAAAAGGTTAACTTTTATTAAAATGAACGCAAGATGCGTTCAAACATTACAAAAAGGAAGTAAAAAACAAAAAATAAATAATAAAATAACATAATAATTTTAAATGCCAATAAGATAAAAAAAAATCCCATCCCGTACAAGCTCCTCTTTTTCGGATTGAAGCGAACGTGTGTAACATAAATCTTTTGAGACGCCCGTATCCATAACTTTTCCCTTCAAAAACTCTTCTATTTCTTTCTTTCCAGATTGTCCACCACATGATGAGGGGAATTGGTTTTCAGTCGTCCGCTATTTTGTTGCTAGAACACAATTCAATCCATTTGACCCAGAAATCAGCGACTTTTGATGGTGTATCCCATTGGAATTGAAGAAGGTTCTATAGAAGATCCCATTTGCTATTGGAAAGGTATGTAGAAGAATGTGATCAATAGATTCTTCACTCTTCAAACAAATGTTGCATCTTCTAGTGTGAAATCCTTTCTTTTTCAGTTTGTTAGTAATCAAGACTCCTCCATTAATAGCTTCTCAACCAAAAAACGAGATTTTTGATGAAATTTTTTATTTTCACACCTCTTTCCAAGGAAATCGGGATTGAGTATTTTGGAGAGACGCATGATAAATGTAACTAGTTTTAAAATCAAGAGAGTTAGACAGAGAAAACTTGTTGTTAGTCTCTAGGTCAATCGAAACGTTGGTAAGAGCATCTATGAAGAGAACTCGTCTCCCTTCCTCTTCGGTGAAAAGTTGTCTATTTAAAGAAATTCTACAAACAATTTGATTAAATGTGAGACGAAAACAGTCTGCCACTTTAGCCTCATTTTTATTAGCAATTTAAAAAAGATTCCGATAAGTGTCTGACAATTTTCGCTGGGGTGCCACAAATCATTCCAAAAATCAATTTTCTTACCATTACCAACCGTAAAAATGAGAAGGGGATCGAACTACTCCCATGTTTTACAAATACGCCCCCATAGGCTTCTACCCATAATCTTTCTCCCAGAAAGAGGTATCCATTCGTTATCTCGAAGTCCGTACTTGGTAATGATTGCTTTCTTCCAAAGACTCGTCTTTTCGTTGAGGAATCTCCACCACCATTTACAAAGGAGCAAAGTGTTGAAAAGGGAGAAGTCCTTGATTTCGAGTCTGCCGTCAACAACTTCAAGATTCGTTGTGTCCCATCTCACCAAATAAGTAGTTTTAGATGATTTAGAGTTACACTAGAGAAAATTCTTAATGATAGTGTCCATTCTACTGGCCATCGATGCAGGAATAGGGAAGATTGACATAGTAAATATTGAAATTATGGCGAGGGAGTTCTTAATGAGGACCAACCTACCGCCTTTAAAGAGAAGTTTTCTCTTATAAAGTACCAACCTATTTCCCATTTTCTCGATGATAGGATTCCAAAAATCCTTGTAATTGAATTTGGTGCCAAGAGGAAAGTCGAGATACTTTTATGGGAGAGAACCAGTTTTGAACCTCAGATTTTTGACCAATGACTGGGTGTCATTAACATTACCGATGAAAAAAAGTTCAAACTTTTCTCTATTAATCTTCAACCCCGAGCATGCCTCAAAAAGAATAAGAATCTTCCGAAGAGAATGAAGGTTTCCTGTTTTAGGTTTAGTAAGAAAAAGAATGTCATCAACAAATAGTAAGTGGGATATGTAGTTGAGTCTTCTCATCGTTCCTATATTAATTCTCGTGAAAAGACTAGCATTGATGGCTCTCTCGAATAGTTTTTACAAACCTTCTATAACCACCGTGAAAAGGAGAAGTGATAAAGGATCCCCTTGTCTAAGTCCTCTCGAACTCTTGAAAAACCTAGATATCGTGTCGTTTATAAGAATTGAGAACTTAGGTTCAGTAACACAAGTTTTGATCCAACTCCTCCAAAATCCATCTTTTCGAGGAGAGAAAAGAGAAAATCCCAACTCACGTGATCAAAAGCTTTTTCGATATCAAGTTTACAAAGGAAACTTGTCCTCTTTCTTCTAGTAATAGAGTCAATGCACTCATTTGCGATGAAAGAAACGTCAGTGATCTATCTATCTTGTACGAACACCATCAGGTTAGGAGAAATGAGTTCTGGTAAAAGAACTTTAAGATTATTAGCTAAAGTTTTCGCCAAGATTTTATAGAAGCCCGTCAAGGCTAACAGGTCTAAAGTGTTTGAGTTCTTTGGCCCCTTGAATCTTCCTAACAAGGACAATAAAACTAGAATTCCAACATTTCTCAAAGGAAGTTGTAGCATGAAAGTGCTTGCACGAGCTCAAATAGTCCTCCTTAATAAATTTCCAAGACTCTTTAACAAAAGCGATTGTGTATCTATCCGGGCAGGTGATTTATCTCCATAACAACTTGTAATAGTTTTTCAAATCTCTTCAATTGTAAAATAATGTTTGATAGAGTACTTTTGTTGCTCGCTAATTTTGTTAAAGTCGTTTCCTCCCAAAATTGGTCTCTCGCAAACTGGCTCTATGAGAAAATTCTCATAGAAAGAGATAATGGAATCTCGAATGGAGTTTGACTCGACAATCTCAATCCCGTTCACCTTAAGGATATATATCTTATTATATTTTCTTCGATAGTTTGCAAAGTTGTGGAAAACCCTACTATTAGAATCCCCTCCTTAAGCCATTTACACCGTGATTTTTTTCTTGCATTATCTTCTTCCCATTTATAAAGAAAGTCAAGTTTTTCCATGAGGGTGCATCTTTTAAAGGTTTCCTCTTCATTCAGATCTCGTTCTTTTTCCAACCTATCAATGATATCAATCTCCTGGGAAACGTTAAAAAGGATATAACGAAGAGATCCAAAGTTGACTCGTCTCCATTCTTTAATGAAATTTTTAAGATTTTTCATTTTAAAAGAAAGGATAAACAATGGTCTCCCCTCAACTGTTGAGTAATCTACCCACCACTTCCCCACTTCTGACACAAAATTATGATCCGAGAAAAAAGCGTTTTCGAATCTGAAAGGTGGTTTAGGATGAGAGGTTTGACCGTAGTTTAAGAAAAGAGTTTTATGGTCAGAAAGACGTCTTGTTTTTGCATATTGGCTTGTTGGATGATAAAGGTTCTCCCATTCTAAGTTGTAAAGAAAGCTATCGATGCGAGATATACTTCCATTGTTGTTATCACTTTTCCTAGTAAATTTGGCACCGTCGAGAATACGGTAAATTAGAAACGGTCCATCTCTGTTGTGAAACTACTTGAGTTTTTTCTTTCTCTTGGAGCCCTAACTAGGTTGAAATCGCCACAAAAACACCAAGGTATGGGCCATTGATTTTGTAAATCATATAGCTCCTAGATAAAAGTAGTTTTCTTATTATAGTCGATCGGTCCATAAACATCACTGAATGCCCAGATGTTCCTTTAGTGATGCATTTGAACTTAATGGATATTGAAAATACCCCAAAAATAGTTTTTTCCGCTTGAAAGAGATTTGTGTTCCAAAGAACAAGGATTCCTCCTGAATGTCTATTAGCGTTTAGATTCGCCCATTTAAAATTTTTCCTTCTAGTTAAGCTAGTAAGGAGGTTTTCCTTGAGATTCGAGACCATTGTTTCTTGGAGAGCAATAATGTTGCAATTACAAGAGTTAATGAAAGAAAAAACATAAGTTTTTTCTAGGGTTATTCAAATCCCTCACATTCTATGATATTATCTTGCTTAACATAAAGATAATTAGGTTGATTGAGGTTCCGGAATCACCATTTCCGGTGATGCTTGGGCAGTAATGATCGTGTTAGTTGCCTCTACATGGATCGCACTTTCCTTATCGTAATTAGATATGCAAATCCATTCCTTACACATTTTTTTAGGATATTTGAAGCCTTCTATCCTCTATCTATAACTTCAATGTGAACTGCATTTGCGAAACTCATCATATCTTCAAATTCTCATTCAGATTCGTCGTTAGTACTTTTTTGTGAATTGTTAACATCGGGTGTTGTCGCCCATACTGGAAAAGTTACTTTAAGGGTATTCAATATTGAAGATGTAGTGTGTTGAACTAAAATGTTATAAGAATGGATGATGATAATCTTGCCAATTTGGTACGTCTTGAAAGGAAAAGGTGGAATGCCAACAATAACAAACATCATACAGAAAAGGGACAAGAGACTAGAGAGTCTTCAAGAGCTGTAACAATTGAGGATATTGTTAAAACAATGGCAGGAATAGCACAACAACAAGCACCGTCTAATATGTTTCTGAATTTAAGAAGTTGACCCGCCATACTTTGAAGGTAAAGTGATCCAATGGAAGCTAAAAAGTGAATATATGAATTAGAGAAGATCTATGAAGTCCTCAACTGTAGTGAGACAAAAAAAATACAATTTGCGGTATTCCATTTGCAAGGAAATGCACGCAACTAGTGAGAAATGGAGAAGCTAACCTACGGGCGTGGTATAAGTAAACTCTCTTGGAAAATTTTAAAGAAGCTTTCTATAATAATTATTTACCTAAGAGTTTATGGCAGGAAAAGAAGATGGATTTCATGAACTTGAAATAGGGAAATATGACAGTAACCCAATATCAAGCCCGGTTTGTAGAATTGGCAAAGTTTGCTCGAATATGGATCGGAAACGAGATCACAAATGGAAGGAAATTCGAGATGGGTTTGAGCCCTCATATTCGACAAGTGGTGGTTCCTTTTAAACTAAACTCTTTCATTGATATCGTGGAGAAGCCACGATTGATAGAAAGAGAGTTGGGCATTACGAAGAAGATAGACGAAGAAATTTCAAGGAAATAAAGCAATCCAAATATCGGTGAGGGGAGTCGAAGTTCATATCGACTTTGCAGACCCCTACCTATAGATAATACGACTCGAGGATCAAGGAATATTTCTTCACATAATCAATATGTTCAATGCTCACATTTCTTTAAAAATCATTGTACCAAAGAGTGTCGTTGGCTCACTAGAGCTTGTATCAAATGTGGGAAATGTGATCACAAAAGAGATAATCGTCCAAGACTAAGAAGTCCATTTACACATCCTTATGTACGTGAATATGGAAGCTTAGTGAATCAAAGATCAATGCCAAATCAAAACAGGAGAATTGGGCAAACACACAGAGGTTAGGAACAAGGAGGCCAAGTTAGAGTATTTTCTATAATGAATACTGAACAAGCACAGACTTCTAATAGTATAGTATTAGATACCATTTATGTTTCTTTTAATTATGCTCTAGTATTATTTGTTTCTGGTGGTACAAATTCTTTCGTGTCCCAATAATTTGTTACAAAGAATGATTGGAGTACTGAACCCCGAGATGTGAATATAAGTGTTGAAACGTCATTTGGTGATAAGATAATTGCAAACTTAATTTTTAAGTCTAGAAAAGTTTTAATAGGATATAATGTGCTACTAGTTGACCTTATAGTACTAAATATGTATGGTTTTGATATTATATTAGGAATGGACTGGTTAGTCACAAATTTCGCTACAGTTGATTGTCACAAATTTCGCAGTTATTAATAAGATGGTTATTAATAATGTGGTCATGATCCCCCAAAGACAGAAGAGAAAACTAAGGGTATAAAGACGTGGATAAAATAAATAATTATTTTATCACACTCTCGCTCTGTTTCTAAATCCCCATCATCAGAGAATAAAGGAAACTAATGATTTCTGCCATTTTGGAAGACCATTTCATCCAAACATCATGTCTAAGGATCCAAATATGTATTCCGCTCTTATCTTTCATATCAGGAACAAGTATTATGATTTAGGGCATTACAGTTTATGATTTAGTTTTAAGTGGAAATTATTTCCATAATTTCGTTCCTAGCTTGGTCTGCGCTTGGACGTGCCTTAGTCTGAACCCGCGAGCCTGGGTTTGGTCTTGGCCGAGCCATGCCTGCTCTGTTTCCACTCTGTTGTCCATTACCACTCCTATGTTCGTTGTTGTTGTCGCCTACTGCCGGCTCCGACTTACGGCGGTTTCCGACCATTTTATTTTTTTTTATTTTTTTTAATATTCTATAAAACACAATATTATTATTATTTATTTAACAATGGCTTGGTTTATTCATTTATTTATTTATTTATTTATTTTTTTCATTTTAGTCTTATTTAAAATGTTCGTATTTTTAATTAATTTGGAATCCAATGAATACGACACAATTTCTAAACTAATTATTTATTTTAATCTCGTGTAATGATTATATAAAATTTAGAAAACATTTTTGTTGGCTCGGGAGTTTTTTTTTAAGTTATTAATTCGGGTGTAAAAATCGATTATCTACATAATGTCCCTCTTGGACAAAGTTTGTATGAAACATCTCGTTTTGGGAAAATGCATGTCCATGTTTGACACTGTCAAATGTAATTTCATTCTTAACCCTGAATAGGGTTTGTGTAGAGTATATATATACATGATCATTCTATAACCTAACGGGTCGTATCTCCGGCCCATTTTAATCATATATAATAATAGAATATCAACTAATATAACATAGTCTAACACCCTTTCTCAAGTTGGAGCATGCAAATCACAGATACCCAACTTGGATCTAAAATGGTCGAATAATTATTTCCCAAGAGGCTTAGTGAGAATATCAACCAATTGAAAAGTCGTGGGAACATGGGAAACAACAATAGTCCCATCCTGGATATGATCCCGTAAGAAATGTAAATTCACTTCAATGTGCTTGCTACGCTCATGAAACACTGGATTCTGAGCCATATGAAGAGCTGATTGGCTGTCTGAGTACACATGCATACCCGATTGAGGTACTCCAAGGAACACCATGAACCCTTGTAGCCACTTCATCTCACAAACCAAAGCTGCTAAAGATCGATACTCAGCCTTAGTAGAAGATAAGGCCACAGTTGGATGTTTCTTAGACTTCTAGGACACGTGAGAAGAGCCAAGAAACACCAACCATCTAGCAACCGATCTGCGAGACTTGGGACAGGATGCCTACTCCGAATCGCACCGTCCAGATAACTGAAGATCACAATCACTCCTCAAGAGTATATCCTATCGTGGGGCATTCTACAGATATCTCATAACCCGTAATGTTGCCTGATAGTGATCCTGTAATGGGTCATGCATAAACTGAGATAATATATGTACATAGTATGCTATATCAGGTCTTGTGAAAGACAAATATATCAATCTCCCCACCAACCGTCGATAGCTCTCCGGATCCTCCATCTACGCACTCACTAACTCCCCCAACTTATGATTCTGCTCCATAGGAAAACCAGCAGGCTTAGCACCCAGAAAACCACACTCGGAAATAATATCTAGAACGTATTTCTGTTTACACAAAGAAATTCCCTCAGCACTCCTGGCAATCTCAACCCCCAGAAAGTACTTCAGATCCCCCAAGTCCTTCATATGAAAAATGATGATAAATATTGCTTGAAGGCCTCTAGTGTCCCCAAATCACTCCCTGATACTATCATATCATCCACATATATCAATACATGTAAGACAATATCACTGCTCATAAAGGAAAACAAAGAATGATCCAAACGAGACTAAATAAAATCATAAGAAAGCAAAGTAGTTGTCAGTTTGGTAAACCAACAATGAGGCGCCTGTTTCAGTCCATAGAGAGACTTACGCATGCGACACACTTTGTTGGTATGACCGAACTCAAAACCTAGTGGTAGGCGCATGTATACTTCCTCTGCCAGATCACCATGGAGAAAGACATTATGCACATCCATCTGGTGCAAGTGCCAACCCCGAACAACAACAACTATAAGGAAGGCCCGAACAATACTCATTTTGATAACTGGAGCAAATGTCTCTAAGATAAACTGAGATAATATATGTACAGAGTAAGCTATATCAGGTCTCGTGAAAGACAAATATATCAATCTCCCCACCAACCGTCGATAGCTCTCTAAATCCTCCATTTGTGCACTCACTAACTCCCCCAACTTATAATTCTGCTCCATAGGAAAACCAGCAGGCTTAGAACCCAGAAAACCACACTCGGAAATAATATCTAGAACGTATTTCCGTTGACACAAAGAAATGCCCTCAGCACTCCTGGCAACCTCAACCCCCAAAAGTACTTCAGAGGGAATCTCACCACACAACTTATGATCAATGATGTTTAATACCCATTAAACTAATATTGCCTGAACAACATGCCAATCCTCCAATCGTGCCAAATCACACTCTAGTTTCACCACAATACTATTTAAAAAACCCATCTTACGACGAGTCACCAAAGATAAACGAAACGATTTTGACCACTCAGCATAATTATTATCCTTTAAAATAACAAGAGTAATAATGAGACCGGGCAAATCAGTACTACAAAAAAAATGGGTCCTTCAGAGGCTAGATTCCACCAGCTGTGCCTATACGAACTAAACCAGCAGCTCCACCGAACGCCGCTTGCTGCAGCAACGTCGCAAGCTGTTGAGCAAAACTCGTCTCCGCGGTCGGGCCACCGGAAGACTGCAACTCCGCGTCGAAGACGGTGGAAATATCATCACAATTTGACATATCGGCGGTGATTGGACAAAATATTAGGTATAGTTTAATATTTAGATAGACTCTGATACCATGTCAAATGTAATTTCATTCTTAACTCTAAATAGAGTTTGTGTAGAGTATATATATATACATGAACATTCTATAACCTAATGGGACGTATCTCCGACCCATTTAATCATATATAATAATAGAATATCAACTAATATAACATAGTCTAACAGACACATAGGCTAATTTATAATCCTAAATCTATTATCTCTCTCGAACTTAATCTCTCTCGAAATTAATTTTTTATTTATTATAAAAGAAGTAAAGGGATAGAGGGATAAAGTTGTCGACGCCCGTATTTACCTATTATTCCAACTCGAGGCATACCAAGCGATCATTGAAGATCTCAAATTTTGATGGTTCTCTACCTCATCTTACCCGGTTGTGTTTTTATGATGTTTTCAAAAAATGCTCTAGTGGTGATATGAAATATTCGATGTCACAATGGTTATACCTTAAAGGACGAACATACACTTCAACGTATTTAAATGATGGGTGGTATAGAATACTCTATGTCACAATGGTTATACCTTAGTAGCTGATCATACTCTTCGACCTATTCGAATGATGGATATGGAATACTCGATGTCACAATGGTCATACCTTAATGAATTACCATACTCTTCAGTATTTTCGAATGAGGAGTGATATGGAGTACTCAATGTCATAATGATCACACCATAACGTATGACCATACTCTTCGACGTATTCAAATGATGGGTGATATGGAATACTCGATGTCACACTGATCGTGTTTTTGATGGTCTATACATTATCGATGTATTTGATACTCGATGTCACAATGACCGTTTTCTTTTTCTGACATCCAATACCCTATCGAAGTATCTAAAGAATATATGATGTTCCAATGATTATTAACGATCATACTTTATCATGTATTTAATGAAAAATTATTTTTCTACAATCAATACACTTTCGACGAATTTGATACTCGATATCACTATGGCTGTTTTTTAGTCTAATGGTCAATACCATATCGAAGTTTCTAAAGACTATATGATGTCTTAATGATCCCTTTTGACTAGGGACCATACTCTATCAATGTATCAAAAATAGTTATCTGACTCGTTTTGGATTTTCATTAAGTTCCCTTTTTTATTTTTTTAATGAAAACCTTAGAACTTTTGGTTAAAGAATTTTTTGATACTTAGAGTGTATCTGGTAGAATCGATACATTTAATTTTGAGACTAAGTCTAGACGAACATCAAATGTTGATTTCAATATCTCGACCAATATGAATATTATTTAGTGATTGTTATGTCTCTAGTAGAATCAATACACCTAACAAATACATAGTGGTAATTGTAATGCCTCAACCAACACATAAGTTTTTCCTCTTTTTTTTAGCATCCTTGATAAATTTGACATAATCGATACACTTCGAAAATGCATAATGGTGATTTTAATGCCTGAACCTTAATGAATGTTTTCCCTCACTATTTTCTTCTTCTCCTCCTTAAGTTCTGAGTTATTATTATTTATTGGAAACAAGACAATCCTCTTAGTCCACATGTGTAGACATTCGAATTTTACACCTGAATATACTATAATAAAATAAACCTGGCTTAATATGATGACCATATTTGATTACTTAATAAAATAAATAATTAATCAAGAAATGACCCTCCTTGGTCAGTTTTCAGGTTGATTGAATAATAAATATTTTGTAAAACATCCAAAATATAAAATATAAACAAATATAGTCAATAATGCGAGCATATAGAGCGTTTTGAGACTTGTACGTGTTTTTTTTGTCACCATTCCCCTACCGAGGAGGTGGATAACATTTTTGTGCTTCATTTTTTGAAACGCATCTTGAAGGGCGGTTTGTATTCCAAAGTTGGTTTGAGTCTCATGTATTACCTTTTTTCGCTGCTCTCGCAGTAGGGGGACGAGAGATTGTTATGGTAAACTCAACCTGGGTACTATTTTTAGAAAAATATTTTCGAATGTTTTCTTTGTTAGATAATCCATTGGCTTACCTTCCCATTTTTGTGGCAACAGCTCCAGCCTCCAATGTGGCAATGACTAATGACGATTTGAGAAATTCACAAACAGATCTTGAAAATGAGAAGACAAATGGAAGAAAGAGATCTTTGATTTTTATTTGGGTTTGTAAGGAGAAGAAATGGGAAGAAAAAGAAAGGAAGGGAGAGAGGGAAGGAAAAGAAAGGAAGAGAGAGATTTGTTTAATAATATTTTTGTTTGGATTTATTGTTTATTTAGTAAATTTTTAAAATTACCAGATCGGCTTCGGGTATCTGAAATATTTTTTGCCCGATCTGTATCCGATTTGGATATTCGGTAAAAATATCGGATTGGATCAATATTTGAATCTGATTCATCAGATTCAGAGTTTTTCGGATCGGATCGGATCGGCCGGATCAACGAATCGGGTATTTCGGATCGGATTTTTTGGCCACCCCTACCAAGTAGCATACATAATTCAACCTACAACTCACGTGAGGTTGTCTAAAGTCATGTTGGTCTAAAATGAGTAGCTTGTGTTCATCTGAAGATTGAAGGAGCTACAATCCATCTCATTTGACGAATTTGCTACCAAAATTGTATCCATTAACGGTATCTATCCAACACGCCTAAGAATAACTCGTGACTCCTATTGAGTTGATCAAGAGAGATCATACAAGGTTGTTGTCTATTTGGCTGAGATAAAGAAGACCAACTGATGATGTTTTCCTTCATTAGAAAATGATGTGAAATACACTCATCCATTTGAAAAGGTTAAAGAACAAAAATTATGGGCCTAAGTTTGGGCTTTCCAAAAAGCTCAGATACATCCTGAATGGCCAAAAAACGTGGCTCAATTTCATGAATTACCATGAAGTCTATATGATCCTCAAATGGAAAAATAACCCCCATGCATTTATATATATTTGACATTCTATTTCATAAGCCCTAACGAGTTTCACATTCCCGAAATTCAAAGCGAGAGAGCCTCTAGTCTTCTCTAGTAATCGCTACTTGGATTTGAAAAACATCATCGTCGAAGCTTCAATTGTTGATCGAAACCTCACTTTTTGTGACTAATTCTCCTATTCTCTTTCAAGCTTCATTATCGACTAATCTAATATATTTGTAAGGTTTTTAAGCCATAACAAATCGTTTCTACGAATTAAAAGTTTTGAAATCAATTATTCATTTAATTTCAATTCATTTCATAGATTGATAGATTATTTGATCACATTTTTATTGATAAGTTGCTCAACATGCTTGGTTTACCCATTAGTTGCTAAATTTAGTTATAAATAGAGTCTATGAATGACATTCGCGCATTGAATACTATTTCTAGCAAAATGTTCATCAAAGAATTCTCGTTGTCGTCCTTGAGCGCTGATCATTTAGTTAATACCTAGGAAATGCTTCTAATATGGTCGTTTAACTAACCTAAATTAAGCCTAAGTTAATCGACCTACTAAGCCTAGCCATTATGAAATTCTGAAGCTCTATTCGACTTCATCAAAAAGTTATCACGAACAGGAGGCTTCTCTTGAATGAAGCCAACCGCCATCGTTCAAGCACATGATGAGGATCTCTAGACGACGACAAAGACCTACCTTAATTTGTTTGACGCATATGCAATGAAAATAAGGAAGAATCTCAGTTAGAGCTCGCTATTGACAAGGAACTAACGAATGAGGTGAAGAAGGCTGCAAAAACATGAATGCTACTTTCACCTACATGGTAGGATGTTGTAGTTTATATGGAGAGCAGAATCTCTGATTGGATGGTCTTTCGTCCAAGTAGAATCCCTTTTCGGTCAAAAGTCAGATTTGACTCGAGACCGCAAGGCCAACTTGCATTTGTTGTTAAAGGAAGAGCGGACCATCATATTAAGCATCTAGATGCGCGTCCAAAGGAGTTCCCAAGGTCTAAGTCCGTCCTCCATCTTCAGAATACTTTTGGAAAAACGCGTTTCTTTATAGTGTCATGAACAAGGTTCTAAAATTCCAAATAAATTCCAAAATATTTTCAATCACTTTCTATCTTCTCATGCTATCAATCTCTTACAATCAAGAAAATTCGAACATTTTACTTCTCGTCTTTGTGTTTTCAATTCTTGACCGGGATGCATTCTTGAATCTTAATCTTATCTAAAACTCGTAGATTCCTAGATCCATTTCTAGGAAATGAATAGGGTTAGCCCTTATTTAGACATTGGCTAAGATGTACACAAGATCAAAGCAAGTTCTGAGCTTAAAACACACGTGTAATAATCCTTTAAACATAAAATGACTAGTTATTTTGGAGTAGAGTTTATCCATTTAGGAGAGGCATGTGGGACATAGCACTACGACAATTTCTCACACGTAACCAAACACCAAACCTTTTAACACAAAATCTTTAATTTTCTTCCCTTAGTTTCTTTGTTAAGTAACTTAAGTGACGACTCTCAAGTCAATTAAATGAATCTGTTCAAACACACAATTTATTTAAAACATGTACGAAGAAACTTTTAAAAGTTTATGCTAGAGAACTATATTTTTGGTTCCTCATCTCACTTGAGACGAGACGATTCTAAAGAGAGTCGTTTTTCTTGTCTGTTTTACGAGATTCAATAGGAATATAAGTCTAGGGGTTCCCTAACATATTCTAAACACCACAGACA
This sequence comes from Impatiens glandulifera, assembly GCF_907164915.1. Classification (NCBI taxonomy): domain Eukaryota; kingdom Viridiplantae; phylum Streptophyta; class Magnoliopsida; order Ericales; family Balsaminaceae; genus Impatiens; species Impatiens glandulifera. The sequence continues at coordinate 16,369,578 of NC_061866.1, read as the reverse complement.
ACTTTTTTTTGTTTAAAAAAAGTACATAGGTTGGACCTACCATCGAAAATCCCTCTTCACATTCCCCAAGGCAGAATTCGAGCAGGATTGGTAAAGCATAGAGTTTCTGATCATTTAAAGACGAGGAATTTGAAAAAAAGATGATAAATGTTTTCAGAAAAAGAGAGGAATCATAAAAAAATGAATACAAAAGCGAAGTGAGTTTGTTAGTCGAAATATGTAAGTTTAACCCAAATTTGAGAAACACGATCTAGTTAGAACTTTAGACGATTGATAATTTTAAATTAATTATCGAGAAGGTTCAAATTTCGACTATAAAATAATAGTTGTTCATACTTGAAGTTGGATTATTCATTTTGTACGTTTAAAAAAGCCTAATTTTTTTAAACAAAAATAAATGAATAAGGAGTTATTTTAAATTAAGAAAAATAAATATATAAAAAACAGTTTCAAACAAATTAATTAAATGTAAAAAACATATCTATATTTTTTTTTGTATCATCTAACACTAATCTATCCTTATTTTTATTTAAAGTACTATCATATTAATTGATTCTAAAAAATATATATTTACAACGTATAGCTTCCTTTCATTTTGGCAAAAAGCTAACTCCTAAGTCTTATTTTAAAACTAATGTTTTTAGTTTATATTTATGGTTTTATACTATTTCTTATCTTGTGAGAGTTTGATTAAAAAGTAAAGGAAACTAAATTAAGGTTGAATAAAATTTACACAATCAATATTAGTATTTAATGATTTAAATGGAATAATTTTGTGAGTATTTTTTTTTTCTGGTTTCAATCTTTGTTAGTAATAAAATCATGAAACCTAGATGTGCATTTTTAAGTTTATTCTTTTTAAATATAGCATCAGTCATTTCTTTGTTAGAATCAAATTCCTAAGAAATTAATTCAAAAAAATTTATATAGAAATTAAATCATTAGAGGTCTAGTATAATCAAATCACTCTTTTGATTAGAAATGAAAGAAGAGGACATTATCAGTTATCATGTAATAGATTTGTAACGTCTAAAAATGATCAACATCTTATAACGTTAGTTTTGTCTCATTTACCTTCCTCTCCAATTTCGAGTGGGATGATGAAGCAAATTGATAGGTTAACTAGAGTCTAACTTTAATGTTAATTTCATTAAATCTCGTAGCTTACTTTCCTCACGAACCTTGTAAAATAAAATGAGAGCACGACTTCCTCAGAATTCGTCTCATATAAAATGAGGTGAGAAACCAAAATAAGATTTAATAATATCGATTAAACTAACTTTGATATTTTAGAGTCGCCACCCAATTTTTTCTTTAAGAAATTGGGAAAAGAAAATATTGCGCGTTCTCGAATGCGAATAAAAAAGATTCTGATTAAAGTTTGGGGCTTGGTTACACGTGAGAAACGATAACAACGCAATGTCTCTTATGCCCATCAAATAATGGTCTCTATTATAAACACTTGGCTATTTCACACGAAATATTTCTTTTACACTTCGTTTATTTAATCCACCTTAGTACATTCGTCTAAGGATAAATTCAAACATAATCATGCGACTAAAGGTTTGTATCAATCTGTTCCTAGGGCATGCGTTTAGGCTGTCATCATGGTACGTGAGAATAAATAGGCAAAATCAAGATGAATACATGTAGATGAAGGCGTGATCTCAATAGTACCAGTTGTTTCTACAACTTTGTAAGAACACTAGAAAGTTCCTAGAGATCTTTGCCAACTCTAGAACACAATCTCGACACCCCGCTCCAAGAATCTCACAGTGATTGAAGATGAGAATCGCTAAAATCTCCCAAACAAGCCGTCTTCTCCCTCTTTATCTAAAAATCTCCTCCCCAAAATTTCCTAGTTCTTCCCCTTTTATGTGGAAAAGGAAATTTTTTCCTCTTTATCTTGCCCTTTTTCTTCTTCTCCATCTTCAGGGCCAATTGCGCAATTCTAGTTGATAATAAGGTAGTAGGCCTTTTCTGGTAGATTCGCTATCGTTTCTTCTTGATCGTGGCTTCAAATAAAATCTCAATGGTGGTCTAAGTTTTGGGATTTTTATTTGTTGAGAGAAAAAAATGCTTCCAACGGCCTCTTGATGAAGAATAGGGTCCTTCTGCATGTTTGGTTATTAAAGAAGAAGATGTGAGTCCCGCAAGTTTCTTTTCCCATACTAATGTCTAACTACTAATGCCCGCCTCTTGCTCTATTATTTAAATGTCAATCAGATGACATTTTCCTATTAATTAAATGCCAAACTGTAGCCACGTTTGCTTGATGGTTAAATTTCACCTCATGCCTTGTTTGATCGTAGATTTCTACTTGGTTGACTAGGTCCTTAACATGGTTGACTAAATGCTTTATTATTATTTTTTATTCCTGCAAAATAAATAAACCAACATTAATATCAAGAATATATATTTTTCAATTTTTTATTTGGTTTGGTTTATTTAATTTGTTTAACTATTTATATTTATTTATATTTTATTTAAATACTCCGTAATTTAATTATTTTAAAATTCGGTTGATAGGTCATCGTTTTCTAAATTAATTATTTATTTTAATCACGTGCAATGAGCCGATATAGGAATTTTGAAAATAATTTCAATGGCTCGAAATTATTTAAAAATATAAATCCGGGGTAAAAAATGAGCGTCTACGGAATGCCCCTTTTGGACAAAATTTGGATACAACACTTGAGTTTTAGGAAAACGCATGTCACACTCATTCAAATCTTCCAATTCATAATTTTTCGGACTTATTTTATGTATAAAAAATAATGTAAAGGGACAGAAATTTTCAAACTTGAGAAGTCTCACAGAAGACCTGTGTTTCTGGATTGTTGATGACCATCCGATGTCGATTCCATACCCGCTCGTTATCATCCAACTTGATGTTTCGTTGGTAGAACCTGGTATCACATGGTTTTGACCCGACTAGGGTTAGCTTTCCACATAAGTTGACAATCAAACTAGCTTTTGACTTGACTAGGATTAGCTTTCTACATATGCTAAAAGTATCTAACTAATATTGTAACTTTTGACCTGACTAGGGTTAACTTTCCACATAAGATAAAAGTACCTAATAATCTAGATTTTTACTGACTATGGTTACCTTTTGACATAAGCTAAAAGTTGTGTAGAGGTAGAAAGACAAACCTGACAAATCTCATAAGAGACTTGTATTTCTTGGCGTCTTTGGTACATCATTATGGCTTCCATCCAAGATCCATGCTATGTTGAGTCTTCTTAATGTAGACTTATGGGCGACGTGTCTTGTTCAATAATGAGATTCATCTCACTTTGAAACCGTTTAACGTCTAGTTTTGCTAAATCAATTTCTTCTTGACGTAGACTTTTGGACGATGTGTTTTTTTCAAAGGAGACTCCTCTCACCTTGACACAGTTTAACATCTTGTTCTTTCCTACATAAAGCTCTCCTCAATATAGAATTTTGAATGACGTGTTTTTTTCAAAGGAGACTCATCTCTCCTTGAAACTGTTTAATGTCTTGTTCTTTGTTACGTTGAGTTCTCCTCAACAATGATTTTTGGACTACGCGTTTCATTCAAAAGAGACTCATGTCATCTTGAAACCGTTGAACGTCTTGCTCTTGCTAAATCAAGTTCTTCTCTAAGTAGACTTTTGGACGACGTATTTCGTTCAAAGGAGACTCATCTCATCTTGAAACCATTTAATGTCTTGATCTTTGCTACATTGAGCTCTCCTCAACATAGACTTTTGAAAGATGTGTTTCGTTTAAAGGAGATTCATCTCACCTTGAAACCGTTTAACGTCTTGTTCTTGCTAAATCGAGTTATTTTCGATGTAGAATGTTGGAAGACATGTTTCGTTCAAAGGAGACACATCTCACCTTGAAACAATTTAATGTCTTGTTCTTTGCTAGATTGAGATCTCCTCAACATAGACTTTTGAACAACGTGTTTCGTTTAAAGGAGATTCATCTCACCTTGAAACCGTTTAACGTCTTGTTCTTGCTAAATCAAATTCTTCTTGACATAGACTTTTAGAAGACGTGTTTTTTTCAAATGAGACTCATCTCACCTTGAAATTGTTTAATGTCTTTCTCTTTGCTACATTGAGATCTCCTCAACATAGACTTGAACGACGTGTTTCGTTTAAAGGAGACTCATCTCACCTTGAAACCGTTTAACGTCTTACTCTTTGCTATATTAAGCTCTCCTCAACATAGACTTTTGAACGATGTGTTTCGTTTAAAGGAGACTCATCTCACCTTGAAACCGTTTAACGTCTTACTCTTGCTAAATCGAGTTCTTCTCGACGTAGACTGTTGGTTGACGTGTTTCATTCAAAAGAGACTCATTTTACCTTGAAATCATTTAACTTATTGCTCTTTTCTACATTGAGCTCTCCTCAACATAGACTTTTGAACGACATGTTTCGTTTAAAGGAGACTCATCTCACCTTGAAATCATTTAACGTTTTTCTCTTTGCTACATTGAGCTGTCCTCAACATAGACTTTTAAACGACATGTTTCGTTCATAGGAGACCCATCTCACCTTGAAACTATTTAACGTCTTGTGCTTTGCTATATTGAGCTCTCTTTAACATATACTTTTGAACGACGTGTTTCGTTTAAAGGAGACTCATCTCACCTTTAAACCATTTACGTCTAGTTTTTCACTAAATTTGACCATTACTACACTCGTTGACCTTCTTAGGTCTTTGAAACTTGTTCATAGGGCCTAGTCCTCCCTTGACTTTAATAGATCGCCTCTCGCACTCTCAAACTCACTCACTCTTTGTATCCTAACCTTAAAGGAGATTGCACCTGCTCTTTATGTGTTATTGTGAACGCTCGTAGTTTTGAAGTATGTTTTTATTATCATTTTCTTAATAGTGATGGTGAAGACGAATCTTTTATTTGTCATTTTGTTTAACAAAATGCCCCTATTATTGACTTAAGGTTTTATTTTTTTATTTTTTTCGAAGACACCTATAACCTTCAAATGTAAAGCAATTTTCTCCTTTTTTTTTGTTTTTTTTTGTTTTTTTAAATTGTTTTTTATGTCATTTTGGTCAATATGCCCCTAGTTATAACTTAAAGGTTTATTTTACTTCTCGTTTTCGCAATGGAGGAATGAAGTTAGACTTGTCTAGTCCTGTAGTTGTTGTTGATTTTTTCATTTGCACTCATTTTTCATTCTTGGATCAAAACGTTTTCGAAAGTTGGATTCATCCATTCTTTTTGTGACTGTTTCAAAAAGAGACCAATGATCGTTACATTTCCTCGACACGAAATTCGTCAATCATAAAATCACTCTCTAATTCATTGAACGCTATAAATTTTCTTTTTGAGGGATTTTATTTTTCTCAAACATCAAGTATCCAAGTTTATTTCACGCTCAACTTAACCGTTTTATCAAGAGGTTCATCCTTACTATCGGATAGTTATGCGTTATGACCTTTATGCTTCATTTTTCTTTGTTTTCATTTTTATTTTTGCATACTCGGGATGTATATGATAGAATCGATACATTTTGTTCTTGCCATTGGCAATCAAGACAAGATTCTAGTTGAACAACAAACGATGATTTAATATCTCAATCTCTGTGTGTATACACTTTTGATTTTCTTTTTGTTTAGACCGGGGTAATGTTTGACAAAATTGATACATTTTTTCTCTTGTCATTCTTGGCAGCCAAATCAAGAGTTTGGATGAGTCACAAATGGTGATTTTAATGTCTAAACCAACATAGTCTTTTATTGTTATTATTTTTCCGAAGCACTCAAGTTCTCACGCATGACCATCATAAGTCACCTCTCTTTAATAACGTGGTTTCAAGTTTGAGTTGTGAATTTCCACGAGCATCACTTAGAAAAATCAGACATTTTAAGCGTCGTATGGATTAAGAGTATTTATTTAGATGTCCTTTGTTTGAGTTTCTGAAAACATTGAGTTTCTTTTGAAACAATCATCAAATTAAATGGATTATTCCTCATTCCTACTTATTTTCTAAATTCTTATTTTTGTTTATAATTTTATTTTATTTTTTTCTTTGTTGAAGGGTTAAATGAAATCTTATTTTCTTCAATGCTTTTGATAGAAGTGTGGTGGTGACCGGGCTTGAAGAGTAAGTTATTTACGTATCTTTTTTCAAGGCATCAGGTCATAACGTAGTTCATACACTCGTTTGAAAAACATTGTTTTTTTTTTCAATTCTATCTTTTCTATTTGGTTTTTGTGTATTTTAATGCCACTAGTTTTAGAACTAGGATTTTATTGTGATAAATTTCACCTTATTGTTATCATAATCATTTTTTTTTGAAATCTACTTACACATTTTGGATCACTCTCAAATTTGAAAACATGAATATTCCTATGTCATTCTTTGATCTCATCATGCATCCACATCATATCCTCTTTGAGTGAATTCAAGAAAAATACTTCTTCAGCATGTCGATATTGTACGGGCCGAAAACTCGTGTACGTTGAGTGTAGTCAATCGAGTCACTCCTCTTGAGAGGATTTTCTTGATTATAAACGGTCCTTCCCATTGTGGTAGGAATTTATCTCTCAGATCCATCAATTCTCGAGTCTTCTTTAGTACTAAGTCACCGTCCTTGAGGTTACGAGGTTTGACTTTCCTGTTTAAGGAACAAGCCATTCGATTTTGGTACATCTGAGTGTGACAAAGGGCATCTAATCGTCAATTTTCCATTATAGCCAACTGATTGTACCAGGCTTTCATCCAATATTCTTCCACAACTTAACTTTCGAGGAGTACTCTAAGCGCGAGAAATTATATCTCAATAGGTTGCACGACATCCATACCATAGACCAATGAAAATGGAGTTTCGTCCATAGACATTCGGGCAATCGTTCGATAACCCCACAAGGCATAAGGTAGCTTCTCGTGCCAATCTTTGTATGTTTGGGTCATCTTTCTTGATGACCGTGATATCATTCTTGTTAGCCGCTTCAACTACTCCATTAGTTTGGGGTCGGTATGTAGACTTGATGTAGTATTTTATCTTCTCAAAAGCATGTTGGAAAGCGTCATCCCATACAAACAATTGATCTTTTCGAAGATGTTTGAATATTATATCACAAGTCATAGTCAGCCTATTTATAAATTGACTAATATACTGAATTTTACCCAAGAAATCTCGCACTTGCTTTTTGTTCTGAGGTGGTGGCATGAATATAATGGCCTCAATCTTACTAGGGTCCACCTTGATACCTCATTATGTGATTAAAAAACCCAACATCTTGTCTATCGTGACCCATTGTAAGAACTTATCGAGGTTTTTTTAATGTGCCCTTCTTGCTTTTTGAACTTGACAATCATGTCATCCACGTACACTTTCACTTCTTTGTGGGTCATTTAATGAAGTATCATTTTGGTTGTTCTTTGGTACATAACACCGACATTCTTGAGTCCGAAAGGCATGACCTGATAACAAAATGTGCCCACTTCTGTGATGAACCTGGCCTTCTCTTTGTCCTCTAGTGTCATCAACACTTGATTGTATCTGGAGAATCTGTCCATGAATGATAGTAATTGATTTTCCGCGGTGTGGTCATCTAGTACATCTATGTGAGGTAGCAGAAAACTATCCTTTGGGCTTACTTTGTTGAGATCGCGATAGTGTACGCATACCCAAATTTTACTATCTTTCTTGGTAACTAGGACCACATTCTCCACCCACTCAAGATACTCAATAACTTCTAGAAAACCGACCTCCAATTGTTTCTTCACTTCCTCTTTGACCTTCTCAATAATATCAGTCTGCATTCGATGAAGCTTTTTCTTGATTGGCTTGACATCTAGATAAATAGGTATATTATGTTGAATAACGTTAGGATCAACTCCTGGCATATCTCTATACGACCATACAAAAACGTCTTTATTTAGTTTTAATAATTCAATTAAATCATTACGTTCTTGTTTGTTTAGGCTTTGTCCGATTAAAACAATTTGAAGGGTCGTCTCCAATGTTTAAGTTAATTTCAATCAAATTAGTTGTGGACGCACTTTCGTGTTCATTATTTTAATAGCATTTCATTTCAAAGTTTATTTCGAAGTTAAAGTTATCATCACAAAACACATACTCAAAACTCTCTTCATTAAACAAAATGATACCATCTATTACATCATCACTCATGCCAGAATTATTATGTGGGGGAGTGGAAGTAACATAATTATAAAGGGGATAGAGTTTGTGAGTGAGTTTTCAAATACAATCTCCTCTGTTACTAGTTTTCCCTCCTCACGATTCCTAGTTCTAGTGATATCAAATGTCTTCTTAACAACATAAGGACCGTCGTTGTCAGTATCATTAGAATCTGTGTAGATCAAGTTGAAGGAGATTTCCCATTTAGAGAGTTCGTTGTCCACCTTGAGGATATACCTCGTTCAACTCGAGCTTTCCTTTCCAAACCTCCAGGTTTTAGGGATAGCCCTTCCATCTCACTTTACCACCTCTCGATTCCTTTCCTATTCTAGCCTTTTCGCCTTCTATCATTTGATAGTCCAACGCACTCTTATCGTACCTCTATCGAATAACAAATATTCTTCCTCATTCTTTAACTCATAAAGTGATCTCCCCTCTTCCATTTGGGCATTCTGAATAGGTTATGATAAGCGTCAGTGTTTGGGGTAGTTTATAAAGTAGGGATATTGATGGAGGTTTTTGGGTTTGGGCGTGCATGGATAACTTGGAAACTCGATGTGAGTAGAGCTAGCAGTTTCGTCACCCCAACCATGAGTAGAACCTTGAGAAACGGTGTTGTTTCGGGCTTTGTCTTCTTCCATTCCTTTTGCTACGAAGCATCCTATTTTGGGATCTCGAGGTATATAAGCCGTGATAAACCATGCGTGACAATCGAAATAAAAAGGGTTGAGAATAAAGAGATGTTCGAGATCTTTGTGACAACCCTTGTTATCATTTATGCACATACGTGTTTCCTAAGGTGAGATGCACATTTACTTTCCAACTCGTTTTTTTATAAAAGATAGGTGTATTAAAATATAAAGGGTTAGTGTCCAAACATACAAACCAGAATTACAAGAATTCACTACACCCTCTTCCTCGCACTTAATTTTACACTCAAATGTTTAGAAAACATAAGAGAAGGAATTACATTCAATACATTACAAAAAGGAAATAATCATAAAATAAATCTAAACTTTCCTCGAGCTTGTCTCCTCTTTGTTTCTTATCTTCATTCTCTTCTTTCGAGCTTGCTCCGCCTCTTTTCGGGGATTTTTCAAGTGATTCACCTTCTTCATGGGCATACTCACTACTTTTCTTGTTTCCACTTCTTAAAGTGAGAGAGATACATATTGTAGTCAAAGTTCCTATCCGTGGCCAAGACATCCCATTCAATGGGAGGCATTATATCTTGGCTAAATTGCCTGAACAAAGGCAAAGTGTAGTAAGTTATTATAGACTCAAACCCGAACAATGTGATCATCGGCTTGTCATCCATTATGTGAGCCATCTCTGATATATGATAATGAGGCATAAGATCTCGAATGATGATATTGTCCTTGATCATAGGCTTTGGATCTTCCATGTTCAACCTATTTCTTTGAGTTATGGTGTTGAAATAGAGGTCGTTTGACAAAAGAGGGATCATCTTAAGTTTGTTAACCAGCCAAATATAGAGGATCAATGGGGGCACCCCTCCTTGATATTGCATTGGGATAATTTGGCTCGCTTAGGCTCAAAAGTGTCTCGGCTAGATGAGCTCGGATGGGTCCTAGTTCCCCATTTCTAGGTGGTATACCATCTCGAGTACCTTGGATGATGGTCTCCCGTCGAATGGAGCCAAAAATAATGAGTTAAGAGAATAATGATCATCATGAAATTTGACTTCTCGAACCTAGGTATGATTTTGTCTTAGACCACTAAGGCGTGCCACTTCTTGAAGTCCATGAAGCCTCCTCTAAGAAAACTATCCGAATTATTCTTTTTTTAGTCAAACTCTTCTTGAAGCACCTTCCTCAAAGACATAGACTCAGATAGTGATTCAAGGTGTAAGAGGTTATTACTCCTTATCATGAGGATTACTCAGAACTCCTCCAAAGTGGGACATATCAACCTCTCTCTAATGTGAAAGGCTTTTGTCGTAGAGCTCCACCTCTTGTACATATGGCTCATGAGCCTCTCATTGACCTCAATGTCTATAAACAATAGAGTTTTGTCTAGCCCGAACATCTCGAAGTTGAGAGGACGCTCGTCATAGTGTGCATTCCAAATAGTTAACTCTCCCTCGTCTAACATAGTAATGTCTATAAAACAAATACAAAAACAAGAAAACCGTGATCGTTTGTTTAATCCAAACGTACCAGTAAACGTCCATCTATATTATAATGCATACATGTGTCTATATATATAGTAGTCAAATAAAAAAATCTGGCGTGGCTATCGATAAATAGTAGTGATCCAGTTTTTTCCATCTAATTAAATCATAAGAGAAGGTTAGATCTCCGACATCTCAAGTGAGGCCTATGATGTAAGAGAGTGTGCCCTCAATTGGGAATTTCACCCCCTTCACTTTAGCGTTACCTCTAAAAGGAAAACACGCTTGGAAGAGGGGATCGATCCTGAAACCTAGGTCAAAACTCACAAAACATCACTCAAACATTTGAAGTAGATCGCTATTCCTCATTGACTAATTTTTTGCACATAATATTATAGGTGTACAGATGACGTCCCACAACGCATATCGTGTACTACCTCAAAAAAAGGTGAAATGCCCAAGATTAGAACAAATGCACATAGAAAGACGAATGTGTGTAATGTACCTTTTTTGCCTTTATTCTTTTTATTTTTATTTTTTTTGGTATTTTTTATTTATTTATTTATTTTAAATGTAAAATAATATTTTAAAATGGCCAAGAGTTTATTTACAGCTAAGACTCAATGACTATCCCCAACAGAGTCACTAGAAAAGTTGTAATGTCTAAAAATGGTTGACATCTTAAAGCGTTTAATCGACTCGATAGTTTTCGCCTCATAACTTACCTTCCTCTCGAATAATGAGTGGGATGAGAAACCAAAATCATAAGCTAAACTAGAGTCTAACTTTAATGTCGATTTCATTAAATCTGGTAGCTTACCTTCCTCTTGAACCTCATAAAATAAAATGAGAGTATGACTTCCTCATAAGTTATCTCATATAAAATGAGGTGAGAAACCGAAATAGGATTTAATGATATCAATTAGACTAGCTTTGAACTTTTAGATCGCCACCCAATTTTCTCTTTAAGAAATCGGGAAAAGAAAATATTATGTGTTCTCGAACGCGAATGAAAGAGATTGTGGTCAAACTTCGGGGCTTGGTTACACGTGAGAAAGGAAAACAACGCTATGTAACTTATGCCTATCAAATGATGGTCTCTATTATAAACTCTTGTCCATTTTACACAAAATATTTCTCTTACACTTCATTTATTTAATCCACCTTAGTACATGTTTCTAAGGATAAATCAAAACTTAATAATGCGACTAAAGGTTTATATCAATATGTTCCTAGGGCACGCGTCTAGGTTGTCATCATGGTACGAGAAAATAAATAGGTAAAATCGAGATGGATACCTATAGATGAAGGTGTGATCTCAATAGTATCGGTTGTTTATACAACTTCATAACAACACTAAGAAGTTCCTAGAGATCTTTCCCGACCCTAGAACACATTTTGGACACCCGCTTCAAGAATCTCCTAGAAGTTGAAGATGAGAATCGCTAAAATCTCCCAAATAAACAGTCTTCCCCCTCTTTCTCTAAAACATCTCCTCCCAAAATCACTAGTTCTTCCCCTTTTATGTGGAAAAGGAAATATCTTCCTCTAACGTCCTCCAACTCAATTTTCATTTTTCCCTTTTTCTGCTTCTCCATCTTAGGGGCCAATTGGGCAATTTAAGTTATAACATGGTAGTAGGTCATTGTTGTTAGATTCACTATCGATCCTTCTTGACGTGGATTCAAATGAAATCTCATTGGTGGTCCCAATCAAGTTTGGGATTTTTATTTGTTGAGAGAGAAAAAACGCTTCCAACGACCTTTGATGAAGAATAGGTCCTTCCGCATGTTTGGTTATTGAAGAAAAAGATGTGGGTATTCAAAGTTTCCTTCCCCATACTAGTGTCTTCCACTTTCTCTATTAATTAAACTAGCATAATGTCTGTGCGTTGCAAGGTTAAATAAAATTCACATTTATAAAGTTGAAATAGACAATACTCACATCTTTGTCGTTGTCATCATCATTATCGTTTTCACCGCCTTCATCATCTTTTTCGTTGACAATATATTTGGTCTGAACATGAGGGACTTCAATGATTGAGAAAATCTAGTGGTCGTCTTACTCATCTCATTCAACATTGTTTTTGTTATTCATCAAAAAAGAGAAATGGGATAACAAATTTGATAATGAGAAATTCATTTAACTTTTTTATCATTAGTTCACTGATTTTACCTTTATTTTCTGTGAATCAAAAGTATCATTTATTACATAATAGACATCTCATATTACTAATCTCGTAACCTCAATTTTGCACTCAACTATCACAACAATACCAACATCTTTTAATTTCACTTTTGACAAACCAATAATCTCATCATATCATTAACCTCTTTACCTTAACTTTTTTAGTAGACCAACAATCTCATTCATATATTTAACCACCAATATTTGTTGTTACCAATTAGTCTCTCATATTACAAATCTCTCATCTTATCCCTCGACAAAGCAACAACTTATCATTGACAAACCAATGTTATCGGTCTCTTATCCCTTGGTAAACCAACCATAAATCTTAATCACACGTTCATACCTCTAATCCCTTAGTAAACTAAGCACCACACTCAATCACACTTTCACACGTCTTTTATCCCTCGTTAAACCACATCTCAATCACACAATTTCACAAGTCTTTTATTCTTGGAAAACCAATGTTATTGGCCTCTTATCCCTCTTATCAAACCAACCACAAAATCTCAATCGACCTCTTATCCATCGACAAACCACATCTCAATAGATCTCTAATCGTGTGAACTCACGATCCTTTGTTACTGACCTTTTATCCCTCGGCAAACCAAGCACAAATCTCAATCATACTTTCATTGTTTCCAATCTTAATAGACCTCTCTAATCGCGTGACCTCACGATCCTTTATTATCGGCCTATTATCTCTCGGCAAACCACCATCAATCTCAATCGACCTCGCAATCCAATATTATCAATCTCTTAACCCACGTCAAATCAACCACCTCTCATTTATTATCGGCCTCTTATCCACACATAATTTACTTAAATTTGTATTTGCAAGGATTCAAACTCTTGTCTCGAGTGTGGGCCTCTTATCTACAAATATAATTACTTAAATTTTCATTTGCAAAGATTTAAACTCTTGTCTCGATTGTGGAAGATGATCGTTGTAACCATTAAACCAATTGATGTGTCTTATTTATAATTTTATGTATGTTGTTATATATATTATAACTAATAAAATTTCAAAATTTTAATTTTTTTGATTATTTTGTTTGTTAAAATTCAAAAATAATATTAGACTTATTTTTATTAATAAGATAAAACTATATTTTTAATATAAAAAATATTATTTATCATTTTGCATTAAATATAAAATATAGATAAATAAGGATAAAATTAAGTTTATTTTTAATTATTTTTTCAGTATATAAAATATTAGTTACCAATAAGATATAAATTGTATACAAATAATGAAAAATAATAGTTTTATTTTATTTAAATATATAGCAAATTAAATTTTAAATAAATTGTTATATGTAATATATAATTTTAAAAAAAGGTCTATATATATATATAATATAATAATATAACTAGAATTATTGATATATATAAATATTTATTAAAAATATTTTATAAAAAAACACTTATGTTAATATAATTAAATTATTATTTTTTTTAAAAATGATTAATTCTTGAATAGTTAATGTTTCATTTATTTATTAAACATATAAATGAAAAAAGAATAAAAAAATTTATATGATTTTAAAAAATAGTATATATATATATTTATTTATTAATGTACACTTATATTCTAATATAATTAAATTAAATTATTATTTTTAAAATTTATTAAATTTTTAATGTTGATTATACATTTCATTTATGAATTAGAGAGAGAAATGAAAGAAGTAATATAAAAAGTCTTATTTGTTTTTTTATTCAGACCCATATGGGCGTACTTATTTACTCTCACGCACCAAGGGTCAATAAATCGAAAAGAAGTAACACGGGATCGAAACAGTTTCTCAACCACCACTAACTGTGTGTCCTAACATATGGACTTCTATTTTGGCCAACTGCTCCATAAATATGCACATGAGGCCAATATACGTCCCAAAACACTCATCCCCTCAAAGAAAAGAAAATAAGGTCTTCACTCGACAATCTAGTTTAAGTACAAAATAATAAAATTATTTCAACAATCTCAAGTGGTCTATTGGTTAAAGTGTTCATATTGCATTCTTAAGACCAGAGTTCGAATCCCAAAATATGCAAATTTAGATTTTTAAGAATGCATTCTTGACTATAATATATGGTGGCACAACTTTTATACAAATGTTGGTTTGGAAAACATTTGAAAGTATGTAAGGTCACGAGATGGAGGTCGAGTGGTGGGTGGTTTGTTGAGTGTAAGGTTGGAATTAGTGGTTGATTTGGCGAGTATTTGAAAGTGTGAGGTCACTAAATGGAGGTCGAGTGGTGGGTGGTTTGTCGAGTTTGAGGTCAGAATTAATGGTTGGTTTAACGAGCATTTGAAAGTATGAGGTCACGAGATGGAGGTTGGGTGGTGGGTGGTTTGTCAAGTGTGAGGTTAGAATTAATGGTTGGTATAACGAGCATTTAAAAGTGTGAGGTCATGAGATGAAGGTCGGGTGGTGGGTGGTTTTCAAGTGTGAGGTCAGAATTAGTGGTTGGTTTAACGAGCATTTGAAAGTGTGAGGTCATGAGATGGAGGTCGGGTGGTGGGTGGTTTGTCGAGTATGAGGTCACAATTAGTGGTTGATTTAACAAACATTTGAAAATGTGAGGTCACGAGATGGAGGTCGGGTGGTGGTTTGTCAAGTGTCAGGTCGGAATTAGTGGTTTGTTGTTGATTTATTGAAGTGGGAGTACAAGAGAGGTCGGGTGGTGGGTGGTTTGTCGAGGGATAAAAAAACATATGAAAAAGTGCGAGTAATAAGATTATGGTCAGTGGGTGGTTTGTCGAGGGGATAAAGAGACATATAAAAAAGTATGAGTCACAAGATAAGGGTCAATTGGGGGTAGTTGGTTTTGTTTGACAAAAGATAAGAGATGTGTCATCAGTTGAGGTCGACTAAGATTGGTGGGTGGTTTGCCGATGGGATAAAAAAGACATATAAAAAAGTGTGAGTCACAAGATGATGATCAATTGAGGGGTGCCGAATGAATAAAATATATGTTAACGATAAGTTTAAGATTATTCTTAATTTTTATAAATTAAAACCAATTTTAAATTATTTAGATTTCAATAATATTAATTTTATCTAAAATAAAATTTACAAATAACATTAGACTTTTTTTCTAATTAATAATCTAAAATTATATTTTAATATAAAAAATATTATTTATCATTTTGTGTTAAATATAAAATATAGATAAATAAGAAGAAAAAATATTTTAATTGTTTTTCAATATAAAAAATATTAGTTATCTACTAAAAATTAAAAAATTTAGATAAATATAAAAAATAATAATTATTTTTTTAAAATATATTAAAAATTAAATTTTAAATAGATTGTTATATATTATAGTTTCAAAAAATTGTCCAGATATATATAATATAAATATAGAAAAATAAAATAATTAATACAATTAGAATGATTGATGTATATAAATATTCTTAAATGGTTAATGTTATTCTTAAAATTGATTTGTTCTTAAATGGTTAATGTTTTATTTATTTGTTAAAAATAAAATTAAAAAAAGAATAAAAAAAATATATAATTTTAAAAAATAGTGTAGAATTATATATATAAATATATATATATATATATATATATATATATATATATATTAATGAACCCTTATTATTCTAATATAATTAAATTAAATTATTGTTTAAAAAAATAATAAATGGTTAATGTTGATTATAATATTTTATTTATTAAAGTGAGAAATAAAAGAAGGAATATAAAAAGTCTTATCTATTTTTTTATTCAAATTGGAGGTTTGACCCATATTGAAAGTACTCATTTACTCTCACGCTAATATTCAAATTAAACATGGTCTCAATCTGTCAATCCAATTTTAAGTATTATTATTTTTAATGCCATTTGCCTATTAATTAAATGCCAAGCAGCCGTCACTTTTGTTTGATGGTTAAATCTCTCTAAAGGCATGAGAAGACATAGAATTCGACAACAGCACAAATCTACAAACGTTGGGACGAGTACTCATGATTGAGCAAAACTGGAAACTTAGCTGGAACTGGAAATTATATCCCGAAAATTTTTAGTTAGACAAGCGTTTTCAATTATTAGTGTGTTATGTAATTCATTTGTTTTAAACGGTTACGAACTAAATTTTCCTAATCTTGTCTAGGAAAATCCATAAATTTATTTGTTTGTTTTTTTTTGAAATTTTTTAATTAAACGACTAAATCTTTTTTTCAAAAGAATCTCTTTAAAGGCTTATTTGATTTACATTTCCATTTTGTTGACTAGGTTTGTAATCTGGTTGACTAAGTGCTTTATTATTATTGTATTTTATACCTGTAAAGTAAATAAACTAACATTAATATCAAGAATATATATATTTTTAATTTTTTTATTTAGTTTGGTTTATTTAATTTGTATAAGTATTTATAATTATTTATTATTTTAGTATTCGGTTAATACCTCTATTTTCTAAATTAATTATTTATTTTAATCATCAGTTCTATAGGAATTTAGAAAATAATTTGAATGACTTGAAATTATTTAAAATTATAAATTGAGATAAAAAAAAATGAGTGTATACAATATTATTCTATTTTTTTTTTATTTTGTCCTTTTATATTTTTATAAAATATTGTAAAATTGATGTTATTATTTTATTATAATTCATGTAATAAACTAAGTATCTTTCTTTATTAGAAGTGTAACCAATAAATATACATATTTAATTATTGCTTTAAATTTTATATATATATTTTTTGAATGTGTTAGTTATATATAACACAAACATTCAAAACAAAAAGTTTTAATCAACTTCAGTTTTATTTAACATATAATAAAGTATTCTCTAGTTAAAACCTGAGTTTACATTCGGTTGATTAAAAAAAGTTGTTAATAAAGATAGACTAGAATTTTAAAAAAGTTAAGAATGATTTAAGAAAGATCTTTCAACTTAAATAAGATTTCTATGTTTTCGTGGAATGGATATTTTTGGGTTTGAGTGATTGGATGAAAGGGTAGTGAAATGATGTTTTTCAATCGAATGAAAATAATATACAGTTTTTGTTTGGGGGCCTGGGATTTGTCACGGTTGCAGGTAGAGAAGATTTACTAGAGACGTCGCAATTACCTTAGATCTCTTACTTGCATCATTCACAGTCTGTCCTTGTATTCTGGTCAGCCTCCTAGCTTCATCTAATGTAGTCGGTTACAATAAAGACATTACAACTTTTAAATTTTTTTTGCTCAAATCACTTACAAAACTATTGATATGATAATCTTCACTCTGCAGGATGACAATGCCCTCAACTATGTCCATTTGAATACATAGTTCTTCAAACTTGTCATCCTGCTTAAGTGCTTAAGAAGATGACATCTCTATGTTCTTTCTTTCGAAAGGTCGCCAAAATAGCCTCTACATTATGAACCAAACATCAACCTCTCCTTCTAAATAATAAGCAGCACTTCCATAAAAAAGAATGAAATCTATTTTTGGTTTGGAGGTTTTGCCAATGAACTTTTGATGGAGATCAACTAGCAATTTCGCAATGAATACTCTCCAACGATTGCCTGTGTTGCTCCACGATTGATTATATTGCTCTCTTTTCAGTGCGAATAAACCATCCATAATTTTCTGCAATACATCATCTCCATTCCTAGATCTCATCTCCAAGCAATTCTTCTGGTTCGAGAGGACTCTGATACAAAATGTAATAATACAGTTAAGACTCAAACAAATATTGATATGAAAATTGAACAGCAAGAGATTGGAGAGAAACTAGAGCCAGATGAAAGAAAAACAATGAAATTACTAATAAGTAGAAGATAAAAGGAAGAAGTAGACTCAAGGCTACAGGTACAAATTGAAAAAGAGAGAATGCAATTATCCAATTATAATTTAGCCATTGTGAATGAAATAAGTTATTGATACATACTTCTTATAGACAGTTACTCATACTGGCCCTAAGGGTTTAACTTCCTCTACTCATACTCTTCACAACATCAACTAACACGCCATCAAAAGGAAGAAGGGAACTTGAGACATTGCAATGTTGAATAGTTTGAAATCACAGGAAACGGTCTTTAATAAACCATCATGTGAAGAATCAACCAAGAAATCAAAAGGATTGGCATACATGGGTTAGATCCTTAGTTTGTGTAATCATGTCTCTAGAAAACGTTAATCAGTGGTGTTTCTATTGCTATGGATGGGATTTGAGGGTCTTCTGTTGCAGACCCAGATTGCAGAGGGGAGAAGGGAGGCTACAAATGAAATCTCAGTTCCTCTGGATCGGGTGTGATTTGGTGATGGTGAGATAATGAAGAGGTGGGAATCAGTAAAAATGGATAAATGTTATGGTGAGAAGGCATCTGTCACCAAAGTCCAAAACATAATCCAGCATCAAGAAATAAAAAAATATAGCTACATATCCAAAATCGGAGCCTTAAACCTAGTAGAGGGAGCTTCCATTGGAGGCAATAAGGAGGTTGTGGCTTGAAACCTAGTACTATTCAAATTAGACAAAATTATAGCTAAACAAATCAACCACCAAAACAATTGAGATATCTAGGCAAAATTCAGACCCATTGTATTATTCTAAAAATTAAGTCAAGAGAACAAGTTTTTGAAGATATCCAAGTAAAGTACCATAAAGAAACGAACAAGAGATTACATAACGGCCATTCTTAAATGGCTAGTAATCTCAAACAGTTTTTATACCAAGTTTCTTGTGTTTTTCTCCCCACCAACAATGAGAATAGCACTTTCTTGGATCCAACGGTTGCTTCTAAGGGCCTCGAACAACCTTCCTCAACTCATCATTTTCCTTATCAAGGGTATCGATACGCGACTGCATGACGTTGATCATTGCTTGTGCCCTCATCATTTCTATCTTTAACGTCTCCCTTTCCATTGAAACATTGAGGATTTCATGCTCCAAATTGCTGATGAATTTCAAGTAGCCAGGTGGCACAGATTTTTCAAGATTTGAAGCATGGAAGGGAACAGTATTGGCATGCTGATTTACTTTTGGATCCCTGGATGCTAACAAAGGGAACTCCAATAGGGCAGAAGAAAAATTGTTTGCAGCCACAGCAGTTGTCGATTTACAAAGATCATGGTTGGTTGTGATAGAATCTTCTGAACCATTATTTCCATTGTTCATGTTCAAATCATCATGCTTTCTTCTTTTACTCTGGCCCAATGAAATTGGCTCTGGATCTACTATCATTTCCCTCTTGCAAGCCAAGTGTATATTTCTTGACCCATCTGGAAGCTCAGTCAGAAGAGGACTAGCTTTGACCACAACAGAATCATCCTGTAGCAATTAGTACGGTTTATTAGATAATTAAAAAACACCATATAATTCCAAATAAGACAATGAAAATGGAAAGAAATATGAGGATTAAGGAAAAAATATTAAAAGAATTAAGACAACCCTTCCCCCTCCAATTCAAGTCATCAAGCTAATGAAAGAAAAGATGTAATCCTGGAAAACATGTCATTGGATGAATGAAGACTCGGTTGATCTAAATAGCATCAATGGGGATTAATAATCCATTAGTCAATCCATCCTCTGTGCACCCTTTTAGTCCAATTAGTTAAACAAATACTAAATCCTTATTTTTATCTCATGTTCCTATGAACAACCATATCAATAGTACCACCTTAATGAAGTCCAGTCCTTCAAACACTGCTACAGAATTTTGGCGTATAATGGCAAGCATAAACCTAATGCAACAAAATTATTTATGTTCACAAGCAAGGAAACCTACCCTAGAAAAATGCAGTAACATCTAATACCTAATACATCTCGAGAAGATTGCCTTTATGGTTTTGTCAAACAACAAAAATTTCCACAAATGGAAGACTAGCTGTTTGATCTAAGATTATTTCAAAACAATTTGATTATTTGAAAATACTCTTGTTTGTTGAGAAAATATTTTAAAATGTTATAGGTATTTTAGTACTCTAATTGATGGGATGTTGGATTTTTTTGTTACAGAAAGAAACTGGTGGACTATACGACAATGTTCATTAAAAGGAACAAGTTAAATAATGAAAAGAAACATAGCATAGCTACTAGGGCTATTTATTGCTACCCATGAATCCTGAATCTCCTTGTTTTATGCGGCATTAAAACTGAAAGGAAACGACAAACATATCGTTTCAATACCAAGATCAAAGAATGTGTTATGTACTATACTATTAGTGATAATTAAATAGTTTTAAACACATCTTAACATATATTGTCCATCTCAATATGTAACTTTTGTTTTCATTATCCTTTGTTCAAAAATAACTGGACACTTTCCAAATAAATGAGTTATCTGACATAAAATTCTTACAACTATCAAGATCAACCTAATTTACAAAAACAAAAAGAAGAGAAGTGATGATTTAACATTACTTACAACTATCATAATAAAAATTAATTGAAATAAACTGAAATTTAAATGAAATAGTACTTTAGTTAAAACCTTGATCAACACGTAAAGCATTAAAATATGTTAAAACCCGACAACGTCTCATTAACTTAGGAAGGATATATACTATGTGGCAAAGGCGACTACAAACAATTCATTCCATCATGAATGTTTATAATGCCTAAGAAACAACATTAATGAGATATAATAACTATTAGTTCCTGAAAGTCTTAAGAAAATAGTTACACCTTCAACTTTTTCAAACCTATCACCATAAATTTCAAATTATATTAATGTAAAGTACAACATATAATTATTGCAACGCTAGACGACAAAACAGAAAGAATATTTTGTTAAATCTTTCCATTCCTTTCCAAGACGTATCATGAAGTCACTTCCAAGACGCATTTATGTATAATGAGAAGTTAAATAATAAAATATAGCTTATTTGTAGACATTGAACGATACCTTCTACTAGGACAAGTTTCTTTGGCTTAAATATCAAGTAAATTGAAAAAGCTTATTTATAACAGCAGTCTAACCTGTTCTCTGTCATTTGCTTCAACGAGAAAATGTGAATCATCTCTATTTCCCATTTCATCTCCAGCATCATTCAAAGGTGCTTCATCATCCCACTCCTCCTCGATGAACGGAGCATAGCGGTCACCATTAGGAGGTCCTAAACCACTCTTTTGAAAGATTCTACACAGTACAAAAGCATCCTTTTTTTTTCCAACAATACAAAACAATAGCAATGAATATCCAGTGAAATTAGAATTCAAAAAACAATATAATATAAATAGAGACCTGTACTACCCCAGCCTTTTCCAAGTCTTCATCAGTAAGTCTGTATTCATGCATCACCCAGTTTGTTCGTTTTCCATCAGGTGCTCGTCCGCTATGAAAGACGAGTGTCTTCTTCATCCCAATCTTTTTATCTTTGTGACTGACACATCGATCTTTACCAGTTGCCTTCCAGTAACCTTTATCAGTAGCTCGATTTAAACGAGATCCATTTCCATATTTCTTGTCTACAGGACTGAAGAAGTACCATTCTAGGTCTCGGTTCTTTAGCTTTGAATGGACTATATAAGAAAGATAAATTAGTATATTATTTTAGATTAGTCAACAGGAGAAGTGATCTCAAACCAAAAATAATAGTCAATTTGGCCACCAACTGAAGGAAATTGTTATTTTAAGTTTTTTTTTGGTTTTTCCTTTGAGATTGTTGAACTCAAACTCTCTTTCTTTCTCTCTCTTTCAGAGCTTTGTCTTGACATGCAAACAAAAAATTACAACAGAAAAATGAAATCAAACATAAACAGAAAAGATCTCAATTGAAAGTCAGATCAATGAATTAAGAACCCATCAAAAGCATGAAAATTTTAAAAAAGTTTGAACATTGATAGCAAATAAGAACACATAGATTAATGAACTTGAATTATGGTAGCAGCAAAATCAGATAGGAATGACAACCTTGAAGCTCCCAAGGCTCAGCCTTGTAGACATCTATGTCTATCACCGCATCATATCTGAAGGGCTTTCCACAAGTCTTTCTCTTAAGATAGAACTGAACCAGCTCCTCATCTGTTGGATGGAAACGAAACCCAGGAGCAAGAGAAGTCGGCGGAGGTGGAGGAGGAGACTGCAGAGCCGCCGGAACAATTTGTCTTAAGGCCAGATCGTGACCCATCACACCTTGATAACACAACAGACAGATGAAAAATTAGACAGATTCTCAAAATGATTTAGGGCTTTATATATCAGATTAAGATACAATTGTGTAAATCGAAAGACATAGTATAAGAAAAGAAAATGAGTTTGGACTAACCCAGAAAGAGAGAGAAGAACAGGAGAAGGGGGGAGTGATGATAAAGTTGGTTGAATGAATTGAAGAACACTTAGGGTTGAAAGTGAAGCAACTTATTGCCCATCTGTTAAGAAACCTTGAGAAGCTTGTATGTCACGAAATCAATTCAATTTTTCTAAACAAGCCATCTTATCTTATGCTTCTTTGCTGTGATTATCATGTTCAAATGGATTGGAAAAATCCCATTTCAAATGTTCTTGCTTTTCTTACTTTTTCTCAATATATTTTTACTTTCTCAAAATATCCTGTCATTATCTTTTTTCAATACACACTTAAGCACTCTGACACACATCTCTTCTCTCTCTCTCATCTGTTCTGAAAAAATCTATCTTTTGCTAAGAAAGTATTTGTTAAAGAAGGCCTTATTTGATTTGGTATTTTGATATATTTTAATAATTATATGGAACAAGTAATTGATAAACAAATATTATATTTTTTTATTTTTTTAAAATACACTTCAAACAAGGCCTAAGAGATCTGACTTTGTTTGAAGATTATAACAATCTGTTCATCCATAAAATTAATTATATTTTTTCCTTTTCAAAAAGTTTAATTATTTTATTCTTTTACAAACTTTAATTAAATATATATATATATATAATATATATATATAATACATATATATATATATAATACACTTCAAAATTGGCCGACAAATGTTATATTTTTCAAGATTATAACAATTTATCTATCAATCAAATTGATTATATTTTTTCCTTCTCAAAAAAGTTAATTATATTTATTCCTTTTCAAACTTTAATTATATATTTTTTAATTAAAAAAAAACTTTAAATATTTGAAATCTAGACAAATTTATACTATAAACCAAATATAACACGTTACAATGAATTTGGGTTTATCTACCATTCTTAAAATTGTAACATAATATTAATATTAAAAAACTAATATATTATAATTAAAGTATCTGCATTATTAAATATTGTTCAATTTTTCATAAATAAATAAATAAAAAATCATTATTCTACTCTTATCTCTTTCTTCTTATTTTTTACTTATTATTTTTTTTCCTTTGTACTTCATACTTCTTATCTTATGTGTAATATATTTTTTTTAATTTTTAATTATTTTACTTTCTTATAATTATATTTTATTTGTTTTAATATATGCAATTGTTTCTGGTTATAGGTACATTTATCTAATTTATAATTTCATTTGCACTAGTTTACACCTAATTTTTAATGAAATCGTCTCCACACTAAGTTAGATTGATTAAAAGAAAAATATTTAAACTCTTGTTTTCAAAATATCTTAGATAAGATGAGGTCATATATTTTTTCTCTTTTTATTTAACTTATATTAGGGCTTTCAATTTCTAAATAGAAGAGATGATTGCTCGATTTCAAATTTTATTTGTCGTATTATGTAATTTGTTAGAATTTATTACTTTCTAAATTAAATTTTACTCGTGACAACTTTTATATACTTTATTATTATATTATTACAATTTGGTAACTCTTTCTTGTGCATTTTCTTATTTACTTCTGATAAGATCGTTGCAATCAATAGAGACGGTGTCTGAATATTGTTAGTAACTTCGGATAAACGGATTGATAGAAATTATGTTAGGGATTAATATCACTTTCTATTCTTCGCAAACTTTCACAAACTCTTGAAACGATTCAAGTGCGGAACTGTTTGTTTGGGTTTGAAGCTTTGAACCAATGAATGATGAAAGACAGAAGATAAAGAACACAACAAGTTGTTTATGGATGTTCGAAGCTAACTCTCCTACGTCACCCATTCTTCCAACAACCAGAAGGATTTCACTAAACTTCTTTGAATCAAATACAACTTACTGAATAGCTAACACTCTATTGAACAGAACAAACTCTATTCAACTTACAATATGATCAATAATATCTCTCAGCTAAACAATGTTTTTAATTCTCTCTTGAACTTGGAAAATGATGTACAATCAGTAAGTGCAAAAGTGATGAGTTAGAAGAATTCGATTTGATAACTGGTAGACCGAGAGATTCGATCGTTGTCCTTGAGCATCTATTTGTAGTAGAAGGACACCAACGATCGAATCTTCTACGTGGACACGTGGCACGCGCCAATAGGATGACTACCTAAAGGACATAGTACAACAGACTCTATGCTCATGGAATGTGGCCGTACTGAACGGTAGTACACTAGATATCCTTCTGGAACTGTCTTGTACTGAACAATTAGTGGGAGGAATATACGCGTACGTGGCATTCATTCATTTGATGCAAATAGTTGGCGTACTGGTCTGCAAGAGAAAGTGGAGTAGAAGTAGCGTACAACTAGTTGATTATGGGTAGACGTATGCTAACTTCAAACGGCTGCTGAAGCGAGGCATTAGACATGCTCCATTAGACTATCAAGTCTAAGGGAGTTAGATGCCAATGTCTAACAACGAGTTCTATTAGACCACCAAGTCTAATAGTTAGACTGCAACGTCTAACTTTGCATCCCATTAGACTACCACGTTTAATAGAGTTAGACTATACCGTCTAACTACATATCACTTCAGACTAATCTGAAGGAGTTAGACGCCAACGCCTTACTATGTATCTGTTAGACTTACACGTCTAACTATGTATCTGTTAGTTTGAAATGTCTAACTATGTATCTGTTAGACTAACATATCTAACTACGTATCTGTTAGACTGACACGTCTAACTACGTATCTGTTAGATTGGCACGTCTAATTGTATCTATTAGACTGACACGTCTAACAACGTATATGTTAGACTAGCATGTCTAACTACGTATCTGTTAGACTAGCACGTCTAACTAGCAACACGTCTAACTAACTTGCTTAAACCACGTCTAGGTTAGCCAAATCTGATGCACCTGCATAGAAACAATTAGACGACATAAATTCTTTCATATTAAAGATTATAATTAAGTTTTAATCGAATATATATCATCAAAACAAAGTTGGCATGGAATAATTTGACCCAACAATTTCCTCTTTTTTTGATGATGTTAAAACTTAATTAAAAGATTGAAACAACTGTATGTATAATCAATGAACAACACAACAACATGAACAAAAGATCATATATTCATTTTTTTCAAAATATTGGAAGATACATAGCATGATCGATAAACGAAAATTTTCCAAAAACAACAAACGATTTTCACTCCCCTTAAATCTAAGGCCATATCTTTTCCTTTCCCCTCTTTTTAACATCATCGAGAGAGATAGATTCCTACTGATCCTTTTCGGCCAGAAAGATCTCCCGATTTCTTTTCTTAAGCTTGAGCCTCTTAGCTTGGATAATATAGTCGATAACCTTTTGATAGTTCAAGACCCTCGATGATTTGATGAGAATCATAGGTCCCCCGACACTAGAAATGAGAGAAGGAAGGAACATGCTAAGATGAGCAGCATATCCAGGGGACCTCCTTTCAAACATCCCCATCGGGTTGCAGAAAATGACCCTCGACCCTTAGTGATAACAATCATCATCTCGAAGACCATCTTCGAGTAAGAGTTAGAACATCCCTTGGCCAAGAGGGATCAAGAAATGATGTCGTTGAGTAAAGAGAACTCAACTTTCATGGAGGACCGTAGTCTGGAATTATTAACATGAACCAGAGTCGCATCATGAAGTGTGTCGGAGAAGGCAAGTCCCATCTTGGACAAAACTTCTTCTGAAGACGTTGGGAACTCGGATAGCCCCTCGGTTGGGAGATTGAAGAAACGGGCGAAGGAATCTTCAGTGAAACAGGCAAAATCATTGAAGTTTTTCACTATGACAATTCTGTTGTCATATAATCTAGCATTTTTGAAAAGTTCACGAACCTTAGGTTCGTGAATGATGACGGGAGCCTTGAGAAATCTTTTAAGACCTGAAGCTTTGAGCGATTCGAACATGGCTACCATTTCAGGAATTTCCATCATTGTCACAGAGTTGAAATCGATTTGAAGGGTGGATGGCACAATAGAACTCATTTCGAAATGAAAATACAGGGATTTCTTGTAGAATACTAAGAGGCACACGAAGAACTCTTAGAGAGAGAGAGAGATGAAGATTTGTAAAAAGGAGATACCCAACCCTTTGAATATGACCGTTTCTTTTATAAAGGAATGCTGATGTATGACCATTAATGCAATGATTATATGAACCGTCAAAGATGAAAAGATATATGTTCCCAAGGGACACATCATTTACGATAAGTAGCATTTAAGACCATAATCATCAAAATTATCATTAATGTCATGCGTGTAGATGAAAGTCATCAGAACATTTAGTCATTCTTTTAACGTTGAGAGACACGTGTCTTCAAGTCTTTGAAGAAATGACTATTTAATTTTGGCGGAAATATTACATAAACAGCTACCATAGCAGTGGACAGTTGTCCCAACTAGCCTAAATATGAGCAGTCTAAGTACACATGTAGTTAGACGTCTAACTTACTTTTCACACTCTATGCCTTTAATCTGGATAGACGTCTATTAGACGCAGGCATCTAATTGCGCATTTCTTATAGAAGACCAAAAGTCTATTAGACTTCGGACGTCTAATTACGCATAAACACCACGTGTTAGACATGTGTCTAGTTAGACGTCAACGTCTAACCATGCTAGTCTCACAGACGTCTAATAGACTTCGACGTCTAACCACGTAGGTTATCAAACAAGACTTTTATCCAAACAGAAGCATAGACTGCTTAAGCAAATATGCGTCTAAGTAGATATACTCCTTAAACTACTGATCCTGACATATTGAGACCTCTGTCTACATGTCTATCTAGTTATATTTGAATAACATGTTCCCCCTAAATGTATGCATGATCAGTTCAAATAAATCAGTCAAGATCAATAAGCCCTAAAATATTTCTAAAGTAAGAAAACTTAGTCTTGGGTAGTGGCTTTGTGAACACGTCTGCCAATTGTTGATCTGTGGAGACATATTCAAGGCGAATATGCTTCTAACTGACATGCTCTCAGATGAAATGATGTCTAATTTCGGCGTGCTTTGTCCGAGAATGCAGAACTGGATTGTAGGTGATGGCAATTACACTTGTGTTGTCGCAGAAAATAGGAGATTCTTCTACTTCTATCCCATAGTCCCTCAGTTGTTGTTGAATCCACAAGAGCTGAGAACAACAACTTCATACTGCAAGATATTTGACTTCAGTTGTAGACATAGCAACTGAAGTCTGTTTCTTGCAGAACTAAGAGAATCAAATGATCACCAAGAAATTGGCAAGTTCTACAGGTGTTTTTTCGATCAATCTTGCAACCTGCATAATCTACATCTAAGAAGCTTTTTAGATTGAAATTGGAATCCTTCGGATACCACAATCCCACATTTTGAGTTCCCTTGAAATACTTCAAAATACGCTTAACAACAATAAAGTGTGATAGTTTAAGATTAACCTGGAATCTTTCACAGACACTAACATCAAACTGAATATCGAGTTGGCTAGCAGTAAGGTAGAGCAAAGAGCCGATGAGCCCTCTATAGGCAGTGATGTCAACGCTTTGTCCATCATCATTTTTGTCTAACTTGCTAGAAGAATTCATTGGAGTGGCTGCAACCGAGCAACTCTCCATTCCAAACTTCTTTAGCAATTACTTGGTATATTTAGCTTGGTTGATGAGGCTCCATGTTTCAAGTTGACGAACTTGAAAACCAAGAAAGAAGGTTAATTCTCCCATCATTCTCATCTCAAATTTGTCTTGCATCAACTTGGCAAATTTCTCACTCAATTTGGGGTTAGTTGATCCAAATATGATATCATCAACATATACTTGAACAAACAGAATATGAGAGTCTTTAACAAATCTAAACAATGTTTTGTCTACTAAACTAATAACAAAATCATGATCAAACAGAAACTTAGTCAAAGTATCATATCAAGCTCTTGGAGCTTGTTTTAAACCGTATAAAGCTTTGTCAAGTTTAAAAACATGATTTGGTAAAGTATGATCTAAAAAACTAGGAGGTTGTTCAACATACAGATTTTCATTAAGTTTACCATTTAAAAATGCACTTTTCACATCCATTTGAAAAACTTTGAAATTCTTGAAAGATGCATAAGCTAGGAAGATTCTAATTGCTTCAAGTTTGGCCTCAGGTGCAAATGACTCATCAAAGTCAATGCCTTCCTCCTGTCTATACCATTGAGCAACCAACCGGGCTTTGCTTCTTACA
This sequence comes from Impatiens glandulifera, assembly GCF_907164915.1. Taxonomy (NCBI): domain Eukaryota; kingdom Viridiplantae; phylum Streptophyta; class Magnoliopsida; order Ericales; family Balsaminaceae; genus Impatiens; species Impatiens glandulifera. The sequence continues at coordinate 16,340,684 of NC_061866.1, read as the reverse complement.
ACTAAGCCATCTTCACTAAGCTTATTTCGAAAAACTCATTTAGTTCCAATAACCGATTGATCAGTTGGCCTTGAGTTAAATACCACACTTTATTTCTCACAAATTGGTTTAACTCCTCTTGCATGGCATTGATTCAATCTGGATCAAGCACGTCTTCACCAATTTACTTAGGTTCAATTTAAGAAATAAAAGTAGAGTTTGCCATCTCATCCAATAATTGACATCTTGTCATACGAGGAGAATTAGGATTACCAATTATCAATTCATGTGGATGATCTCCGTTCCATTTGAAGTTTGATCTAAAAGGATTAGATGTCAGATTAGTTGGCTCCGCGACATCCGAACTTTCAACAACTTGTTGAACTGGATTTTGGACGTTTGGTTGTTTCTCAACTGGATCAACCACTTAATCAGATGGATAATCCACTTGAACATGAGATTCATCCTCACTATAAGATTCAAGACATGCCACTTCTAATCTGTTAGCAAGGTCGATGGGATCAATAGAATTGTTTTCAACAGATTCATCATAAACAACATGAAAGAATTTGATAGGATCGACTTTATCAATAGAGACGGGGGTCTGGCTAAGGATGAAGGCTTATGAAAAACGGTTTGAAAGAAATCCTGTTAGGGATTTAATTCGCTTTCTATTCTACGCAAACTTGTGTAAACACTTGAAATGAATTCAAGGCGGAATTGTTTACTTGGTTTTAAGCACAAGATGAAATATGAAAAGATGACAGAAAAGAAGAACACATTAGTTTGTTTATGGATGTTCGGAGAAACTCTCCTACATCACCCATTCTTCCAACCACTAGAAGGATTCACTATAATATGATTCGAATCAAATACAGTTTACACACACTTAGCTCACTATTGAACAAAACACTTTCTATTCAATTACAAGATGAAGAATATCACTCAGCTAAAGGTGTTTTGATTCTAGCTCTCTCTTGATTCACACACAGTACAATCAGAAAGAAGCTTCACAATATTCAAAGGCTTGAATTCTCTGTAGTTTTAGTAAGCAAGATTGGCAAGTAACGGGGTATTTCGTCCGCTGTCCTTAGGATTTGTTAAATACTGAGCAGGAGCTAACGGTCGAATATTCAAGAATGATACGTGGCACTCTTCTATTGGAAAGCCTCCATTGTACACAGCAGGTTCTGAGCACAAGGATCGTGACCGTACATTACTGGTAGTGCGCCGAATATTCCATCAGGGATGTACCTGCAAAACAAGTAATGTGAGGAAAATTCTCTTACATGGAATTCCTTGATTGGATGCATATAGTTGTTGTACTAATCTTGACTAGAAAGTGGAGCAGAGGTAGGGTATAGCTATAGCACGTGGGTAGGTGAAATGCTAGATTCAAGCGTACTGCTTAAACTGAGCATTAGACGTATTTCAGTTAGACGGATTGTGAAAATCAGTCTAATGAAATATGGCATCTCCTTCTAATATAAAAACGTCTATTAGACCACCTGGTCTAATAGAATTAGACTCGCGTCTAATTACAATAACCATTAGACTGCACGTCTAACTCCACTGACTTAGACTACATGTCTAATTCCGGTTCTACCTCAGACTTGTCTGAAGGAGTTAGACGCACGTCTAACTTTCACTAATTAGACTACCCGTCTAATTATCCAATAACCATTAGACTGCACGTCTAACTCCATTGAGTTAGACTGCACGTCTAACTCCATTGAGTTAGACTGCACGTCTAATTCCGGTTCTACCTCAGACTTGTCTGAAGGAGTTAGACGCACGCCTAACTTTCACTAATTAGACTACCCGTCTAATTATCCAATAACCATTAGACTGCACGTCTAACTCCACTGAGTTAGACTGCACGTCTAATTCCGGTTCTACCTCAGACTTGTCTGAAGGAGTTAGACGCACGTCTAACTTTCACATTCTATTAGACTACACGTCTAACTCCGCTGAGTTAGACTGCACGTCTAATTCCGCATAAATTAGACTACCAGTCTAATTACAAATATATTAGACTACACGTCTAACTCCGATGAGTTAGACTGTACGTTTAATTCCGAATATCAATTAGACTACCCGTCTAATTACAAACATATTAGACTTACGTCTAATTCCATGTATTCATTAGACTAACGTCTAATTCTTTACATTCATTAGACTACACGTCTAACTCTGATGAGTTAGACTGTACGTCTAATTCTATGCATTAGACTTACGTCTAATTCCATGCATTCATTAGACTACACGTTTAACTCCGATGAGTTAGACTGTACGTCTAATTCTATGCATTAGACTTACGTCTAATTCCGTATATCTATTAGACTATCCGTCTAATTACAAACATATTAGACTTACGTCTAATTCCGTGTATTCATTAGACTAATGTCTAATTCTTTACATTCATTAGACTACACGTCTAACTCCGATGAGTTAGACTGTACGTCTAATTCTATGCATTAGACTTACGTCTAATTCCATGCATTCATTAGACTACACGTTTAATTCTATGCATTAGACTTACGTCTAATTTCGTATATCTATTAGACTATCCGTCTAATTATACGTCTATTAGACTACACGTCTAACTCTGATGAGTTAGACTGTAAGTCTAATTTTATGCATTGAAAGCCAAAATCGGTCTAATGACCCTCGTTAGATCCAAGTCTTATGAAATATTGTTTCAATTCACCTGTATCAAAACACATAAGTTATTTCATCATCAAAATCTCAGTGGTTAAATTATTTCAACACTTAGTCAAAATAATTTGACCCAACAGAATTCCTCAACAGTTTGTGTACGATTGTTGTATACTCTGAAAGCTTTACTAACTGATGAGTAACCTAGCATAATTCCAGTATCTGTTTTAGAATCAAAAGCGGTCAAATATTCTTTCCCATTGTTATGAATAAAACACTTACACCTGAATACTCGAAAGTAATACACTATAGGAATTCTTCCATAAAACACTTCATAGAGTGTTTTGTCAAAACGTTTGTTAATTATTGACCAATTTTGTGTATAGTAGACTGTGTTTATGGCTCCTGCACAAAACTTCTGAGGAACACCTAAGTCGGAAAACATCGATCTCGCTACTTCCTTTAGTGTCTTGACTCTTTTCTCAGCAATACCATTTTGCTGTGGAGTTATGGCACTAGACAACTCGTGTCTAATACACGATTCCTCGAGATATGAAGTTAGGTGTCTGTTGGTGAATTCGGTTCCCCGATCATTTCTAATCCGAATAATGCTTAAAGATTTTTGGTTTTGAATTCTTCTAAGGAGTTTAATCAAATTCAGAGCAGTCTGATCCTTAGAAGGCAAAAATACAACCCATGTAAAGCGTGAAAAATCATCAATAATGACTAGGGTAAATCTCATTCTTCCCAAGCTCTTTATAGAAATTGGACCAAACTGATCCATGTGTAAAAGTTCCAAGCACCGGTTGGATTGAGATTTCCCTTTACTTTTGAACGATGATTTGCTCTACTTTCCTAACTAGCAAGCAAGACAAACATTGTCCTTTAAACTTCATGTTTGGTAACCCAATAACCAAATTATGCGAACAAATGTTGTTAATAGTTTTAAAGTTAAGATGATTCAATCTCTTATGCCACAACTAGTTTTGATTAGTTTTGGTAATCATGCATATGAGATTATATACTTGAGATTTCCAGTTCATTTTGTAAGAGTTTCCTACCCTAGTTCCGGTCAATAAAACATTATCCTGTTGATCCTTAACTATGCATGCGTGAGTTTGAAAATCAACAGAAAATCCATTATCACATAGTTGACTAATACTAATCAGATTATAACACATATTTTCAACAAGTAGCATGTTGTTGATGGTTAGATTACCATGGATAATTTTACTCTTACCCATGGGCTTACCATTGCGGTTAACTCCGAAAGTGATCTTAGGACCCGAGCATTCTGTTATATCAGATAGAAGCCGTCTTTCTCCAGTTATGTGTCTAGAACATCCATTATCCAGATACCAAACTGAATCCTCCAAACAGTTAACCTACACAAAAACATATTGATAGGATCTAGATCGCGGGTGGGGGACCGGGGTCCGGCTAACACTACAACACTCAACGGTTGGCGTTTAATCCGGTTAGAGATTAACACCGGGTTTCAATACTACACAGGCTGTCACAAACCCTTGAACCGAGTTCAAGTGCGGAAGTGGTTTGTTTCAGACTGAAGCAACGCACACAGGATGAATAGAGATAGATTTTGGAGAATATCGGTTTGGAGTTTAAGAGGTCGGTTTAAGGTTTAGTGAATCGGTTAGAATGATGCAAATCGGTTAGGACAGTACGAGTCGGTTAGGAAGTAGAACCGACATAAAGTAAAGAACAAGACACATGTTTTTATGGATGTTTGGAGATAACACTCCTACGTCACCCCTTCTTCTTGAAACCGCGAGAAGGATATTCACTAAGGAATACACAAACACAATACACGATCGAGACTTATTTACTGCTCGATAAACACTCTTACAATTCTCACAGAAATTGTAATCACACTTCAGATGCACACTAAAACTTGAATCTTGTAGAGAGTGTTAGATAAATTAGACCGGTTAAAATAAGAACTTAACAAAACAAATTTACTGTGCAGGAACGGTTAAGAACCTTGACCGGTCAAGAATCAAACCGGTCAAGAAATCAAACCGGTTAGAAGAAGAAGCAAAGGATGTATCCAAAACCGGAAGTTATCCGGTTAACCTGAAGCTATGAACAAACCGATAGACATCCCAAACCGAAATACTATATCCAACCGGAAAACCGATGAAGAGACCACTTAGAGAAAGAAGTCAGGATTATCAAACTAAGTACAATCTAAAATTGGTGTAAATAGACACTTTGGGTATATGAAGAAGATGACATCAAAGGATCAGACTGTGACATTGCCATATCCATACAAGTCTGATGATACTCTAAAAGCTGCAGAAGATTGTCTGAAGAAACAATTACCATTTTAGTACAAGTCAAAGGTGCAGTCTTCCAGATACAAGCAACCGGCCAACCGGCAGTTGCCATATTAAGTAAAAGACAAATGAAGCCGGTCTGTTTCATGCATTGGAAGCTTAAACCGCAATTAATGTCTCTGCTCAACCAATCAGATTCAAGGATTACCTTGAAGGTATCCGTTGAAGAAATGTGACCGTTGGCACATTTCACCTATAAAAGGAGATGAAGAGGAGTAAATGCAGTTCACCAATTCTACCAGTCACAAACTCTAAGAGTTAGTAGTTACAAGTTGTGCTTATCTCTCTACAAGATTAAAAGTTTAAGTGTGCATTTGAAGTGAGATTACAATTTCTGTGAGAATTGTACGAGTGTTTATCGAGCAGCAAATAAGTCTCGATCGTGTATTGTGTTTGTGTATTCCTTAGTGAATATCCTTCTCGCGGTTTCGAGAAGAAGGGTGACGTAGGAGTCTTATCTCCGAACATCCATAAAAAAATGTGTCTTGTTCTTTACTTTCTGCCGGTTCTACGTTCTAACCGACTTGTACTGTCCTAACCGACTCACACTGCTATAACCGAATTACATCATAACCGATTCACTAAACCTCAAACCGACCTCCTAATCTCCGAACCGATATTCTCCAAAACTTATCTTTATTCATCCTGTGTGTGTTTGCTTCAGTCTGAAACAAGCCACTTCCGCACTTGAACTCGGTTCAAGGGTTTATGACAGCCTATGTAGTATTGAAACTCGGTGTTAATCTCTAACTGGATTAAACACCAACCGTTGAGTGTTGTCAGGAAGAGTAAACCGGCCAGACCCCGGTCCCCCACCCACGATCTAGATCCTAACAATTGGTATCAGAGCAGTTAGTTTCAATACTCAAGCAACCTGAAGCAAGCAAGCATGACTTTCGAGAAGCCTCCAATGCTAGAAGGTGATGATTTCGTCAACTGGAAGATATGCATGCACTTGCACCTAATCACTATGGATGATGAGATGCCGTTCATCCTATCTGAAGGACCGATAAAGATTGATAAAGATAGAAAGGATTGGACATCTGAGGATAAGAGGAGAAACAACCTGGATAATCATGCCAAAAACCATATCTTCAAAGGTTTTGACAGAAATACCTTTTGTAAGGTCAGAGATTTCAAAACCTCAAAGGAAGTATGGGAAACGGTGATTCAACTTCATGAGGGAAATGAAAGAACCAAGAAAAACAAGATAATGGTGGCTACCCAGAAGTTTGAAAACATCAAGATGAAGCCAGGAGAAACCATGAGGGAGTATAGTGACCGATTTACAAATGTGATAAATGAGTTATCAACTCTTGGAAAGACGTATGATAACAAGGAATCAATCATCAAAGCATTAATATGTCTTCTGAGCGCATGAGACATAAAGACGATGGTGATGAGAGAATCAAACTGCTTAAACAAAATGAAGTTACACGACGTATTCGAAGATCTTAAGGCATATAAGTTTGAAATGAGATCTAGGATCGAAGATGAAGCATCAGCCTCAACTGCTACTAAGGCATTAGTCACATTCATAGAACCGGTAGCGGCTGCACCGATCAAATCCGCTGAACAATTCACTGTGGATGCTATGGCAATGCTTGCACAGAAGTTTGGTAGATTCATGAAGAAAAGCCAACCGACAAACAACAACTATAACTACGGTGATAAATCTAATGTTAGATGTTATAATTGCAATTGTTTGAGACATTTCAGGTGGGAATGCAGAAAACCAAGACGGGATGATCGAAAACCGGATGATCAGAACCAAAGAAATAACTACTCACAAACCGGTGAAGGAAGGGAAGTTCAGAAAGCACTCATAGCCGATGATGGAGGAAGTCTATGGGCTCACTATGACAACGATGATGAATACACTTGTCTCATGGCAAACGAGGAACATGTATTTGATTTTTCTTGGGAAGAATTTACTAAAGATGAGTTAGTTAATGCACTAAATGACATGGTAGTAGAGTACAAAAATCTGTTAACCTTAGTACCAACCCGACTCAACTTTAGAACCGAAACTATAGCAACAACCCGGTCCGAACCTGAACCCGATAGTATTCAACCTGATGAAATCTTAGAAATCGAGGCAGCACCTGAACTATCCTCTGAGACTGAACAACTCAAGGAGTCAGTTCAAGAGTTGACCGAAGAGGAAGATGCACAAACCCGGTATCGAATAGCAGCATGGAAAAGATCTAGTGAAATGGTGAACCAGATGTCTAAATATAAAAGACATCCCAAATGCAAATTTGGTCTTGGATACAAAAACAACAGATCCGCCAACCGATACCGTTCCAACAAGATGAAACTCACAAAAGACAATCTTCCCTTTGTAAGATTTGTCAAGAGCTTTTCAACCGACGATGAGGAACAAAGTGACTCAAAACTGGAAGAAGAAATAACCTATGTAAGTCCAACTAATTCGGAAAAATGACTTCATCCTGAGAGAAGGAAAGCCAACCGGCCAAAAGTTAAACAAACATATCCACGACCACATAGAATAAACCAAAAGCCACCACAAAATAAGGCACTCTTAGGACAACAGAAAGATGTCAGACCGAGCATAGGAAAAAGAGTTAGAACCATAATCGGGAAAGTTGTCCGACTTATTAAAGTCTGGATACCCAAGGGACTAATCAATTGTGGACCCAAGTAAATGTGGGTACTAAATAGTTGTAAATATGTATATTTTGCAGGATATGAGGAAACGGATAGGAAATTCTGAGTGGTATCTGGACAACGGTTGCTCCAGACACATGACTGGAAACAACAACCTTCTAACCGACATCAAAATAGAAACCGGTGCAATGATTGTCTTTGGTGACAACTCAAGAGGTAGAACTGTGGGAAAGGGTAAGATTGTCCATGGTAATTTAACAATTGACAATGTACTTCTAGTTGAAAATCTACACTTTAACCTGCTAAGTATTAGTCAGATGTGTGATGCTGGATATACTGTAGAATTTCTTAGGCATGCATGTTTAGTTAAAAACTCTCAGGGTAGCACACTACTAACCGGAAATAGATTAGGAAATATATACAAGGTAGACTGGAAAAATGAAGTGGAGCATTCTGTTTGCATGGTAGCTAAAACCGATCAAACCTGGCTACCTTTAAGAGTAAATGAAACATTCAATCTAACCGATGTTTAGATCTTCTTCACATGGATTTATTTGGACCGATTAAGGTTACTAGCCTAGGTGGTATGCATTACACTATGGTTGTTATTGATGATTACTCTAGATATACATGGGTCACATTTTTGGCAGCTAAAAGTGAAACCGCATCCAATCTAATCACACTGCTTAAGCGTTTACAAAATGAAAAATCAACACGTATAAATAGCATTAGGAGTGATAGAGGAACCGAATTTACAAATAGTACTCTAAATGCATTTCTTGATGAATCCGACATTAGACACGAGTTGTCCAGTGCTAGAACTCCTCAACAGAACGGCCTTACTGAGAGAAGAAACCGAACTCTCAAGGAAGCCGCAAGGTCTATGATAGTCGACTTAGGTGTTGCTCAAAAATTTTAGGCTGAAGCTATCAGTACGGCATGTTATATACAAAACCGGTCTTTGATCAACAAATTTCATAATAAAATACCGTACGAAGTATATTTTGATAGAATTTCTAACATTGGGTATCTTAAAATTTTCGGTTGTAAATGTTACATTCACATTAATGACAAAAACTACTTATCTGCTTTTGATGCAAAATCCGATTTTGGAATAATGCTAGGTTACTTAGCGGTGAGTAAAGCATATAGAGTATATAATACTAGAACTTTAACCGTGGAAGAATCCCTTCATGTTATATTCGATGAATCGGTTGAAAGTAACACCGCATCATCCTTTGATCTCCACAACAGATTGGAAAATCATGATATCCATTCTGATAGTGAAGATGAGATTCCGGTTTACAGACGGTTTGTCCATGACCAAATAGGTGTTATTGAAACCCAGCGGATCAAGCTGCCCACAGCAGGAAGCTGACACCTTGGTTCAAACTGAGGAAATCGGTCGGTCTGACACTATTGTTCAGCCTATCGATATGTCTAGCCTTGATCAAATAAATGGTAATTTGGTAGACACTCATGAACCGAATCTAAAAAGGAACACAAACCATCCTCCTGAGCTTATTATAGGTGACCCTTCAAAACCCATCCAAACTATGCGACAAAAACTGGAGGAATACTTTAATTCCGCTTTCATATCCCAGATTGAGCCGAAAAAGGTGGATGAAGCATTGGTAGATCCGGATTGGATCTTAGCAATGCAAGAAGAGTTGAACTAGTTTGAGAGCAATAAAGTCTGGTATCTAGTCCTTAGACCGAAAGATCAACCGGTCATAGGAACAAGATGGGTATTCAGAAATAAACTCAATGAAGACGGTTTGGTTACGAGGACCAAAGCTAGATTAGTGGCACAATGATACAAACAGGAAGAAGGCATTGATTTTGAAGAATCATTTGCTCTTGTAGCTAGAATTGAAGCTATTAGAATTTTTCTAGCTTTTACTGCTTTTAAAAATTTTAAAGTTTTCCAAATGGATGTTAAAAGTGCATTTTTAAATGGTGACCTACGTGAAGAAGTATACGTTGAACAACCACCCGGCTTTAAAAATGCTGACCTGCCTAATCATGTATATCGTCTAAATAAAGAATTGTACGGTTTAAAACAAGCTCATAGAGCTTGGTATGATACATTAACCGCATTTTTGATACATCATGACTTCACCATAGGTTCAGTAGATAAAACCCTATTTAAATTTGAGAAGAAGGGACACATTTTACTTGTTCAAATATATGTAGATGATATCATTTTCGGATCAACCGATCCTAAGTTGTGTGATAAATTCTCAACCCTGATGACTAACAAATTTGAAATGAGTATGATGGGAGAATTAAGCTTCTTCCTAGGTCTTCAGGTTAAACAACTCGAAGGAGGAACTTTCATCAGTCATCCCAAATACACAAAGGAACTTCTAAAGAAATTTGGGATGGACACATGTTCATCTGCGGCCACTCCAATGAGCTCATCAATAAGCTGGATAAAGATGATGACGGTCAGGGAGTAGACATGACCGCCTATCGTGGAATCATCGGTTCACTTCTGTACCTAACAGCAAGTAGACCGGACATATTATTTGCGGTCGGCGTATATGGAAGATTCCAGGCTAATCCCAAACAGTCTCACTATACAGCCGCTAAACGAATCCTGAAATATCTAAAGGGAACACCTGAAGTCGGTCTGTGGTATCCAAAGGACTCATATTTTAACCCCACTAGTTATTCTGACGTAGACTATGCAGGATGTAAAATTGATAGAAAAAGTACCAGCGGAACATGCCAATTCTTAGGTGCTCGGCTTGTTTCATGACACAACAAGAAGCAAACGCCGGTTGCTACATCAACCGTAGAGGCTGAATATCTGGAAGCCGGAAGTTGTTGTTCACAACTTCTATGGATTCAACAGCAACTAAAGGATTTTGGTGTCACCGCCGAAGAGTCTCCAATTTTCTGTGACAACAAGTGCTATAGCAATCACGTACAATCCGATTTTACACTCTAGAACCAAGCACATCGACATAAGGCATCATTTCATCCGGGAACATGTCATGCAGAAGCATATCCGGCTAGAATATGTATCAACTAATCAACAAGTAGCCGATATCTTCACAAAACCCTGCAGGAAGCTAAGTTTTCTTTCTTCAGAAACATCCTCGGTTTAACCGATATTAATCAACTCATTTCTTAAACCTTTAACCTCTAAAGGAAAAAATCGGCTCGGACAGACAAAACCGGCAGTTCTTCCTAAAATGTTGGAAACCGAATTTACCACCATATTTATTGAAGAACCGCTTTGTCTATCAGTTACAATAAACCGACCAGTTACTTAGTACCTACACTAATTAACTGCATCGGGACCAATGACTGAAAACCAACCGGTTTGAATATAATACATTTTGGAATATTTAGTTTCCCAACAAAACATGGAACAATTGTTTGTGTTTGGACGTATTTGTTTTGAAAAGATACCTTTTCAAAACAAAGTAGTCATGCCTCAAAAGACGTGAAGATATGATATATCTCACCGTCCAGGCCTATGACTCACATCCTTAGACTGTAAATATACCTAATTCATGCAAAATGTTTTATCCTATGGCTAATAAACTAGATTTTACCTGTTAACCCATGGATAATACTACTCACCTATATCACCCTTCAACTAATATATAAGTTAGATGAATATCAAACAAATATTCACATCCTCAACATTTCATCTTACTAAGGCAAAAATGTCTCAGTTCCAAAACATTCTTCAAGTTGATTTTGATTCAGCACAAGGGACACAACACTACGAAATCTTCAAAATGATCAAGTCTCTTGAAAGTATCGATCTTCGGTCTTCGGTCTTTCCTAGATGACAAACATATCATATTTCCTGAAACCGTGATCGAATTCTTCCACAATGCTAGAGTTTTCGTGGCACTCCATTCTTCGACACTCTTATCTAGTCAAGGGTAAGAGGAACGATTTTCGACTTCACCGAACGAGATTTCGCTCGGTGCTTCGATCTTCCCAAGGAAGGTCTTCCAGACTTGTTCATTTTGGCTGAACAGAAATCCGAAATATCTCTGAACTTTTCCCGCTCCAACTCTCCGGTCGATGATCACGGTGCACGATCATCGTTGAGGGCCGAATATCAGCTCCTCAACGACATCATTGGTAAAGCCATCCTGGGAAAGGATGTCACCAACACCTACTGTACCACCATCTTTGACATCATGACCGCCATAATAACTGATACTCTGGTAAACTGGTCTAGGTTGTTGTTTGACAACCTAATCTGGATGATCAATACCCGACACACCGATTTCATTCCTCAAATCAGCTCTCTACTCATTGAACTCGGGGTTCCACTCTGTCCAGGCGAAGGGTCGAACCAATCCCAGGTTTTGACCAAGGATTCCGCGGATTCTTTCTATGAGCGGTTTGAGAAAGCATGGAAGAAAAAGTAGAGAAACCTCACCTCCTCCGGCCATTAAAGAATCACTCCTTCGGACAACCAGTCATTTTGCTTCACGCACCAGTTGTATTTTTATCTATCCTAATCGGTTATGTATTCATTTTGGTCTATTGTACTTCACCTCTTTCATTAATAAAATGCTAGTACTTTTGAATTCTAACTGCATGGGAAACTACACAAACTCAGTTGGTTTCCAACTAGACTCTCAACCTAGTTCTCCGTAACCGGTCAAAAAGTACCACTTCCCAAGACGTTTTGAAAACATAAATATTCTAAAGCATTAATGAGACAAAAAGGAATCTAAACATTAAATGCTCCTACGTTACCTCTCATTCCAAATCTATTTAAGAAACCTCTCCCTCTCATTCCAATACACTTCAGGATAACATTCTACATATCTTAACTCTCTATCTCTCTTAGCAAATCTGAAAAATGTCTCACCCCATCCTTAGAAACTATTTGTGCATTGACTTTGATTTAGTGCTATCCTTTGAGTACGTTGAAATGAGGGAAGAACTCTTCGAATCTCTGGTTAACACCGGCCTCCGTGATTTCCTAGAGGAATCTGGACCTATTTTTCTTCCAGAAATATTGGAGTTCTTCTCCAATGCACATATTTTTAACGGTTCCATTATCTCCACTGTGAGAACCAGTGTCATCGTTCTCCCGGAAAACTGACTCGTCGAGATGTTTAACCTCCCAACCGAAGGATTTTCGGACTTTCCACCACGGGTGGAAAGTACATCTGATGACTATGCTGAACTATTCTCCGCCTCAGACATACCGGTTCAAAATCACGGCCTTAAAGCCCAACTTGTTCCTCACATTCAAATCTTGCATGAGATCGTTAACCGGTCGATCATCTGCCAGTCCCCCAATCAACACTACTCTAGAAAAACTTTTGACATGATGACCTATATCTGCAGCTCAACCCCTATCAACTGGGCATCGGTCATCTTTAACAACCTGAAGACTATGGTCGAAACGAAGAAACGGTTCGGCTATGCTCCTCATTTGAGCCGGGTCATTCGAGCCTGCGTTCCAAACCTTGGATCGGGTATACCGGTGAACCCTTCAAATGTCCTCACCAAAGAAGCGGTGGAAGATAAACTTTCTAGAATGATCACTATGTAATTTTCAATTTTTATGTGTATTTCAAACCGATCGTCGTATCGGTTTCTATCATTCACATGTCTGTTTTCTCATTAATCAAATATCGGTTTAAAAATTAGAAGGTTCAAATATCGGCTTAAATTCCTCACCGGTTAAATCACTCACCGCTTCATTAATTATCGGTTAAAAGGTTAACCGCCTTAATAACTTCCCGCCAAAAGGTCTCCCGCCAAAAGGTTGCCGCCCAAAAGTATACCGCCAACTCGTTTTGGAGGGAAATTTGGCGCCTTTTCTTGATGTGACGGCTCGCGTCGGTTCACATTCCAGGACGCTGCCTATAAATACCCTCATTCGCATTTTTATTTTCTTCTTCCACGAATCTGCTTTCTCTCTCTAGCAATCCCTTAATCCTCAAACTTTCAATCTTTCCAACTTCTGGTCTCTCTAAGCAAAACGGGTCGTGATTTTGCACTCTTCACTCACATTTTCCAAGTGGACTTCGAAGAAATTCGAACCAATGGATCGACAGAGGCTAAACAAGTGCTGGAGCGCATATCTGCCTCGGGTCTGGAACATTTTCTGAATGGACCGTTCGTCATGTATCAAGATGCGGTCACGGAGTTCTTCCAAACCGCCGTCCTAAATGAAGAACTCATATCCGCAACGGTCGGTGGAAAACCGTTCAAAGTTACAAAAGAATCGGTTGCTGAAGCTCTCCGCCTACCGACAGAAGGGAGTGACTTCACTATGGACACGGACGAGGACGAACTCCTTGCGGTTCGCTGTGCTGTATCGGATACTGACAAATCGATAGTGGTGTCCGGTAAGAAAACAGGCCTAAAACCAGAATACATGCCACTTTACGAGATTCTCTCAAAGTCGGTCCAAGGAAGAGGAGGCAACTAAGACAGCCTCACAAGTTCGAAAATTGAGATGTTGACCGGTTTGGTCAGAGGCATTAAAATCAACTGGGCCAAGGTCGTCTTCTCCAACCTTTGTGAGATGGTAGATCCGACTTCAAAACGATCTCAAGGATATGCCGTTCCACTCGGCAAGCTGATGCGCCACTCAAATATCGAAACCAGCCCGGGTGTTCTTATACCTTCCAACAAGATAATAAGATCTACCCATTTCTTGGGCTCAACCGAGCAAGGCGAAGGCCTCAACCGCTAAATCCACTCGTCCTAGGAAATCGCATCCTACAAAGAAAAAGGCTCCGGCGTGTGAACAATCCGGAAGCAAGACGGTTCCCCACACATCCGGATCGACAAATATTCAAGCCGACAATCCTAATCTGGAGGACTCCGCGTCTAGCTCTAGCCGCACCAACTCCAATAACACCGAGGAGAATCGGTTAGACAAAGGAAAGGGGAAGGTCGTCGATGAAAATCAGGCCACAAATGTTGATAATGAATCCGGTCCAGCCAGACAACCGGAGGTATTTAGATCCGCGGACGACGACGTTCAACAATTGGGAGAAAGACTTGTCTCCCAAATAATAGAGCAACTTTTCGAGCAGGCTCATGTTGTGAGCGATGTTTACTATCAGTAGGCTCTCCAACGAGTGGAAGTCGGTTATGCCGACATGTTACCGGAGTGTCCCGCTCATCAGAAATGGGAAAGGCTAGTGGAAATGGAGAGGACAGTATTCGAACTGACAAAAACAAAGAGCGTTGTTACCGCTCTTAGAAGAGGAAGGATGATTGAAACACATGCCCGGTTAAAAGAAATCACCGGCCACATCCTTCACCTTCAGGAACAGAATGTTCCTGAAGAGGACAAAAACCAGCTCGATGTAATAGTGTTGGAGATGTTAACGGCTAAGGAACAAGAGCTGACCGATGAGATGACGCGGTTGGAATTGGAAGCCGGTCATCAAGAAGCTTCTCACTTTTCAAGATCTCATCCTGAAGATGATGAAAGATCCAAATCCAATGGCGGTCCTAATCCAGAAGAGACCGAGAATGCCCCTCCTCCACCGGAATCCACGGTCAACATACTTGAAACCGAAACGGGTAATCCGCTCACCGATCGGCCCGGGTCTCCACAAACCGATAAATCACCGGCGCTTGTGTTGACCGAGGACCACGTCAAGGATTTTATCGAGGAATTTTGTCAAGATGCCATCATCCCGTGGCAGACTAAAATGAAAGAAAGGGCGAAGAAAACAAACCGGTTGATTGAGTCTACCGGTGAAAAGCTCAACTCGGCGATCCAACGGCTTACAACCGTTGAAAAGAACTACGGCCTAACCGACCAGCTAATCAGCTCCACGACACATAGAACTACAACTCTGGAGGACGGTCTTGCTGAAACCGACCAGCGGCTCGGTTCAATGGATCAAAGGTTAACGACTCTTGAAGAGAGTCACAATCAAAAGTTGGCAACTCTTGAAGAGGGTTTGTTTCAATCCGGTAACCAGGCCGGTTCAATACTTGAAAGAATAGCAGCACTTGAAGAAAAGCATGCACTGACCGAAGCATCACTCCAAGCGGTCTCTGAATAGCTGGTGGAAATGATTGCGGCCAAGCTAGCGGCCGACGAAGCGCTTGAGAAAGCAAATGAGATCGCGACCCAACAACTTCAAGAAGCTGAAAACGAGAGCGTGCGGATACAAAAGGAAATGGAACAGACAAATACAGCCCTGGCCCAACATGTTCAAGTGGTGGAAAATGCCGCACCGGAACAAGCGGTTCAAGCGAATGAGGACGCGGCTCGGCTAATTCAACAACAGTTGATATATGATGATATCGCCAAGACAAATAAACATTCAAATACGTCTGCTCCCTCAACCGGACCGGTCACCAGAAAAAGAAAGGCAACCAAGAAAATACCAACTAAACGGACTCAACAGCTGTTGGCCGACATTGCTGATCCGACAAATGATCCTCCAATCAACCCGGTTTCACCAGAAGTTGTAGAGGGTAATGAAGAGGTTGTACCGCTAATAAAGAGAGCGCGGGACATTAATGCGCTTCCACTCAGATCGGTTCCTTCACAGGACTCACCTTTCACCGGCACCTCGGGCGGTCAAGCATCTTCCTCCGGATTTGGCATCGATCCTTGCAATCTGGGAAAGGGAGTGATGGCTGAATACCTCGAGAGATACATGCCTAAGAACAAGAGGAATAGGGAATAGATTTTTAATTATCCGCTCTTTATGTCAAGTTTACAATATTTCCTATCTATATATATATATAAAGTATTTTTGGAAACCGGCCTACAATTTACTTCTTACATGATTTTGAATATTTTAAATAAAATAATCAAAAGGGAGAAATTGATAAGATAAAATTTTTTCTTCAAAGACAAAATTTTTCTCTAATTCTTTTTCAAAAATTTGGCCAAACAAATTTAAAAAAAAAAACAACCGACATATTTCTTACTTCTTACATGATTTTGAATATTTTATATAAAATAATCAAAAAGGGAGAAATTGTTAGATAAATTAGACCGGTTAAAATAAGAATTTAACAAAACAAATTTATTGTGCAGGAACAGTTAAGAACCTTGACCGATCAAGAATCAAACCGGTCAAGAAATCAAACCGGTTAGAAGAAGAAGCAAATGATGTATCCAAAACCGGAAGTTATCCGGTTAACCTAAAGCTTGAACAAACCGATAGACATCCCAAACCGAAATGATGTATCCAACCGGAAAACCGATGAAGAGACTACTTAGAGAAAGAAGTCACGATTATCAAACTAAGTACAATCTACAAATTGGTGTAAACAGACACTTTGGGTATATGCAGAAGATGACATCAAAGGATCAGACTGTGACATTGCCATATCCATACAAGTCTGATGATACTCTGAAGGCTGCAGAAGATTGCTTGAAGAAACAGTTACCATTTTGGTACAAGTCAAAGGTGCACTCTTCCAGATACAGGCAACCGGCCAACCGGCAGTCGCCATATTAAGTAAAAGACAAATGAAGCTGGTCTGCTTCATGCCTTGAAAGCTTAAACCGCAATTAATGCCTCTGCTCAACCAATCAGATTCAAGGATTACCCTGAAGGTATCCGTTGAAGAAATGTGACCGTTGGCACATTTCACCTATAAAAGGAGCTGAAGAGGAGTAAATGCAGTTCACCAATTCTACCAGTCACAAGCTCTAAGAGTTAATAGTTACAAGTTGTGCTTATCTCTCTACAAGATTAAAAGTTTAAGTGTGCATTTGAAGTGAGATTACAATTTCTGTGAGAATTGTACGAGTGTTTATCGAGCAGCAAATAAGTCTCGATCGTGTATTATGTTTGTGTATTCCTTAGTGAATATCCTTCTCGCGGTTTCGAGAAGAAGGGGTGACGTAGGAGTCTTATCTCCGAACATCCATAAAAACTTGTGTCTTGTTCTTTACTTTCTGTCGGTTCTACGTTCTAACCGACTTGTACTGTCATAACCGACTCACACTGCTATAACCGAATTACATCATAACTGATTCACTAAACCTCAAACCGACCACCTAATCACCGAACCGATATTCTCCAAAACTTATCTTTATTCATCCTGTGTGTGTTGCTTCAGACTGAAACAAACCACTTCCGTACTTGAACTCGGTTCAAGAGTTTGTGACAACCTGTGTAGTATTGAAACCCGATGTTAATCTCTAACCGGATTAAACACCAACCGTTGAGTGTTATTAGGAAGAGTAAATCGGCCAGACCCCGGTCCCCACCCGCGATCTAGATCTTAATAGAGAGATAAACACAACTTGGTTGTTGGCACTCTTAATTATTGTAGCTCTTGATTGTTAGAACTTAGAACTCTCAGAACTGCATTTACTCCTTTTCATCTCCTTTTTTTATAGGTGAAATGTGCCAACGGTCACATTTCTTCAACGGATACCTTCAGGGTAATCCTTGAATCTGATTGGTTGAGCAGAGGCATTAATTGTGGTTTAAGCTTCCAAGGCATGGAGCAGACCGACTTCATTTGTCTTTTACTTAATATGTCAACTGTCGGTTGGTCGGTTGCCTATATCTGGAAGACTATACCTTTGACTTGTACCAAAATAGTAACTGTTTTTCAGGCAATCTTTTGCAGCCTTCAGAGTATCATCAGACTTGTATGGATATGGCAATGTCACAGTCTGATCCTTTAATATCATCTTCTGCATATACCCAAAGTTTCTGTTTACACCAATTTATAAACTGTACTTAGTTTGATAATCCTGGCTTCTTTCTTTAAGTAGTCTCTTTGTCGGTTTTCCGGTTGGATACTGCATTTCGGTTTAGGATGTCTACCGGTTATTCATATCTTCAGGTTAACCGAATAACTTTCCAGTTTTGGATACATCCTTTGCTTCTTCTTCTAACCGGTTTGATTACTTGACCGATTGAATTCTTGACCGGTCAGATTCTTGACCGTTCCTGCACAGGAAGTTTGTTTTGTTAAGTTCTTATTTTAACCGGTCTAGTTTATCTAACAATTTCTCCCTTTTTGATTATTTTATTTAAAATATTCAAAATCATGTAAGAAGTAAATTGTAGGCCGGTTGTTTTAAAAGTTTGTTTGGCCGGATTTGAGAAAAAATTTTAGAAAAATTTTAGAAAATTTGTCTTTAAATTTTTTAATCTTATCACATATTTACAAAATTTTTGGTACCCACATTCACTTGGGTTTCGATCAATCAGTCCCTTATGAATCCATATTTGAGTTATTCTGATGGACTTCCCTTTTTGTGTAGTAATAAGTGCGTATGATTTTGTCTTAGCAAATGTCTTTTTGCTAGCAGATGTTCCCTTAACCCTAGAGGATTGTTTTTGTTTAAAACTCCTTGACTTCTTGTCAGGTTTTAATTTTTCAGATTTACTAGCTGCCTTCTTCTTAGGTTTTAGCCAGCTGACAGTTGGCGGAATATGAATAATTTCATCCTTTAAAGTTAAATCCTCACAGCTTGGATCAGTTCCAGTATCAGTTAAACTCCCTCTTACAAAGTTTATAGGCTTAAACTTGTTTGTTGATGAGTTTATCTTCTTAAGGAACTTATCTAAGTCATTACTGTCATATCCTAAACTGGATTTGCATCCGGCAGGCCTTAACATAATAATTTGATGTTTGACAGCCTCTTCAAACGTTGTCCAGGAACTTACCACATGTGTCAAACGTTGGTTTTCAGAAAATAGAGTTTGAACCTTTTCTTTGAGAATCTCATTCTCAAATGAGAGCTCATTTACCTTATTTTTTAAATGTTTTTGTTAGAAATTTGAGATGAATAAGAGTTATTAGAGTCATATTTTAGTTTTATTTCATTAAATGAGTCTGATAACTTCTTGTACTCACTAACCATGTCGTTAGGTGTAGTAGTTAATTCATCTTTTATTAAACCTTCTGAGGAAGAGTCTGGTACCTTTTATTTGTCGTTTTCCATCAGGCATGTAACAACTTCGTTATCGCTTTCGCCAGATGAGTCCTCTAAATCGCTATCGGCCCATTTGGACTTACTTTCAGCACTTATAAGAGCCTTCTGCTCAGTTAGGTTCTTCTTTGTTTGAATATTACAGCCATAGATTTAGATGAGCTTCTCCCAAATTTCTTTAGTAGAGGAGCATGACTTGATCTCACTGAACACATCCATGTTGAACGACTTGTATAAGATGTCTTTGGCAATATAATCTAAATTGTTCATCATATTTTCTTCAGTCGTCTATTCGCATCTTGGCTTTTAAATTTTCATAGGACCATTAGAGATGACATACATCATGTCATAATCAATAGCAGCCAAATACGCTTGCATCCTTATCTTCCAGCATTCGTAGTTTTCTTTTGAGAACATGGGAATTTGGTTAACTCTAGACATGATTCGGGTTCTTGTTGCTTGAGAATAGAAAATAGGGCTCTGATACCAATTGATAGGATCAGTGCAATCAATAGAGACGGGGTCTGACTATTGTTAGCAACTTCAGATAAACGGATTGATAAAAATCCTGTTAGGGATTAATATAACTTTCTATTCTTCGCAAACCTTTGCAAAGTCTTGAAATGATTCAAGTGCGGAACTGTTTGTTTAAGTTTGAAGCTTTGAACAATTGAATGATGAAAGACAAAAGGTAAAGAACACAACAAGTTATTTATGGATGTTCGGAGTTAACACTCCTACGTCATCCCTTCTTCCAACAACCGGAAGGCTTTCACTAAACTTGTTTGAATCAAATACAGCTTACTAAATAACTAACATTTTGTTGAACAGAACAAACTATATTCAACTTACAATATGATCAATAATATCTCTCAACTAAATAGTGTTTTTAATTCTCTCTTGAACATGGAAAATGATGTACAATTAGTAAGTGTAAGAGTAATGAGTGAGAAGAATTCGATTTGATAACTGGTAGACCAAGAGATTCGACCGTTGTCCTTGAGCATCAATTTATAGAAGAAGGAAACCAACAGTCGAATCTTCTGCATGGACACGTGGCACACGCCATAAGGATGGTTGCCTAAAGGACATAGTACATCAGACTTTGTGCTCATGGAACATGGCCGTACTGAACTGTAGCGCGCCGAATATCCTTATGGAACTATCCTGTACTGAACAAGTAGTGGGAGAAATATATGTGTACGTGACGTTCATTCATTTGATGCAAATAGATGGCGTACTGGTCTGCAAGAGAAAGTGGAGCAGGAGTAGCGTACAGCTAGTTGATCGTGAGTAGACGTATGCAAATTTCAAATGGCTACTGAAGAGAGGAATTAGACGTGCTCCATTAGACTGCCAAGTCTAAGGGAGTTAGACGTCAACGTCTAACAGCGAGTTCCATTAGACCACCAAGTCTAATGGAGTTAGATTGCAACGTCTAACTTCGCATCCCATTAGACTATCACGTCTAATTGAGTTAGACTGCACCATCTAACTACATATCATTTCAGACTAATCTGAAAGAGTTAGACGCCAACGTCTAACTACGTATATGTTATACTTGCACGTCTAACTACGTATCTATTAGATTAACACGTCTAATTACGTATCTATCAGACTGGTACGTCTAATTACGTATCTGTTAGAATGGCACGTCTAACTACGTATCTGTTAAACTGACACGTCTAACTACGTATCTGTTAGACTGACACGTCTAACTACGTATCTGTTAGACTGGCATGTCTAACTACGTATCTATTAAACTGGCACGTCTAACTACGTATCTGTTAGACTAGCACGTCTAACTAGCAACACGTCTAACTAGCCTACTTAAACCACGTCTAGGTTAGCCAAATCTGATGCACATGCATAGAAACAATTAGACGACTTAGATTCTTTCATATTAAAGATTATAATTAAGTTTTAATCGAATATATATCATCAAAACAAAGTTGCATGGAATAATTTGAACCAACAACTTCCCTCCAACTCTCTCCGTAGCTTAGCACGTGTCGTGGACACGTGGTAATATGGGGAATATCGCGGGGTGATTCGAGGTTCGATGTATTTCAACATTGGTTTACGTGTCAGGCTTCTTTTAAAAGAAAATATTATTTAAAAAGATTTTTAAAGTAATACTTGAGAGCTTCTAAATTAATCTTGTAAAAAAAATTAATTTTGTTCAAATTTTAATAATTTGGGGACCAAATAAAAATTTTGGTAAAAACTCAGTTTAAATTTATTAAACATAACTAATTTAAAAGATTATTTATTTGAAATCAGAGTCATCAAATGATTTTAAGAAAATCATTAAAATGATACGTTTATAAACGTATTTTTACTATAGTTTCTATAAGGGGTTCGTATTTTTGGTTACGCTCGGGAAAGGGCTTTCGCGCTATGTCCTTCGTGCCCGTCAAATGACGATTTTGATTTGTTTTAAATAAACAAAGTCTGACAATTTAAGATTTATTTATAACATTTATTGTCTATAATTAGTAGTCTCGGGGTCCTAAACAAGGATATGTTTAGATTGTGTAAATAATTATACAAAATTATTTAGAAGGGCATATATGCGATTGCGTTGATATAATACTAAGTAAAACCCTGAAAATATCATAAAAGTGTTAGAGTTTGAAAATAAATTCTAAATAGGGTCTTAGCGAAAATATTAGTTTAGGAATATCCCGAAAATATTAAATATCATTTCCTAACCTTTCGGGATTGAAAATGGATTCGGGTTCCAAAATCACAAAAATAATTTTAGATTTTGAAAAGTATAATCAAATAGGCCTTAGGACCAGAGTCCTAGGGTTTGAGTTTGGTTTTAGTGATTTGGGCTCGGTTGGGCTCGGTCTAGATCGGGGTATTTTGGACCAGGGCTTAAGAGCATGGTCAAGGGACCGAAAGGCTCGGTCCTGGGGTTCGAGAGGCTCGGTCTCAAAAGTCGAAGAACACGGCTCGGTCCTAGGTTTGAGTGGCTCGGTCCCGGGTATAGTTTTCTTCGGTCGTGGACTTGGGAGACTCGGTCCCAAGTTAGACTTCTCGGTCCAAGGTTACAAACATTGGTCGGAATCATCGGTCCTTGCTCAAGAACACCGGTCTTGATTCTTGTCCCTAACTCAAGAACATCGCTCCTCGATCTCGGTCCTAACTCAAGAACATCGATCCTTGGTCTCGGTCCTGACTAAGGAACACCAGTCCTTAGTCTCGGTCCGGACCGAAGATTCCCAGTCTAGACCGAAGATCCTCAATCCTGTTTCTTAGTCCCGGTCCTACAGGACTCGGTCATCGGGGACCGAGTGTTCTTGATTTGGTCATAAATTATAAAGGCTATAACTTTTGATACATATCATGGAATCATGATTTATAAGCTACAAATGATTCATATGATTATGAAGATCAAAAGCCCTAACACTAATCACGATCATTCAATCTTTACATAGATCGATTTTAAAAACCATTTTAAGGTCAAAATTTGGGATCTTTCAAATTAGGTCATTTCAAGGTCTGATTTTTGTTCTATTAGCATTGAAATGATGAATATAGTTGAACACAACCAAAACAAGAACATCATAACATGACTGTAATTGAAGATGAAATCAAAATACATTGTTTTTCAAAAACACAATTGGATCAAACATGATCGAGATGATGTTATACTCATCTAGAAATTATCCTAACATGTTTACAAACATGTTTAATAACTATTTGAATTAAAAAAGCAATATTAAAACTCAAGAACATGAATTTTCAAAAATCTAAAATTTCAATTCAAATTTTCGTTTGTTAGTTTAAAGTTGATTTTATCGAATCTCTTTCAATAGAAAGTTCATATAACATCTATGGATTGATTATAAGCAAAGAAATCACATAATTAAACCCTAGAATAGATCAAACCGATCAAAATGGAAAAAATCTAATTTTCAATCACAAATCAAATTATAAAGGTTCTGGATTCATACCAACGATTGGAGAACACTCCAATGAGTTGTTGGAAGCTTTCTAATATCCTGGATCAAAGCTTTGATCGCTGGAGATGGTTTTCACAAAACCAGTTTTTGGAAAATTTTGAATTCTTTGATTTGTAGTGTAATATGAATTGATTGTTTGATGTCTTAATAGAGAAACACTTAGAGGGTATTTATGCTTTAGGTCGATTGAGTAGGAGCAATTCAAGTCTAATTTGATGATCGGAAGTTTTATCCCTAAATCTTATCTCATTTGTGACAGTAGTTCTAGGATAAGATAAGATAAATATTGTAGGCAAGGATAAGACGAACACATAGAAAGAAAAACAAAGGGATAAGGTGTAGAAAGAACAGAGATATCCCTTATAGAAGAATCGTCACCGATCAAACACGATTCCGACCAGCACCCCATTCTAGCGAAGAAGATGCCTAAATCGATATCGTTTTGATTATTGATCGCGCCGTTAGGCAATCTGGAGGTCCGTCCGCATTCGAGCAATTGGACAAACAGGGTAGCCATCCCGTTAGTTGATTCCATGCGGCTTGGGTGCGCGTTCGTTCTATTGCAGTGGGTTGCGTGGATGATTCCTGAGCGTTGGACGAAAATCCAGCACTAATTGGGTGGTCTGTGTTACACTAGATCATCAGTTTATTTTTTTTTATAAAAGGGTTATTAGAAATCAAATTTTAACCCCTTTCTTGCGTTTTTCACATGGTTTTAAAAACCGTTTCGGTCATCAACCCGGTTTTTTAGGCAAACTTCGGTCCGACCGGTCTAACCGGTTGAACCACTGGTTGAACCGGAACCAATAAATAAAAAAAAATTATTTAAAAGTAATACTAATAAGCAAAATATTAAACTTTTACTTTTTAACTTAACCATTATAATATTTTTTTTAATTTTAATTTATTGTCTTATCATCTTCCCCACTCTCACTCTTGTCTCCATTATTTTATTTTTATAATTTTAATTTATTGTCTTATCAACTTTCTCCAATGTTGTCTTCATTATTATATTTTTTAAACTTTAATTTAT
Organism: Impatiens glandulifera; assembly: GCF_907164915.1. NCBI lineage: Eukaryota > Viridiplantae > Streptophyta > Magnoliopsida > Ericales > Balsaminaceae > Impatiens > Impatiens glandulifera. The sequence goes on along the minus strand of NC_061866.1, from coordinate 16,316,162 downwards.
TGTCTTATCATCTTTCTCATTGTTGTCTCTCTCTCTAAATATCATATTCAGGCCGAAGATTCACGATTTTATATTGTCTGATCTTCCAGCAAAAGGTAAGATTATGCTCAATCTCCATCTTAGCTTAACAATCTATTAGAGGAAAGATAAAATCAGACGAAGGAGCACACAGAGAATGACAAAGATCAACTAAACTTTAACAGATCTGATCAGACGAAGGAAGACGACATAGAATCGATTAACAGGATCGACTAACCTTGATCTAATTAGACGAAGTGAAAACATCTGATCCTCTTACTGAAAAATGATTTGAGCTGAGATCGGAGCTGAAGTCTTCTCACCTCACATATCCATCAGAACAGGGTAACCTTTCTAACCGGAATTTTCTGGCTCTATTTTCCGGTCGGACCGTCCGGTCGGACCGGATTATGACCGGTTCGAAAGGTTAGCGTATATAAGTCAAAAGCCGAACCGCTTATTCCACCGTTTTGCGGTCAGACCAGTTAGACCGCCGGTCCAACCGCGTATTTCAAAACCTTGGTTTTCATCACCAAAAATTGCACAAAAAATATTTTTGGAAACATAATAAAAATTATGTCTATTATTTTTATTTTTGGGTATTTTGGGGATTTATTTAATTTTTTTAAGTAATAAATTATATATAATTTAGGTTTAAAATCATAATTAAATCATTTCAACCCCTTCTTGGGTTTAATTTGGGTAAAAATAAATACAATATTTTAACCTCAAATTATTTTTGGATTTTTATTTAGTTTTCCTAATTAGGGTTTAATTATCACAATAATTATCCATAATTTGATTTTTAATCTCTTTTTGAGTTATTTTAAATTTAAAAATTCAAAATATTATTTTAATATTATTAAAAAATTATAATATTATTTATAAAAAAGGGTATGTTAAAATCTTCATGTTTACAACTACTATTATAATGATGAACAAACTAACATCATACATAACTTCCTAAAATTGTAAAAAGTCAGATCGAATTAGAATCTTGAAATTAATTCGAAAAATTGACACATATTTCAATATATTAAATAAAAAAATAGTTTTATTACCACAAATGATTTACTTTCATCCACTCTTTCATGTTAAAATTCGTCTATTTCGATTTTTTTTTTACAGTTGTAAAATAAATTAAGTGTGTATAAATATCAAGGTTTTGAAAAGTTTCGACTTATAAAGAGTCGTCACCTATTTATTTATAAAAATTAGAAAAATAAAATATAGCATGTAAACAAAAACGCGTTTTAAAAATATTCACTCAAAAAAATGTTCAATGTTTGATTACACATAAGAAAAATAATAAATATAATAAATATAATCAATATAATATATTGGAGATATAATATATTTGTAAGATATTATCACAATATGATAAATTGTGATAATATCGATATTATATTATATTATATTAGTTTCCTTATAAGTCTAATTTAATTTCTAAAAGACATACCCTATGTAATTCAGAAATCATTTAATACAAACCCTCATATATTCTTACATGGTATCAAAGCCAAAATTTTGTCCTTGAGCACAACATATAGTCTTCCGCTGGCTCCATCAATAGTTATTTTAAGTCATTGATGAAGGGCTCAATAAAACTCTACTACTACTTCTCTCTATTTCTTTTTCTTTCTCCTTCTCTTCACTATTCTCCTTTGCGTCGTCCACTACCTATTTTCTTCTCCATTCGGTTCATCATTTCATATGTCTTCTTTAAACCATAACCCCAGTGTCATCCACTTTCGCTAGTTCCTTTGGTTTTAGAGCAAGTGATGCCTCTAATTTCGGATTCGAAACAACTGGTGTCTCGGCTTCAACCGCTTCTATGCTTTCCTTTGGAGTTGGTGCAATTGGAGCCTCTACTCCTTTCGGATATGGATTAACCAGCACAACGACTTCCACAACCTCCACTCCTTTATTAAGATATGGATCAACCGTTTCTAGGTCTTCGCCATCTCGTTCTTTTGGGATGGAAACTAGTGCATCGTCGTCTCCTTTTGGTGCATCTACTTCGGATCATTTGTGACCTCAATAGCGCTTGGATCTTCATCTGTTATTACTATGATTGGGACACCTTCTTCGACTTTAACTGCTACACCATCGCTATTTGGGGTTCCTTTGATTATTTTTGAAGAGTTTCGATCCAATCTTACCATACATCGCTCACATACTTCGATTATGAGGGTGTGATAAATATAATCAATATAATATATTAAAGATATAATATAAAGATATTATATCTGTAAGATATTCTCACAATATATGATAAATTTTGATAATATCGTTATTATATTATATTATATTAGTTTTCTTATAAGTCTAATTTAATGTCTAGGAGACATACCCTATATAATTTAGAGATCATTCAATACAATCTTCTTCTATATTCTTACCAAGAACATTAGCGTTATATTTCACGTGTCCATCAAATTAACGTTCTATACTACAAATATATTGGTCATGATTTAGAAATATTTAACATACATGTATTATTCGTCATTACACGATGTTATCAGTGTTAAAGTTCTATCATATGTCATAGCCTAAATCTAAGGATCAATAGATACATTTGAAAAAAAAATTAATACCTTAAGTGAATATTTTGAAAAAATCTGAAAATGAGTCCAAAAGAAAAAAAAAAGTCATTTTCTCATGATAAAAAAAAAAATTGTGAGCATAATAAAATAGATTTCAGAATTTCCAGAATTTGTAAAACAATGTGTCATAACTGAAAATGATTAGAGGGTGAAAACGACTCAAAGAGGCATTAAGACGAAAAATATTTTTTATTTTTATCAAAAATAATTTTAAAAGTAAATTTTTAATTTTTGATATTTTAAAAAAAATTGTCAAGGCATTAAAAATAGAAAAATAACAAAATAAAATGAAAGTTGAAATCAAACAAGGCCTTAAGTCTTTGGGCCAAGTTCAAGTCACGGATAGTGGATCAGGCGTGGGTCGGCAAGTAGGCAAAGTAGACGAATATCGGTCAGAATCTAGGCCAAGGGCCTAACCTCTCGGTCACAAGGAGAGTCATGATCGGTTGGGGTATGTCATAGTCCTGCGGACATTTGTTCCTCAGTTGGGGATTTCATTACACGGTCGAAGGGTTGCTAGTTCTCGGTCGCCATGCATTAAGATTTATTGGGTAGACACTTAGTAAAAAACCAAGCTAGAGTGCTTCCATCCTTGGTCGGAAAACAGGTCATGGCTGGTTTTCCTCAGTCGATATCCGACCACGATCATTTAACCTACACTCAAGAACACACAAAGCATCCAAAGGGGCAAACACATTTTGAACCAAAACAAAAATCTATCGTTGCAAAATTAAAAATTAACCAATATGAAACATAAATCAACATCCTAATTATCAAAACAACATCAAATTATCAAGAAAACTCAAAATAATCCGAGAGCTTTTGAACACAAAAATAGAATGTTGAAACTATTTAAACAAACAATTTTAATGTCAAAATATGATCCAAATGTGTTATACAACATGTATGGAGTGTTCTTGAACCCTAGTTCTTGAACAAAAACTCAAGAACACGATTTCTCCATAATAAAAATTTAAAACTGGATATTTATTTTTAAACAATATGGTTTAATAGAACCGTCTTTAAATATTGAACACAATCACAATGAATCGCCATTTGAAGAAAAATGAACTATGAACACAAAATTAACCGAAAATGCAAAAAATCAAAATCTTATTAAATTAGACTTGTACATAGAGACACTTATAGAGTATCTAGTGGTTCCTAGCAACAGTCCCTAAGAAGCTCCAAGCCAAATAAAAAGTCTGACTAAGATTTTAGAAAACTGAAAGCTTGAAGTTTTGAAAATTGTAAAATATAAATGAGAGGCTCTCTTATAAATTCCTCTTTGGTCATCCCATTAGACTATCACGTCTAATTGAGTTAGACTGCACCATCTAACTACATATCATTTCAGACTAATCTGAAAGAGTTAGACGCCAACGTCTAACTACGTATATGTTATACTTGCACGTCTAACTACGTATCTATTAGATTAACACGTCTAATTACGTATCTATCAGACTGGTACGTCTAATTACGTATCTGTTAGAATGGCACGTCTAACTACGTATCTGTTAAACTGACACGTCTAACTACGTATCTGTTAGACTGACACGTCTAACTACGTATCTGTTAGACTGGCATGTCTAACTACGTATCTATTAAACTGGCACGTCTAACTACGTATCTGTTAGACTAGCACGTCTAACTAGCAACACGTCTAACTAGCCTACTTAAACCACGTCTAGGTTAGCCAAATCTGATGCACATGCATAGAAACAATTAGACGACTTAGATTCTTTCATATTAAAGATTATAATTAAGTTTTAATCGAATATATATCATCAAAACAAAGTTGCATGGAATAATTTGAACCAACAACTTCCCTCCAACTCTCTCCGTAGCTTAGCACGTGTCGTGGACACGTGGTAATATGGGGAATATCGCGGGGTGATTCGAGGTTCGATGTATTTCAACATTGGTTTACGTGTCAGGCTTCTTTTAAAAGAAAATATTATTTAAAAAGATTTTTAAAGTAATACTTGAGAGCTTCTAAATTAATCTTGTAAAAAAAATTAATTTTGTTCAAATTTTAATAATTTGGGGACCAAATAAAAATTTTGGTAAAAACTCAGTTTAAATTTATTAAACATAACTAATTTAAAAGATTATTTATTTGAAATCAGAGTCATCAAATGATTTTAAGAAAATCATTAAAATGATACGTTTATAAACGTATTTTTACTATAGTTTCTATAAGGGGTTCGTATTTTTGGTTACGCTCGGGAAAGGGCTTTCGCGCTATGTCCTTCGTGCCCGTCAAATGACGATTTTGATTTGTTTTAAATAAACAAAGTCTGACAATTTAAGATTTATTTATAACATTTATTGTCTATAATTAGTAGTCTCGGGGTCCTAAACAAGGATATGTTTAGATTGTGTAAATAATTATACAAAATTATTTAGAAGGGCATATATGCGATTGCGTTGATATAATACTAAGTAAAACCCTGAAAATATCATAAAAGTGTTAGAGTTTGAAAATAAATTCTAAATAGGGTCTTAGCGAAAATATTAGTTTAGGAATATCCCGAAAATATTAAATATCATTTCCTAACCTTTCGGGATTGAAAATGGATTCGGGTTCCAAAATCACAAAAATAATTTTAGATTTTGAAAAGTATAATCAAATAGGCCTTAGGACCAGAGTCCTAGGGTTTGAGTTTGGTTTTAGTGATTTGGGCTCGGTTGGGCTCGGTCTAGATCGGGGTATTTTGGACCAGGGCTTAAGAGCATGGTCAAGGGACCGAAAGGCTCGGTCCTGGGGTTCGAGAGGCTCGGTCTCAAAAGTCGAAGAACACGGCTCGGTCCTAGGTTTGAGTGGCTCGGTCCCGGGTATAGTTTTCTTCGGTCGTGGACTTGGGAGACTCGGTCCCAAGTTAGACTTCTCGGTCCAAGGTTACAAACATTGGTCGGAATCATCGGTCCTTGCTCAAGAACACCGGTCTTGATTCTTGTCCCTAACTCAAGAACATCGCTCCTCGATCTCGGTCCTAACTCAAGAACATCGATCCTTGGTCTTGGTCCTGACTAAGGAACACCAGTCCTTAGTCTCGGTCCGGACCGAAGATTCCCAGTCTAGACCGAAGATCCTCAATCCTGTTTCTTAGTCCCGGTCCTACAGGACTCGGTCATCGGGGACCGAGTGTTCTTGATTTGGTCATAAATTATAAAGGCTATAACTTTTGATACATATCATGGAATCATGATTTATAAGCTGCAAATGATTCATATGATTATGAAGATCAAAAGCCCTAACACTAATCACGATCATTCAATCTTTACATAGATCGATTTTAAAAACCATTTTAAGGTCAAAATTTGGGATCTTTCAAATTAGGTCATTTCAAGGTCTGATTTTTGTTCTATTAGCATTGAAATGATGAATATAGTTGAACACAACCAAAACAAGAACATCATAACATGACTGTAATTGAAGATGAAATCAAAATACATTGTTTTTCAAAAACACAATTGGATCAAACATGATCGAGATGATGTTATACTCATCTAGAAATTATCCTAACATGTTTACAAACATGTTTAATAACTATTTGAATTAAAAAAGCAATATTAAAACTCAAGAACATGAATTTTCAAAAATCTAAAATTTCAATTCAAATTTTCGTTTGTTAGTTTAAAGTTGATTTTATCGAATCTCTTTCAATAGAAAGTTCATATAACATCTATGGATTGATTATAAGCAAAGAAATCACATAATTAAACCCTAGAATAGATCAAACCGATCAAAATGGAAAAAATCTAATTTTCAATCACAAATCAAATTATAAAGGTTCTGGATTCATACCAACGATTGGAGAACACTCCAATGAGTTGTTGGAAGCTTTCTAATATCCTGGATCAAAGCTTTGATCGCTGGAGATGGTTTTCACAAAACCAGTTTTTGGAAAATTTTGAATTCTTTGATTTGTAGTGTAATATGAATTGATTGTTTGATGTCTTAATAGAGAAACACTTAGAGGATATTTATGCTTTAGGTCGATTGAGTAGGAGCAATTCAAGTCTAATTTGATGATCGGAAGTTTTATCCCTAAATCTTATCTCATTTGTGACAGTAGTTCTAGGATAAGATAAGATAAATATTGTAGGCAAGGATAAGACGAACACATAGAAAGAAAAACAAAGGGATAAGGTGTAGAAAGAACAGAGATATCCCTTATAGAAGAATCGTCACCGATCAAACACGATTCCGACCAGCACCCCATTCTAGCGAAGAAGATGCCTAAATCGATATCGTTTTGATTATTGATCGCGCCGTTAGGCAATCTGGAGGTCCGTCCGCATTCGAGCAATTGGACAAACAGGGTAGCCATCCCGTTAGTTGATTCCATGCGGCTTGGGTGCGCGTTCGTTCTATTGCAGTGGGTTGCGTGGATGATTCCTGAGCGTTGGACGAAAATCCAGCACTAATTGGGTGGTCTGTGTTACACTAGATCATCAGTTTATTTTTTTTTATAAAAGGGTTATTAGAAATCAAATTTTAACCCCTTTCTTGCGTTTTTCACATGGTTTTAAAAACCGTTTCGGTCATCAACCCGGTTTTTTAGGCAAACTTCGGTCCGACCGGTCTAACCGGTTGAACCACTGGTTGAACCGGAACCAATAAATAAAAAAAAATTATTTAAAAGTAATACTAATAAGCAAAATATTAAACTTTTACTTTTTAACTTAACCATTATAATATTTTTTTAATTTTAATTTATTGTCTTATCATCTTCCCCACTCTCACTCTTGTCTCCATTATTTTATTTTTATAATTTTAATTTATTGTCTTATCAACTTTCTCCAATGTTGTCTTCATTATTATATTTTTTAAACTTTAATTTATTGTCTTATCATCTTTCTCATTGTTGTCTCTCTCTCTAAATATCATATTCAGGCCGAAGATTCACGATTTTATATTGTCTGATCTTCCAGCAAAAGGTAAGATTATGCTCAATCTCCATCTTAGCTTAACAATCTATTAGAGGAAAGATAAAATCAGACGAAGGAGCACACAGAGAATGACAAAGATCAACTAAACTTTAACAGATCTGATCAGACGAAGGAAGACGACATAGAATCGATTAACAGGATCGACTAACCTTGATCTAATTAGACGAAGTGAAAACATCTGATCCTCTTACTGAAAAATGATTTGAGCTGAGATCGGAGCTGAAGTCTTCTCTCCTCACATATCCATCAGAACAGGGTAACCTTTCTAACCGGAATTTTCTGGCTCTATTTTCCGGTCGGACCGTCCGGTCGGACCGGATTATGACCGGTTCGAAAGGTTAGCGTATGTAAGTCAAAAGCCGAACCGCTTATTCCACCGTTTTGCGGTCAGACCAGTTAGACCGCCGGTCCAACCGCGTATTTCAAAACCTTGGTTTTCATCACCAAAAATTGCACAAAAAATATTTTTGGAAACATAATAAAAATTATGTCTATTATTTTTATTTTTGGGTATTTTGGGGATTTATTTAATTTTTTTAAGTAATAAATTATATATAATTTAGGTTTAAAATCATAATTAAATCATTTCAACCCCTTCTTGGGTTTAATTTGGGTAAAAATAAATACAATATTTTAACCTCAAATTATTTTTGGATTTTTATTTAGTTTTCCTAATTAGGGTTTAATTATCACAATAATTATCCATAATTTGATTTTTAATCTCTTTTTGAGTTATTTTAAATTTAAAAATTCAAAATATTATTTTAATATTATTAAAAAATTATAATATTATTTATAAAAAAGGGTATGTTAAAATCTTCATGTTTACAACTACTATTATAATGATGAACAAACTAACATCATACATAACTTCCTAAAATTGTAAAAAGTCAGATCGAATTAGAATCTTGAAATTAATTCGAAAAATTGACACATATTTCAATATATTAAATAAAAAAATAGTTTTATTACCACAAATGATTTACTTTCATCCACTCTTTCATGTTAAAATTCGTCTATTTCGATTTTTTTTTACAGTTGTAAAATAAATTAAGTGTGTATAAATATCAAGGTTTTGAAAAGTTTCGACTTATAAAGAGTCGTCACCTATTTATTTATAAAAATTAGAAAAATAAAATATAGCATGTAAACAAAAACGCGTTTTAAAAATATTCACTCAAAAAAATGTTCAATGTTTGATTACACATAAGAAAAATAATAAATATAATAAATATAATCAATATAATATATTGGAGATATAATATATTTGTAAGATATTATCACAATATGATAAATTGTGATAATATCGATATTATATTATATTATATTAGTTTCCTTATAAGTCTAATTTAATTTCTAAAAGACATACCCTATGTAATTCAGAAATCATTTAATACAAACCCTCATATATTCTTACATGGTATCAAAGCCAAAATTTTGTCCTTGAGCACAACATATAGTCTTCCGCTGGCTCCATCAATAGTTATTTTAAGTCATTGATGAAGGGCTCAATAAAACTCTACTACTACTTCTCTCTATTTCTTTTTCTTTCTCCTTCTCTTCACTATTCTCCTTTGCGTCGTCCACTACCTATTTTCTTCTCCATTCGGTTCATCATTTCATATGTCTTCTTTAAACCATAACCCCAGTGTCATCCACTTTCGCTAGTTCCTTTGGTTTTAGAGCAAGTGATGCCTCTAATTTCGGATTCGAAACAACTGGTGTCTCGGCTTCAACCGCTTCTATGCTTTCCTTTGGAGTTGGTGCAATTGGAGCCTCTACTCCTTTCGGATATGGATTAACCAGCACAACGACTTCCACAACCTCCACTCCTTTATTAAGATATGGATCAACCGTTTCTAGGTCTTCGCCATCTCGTTCTTTTGGGATGGAAACTAGTGCATCGTCGTCTCCTTTTGGTGCATCTACTTCGGATCATTTGTGACCTCAATAGCGCTTGGATCTTCATCTGTTATTACTATGATTGGGACACCTTCTTCGACTTTAACTGCTACACCATCGCTATTTGGGGTTCCTTTGATTATTTTTGAAGAGTTTCGATCCAATCTTACCATACATCGCTCACATACTTCGATTATGAGGGTGTGATAAATATAATCAATATAATATATTAAAGATATAATATAAAGATATTATATCTGTAAGATATTCTCACAATATATGATAAATTTTGATAATATCGTTATTATATTATATTATATTAGTTTTCTTATAAGTCTAATTTAATGTCTAGGAGACATACCCTATATAATTTAGAGATCATTCAATACAATCTTCTTCTATATTCTTACCAAGAACATTAGCGTTATATTTCACGTGTCCATCAAATTAACGTTCTATACTACAAATATATTGGTCATGATTTAGAAATATTTAACATACATGTATTATTCGTCATTACACGATGTTATCAGTGTTAAAGTTCTATCATATGTCATAGCCTAAATCTAAGGATCAATAGATACATTTGAAAAAAAAATTAATACCTTAAGTGAATATTTTGAAAAAATCTGAAAATGAGTCCAAAAGAAAAAAAAAGTCATTTTCTCATGATAAAAAAAAAAATTGTGAGCATAATAAAATAGATTTCAGAATTTCCAGAATTTGTAAAACAATGTGTCATAACTGAAAATGATTAGAGGGTGAAAACGACTCAAAGAGGCATTAAGACGAAAAATATTTTTTATTTTTATCAAAAATAATTTTAAAAGTAAATTTTTAATTTTTGATATTTTAAAAAAAATTGTCAAGGCATTAAAAATAGAAAAATAACAAAATAAAATGAAAGTTGAAATCAAACAAGGCCTTAAGTCTTTGGGCCAAGTTCAAGTCACGGATAGTGGATCAGGCGTGGGTCGGCAAGTAGGCAAAGTAGACGAATATCGGTCAGAATCTAGGCCAAGGGCCTAACCTCTCGGTCACAAGGAGAGTCATGATCGGTTGGGGTATGTCATAGTCCTGCGGACATTTGTTCCTCAGTTGGGGATTTCATTACACGGTCGAAGGGTTGCTAGTTCTCGGTCGCCATGCATTAAGATTTATTGGGTAGACACTTAGTAAAAAACCAAGCTAGAGTGCTTCCATCCTTGGTCGGAAAACAGGTCATGGCTGGTTTTCTCAGTCGATATCCGACCACGATCATTTAACCTACACTCAAGAACACACAAAGCATCCAAAGGGGCAAACACATTTTGAACCAAAACAAAAATCTATCGTTGCAAAATTAAAAATTAACCAATATGAAACATAAATCAACATCCTAATTATCAAAACAACATCAAATTATCAAGAAAACTCAAAATAATCCGAGAGCTTTTGAACACAAAAATAGAATGTTGAAACTATTTAAACAAACAATTTTAATGTCAAAATATGATCCAAATGTGTTATACAACATGTATGGAGTGTTCTTGAACCCTAGTTCTTGAACAAAAACTCAAGAACACGATTTCTCCATAATAAAAATTTAAAACTGGATATTTATTTTTAAACAATATGGTTTAATAGAACCGTCTTTAAATATTGAACACAATCACAATGAATCGCCATTTGAAGAAAAATGAACTATGAACACAAAATTAACCGAAAATGCAAAAAATCAAAATCTTATTAAATTAGACTTGTACATAGAGACACTTATAGAGTATCTAGTGGTTCCTAGCAACAGTCCCTAAGAAGCTCCAAGCCAAATAAAAAGTCTGACTAAGATTTTAGAAAACTGAAAGCTTGAAGTTTTGAAAATTGTAAAATATAAATGAGAGGCTCTCTTATAAATTCCTCTTTGGATATTTACAAGAAAATGAGCTATTTGTGACGTTTATTTCCTACGGAATTTCTGACGAATTTATAATTAGTGACATATTTTCCATTTTTATAATATATGTCGGTATATCACTCGTCAGTAAATCTTCCGACGAATAAATAATTTGTCAGAAATATTTGTGACGATTTTTCCTCCATGCCATATTGTGATAATATTTCTTACATAATATATTCGTCACTTTTACTATAGAATTTATGACGAATATTTCGACGTTGTTTATGACATAAAATTTCACTGGAAATTTTCCTTTGTATTTACTACGTAATTTACGACAATATTTTGGACAAATTATTTCATTGGAAACTATTCCGTAGAAATATCCGTCAGAATGTTCTCTTGTTTTCATATTTTTCCATAGAAATATTCGTGATAATATTTCTTACATAATATATTCGTCACTTTTACAACGAAATTTATGACGAATATTTCGACGTTGTTTATGACATAAAATTTCACTCATTGAAAACTATTCCGTAGAAATATTCGTCAGAAAATTCTCTTGTTTTCATATGAATATCCGTTAGAAAATTTTTGTTTCCATAGAAATATTCGTCAGAAATTAATATATTTATTTTAAATTTTATTTTCATAATTAATTCTTATAATATATTATGTATTTGAAAACTTTAATAATAGTATTTAAAACAAATAAATAATTATTTTTAAAATTATTAAGTCAAAAATAATATTCACTTAGAAACAAAATACAAAATGTATCACTCAATAGTTACTAACATAAAAAAAATATTAACAAGGTGTATTAATAGTAGTTTCTAACCATTTTCCAAAAGTATGTCTAACATAAAAAAACCATTAACATTATATCAATAGTTCCAACAAAATATACTCTAAAAAAAAAAACATTAATAGTGTATCAGTAGCTCCAACAAAATATACTCTCATTTTAGTTCCAACTAATTTACTCCAATTGCTTTATTGAGGGACTTATCCATATCCTTGCACACATAAATGCATTAGAGGTTACATGTCAGTCTAGTAAACAAAATATAAATCATTAATTCCTAAAAAAGATGAAGATTCCACAACTGAAGTACTCTGTAATCATTCAACACTGAAATTCAAGGTTTCTAAACCTCACTTATCCTACAATTTCTCATCTCTTATTCAAACGAAGTAGCATCCGACATTTCAACAAACAAATGAAGCAAGTGATATATATTTGACTTGATCTTATCATACATCTAATAGAAATATATAAACTCTACAAGTTCATTATTCTCATACTATCAAATTTCAAAGAAAACAAAACATTCTAATCTCTTCCATAACCATATGTACTCTGTAATCATTCAGCACTGAAATTCAATATTACTAAATCTCACTTAGCCTACAAATTTTCATCTCTTATTCAAACGAAGCAGCATCTAGCATTTCAACAAGCAACTGAAACAAATACTATATATTTGACTAGCATTTCAACAAGCAACAAAAACAAATATTATATATTTGACAAGATCTTATCATACATCTAGTAGAAATATCTAACGTTCAATCAAAACTCAGAAGACATGCATCTGAAAACAAATACTATATAGTACGAGACATTTGTACTAAGTTGAATAATCATTTGGTCAATCTGTATGATACTAATTAACATTAATCTTGCAGCCTATTAAGATGATGGATGAATTTTTACGGTTAACACGGAAAAATACTGAAAATAATTTAGAAACATGTGGTGTGCTGGCAGGGTCTCTGGTAAGTTGCAGCATTACAAAGAGAATGTTTTAGATATCTACATTTGATTAAAGATAATTTCTCACATTTTATTTCTTGGCTGAAGAAAAATAGGGTATTTCATATCACTTCTCTTATTATTCCAAAGTAAGAGTCTACTTCAGATTCAGTAAGATACTAACTTTTAAGAAATTGAAGTCTTTTTTCCCTTAGAATGAGCCTAAATGTTATCACAATATTCTATCTGGAAAAATTTACATTTGTTATGTTTGTCAAAAATCACGTTGTTTGGAAAATAATATAAATCATGATAAAAAATAATAATATTTATAGCAAACGAAACTAAAAGTTTCAGTATAATCTATTTTATGATCCAAAATATATTTTTTATACCAAATGAAGTAAAAATCACCCTATAATATCCAGATTACAATCTTCAGACATTGTGTCAAAATAGCCGTTTATTTCCTCAAATATAACTTGGTGATATTCAATTGTCATTATTCTAATACTTGGTTCTTCATATAATTGAGAATGTGGTATATTTAAATTTTCAATCTGTTTAGTGGAACGTGGTGTTTTCATAGTTTATACATATTGCTTAGAGTATATGGAGGACATTTTTGCTTGTTTGATAACAAAGCAGATATAATCAAATTAATAAACAAAGATTTTCTATGCATCAAGAGGAGGCAGTAATTTATGCCTTTGATTGCACCAAATTTCTACTAAATAGAAGGAGCAAATAGATACAGATTTTAATAGATTATGACTAAATCTTTGAAATGATGACAGACAAAATACTATGAGCGACTAAGAAGGAGAGTTGTTCGCACCTTAGAAGTCGGAAATCAGAATTTCGATAAGAAAGGAGAGAAAGTACTGGCACCGTTCTACAGAAAGACGTGAAGAAGATGAAGTTACCGATTTGTTGATCAACAAAATGGCGAATTCCCTACACCACTAATAACAAAAGAGACGATAATGTCACATGACACACCTGAAAACAATTTTAAACATGTCAAAAGATCAAACTATCCGCACTCATTAACATAGATGCAAGCCGTTGTATATATGATTTCCTCTGTGCATAAACATATACGCAATCACATTTTGTGTGAAAAATGATTCTATTACATTTTCATTTCTAGAGATCACAAACAAAAATAATTAGAAAGTTCTTATCTGTGTTACTCTGAGCTCCTAAACTAGTTTTTTTCTAAGCCGTTCTGATCAAAGAAAACACAAATGTTATAACACGTATTTTGCATTATAAATAATTTGTAAAATTAAAATTGTACCTCGCCATTATTTTGACTTTCATGAAATGTCATTAACTTGCACATTTGGGCTTGCATATTCTCGCGTCCTTTTAAAAGTTTTGTAATTATTGCATCTGCTTGGAGCTTTTCTTCTTTCAAATCTTGTATTTTATTCTCCAATATCTTAATTTTTTTTAAACTTGTATAGAGCAGGATTCTTGATCAGCCAAATAGGAGTTTGCAGTCGTGCCCATACCCAATATTCTCCATTTTTTAGGTCCACCCACAACTATGACCCATAATTCATCATCTGTTTTTTTGTTTGACTCCTCATAACCAACATTAATTTGACCGAGCTCTATAAAATTATTCTAAAAATACATACCAATAATATTCAAAAGTTTAATAATAAATATTTAACACATTAGTAAACTCATGTTAACATAATTAAGAAGAGCTTTTCATAATTTGTACTATATTATTACCAAATAAAGAGAATTTTCTTAAAAGCTCAAGAATCTTTTTGTTACATACTTATGCACTAAAATAGATATAAAGAGAATTTTATACCACTACTGTAGCCGCTCGTGGGCCACTCCAACTGCCATCCTTTTTCTTATGTGTACGATGAAAAGACTCAAATACTGTGGGCGGCCTTCCTAGCTCCACTGCCTAGATAAGAGAATAAATTTAACAAATGATTAATAGTGAATTTTTTTAAAACAAAATTCATTAGTAGTAATGTAATTAGATTTTTGAATAACAAAATAAACAAATTAAAAATCATGTTCTTTGTTGAAATATAAACATTATCAACGTAGACAAAGTATAAACTTAAAAATTAACGGACTTACCAATCATTTTTTATGTTCTTGAATAGTTATGGAACCTCCACAATATGTGGAGCCCATAGATTCTACAGAATTCGCTTCCCGACATTTTTTTACTTTCTCACTTTTCTTCTTGTACTCGAGACTGGCAAAAATCTTTTGCATTATCTCCCAACTATCGGGGTTAATGAACCATTGCTTTGTGTTGTTTTTTTTCGCATCATATACAACATTCCTTATTTTTTTGCCCACTTTTCTTTTGAATATTTTGCGGATATCTGACATTTGAGATTGATTGCATTTGAATTTCACCTGTTATAAAAATAATTGGAGAAAAGTTTTAAGAAATAAACAATCAACCATATGAATTGTTAAAATTGTTCAAACTTGGTTATAAAATAACTTACCAAGAGGATTTAGATTGTTTAAAAAATTAAAATGTAATAATCACAAATTTTGACAACCTAAATTCAATAAATTACGTTGAATTCACTCCACCATAAGTTTATTACTTCTTTTGGCATTGTTTTTCAATTTATGTACGGACCTCCCTGCCAACAAGATGTTATCATCCTATTCAACTTTCTCGTAATATCAGGTTCAAAACTGTCAAAAGTATAAAACAATTTAAAAATTATTGTATTAATTAAAAATATTGTAATTATAAAGAAATGAAATATCAACTTACTTAAGTCCGTTGAGTTTGATTTCCGAAATATTGTGTGCAATTTAATTATCTTCAGATGAAGATGAAGATGACATTATCTCTAAGGAAGCCAAAAGATCAATGATTAGCTAAAATATTATTATTGAGTTACAAAATAATATTTTTAAAAGTTGGACCTATTGAGATTTAGAACAACACTCTATGTAAAATTAAGACTGCATTAGTTTCAGTATATGTGAAGCATAAATTGGATACATAGTTGCAGTATGCGTGAAGCATAAATTGGATTCATAATTTCAGTATATGTGAAGCATAAATTGGATTCATAGTTTCAAATTCAAAACAGTCTTGTATTTGATTGAGATTATTTGATTCAATTGCATGATATCTAGATGAATTGAGATTTTATTTGCTGAAAACAAAATGTGTGTTAGATTTCTGAAATCTGAAATTTCAAAAACTAACAAGTCTATTTTTTTAGGAATAACATCGAAACGAGCTGAAAAGTGCAACCTCGGGTTGAAAGATGAATTTTCAGAAAACCTATTAGGAAGA
Organism: Impatiens glandulifera; assembly: GCF_907164915.1. Taxonomy (NCBI): domain Eukaryota; kingdom Viridiplantae; phylum Streptophyta; class Magnoliopsida; order Ericales; family Balsaminaceae; genus Impatiens; species Impatiens glandulifera. Next base: position 16,299,723 of record NC_061866.1, on the reverse strand, counting down.
ACTCTTGTTTTTTTAAGTTTTGGCATTTGGATTGAAGGATGGCCTATTTATTTATGCTTCACATATATTGAAACTAATACAGTCTTAATTTTGTCATGATTTGGTAAACCACAACCAGAACTATAAATGGGTTGGTTTTAAAAGTTGGACCTATTGACATTTAGAACAACACTCTAAAAATAGTTGATAACCAAGATTAATAAATAGTTCATGTTCCTAAGGAGGATGAAATAGAAAACAATCTTGAAAATCCAATAAACTTGAAAATATATATACTAATCAGTACCTAGATGTAGGACAATTTTCTACTGCTAAACATATAAATTATTATTCACCTTTTCGATTACAATAAAATCTCAATTAGAAAATAGTTCACTACCTTGTTAAGTTTCTGCCTTCTTCTTTTGACTGAAAAGATTGTCTTGAAGATTATGAGCTTATCCTCCAAATAATGAGTTATACCTGAACAAATATAAATATATGAGGATACTCATTTAGATGTCAAATATTTTATAAATCAGACCAAATTGACTAATGGAAATTACACAAAAACTGTTTTTCAATAAAATGCAGATTCATGTAGTTTAATCTGCAAGCAAAAGATCATTTTACAAAGAAAAATAGACAAAAATGTAATGAAAATTGCACAAAAGCTGTTTTCCATAAAATGCATATTCTTGTAGTTAAAGAAGGAGAAGATCGACGAATTGATATTAAAGTGGAAATTCAACACAATTATGAAGACAACAAAGACATTAAACAAAGATATTTCATGCATTCATCCCCCTTGTTACATTCAAATTCTATGTGAAACAATGAATCATGAGTTAACATAATCCAGACATGTTCTATTTATCAATTTCATAACCAATATCATTTCTTTCAGATTCATCCTATTTGTGATCATTTCAAACAATCTCCAACATATAAAATGCATAGAAACATAAGTACATTGAGGATAAGAAAACTAAAAAAAAGCTTCAGTTGCAAACAAAATTAGTTCAGATTCGAGATAAATAAGGGGAAAAATAGATGAATTGATTTTAAAGTGGAAATTCATCACATAAGTTGTGAGAAATCCCTGACATTAGATTATTCAAACCTAGCTTCAAAGCTAAGACAAATGGAAGAGACATTGAGTGCTAACCTATCATCAGAGTTAGCCTACCATAGGATTTTGATATGAGATCCAAAAGCAAATATTTCTCTATGATTACCAATTTACATCATAACCTAACATCAAAAAACATAATCACATAACAGATGTCTAAGGGTAAAAATTTAACATCTTAGCTCTATTTAACTGATATTGATCATATCTATATCCCATGTTGTTCTTCATAGAAAATGAGATTGGAGAAGAGAAGAGCTAAGGATCACTTACAAAAGCAGTCATATCTGCAGTACTTTGCTTTGGATCATCTGGTCCATCCTGAAACACAAACGCAGTCAAATACAAATCACATGTACCATCACATAGAGCTACACAGACACTAAATTGAGAGGAAACATATATAATCAATTAAGGTCTAAGCATCTAGCAAAACAATGGTAAAATTTTGTTATTATTCTCAAGTAGATCATTTAGATCTCTCATTGAGAAGTTTTTAGTGCAAACTTTGTTGGACGTACAAGCACATTGTTGCCTTTTTGAATCAAGTAAAGTGTTAATCGTGAATTAGTTAAAACATGATATAAATCAAATGAATCTCAATTTTTTGATGATTGATACAAAACAATGTTTACATGAGAAGGAAATTAATCGTATCGTCAAGTCGTGAATACATAATATTTCACATCTTAATTCTAAAAAGTTGCATACATATAGCAACGTACGTTCATCAGAGAGATCAAATAGTGGAATACGATCAGTTTTTGGGGAGGGGATCGATTATCGGTCTATAAAGAGAAAACAGACTTCACCTGTAAGAGTTAGTTGGAGACGATGCGGCGGCGAAGAATGTTTTTGTGCAAGAAGAATCTCGCACTTTGTGAGTGGGTGAAGAATGTCTTCGGCGGCGATTAAACGAAATTTTACTGCAGAAACTGAAGAGTAGGTTGAATTTAAGTTTGTGACGGAAATTTTGACGAAAACTTTCATCACATATTCCGTCATAAATTTCGTCAAAAAATCTATCGAAATATCTGTCAAAAATAAATATTTCTGACGAAATCTAAATTTGTCAAAAAATAAATCGAAAATACCAATGGAATATTCCTGTGGATTTTGTGTCCTGTGTTTTCTGTCCATAAGAGCGACGAAAATGAACGTGGCTAAATTTCCTTCATTATTTTCTATATTTTTTCTTATTTTTATTACTTTTTCTGACGTTTATTATTTTTATCACAAATGACGTAGATAAAATCGTCGGTATATTCTAACAACAATAAAACGTCAATAAATTTTCGTCACTACTACTTTTTTTTTTGTAGTGGCTATTAGAAAGAGAGCTGGATCAATTCAAACCCTAACTGGATTAATTTCTCGAATCTTCATAAATATAAAAAAGTAAATCATTATTCTCCTCTTTTCTCTTTTTCTTATTTCTCACTTTTTGTTATCTATGTGGACTTCATACTTCTTTGTGTAATATACTTTTTATGTTTTAATTTTTTTTATCATTATATTTTACTTGTCTTAATATATATATAATCATTATATCGTTTAATGAAATTCTCTCTATGAAAAGAAAATATATAAATTCTTGTTTTCGGAATATCTTAGATAAGATGAGGTCATATTTTTTCTCTCTTTTTATTTGAACCTTAATATTAGGGCTTTTAATTTCTATATAGATGAGCTTATTGCTCGATTTTAAACTTTATTTGTCGTATTATGTAATTTATTAGAATTTATTTCTTTCTAAATTAACTTGTGACAACTTTTATCAACTCAATTATTATATAGTTAGAAATTGGTAACTCTTTCTTGTCCATTTTCTTATTTACCTAATAATAATGTACAAACTAACATCATCCATACTTCCTAAAAATGTAAAAGGTTAGATCGAATCAGATTCTTGAAATTAATTCTCAAACGTGAAACATACTCCAATATCTTAACTGCAACAATAGTTTTATTAATACACATTATTTACTTTCATCCACTTTTTCACGTTAAAATTCGTTTATCCCGATTGTTTTGTACAGTTGTAAAATAAATTGAGTGTCTGTAAATATCAAGGTTTTTAAAAGTTTCGGCTCATAAAGAGTCGTAACCTAATTTTTTTTCTAAAAATTAGGAAAATAAAAAATAGCTTGTAAATAAAATGCGTTTTAAAGAGATTCACTCAAAAAAATGTTCAATTCTTTATTACACATAAGAAAGAACATTAGCGTTATGTCTCACGTGCCATCAATTGACGTTCTCTACTACAAATATATTAGTTATGATTTAGAAATATTTTACACGCATTATTCGTCATTTACACGACCTTATAAATGTTAAAAGGTCTATCATATGTCATAGCCTAAATCCAAGGATCAAAAGATACATTTGAAAATAAATAAAATTTAATGCCTTGAGTGAAAATTTTGAGAAAATTGAGAATGAGTCCAAAAGAACAAAAGTCATATTTTCATGATAATTTTTTTTGAGTATAATAAAATAGATTTCTTATTTTTCAGAATTTTTAAAACAATGTGGCATAACTGAAAATGAGTAGAAGGTGAAAAACGAGTAGAGGCTTTAAGTCGAAAAATATTTTTTATTTTATCAAACATAATTTTACAAGTAATTATTTATTTTTTGGTATTTTAAAAAATAGTTAAGGCATTAAAATTGGAAAAATAACATAATAAAATGAAAGATGAAATCAAACAAGGCCTTAAGTCTTTTGACCAAGTTCGAGTCACGAATATTGAATTGGGTGTGGGTCGACAAGCATGTGAAGTAGACGAGTCTCGGTCAGAATCTAGGCCAAGGGCCTAGACTCTCGATCATAAGCAGAGTCATGATCGATTGTGGTATGTCATAGTCATGCAGGAAATGTTGGGAATTTTGAAACGAAGACTACTTTTATACTGTGATCTAGCATTGTGAGATGGGTAAATGCACAGGTTATCCAAGTCTAAAAACATAAAATCAAGCACAGAACAAAACAACACCAGATTTACGTGGAAAACCCTCTCAACCAGGAGGGTAAAAAACCACGGGGCCAACCAGCAAATTTCACTATAAACAAGAAACAAATATAAATGTTCTTCTCAACTTTAAACCTAACAGTTGAGGTATACAAACAGAGAAAACCAATTTCATTCAGACTCAAGCTAATCTAGATGTAAGAGATCTACTATCTCCTTCTCTTCTTTTTCCTCTATTTCTTCTCCTCCGTTTCTTCTCTTCTTTGTAGAATGTCTTCTCTCTCTAGAAGTGATAGAATGAGAAACATTCTTAGGTTTTGCTTGTTTAATTGAATGCTTGATTGGGCTGGACCCAATGGCCCAACAATCTCCCCCTCCAGCCCACGGAGAGAGGCACACCGATCTTCAAGTCATCACTTGGTATTCATGCCGACAAGCCGACAATAGAGCTCGAGCTTGTCTTTTGGAACAATCTTTGTAAACATGTCTGATGGATTCTTATCCGTGTGGATTTTCTTCAGCTTCATCTGTTGGTTTCTATTACATCTCTTAACCAATGAAACCTCACATCAATATGCTTAGTTCTGGAATGATATGTAGTATTCTTGCTCAAATCTATGGCACTCTGGCTATCACAGAAAACAATTGCATCTTCTTGTTTCATACCAAGCTCTAGGAGAAATTTAATCATTCACAATAACTCCTTACCAGCTTCAGTTGCTGCAATGTATTCTGCTTCTATTGTTGATAAAGCCACACATTTCTGCAACTTGGATTGTCATGACACGGCTCCCCCTACAAAAGTAAACACATAACCCGAAGTGGATTTTCTATGATCTAGATCTCCAGCCATATCAGCATCTGTGTAACCTTCTAACACAGCTTCACCATTTCAAAAACTCAAACACAAATTGAAAGTGTCTCTTAGGTATCTAAGAATCCACTTCACTGCATCCCAATGTTGGTTTCCTGGATTAGAGAGGAACCTACTTACCACACTAACTGCATGCGCTATATCTGGCCTAGTGCAAACCATTGCATACATCAAACTCCCTACAACTGAGGAGTATGGAATACTTGACATTTTATCATTTTCTTTCTCTATTGATGGACACATCTTATTGCTCAATTTAAAATGGCTAGGAAGTGGACAACTTACTTCCATTGCTCCTTTCATGTTGAAACTTTCAAGCACCCTTTCAATGTACTTCTCTTATGACAACCAAAGTCTCTTAGCCTTTCTGTCACGAGTAATCTGCATTCCTAATATCTGACGTGCTTGGCCCATGTCCTTCATATCAAATGTCTTGGACATATCCTTTTTCAACATGGCTATTATCTGAGCATCATGTCCTAAACTCAACATATCATCAACATAAAGTAAAAGGATTAGAAACTTTCCATTAGAAAATCTTTTGAAGTAAACACACGGATCTACCTTGGTTCTCTGGTACCCATGACTCATCATAAAAGAGTCAAATTTCTTTTACCACTGTCTCGGAGCTTGTTTCAAACCGTATAGACTCTTATTCAATTCGCAAACTATGTTCTCCTTTTCTTTCACTTCAAATCTCTCTGGTTGCACCATGTAGATCTCTTCTTCCAAGTTACCATGAAGAAATGCAGTTTTTACATCAAGTTGCTCAATCTCAAGATCTAAGTTAGCTACTAGACCTAACACTGTACGAATGGAAGTCATCTTTACCACTGGTGAGAAAATCTCCTCAAAGTCGATGCTCTGTTTCTGTCCAAAACCCTTTACAACAAGTCGAGCTTTTTACTTCATAATTTCTCCATTTTCATCTCTTTAGCTTGAACACCCATTTGCTTCTCAATTCCTTTCAGCCTTTAGGAAGTTCCACCAGCTCATATGTGCCCATCTTTTGCAATGAATTCATCTTATCTTTCATTGCATTCTGCCACTTATCTTTGTCTTTATGAACTTGTGCCTCCTGAAAACTTTTTGGTTCTCCTTCTTCTGTCAATAGTATATACTCTGAATAAGGGTACCTATTAGAAGGTTGGTACTGGCTCCTCTTGATGATGTTGCTCCCCCTGCTCAGAAACATCATAAACAGTCTCATCATCATTACTACGATTCATGTCAGAGGTTTCCTCAGTGGCTTCTTCATTATATTCATCTTCATCTGTTATTGTTGACTATACATGTGAAGGAATTGGTATGAGTTCTATGGACTCATCAACTCTCTCTAACTTCTCAATGATTTATGGATTTATCCCATTCTAACTCTCGAAGAACACAACATCTCTGCATCTAACAATTATCTTCTTTTCTGGGTCCCAAAATTTGTACCCAAATTCCTCATTTCCATACCCAAGAAAAATACACGGAATTGCTTTATCATCCAACTTGGATCTGTGCTCCTTTGAAATATGCACATATGCTTTGCATCCAAACACCCTTATATGCGAGTATGAAATATTCTTCTTAGACCATACTCTTTATGGTATTTCAAACTTCAAAGGAACAGAGGGTGACATATTTATGAGATAGCAAGTTGTGCGAACTGCTTCTGCCCAAAACTGTTTTGGCAACTTTGTCATCTTCAACATGCATCTCACATTTTCTACAATGGTGCGATTCATTCTCTCATCCACACCATTGTGTTGTGGAGTTCCAGGCATTGTTTTCTCATGTCGAATTCCATATTTTACATAATATGCTTTAAACTCCTTGGAGGTATACTCTCCCCCGTTATCAGAGCGAAGACATTTCAGTTTATTGTCTGTCTCTCTTTCTACCATGACATGAAACTCTTGAAAGTAATTAAATACATGGTCTTTCGTTCTCATGAAATAAACCCACACCTTTCTAGATGCATCATCAATAAATGTTAGAAAATATCGATTTCCACCCAATGACTCCTCCTCAAAAGGACCACACACATCAAAATAAACCAAGTCCAACACATTTTGTTTCCTTTCTGATGTTTGACTAAAAGAGACTCTATGTTGCTTACCAAATGGGCAATAGTCGCATAGATCTAGAACCTCATCTTTGGTTGAGGGGATGTGAAGCTTCCTCACCAAAATTCGTAACCCTTTCTCACTCATGTGGCCGATACAAGTGGTATCAGAATTTTATGTGAAAGAGATTGCCATAGGATGTGAAGCTTCCTCACCACGACTTGTTTTCTAACCGAGGATCGAAGTCCTCTAGCTTGGTTTTTGACTAAATGTCTAACCAATAAAGCTTAATGCATGGATATCGAGAACTAACAACCCTTCGACTGTGTAATGAAATCCCCAACTGAGGAACAAATGTCACGACTAAGAGCTCCCTTTTCCCATTGGGCCTTTGGGTCCATCCCAATCAAGAATTCAATTAAACAAGCAAAATCTAAGAATGTTACTCATTCTATCACTTCTAGAGAGAGAAGACATTCTGCAAAGAAGAGAAGAAACAAAGGAGAAGAAACAGAGGAAGAAGAAGAGAAGGAGACAGTAGATCTCTTACATTTTCACCTTCACATAAAATTCTTTCTAATACATGTCAATCTTTCATGGTTATGTCCGTTTTGGCAATGGAGCACACACTTGGTTATGTGAGAGGGTCTAAAATTGAGTCGGACAATTCCTTCGAAGCGACCCCACTTCTCTTTCACATAGGTAATCTCTTTGCTCATAAATATTCATTAAAAACGACATACTTATCCTCGTCAAATTATATATTGTTTCATTATAGGATTAATGTTCAACAATAACTTTCCAAGTTAGTACAATTAGGTTGTCTCATTGAACCTAGTTCTTAGGATCTTCAGTCCGCATAGGTTGGGATTTCCTTCATACCAACTTATAGTAGGCTCCTGTCTTAAAAGACTATTTAACTAACTCTATATTCAACATTTTGGTTAGTGGAACCACAATGTTATCTTTGACTAACATAGTTAAATGTTATAACTCTATTAGAGAGTAGAGTCTAATGACATTATGTCTAAGACGTCTATGTCTAGATTTGTCAATTACTCTAAGTTTGTGTAATTTCATATCATTATCACAATAATTACAAATTTCCTTTTAGACAATCTTGGAATATCTTCTAATAAGCTTAGTCATTCGTACATACTTATCATTTAAACATTCTTTTGTGAAAATATTGTTTACTTGGCTAACTAGTAGACAAAATGTCTTTGAACTATTATGCCTTCATGTAAACGATTACATATTTCACAAAAAAAAATATTTTTCGTTAGAAGATTTCCACCCATATAATTGCACTTTCAAGTGTAAACATATTTACTTGTAGACGTAAAGTCTTTCATATCACTTTATTATTTTGTTGGGTCAAATTATTTTGATTAAAATAATTAAGAGAATAAGTCTATTCTATGCCAACTTTATTTTGATGATATGTGATTAAAATTTAATTATGATTAAAACTTAATCGTGATTAAAACTCAGTTATGAATGAAGCTAAGCTGTCTAATTGTTTTTATGCAGGTGCATCAGACTTTGCTAACTTAGACGTAGTCTAAGTAGGCTAATTAGACGTTGAGGTCTAATAAATATGTAGTTAAACTTTGGCATTTAACTCCTTCAGACAAGTCTGAAGTGGTACGTAGTTAGACATTGTAGTCTAACATATACGTAGTTAGACGTTGAGGTCTAACAGATACGTAGTTAGACATTGAGGTCTAACAGATACATAGTTATACGTTGGCGTCTAACTCCTTCAGACAAGTCTGAAGTGGTACGTAGTTAGATGTTGCAGTCTAACATATACGTAGTTAGACGTTGAGGTCTAACAGATACGTAGTTAGACGTTGGCGTCTAACTCTTTTAGACAAGTCTGAAGTAATACGTAGTTAGATGTTGTAGTCTAACAAATACGTAGTTAAAAGTTGAGGTCTAACAGATACGTAGTTATACATTGGCGTTTAACTCCTTCAGACAAGTCTGAAGGGATGTGTAGTTAGACGTTACAGTCTAACAGATCCATAGTTAGACGTTGAGGTCCAACTCCATTAGACGTGGTAGTCTAATGGGTAACGTAGTTAGACTTTGGCGTCTAACTCCTTCAGACAAGTCTGAAGGGATGCGTAGTTAGACGTTGCAGTCTAACTCCATTAGACTTGTCGGTCTAATGGAACACGCTATTAGACGATGATGTCTAACTCCCTTAGACTAGGCAGTCTAATGGAGCACGTCTAATGCCTCGCTTCAGCAGTCGTTTGAAGTTAGCATACGTTTACCCAAGATTAACTAGATGTTTGCTACTCTACTGCACCCACTCCTGTGCAGTCTGACAAGTCAACTAATTACATCAAATGAACGATCACCATATACGCAAATGTTCTTCCAACGCTTTGTCCAGTACAAGACAATATCAGAGAGGATATTCGACGCACTACCAGTTCGGTACGGCCACTATCCAATTAATTAAAGTCTACTATACTCTTGTCCTTTGGGAGGCCTTCCAATGGACGCTTGCCACGTGTCCATGTAGAAGATTCGATCGTTGGTGTCCTTCTACTACAAATAGATGCTCAAGGACAACGCCGAATCACCGATTATTTTTTCTCTCCTTACTGTCTTACCGAATCACTCTTGCCTAACTAATTTCTTACATCATTCAAGTTCAAGAGAGAAAGAATCAAAACACTATCTAGCTGAGAGAATATTATTCTTAATATTATAAGTTAAACAGAGGTTGTTCTGTTCAACAGAGTGTGAGCTAGATTAGTAAACTGTATTTGATTCAAAGAGTTTAGTGAAATCCTTCCAGTTGTGGAACAAGGGGTGACGTAGGAGAGTTTTCTCCAAACATCCATAAACAACTCTCTATGTTCTTTACTGTCTGCCTTTCATCTTTTATTGGTTTAAAGTTTTAAATCCGACGAACACTTCCGTCCTTGAAACCGTTTCAAGAGTTCGAAGGATTTGTGAAGAATAGAAACAGATTTTAACTTCTAACAGAGTTAAAATCGAATCGTTAATCGTTAGTTGTTATCAATAGCCAAGAAGTTATCAGACTCATTTAATGAAATGAAATTAAAATATGAATCTAATAACTCTTCTTCATCTCAAGTTTCTAAATCAAAATCTTCTAAAAACAAAGTAATTGAGCTCTCATCTGAGAATGAGACGCTCAAAGAAAAAGTTCAAACTGTGGTTTCTGAAAACCAACGTTTGACATATGTGGTCAGTTCCTGGACGAAGTCTAGAGACGCTATCAGACAACAAATTTATATGCTGAGGCCTGTCGGATGCAAATCCGGTTTAGGATTTAATAGCAATGACTCAGACAAATCCTGTAAGAAGTTAAACTTAGCAACAGACAAGTTTAAGCCTATAAACTTTTTTAGAGGGATTTTAACTAATAAGGGAACTAATCCAAGCTGTGAGGATCTAACATTAAAGGATGAGCTTATTCATATTTCGCCGACTGAAAGCTGGCTGAAACCTAGGAAGAAAGCAGCCAGCAAGTCTGGCAAATTAAAACCTGACAAGAAGTCAAGGAGTTTTAAACAATAATCATCCTCTAAGGTTAAGGGATCAACGACTAGCAGAAATACGTCTGCTAAGCCTAAATCATACATACTTATTACTACATAAAAAGGAAAGTCCATCAAAATAACTCAAATATGGATTCATAAGGGACTGATTGATCGAAGACCCAAGTGAATGTGGGTACCAAAAGTTTTTAAATATGTTTTGTGTAGGTTGACTGCCTGGAGGATTCAGTTTGGTATCTGGACAGTGGATGTCCCAGACACATGACTGGAGAAAGACTGCTTCTAACTGATATAACTGAATGCTCAGGTCCTAAGATTACTTTTGGGGATAACCATAAGGGTAAGACCATGGGTAAAAGTAAGATTATCCATGATGATCTCACCATCAACAATGTACTACTTGTTGAAAACTTGTGTTATAACCTGATAAGCATTAGTCAATTATGTGATAATGGATTTTTTGTTGATTTTCAAACTCATGCATGTTTAGTTAAAGATCAACAGGGTAACGTTTTGTTAACCGGAAGCAGGGTAGGAAATTCTTACAAAATGAACTGGAAAACTGAAATATCTAATCTCATATGCATGATTACCAAAACTTATTAAAACTAACTATGGCATAAGAGATTGAATCATCTCAATTTTAAAACCATTAACAACATTTGTTCGCATAACTTGATTTTTGGCTTATCCAACTTGAAGTTTTTAAAACACAAGGTTTGTCCTGCTTGACAGTTAGGCAAACAGAGTAAATCATCGTTCAAAAGTAAAGGGAAATATCAGTTCAACCGGTGCTTGGAACTTCTACACATGGATCTGTTTGGTCTAATTCCTGTAAAGAGCTTGGGAGGAATGAGATTTACCCTAGTCATTATTGATGATTTTTTACGATTTACATGGGTTGTATTTTTGCAATTTAAGGATCAGACGGCTGAGAATTTGATTAAGATCCTTAGAAGAATTCAAAATCATAAATCTTTAAGCATTATTCGGATTAGAAGTGATCGGGGAACCGAATTCACCAATAGACACCTAACTTCATGTCTCGAGGAATTTGTTATTAGACACGAGTTGTCTAGTTCCAGAACTCCACAACAAAATGGTATTGCTGAGAGAAGAGTCAGGACACTGAAGGAAGCAGCGAGATCGATGCTTGCCGACTTAGGTGTTCCTCAGAATTTTTGGGTAGAAGCCATAAACACAACATGTTATACACAAAATCGGTCAATAATTAATAAACGCTTTGACAAAACCACTATGAATTGTTTTATGGAAGAATTCCTACAGTTTCTTACTTTCGAGTATTTGGGTATAAGTGTTTTATTCATAACAATGAAAAAGAATATTTGACTACTTTTGATGCTAAATTAGATGATGTAATAATGCTAGGTTACTCCTTAGTTAGTAAAGCTTTCAGAGTGTACAATAATCGTACACAAATTGTTTAGGAATCCTTCCATGTTGTTTGTGATAAATATGTTGAAAACAATTCTATTGATCCATCGACCTTGCTAACAGATTAGAAGTTGCAAGTCTTGAATTTGATAGTGAGGATGAAACTCCTATTCAAAGGGATTATCCGTCTGATCAAGTGGCTAATCCGGTTGAGAATAAACCAGACGTCCAAACTCTAGTTCAACAGGTTATTGACAATTCAGACTTCGCGGAGCCAACTAATCCGATGTCTAATCCTTTTGGATCAAACTTCAGATGGAACAAAAATCATCCACCAGAATTGATAATTGGTAATCCTAACTCTCCTCGTAGGACAAGACGTCAATTGTTGGATGAAATGGCTAACTCTGCCTTTATTTCTCAAATTGAGCCTAAGAAAATTGGCAAAGTCATGCTTGATCCAGATTGGATCAATGCCATGCAAGAGGAGTTATACCAATTTGTGAGAAATAAAGTGTGGCATCTAACTCTAAGGCTGACTGATCAATCGGCCATTGGAACTAGATGGGTTTTTCGAAACAAGCTTAGTGAAGATGACTTAGTTATAAGAAACAAAGCTCGGTTGGTTGCTCAAGGGTATAGACAAGAGGAAAGAATTGACTTTGAAGAGTCATTTGCTCATGTGGCCAGACTTGAGGAAATCATAATCTTCCTAGCTTATGCATCTTTTAAGAATTTCAAAGTTTTTCAAATGGATGTGAAAAGTGAATTTCTAAATGGTAAATTAAATGAAGATGTTTATGTTGAATAACCTCCTAATTTTCTAGATCATACATTACCAAATCATGTTTTTAAACTTGATAAGGCTTTATATGGTTTAAAACAAGCTCCAAGAGTTTAGTATGATACTTTGACTAAGTTTATGTTTGATCATGATTTTATTATTGGCTCAGTTGACAAAACGTTGTTCAGATTTGTTAAAGATTTGTTAAAAATTCTCATATTATGCTTGTTCAAGTATATGTTGATGATATTTTATTTGGGTCAACTAACCCCAAATTATGTGAGAAATTTTCCAAGCTGATGCAGGACAGATTCGAGATGAGTGTGATGGGAGAATTAACCTTCTTCGTCGGTCTTCAAGTTCATCAACTTGAAATAGGGACCCTCATCAACCAAGCCAAATACATCAAGGAATTGTTAAAAAAGTTTGGAATGGAGAGCTACTCGGCTGCAACCACTCCAATGAGTTCTTCCAGCAAGTTAGACAAAGATGAAGATGGACAAAGCGTCGATATCACTGCTTATAAAGGACTCGTCGGCTCTTTGCTCTATCTTACTGCCAGTCGGCACGACATTCAGTTTGTTTTCGGTGTCTGTGGAAGATTCCAGACTAATCCTAAACAATCTCACTTTATTGTTGCTAAGCGTATTTTGAAATATTTAAAGGGGATTCAAAATGTGGAACTGTGGTATCAGAAAGATTCCAGTTTCAATCTAAAAAATTTCTTAGATGTAGATTATGCAGGTTGCAAGATTGATCGAAAAAGCACCGGTGGAACTTGCCAGTTTCTTGGTGATCGTTTGATCTTTTGGTTCAGCAAGAAGAAGACGTCGGTTGCTACGTCTATAGATGAAGCCGAATATCTTGCAGTAGGAAGTTGTTGCTCTTAGCTCTTGTGAATTCAACAATAACTGAGGGATTATGGAATTGAAGTAAAATAATCTCCAATTTTTTGTGACAACACAAGTGCTATTTCTAACACCTACAATCCAGTTCTACATTCTCGGACAAAGCATATTGGAATCAGACATCATTGCATCCGAGAGCATGTCAGCTATAAGCATATTCGCCTTGAATATGTTCCAACAGATCAACAAGTGGTACATGTATTCACGAAGTCACTACCCGAGACTAAGTTTTCTTACTTTAGAAATATTTTAGGGCTTGTTGATCTTGACTGATTTATTTGAATTGATCATGCATAAATTGAGGGGAACATGTTGTTTAAATGTAACTGGACAGACTTGTGTAGACAAAGGTCTCGATTTGTCTAATGGATCAGTAGTCTAATGAATGTACCTACTTAGACGTATACTTGCTTAAGTAGTCTATGTTTCCAGGTTGGAATGTCTTGGTTTAAAATCTACGCGGTTAAACATTTATAAGACTAGCGTAGTTAGATGCTAAACGTCTAACCAGACACACGTCTAGCACGTGGTGTTTATGCGTAATTAGACGCCTGAAGCCTAATAGACTCCTAGTTGTCTGGAAGACATGCGTGATTAGACGTCGACGTTTAATAGACACCTATCCAACTTAGAGACAAAGAATGTAGACAGTAAGTTGAAACGTCTAACTACGTGTGTACTTGGACTACTCATCTTCAGGCTAGTGGGACAGCTGCCCACTATTACATTGAATGTCTATGTACTATTCCCGCCAAAAATCGAACAGTCATTTCTTCAATAACTTGAAGACAGGTGTCTCTCAATGTTAAAAAAAGGCTAAAATCTCTGATGTTCCTTTACTGCACGTATTTCATTAATGAAAAAATTTCATGATTATATTTAAATGTTGCTTATCTTAAATAATGCATCTCTTGGGAACATGTTTTTATGTTTTTGACGGTTCATATAATCATTCCTCTTAATGATCATACGTCAGTCTTCTTCTATAAAATAACGGTAATATTCAAGGGTTTGAATATATCTCTTAGCATTCTCTCTAAGAAATCCTCTTGTACCTCTTAATATTCTAAATCCCTAGGTTCTCTTTCAACTTATCGAAATGGGTTCTCTCGCAGAAAAATATCTCCAAATAGATTTTGCATTTGTCTCCTACCTAGTGATTCCAGAAATGGTCACTATGTTTAAATATCTAAAAACCTTTAGGCTAAAGAAGTTTATGCGTGTTCATTGCATCTTTCATGAACAGGTGGTTCGTGAATTCTTTGAAACTGCATGATTCTACCAAAACAAGTATATCCGTGCGACCATTCTTGGTAAACGCGTTTGTTTCAGCGAGGAAACATTCTCTCTTTTCATCAAACTTCCATCTAAGGGGATATCTGAGTTCTCTTCCTCCTCCGATGAAATTTTGTTTGAAATGAGACTCGTCTTCTCAGATCAATCTTTCGAAGGGCATCTCTTCCCCGTTCAAACTCACGGGAAGAGTTAATGTCTAAAAGTTGAGTTCGCCCTACTCAACGACATCATCTCCAAGTCTCTTCTAGCCAAGGACTCCTCCTACATCTAGTGCAACAAAGTCTTTGAAATGATGGTGGCTATCACAAGGTGTGTGTCCATCAATTGGTCGAAATTTCTTTTCAATAATTTGGCGAAGATGATCTCTTCTCCAAAGAAACACTATGGGTATGATGCTCCTCTCAGCATGTTTCTTTGTTGTCTTCTCTCTGAAGTTGGACACGGCATTCACTTCAATCCGTCTAGAGTCTTGAACAACCAAAAGGTTTTTGACTATATTTTTCGGGTAGGTAGGCTAAGGTTGAAGAGAAGAAATCAAACAGCCTATTTGGATGAAAGAGCTTATTAGGAATCCAACTATCCCGATGATGTTAAAAAGGGAGAAAGCAAAAGAAGTGGCATTGGGCCTAGGGGGAAATAAGGATAGAAACGGATAAAAAAAGATCCAATCTTTTTGTTCCTGGGAAATTTTCGCTTATGTTGTTTATTACCCCAGATATTTTGAATGAATATATGATCTTTTGTTCATTACTGCTTTGTTGTTTATCGATTGTGCCCATTCATTTTAATCTTTTATTTAAGTTTTAACATCATCAAAAAGGGGGAAATTGTTGGGTCAAATTATTTTGATTAAAATAATTAAGAGAATAAGTATATTCTATGCCAACTTTATTTTGATGATATGTGATTAAAACTTAATTATGATTTGTTAGGATCGGGATCGCCGATAGTGGACCGGGGTCCGGCTAACGGTTAATCACTTACAACACACACCAATTGACACTGATCCGGTTAAAGATTAGAACCGTTCTTAACACTATACAAGTTGTCACAGACTCTTGAACCGAGTTCAATGGCGGAAATGTCTGTTTCAACCTGAAACAACTGCACAAGATTCGGTTAATGAAAGAGGGTTTGGAAAAATCGGTTGAAGTGAAGTGAATTCGGTTTGGTTGAGGTGGAGAAATATCAGTTCGGTTAGTGTAATAACAGAAAGTAAGTAAAGGACACAGAACACAGATTTTTTATGGATGTTTGGAGCAAAACCCTCCTACATCACCCGTTCTTCTCAAAATGGTGAGAAGGATATTCACTAATGGAATATTACAACAATACGATCGAGGCTTATTTGTTGCTCGATATTCACTTTACAATACTCACACAGTATTGTAATTCACTTTTTCACAGAGTATTTAACGTTTACTACTGTTTCACTTTTGATCAAGAAGACTGTATGAACTCAGATGCTTTTCAAGCTTGATCAGGTGAATACTGAATTGATAGCTCGCACGTGTTTTTCTTCAATGCCCTTGGCTTCCTTTTATATAGGAAATATGACAATGGTCATATTTCTCTCTCATTTGTTGATTGGTCAGCCGAGCCGGCTAGAGTGGGTAGTTTTGCTTTTTGTACATGTGGCAGCCATGCATGAGGGTAGCCGCCTGCACCGTGAAGGTTGCTTGTAAACTTGGGTGAGATCTGCTATCATTAGATTTGTTGCATGCCTTATAACAGATCCTTCTTTGCATATTCCCGAGATATTTTTGTTACGTCATCTTCAAATTATTCGTTATTTAGAATAATCTTCCCGTTGGCCTTATGATCTTCGATGTTTTGAGCCAACCAGATTTTATCAGTTAGTGCTTCTTGTCGGGCATGAGTTTGAGCCGATCCGGCTTATCTTCAACATATGCTTTGGCCGATTTAGTGGATTCAGTCGATTCGGTTGAAGTTGTTAATTCATAACTGAGTTTTAATCACGATTAAGTTTTAATCATGTTAGGAAAATTAAGATAGTTAATTAGACGTGGTCTAAGCAGGCTAATTAGACGTTGAGGTCTAACAGATACGTAGTTAGACGTTGGCGTCTAACTCCTTTAGACAAGTCTGAAGTGGTACATAGTTAAACATTGCAGTCTAACAGATACGTAGTTAGACGTTGAGGTTTAACAGATACGTAGTTAGACATTGAGGTCTAACAGATACGTAGTTAGACATTGACGTCTAACTCCTTCAGACAAGTCTGAAGTGGTACGTAGTTAGATGTTGAAGTCTAACAGATACGTAGTTAGATGTTGAGGTCTAACAGATACATAGTTAGACGTTGGCATCTAACTCTTTCAGACAAGTCTGAAGTGATACGTAGTTAGACGTTGCAGTCTAACAGATACGTAGTTAGACGTTGAGGTCTAACAGATACGTAGTTAGACATTAAGGTCTAACAGATACGTAGTTAGACGTTGTAGTCTAACAGATACGTAGTTAGACGTTGAGGTCTAACTTCATTAGAAGTGGTAGTCTAATGGGTAACGTAGTTAGACGTTGGTGTCTAACTCCTTCAGACAAGTCTAAAGGGATGCGTAGTTAGACGTTGCAGTCTAACTCCATTAGATTTGTCGGTCTAATAGAACATGCTATTAGACGTTGACGTTTAACTCCCTTAGACTAGGCAGTTTAATGGAGCACATCTAATGACTCGCTTCAGCATACATTTGAAGTTAGTATACGTCTACGCACGATCAACTAGTTGTCTGTTATTCTGCTCCACTCACTCCTGTGCAGTCTAACAAGCCAGCTAATTTCATCAAATGAATAATCGCCACGTACGCAAATGTCCTTCCAACGGTTTTTCCAATACAAGACAATATCAGAAAGGATATTCGACGCACTACTAGTTCGGTAAGGCCACTATCCAATTTCTTAGAGTCTATTGTACTCTTGTCCTTTGGGCGTCCTTCCAATGGACGCTTGCCACCATTCCATGAAGAAGATTTGAATGTTGGTGTCCTTCTATAACAAATAGATGCTCAAGGATAACAGCCAAATCACTGGTTATTTTTGCTCTCCTCACTATTTTACCGAATCACTCTTGCCTTACTGATTTCTTACATCATTCAAGGTTAAGAGAGAAAGAATCAAAACACTATCTAGCTGAGAGAATATTGTTCTTAATATTGTAAGTTGAACGGAGGTTCTGTTCAAAAGAGTGTGAGCTAGATCAGTAACTGTATTTGATTCAAAGAGTTTAGTGAAATGCTTTTGGTTGTGGAAGAAGGGGTGACGTAGGAGAGTTTGCTCTGAACATCCATAAACAACTCTCTGTGTTCTTTACTGTTTGTCTTTCATCTTGTTAGATAAATTAGATAGTTAATTAATAAATAATTAAATATCTAAAAAACTTAATCAAACTCAACCGTTTGTGCAGGAAAAATAGGGAGTGGTCATATTTTCAACTTGGTCGGTCAAACCGATATCATAGAAGCGGCACAAACCGAATCCATTTAATTGATCTATCTTTTCAGCATCAGTAGAAGACCGGTTCGGTTCAACTTCAGGATCGGTGAACTTTTCCTTAAAGATCGGTTTCCTCTCCTCGGTGGTAGGATCGGTCAACCGATACCGAAGCAACAAACCAGTATGATGTCCGGTTGGTCCAATTCCTGGAAAATCCTAAGCCACCGTACAATCCTAATGGGCAAATTAATCAAGATCAAATCAAAGATATGGAACTGCTGGAAGTTTCCATTTTGATGCAATAGGTTCACTTTGGGAATAGGTAGAAGGAGATTTTCAAATATACAGACTGTGCTATTTCCTCTTTGATACAAGTCTGTTGATAGAATGCAGACTGTGGAAGACTGCCAAGTAATCAGATATACTTATTTTGATATAAGTACAAATGCAGCCTCTAAGGAGTAGGTTCTTGTCAAAATCGCTCAGTTGTTAAACTCAATAGAAGACAAACTAGCCAGCTGTATTGTTTCTTGGGAAGCATCAACCGCATTTAATGTCATGCAACTCCTTTTTGACCAACCAATCAGATTCAAGGATTACCATACATGTATCCGTTGAAAGAGAAATATGACCGTTGTCATATTTCCACTATATAAGGAGAAGTTGAAGAACATAAGCAACAGTTACGCAACATCTTTCAACGAGTTACAAAATTAGTCAAAAAGCTATCAAGCTTACTGTTCTTACATTTTAAATATGTCCAAGAGTATCAAAGTGTATTATAATTTTATTCATTCTGTGTGGGAGTTGTAAGTCAATAACGAGCAGTAAATAAGCCTCGGTTATTTGACATATTGTAAAGTTTGATTGAATATTCTTAGTTAATATCCTTCTCAAGCTCTGAGAAGAAGGGGTGACGTAGGAGTTTTATCTTCGAACATCCATAAATCTTGTGTTGTGTTATTTCTTCATTCCATTCATCCAATCTGTGTGTGTTGCTTCAAGTTGAAACAAACTACTTCCGCACTTGAACTCGGTTCAAGAGTTTGTGATAACTTGTGTAGTGTTGAGACCGATATTAATCTCTAACCAGGTTAATATCAACTGTTGTGTGTGTGTAAGCGTTCTCCTTTAGCTGGACTCCGGTCTTCTATCGGCGATCCCAATCCTATCACATCTTTCATTAGTTCTAAACTTCAAATCCGACGAACACTTCCGCCCTTAAAACTGTTTCAAGAGTTCGAAGGATTTGTGAAAAATAGAAACAGATTTTAACTTCTAATAGAGTTAAAATTGAATCGTTAATCGTTAGTTGTTATCAATAGCCAGACCCCTGTCTTTATTGGTACTACCGATCCTATCACATTTGATAACAATATAATACATCATTTAGTGCAACTCACATACTTAGTGGATTTATTCATTTTTATCGTAATTTCCAACGATAAAAATAGCGTATAAAGACACGTAATGAAATAACCACTTTCATTATTTTCATGATATACACAATTGTCACATTTATTGACTTTTCAGTTAAAATCAAAATTTCATACTTAGTGGATTTTTCAGTGTTGAGACCTCGTCTAAGGGAGTTAGACGTCCTTGTCTAACAACGCTTCCCTTTAGACGGCGTCGAAAGGAGTTAGACGTTCTCGTCTAACTACGCTTCCCTTTAGATAGTGTCTAAAGGAGTTAGACGTCATCGTCTAACTACGCATCCCTTTAGACAGTGCTAAAGGAGTTAGATGTCCTCGTCTAACTATGCTTCCCTTTAAACAACATTTAAAGGAGTTAGACGACCTCATCTAACTACGCATCCCTTTAGATAGCGTCTATAGGAATTAGACGACTTCGTCTAACTATGCTTCCCTTTAGACAACGTCTAAAGGAGTTAGACAACCCCGTCTAACTACGTTTCACTTTAGACCAAGTCTAAAGGAGTTAGACTACCACGTCTAACGTCTAAGATAGTCTGCTTTAGACCACATCTAAAGTAGCATAGTCATATATATGCACTTGCATAAACAAATAAACAACTTAGCTTTACCACAACTAAGTTTTAATCACAGATCATCAAAATAAAATCGGCATAGAATAATCTTAATCTTTAGTTTATTTTAGTCAAAATAATTTGACCCAACAAATCATATGATTTTTTTCCATTGTTATGAATAAAACACTTACAACCGAATATCCTAAAGTATGATATTTTAGGAACTTTGCCATACCAAATTTTATAAGGTATTTTATTAAATCGTTTATTAATCATCGACCTGTTTTGAGTATAGCATGTTGTATTTATAGCTTCTGCCAAAAGTATTTTAGACACACCAGAATCAGTTGGCATTGATCTAACTACTTCTTTCAGTGTTCTTTTTCTCCTTTTAGCAACATCGTTTCGCTGTAGAGTTCTGACACTAGACAACTCGTGTTTAATACCAAATTTCTCAAGGAAATAGTACATATTCTTGATTGTGAATTATGTTCCTCTATCACTTCTAATTTTTATAATGCTTAAGGATTTTTCATTTTATAGTCTTCTAAGAATTTTAATTAAATTAACAATAGTTTGATCCTTAGATGCTAAAAATACTACCCAAGTAAACCTTGAATAGTCATCAATTATGACCAGTGTATATCTCATTCTCCCTAAACTAGTTACTAGAATTGGACCAAACAGGTCCATGTGTAGTAATTCCATACATCTATCAGATTGAATATTCCTTTTGTTTTTAAATGTTGATCTGATTTGTTTTCCCATTTAAAAAGCTGGGCAGACCTTGTTTTTATTAAATTTCAGTTTAAGAATTCCAGTTACAAGATCTTTTGTATAAATATTATTAATTGTTTTAAAGTTTAGGTGATTAAGTCTTTTATGTCATAACCAGTTTTGGTCATTTTTGGCAATCATAAATACAAGATCATAAGATTTATTCTTCCAATACATTTTATAGGAATTCCCTACTCTACTTCCTATCAATAGGGTGTTCCCCTACTGATTTCTAACAATACATGCATGCTTTTGAAATTCTACTATGTGCTCATTATCGCACATTTGACTTATGCTAAATAATATGTAACATAAATTTTCTATCAATAACACATTACTAATAGTAAAATTACCGTGGACAATCTTACCCTTACCCACGGTTTTACCTTTCGAGTTATCACCAAAAGTGATTTTTGGTCTAGTACATTTTGATATGTCCGTCGGCAGCTGACTGTTGCCTATCATATGCCTGAAGCAACCGTTGTCCAGATACCATACTGAATCTTCCAAGTTGCTGTCCTGTTTTACCTACACATATAAATATTGACAACTTTGATACCCATATTTATTTGGTCCATGGTTAATTAGTCCCTTGGGGATCCATACTTGAGTTATTTTTATGGATCTCCAATTTTGTGTTTTTAATAATGTGTATGTTTTAGACTTGGCAGATTTCTTTATGCCTGCTGATGATCCGTTAATTTTAGAAAAATGATAAAAAAAAAATTATGGCTTTCTGTCAGGTTTGTGCTTACCAGACTAGTTGGCTGCCCTATTTTTTGGTTTAAGCCAGCTTGACTTTTGGTCAGTTGGCTTAGCATATTTAATTTCATCTTTAAGAGTCAAATTATTACATTTTTGATTAGTTCAAATGTTAGTTGAATTTCTCTTGATGAAACTTATGAAATTAAGTTTGTCTTTTATCAGGTTCAACTTGTTGTAGAACTCACTTGGATTGCCCCCAACAAATCCCAGACCGAATTTGAATCCGGCAGGCCTTTACTACTCATTCAATTGCTTGGGAGCATTTCCAGACTTAGTCTATGAACCAACCACATAGTTTATTCTTTGATTTTCAATAGATGAACTCTGAACTGTTTATTTGAGCTTCTCATTCTCAGCTGATAGCTCATTCATTTTGTTTTTCAAAACTTCTAGTTCATTATTTTGAGTTGAAAAACTTGTATTGTTAGATTTGTTTTTCAAATTTATTTCGTTAAAAAGATCTGATAGTTTCTTGTACTCAATGACCATGTCATTGAGTGTAGTAATTAAATCATTTTTGTGAATTCATCGGAGGTGAAATCGAATACCTCATTATCATCTACCATGAGGCATTTGACAATTTTTTCCTCACTTTCACTTGAAGAGCTCTCATCGGAATCACTTTCAGCCCAAATCTCTTTGGTAGAGGAACATGATTTGATCTTGTTGAACATGTTCTTGTCCAAAGTTTTGTAAAGGATGTCTTTTGTCACGTTGTCGAGGTTGGCCTTCCTCTTGTCTTCACTAGTCCATTCGTATCTGGGTTTCTTTGTCATATGAGGAGAACCCTCCGTTGTATTTATGGTTGTGTTAGGATCTAGGTCGCCGCTGGTGGACCGGGGGTTGGATCGGTTAGCGGTTCTCACTCGTAGGGTGGTGGTTAATCCGGTTAGAGATTAACACCGGGGTTTCAATACTACACAACCTGTCACAAACCCTTGAACTAGGTTCAAGCGCGGAAGAGGTTTGCTTTCAGGTTGAAGCGGTATACTTGTATGATAGGCGCGGTCGGTTTCGGATGATGAAGATTTGGAGATGGTGGGTCGGTTTCGGTAATCTGGATATTCGGTATGGTTAAGTTAGTCGGTTTGGAGCGGTGTAGTTAAATTAGTTGGTCAGATGATGAAGCCGGCAGAAAGTAAATAACAACAGATTTTATGGATGTTCGGAGATAAAACTCCTACGTCACCCCTTCCTCTCGAAACCGCGAGAAGGATATTCACTAAGGAATACAAATACAATTCGATCGAGACTTATTTCCTGCTCGATAACACTCTTACAATTCACACCGAAACTGTAACACACACTTAGAGTTTAGCACTTAGGCTTTCTTAGAATAACACAGTTTTATCACTTGTAATAAATGCTCTCAACGCTTCACTTGTCTGGCTTGATGTCCCGCATTTACTCTTCTGCAACTACCTCCTTTTATAGGTGAAATATGCCAACGGTCATATTTCAATGCCTTGAATCTGATTGGCTGATCAGAAGTGCAGTGATTCAGTGTCTCAGACCTGCGGTCGTCTCAGACCTGCCGGTCTGTTCTTCCGGTTTGTAAGACAGACCTGTTGGGTTTGTCTTTTACTCAATGTAGGCACTGTCTGTTTGGACAGTTGTCTGTACTTTGAAGATTTCCTTTCTGGCTTATCCCGAAGTAGAAGGATCCGGTAGTACTGTTTTTCTGCAGCCTACAGTCTTTCCTCAGACTTGCATGGATATGGAAGTATTCAGTCTGTTCCTTTGGTATCATTCTCAACAGATACTCGAAATGTCTTCTTGTACTGGTTGGCCGCTTGACTTGGCCGAATGTCTTTTGGTAGTGAAGTAACCGGACTTCTTCCGGTTATTCTTGTCTTGTGGATAATCGGCTGTTTGATGGATCCGGTTTAGAGCTTTGGCCGATTCTTCCTTTGTGCGGTCACGTTCCGAATACTCTTGATCGGTTTGGTAGCTTGACCTGTTCGGTTTCTTTAGTTGGTTCTCTTGTTCATCCGGTCCGGTTCCTTGTTCCTGCATGGAAGGTTTGTTTAAGTTAGGTTTGTTTGAACCGGTCTGAATTTATCTAACAATTTCTCCCTTTTTGATTATTTTATTTAAAATTATCAAAATCATGTAAGTTTGCAACCGTAGGCCGGTTGTTTTGTTTGGCCGGTTTTTGAAAAAGACTTAGAAAATTTTCGAAAAATTTTGAGAGAGAAGTTTTGGAAGAGTCTTTATCTTTTATCTAACAATTTCTCCCTTTTTGATTATTTTATTTAAAATTATCAAAACTAAGTAGAAATGCAAAATAAGGCCGGATTCAAAAATAACTTTATATATATTTATAGGAGACCGGAAAAGACAAAGCATAAATACTAAGGCAAATAAGAAAAGGAAGGATAGTCCCTATTCGGAATCTGTGAAGTCATAGGCACTCTTCTTTTTCGTTGGTTGCGGTTGCCTGGTCTGTTGGGAGGATCGTTGTCTTTTAGACCGGGACCGCAGTTGTTCCTCGACTTCGTCCTCGACTAGGTCGGCTTGCTGCGAAGTACCCGTAGTAACCGGTTCAGAGATTTCATTGAGCATCTCGACTATCCGAACTTTCTTAGGGGCCACCCTCTTTCTCTTTTTCGGTTCTGAAGCGGAGGCGGCCGCCTTCTTCTTTTTCTCGTTTTCCGTTGCATAGCCCTTCAGCCTTCGTGCCTCCCTTTCCAACCGTGCGGCATCCTCCGCAGCCTGACTTGCCACTTTCTCGGCATACCCTGGGTATAAGGTCTCGGCTCTTCTTATTCTTTCGGCTTCCAAATCTGCTTCTGTCAGTTGAGACGATCGCGGCGCCCCTTTATTTTTGCTAGCTTCGGCGTCCAGCGCATCCTGGACCCTTTTAGCCACTAGAGCATCAGCCTCTATAGCCGCGGCATCTGCGTTCTCCTTAGCCTTTAGAATTTCGGCCATCTGTTCGGTAAGTGCCTTTACTTCGGTCACGAGATCTTCGTTTTTCTTTTCCAGTACCGAGACCCGGTCAATTGTCGCGTCGACCCATTCGAAATCCTTCTTTAAGTTTGAGGTCACATCCTCTAGAGTTGCGGTTCGCTGAACACATTTTTCGCGCTCACCGGCCTCTTCCCACAGACCGGTGCTGAGTTCTGCTAGGCGTGCTTGATGTTGATCCAGAAGCTGTTTTGTCACATCGGTGAACTTCAGGGCCGAATCAAATATGTTATTGCATCTATCCTTGAACGGTTGAAACTTGGACACGTCGTGTTCTTGAACGCGGTCATCGATCCGCTCTGATAAGGATGCGTCAAGCTGCTGAAGTCGGTCCTCAACCCGCTCCGAAACTGATGCTTCAAACTTTTGAAGTCGGTCATCAATCCATTCTTTAGGAGGGACTGAATCGGTGACTTCCGGTGGTGGAGGGGGCATTGATTGCTCGGTGGGGTCAGGATCGGCTCTCTCACCGAGATTTAACGGTGCATCCTCTTCATTTGGAGGTTCTAATTGTGCCGCATCCTCTAAGTTCGGTACCTCAACTCCCAATGTCGGTATCGGTTCCTCAGCTTCCAATATCGGTTCCTCAACTTCCCTTGAAGGTGTTTGACAGTTAACTGGAAATTCTTCGATTACCGGAGCAGTATAGACCGGTACTTGCTTTTGGTTGCATATTGCTTCCAGCCGCTCTATTTCTTGACGTATTTCCATTTTGCCTTTTTCAAGCTTTGTTAAAACTCGCGGCGCTACGGTACACACCGATCCCCCCTCGTCATACTCTTCCTTAATTTTCCTGATGCGCCTTCTTAATTTCCGAAGATGGCTTCTCGGTATCAGGAGACAAGTTCGGCATTGTACCTCCTGAATTGTGTTGGATTTTGTGAGGCGTAAGATCATGTCCTCTACCTCCTCCAATCTGTCGATGCAATCCTGTTGCGGGAAGCTCGGTAGGATATCTTTATATTTTGTACTGAACCGGTGCTCATGCCACTCCAAATATAGATCTATAACGTCCTCGTCTCGCTTGTTTATGCCCTGAAAGATTTTCTGGGCTAATCTTTCGGCCTCGACCTCGTCGGCCTCTTCCTTGTTGTGGCCTTCATTATTGGCTCCTTCATCAACCCCGTCTTCACCCTCGGTGGTCTCAGGATTAGTGCTTTGTTCGGCATCATTCGGACTTCGAGCCGAATGATCGTCGTCGTTGACCGTTCTATCATCGGTCCTCTCCGTTTCGGTTTCCTCAAGGGCCCACTCCTCATCTTCTGTTTGTTGTGGTGGGTCCACGAAGGTTATCTTTTCTTTCCTCTTACCTCCGGTCTTTGTTTTTGCCGGGGCATCTTTCTTTGCGGACTTCTTCTTTCGGCCACCTGTGGAACTGGAGGCCGGCTGCGTTCTTGGAAGGAATTGCCTTGATCTAATGAGGCAACGGTTTGCTACCGCAACACCGGGACCGACGTTGAGGTTTAAGTGGAGGAAGATCTTACCGAGGGGCACGGCATATCCCCATGACCGGGTTGAATCCGGTTTCACCATGTCCATGAGGTTGCCGAACACTGATCTTGCCCAGTTAACCTCTTTTCCTTCCAACAGACCGATTATCATCTTGATTTTGTCTTTGGTGAGGTTGCTGAAGTTTCCCCCTCTTGCCAGTATCGCCCTGGCGAAAACGTCACATGCCGGGATATATTCCGGCTTCAGCATATTTTTACTTCCGGATGTTGTGATCGGCTTAGTGGTTGCCGATAAAATGTGGCAAGCCGACTCAAAAACGTCCTGGTCTATTTCTTCCGTTGCATCCTGGCCAGTTGTTGGGAGACGCAAGCTTTCGGCCACCAATGCTTCGGTGATCTCGATTTGGGAACCGCAAACCGTCGCGATGATCTTGTCGTAGGCGATGGTTGCGGTGTTGAAGAACTCTTCGACCGCCTCTTTGTAAATGACGTGAGGGCCGCCTAGGAAATATCCCAGACCGGTTTTAATCAGCCGGTCAATGACCGCTTTCGCTTCGGTCGTCCCATTTAGCCGGATTTCCTCGAAATCCACTTGAGAGTATAGTTTGAACAATGCCGAATCACGACCCATGTTGAAAGAGTTTGAGAATGAGAGAGAGCCGCTTCAAAGAGTTTAGAAAACTTAGAGAGATAAAGTGAATTCGCGTGAGAATGAAAGAAAATGACCGAAGTCCCTTTTATAGGCGCGGTTTGGAAGCCCAACCGTCCCATCATGAATGGGCGGGAATTTTCCCTCCAAGGTGAAAAATCGCCAAACTATGGGCGGGAGACCGAAAACTGTGGGCAGCAATTTTGGGCGGGAGATTTCCCTCCAAAATATTTTGCCTATGTCATGGATGACACATTCTTTTCTCTGAGACCGAGTGATTGAGCGGTTTCTAATCAGACATTTTGATTGATCAGAGTGTTAGCAGTTTTGAAACAGATTTTATGATACCGGATAAGAACGAGATGTGAACCGGTTACTTAGATAACTGTTCAAAGAATAAATAGATACGGCCATTGAAACTACAATGATATTTTATTCAAGAGACAATACAGAGAGAGAACCGAAAGGTTGATACGAAAAATAGGCACTTAAGAAGTAAACACCATTCTGGAGAACTTCTCTTCCACCGCATTTGCATCAAGAATGTTTGAGGGGGATGCCGGTGTACCCGGTCCAAACTCTGGCCGGTACTTGAGAATCAACTTGCTGATGTGAGGTGCATAACCGAGACTTTTCTTGGTCAGCACCATATTCTTCAAGTTTTGAAAGAGGACCGCTGACCAATTGATGGTCGTTTTGTGGAAGATGTGGGTCATGATGTTGTAGGTTTTCTTTGAATACCGCTGATTTGGGGATTGACACAGAATGGACCGAGTGACAATCTCAAGAAGGAGCTGAGCACTACGACCGAGGCGGGTTTTTAACCCATAGGTTTCCACCGGATCAAGGGTTGCAGAGCAGAGTAATCCATAGTAGAATGCATCAATTCCCTCCATAGTCGAGAAATCAGAGAACCCTTCTTTGGGCAGATTGAGAAGGATGGCAAATTCGGCTTCATCAAGCCAGAAGGTGTGGTCCCTTACCGTAGAGACAATGTAGTCGCCCCTTATGTAGGCACTTCTGAAGAATGCCTTGACATCCTCAATCAGTACAGGACCGGATTCTTCGAGGAAGGTTTGAAGGCCGGTATCAATAAGACATTCAAACATGTTTTTCTTTGGATGGTTACCGTCCCATTCTGCCATACATGAGTTGAAATCGATGCTTAGAAAGTTACCCAAAGTTCGGCTCGGCATGATTATGGTATTGAGAGAGAGATTCAAGAAGAATACAAGTGATTTTGTACTTTTGGGTGTGATAGAATGAGAGAAGGATGACTCCTTATATAGGGTCGGTTTTGGAGGGAAAAATCTGAGCGTTGATGGTCAGTTTTGTTTTATTAAGAAAAGGAATCTTTACCTTTTCAAGGCGCATGGGGAAGGAGCAAATTGCAAAGCCCAAGGTAAGTATTAGTTGAGAAGTAACCGGTTCGATTGGATATTAAATGTTTGGGTGGTTAGGAGTTATCTCATTAATTGGGATTATCACATTAAATGCACTCAACATATAACTGATATTGATTAGATAGAAACCGAAAATGATAGAGACAAAACCGAAAATGGCATACAGAAACGATGAGGAACATATGAAATCAAGAAACATTAATAAAGCCGAAATAGTCATGGAGGAAGCCGATATGATCAAAGTAGAGTTGGTTAAGAATGCATCCGGTACATGCTGCAAAACGACCGGATGCAGGAAGGAGTGACTTAGCGGCCGCGGGGATTGAAATCTTGAGGAGGGTTGAAGTTCCTCCTCCTCCATTCTCTTTCAGACCGATCGTAGAATGAGTCGATTACTTCTCTGGTGAACACCCGACCATGGTTCAAACCTTCGCCGGGACAGGTTGGGACCCCAAGCTCCTCAAAGAGTCGGCTTACCTGTGGAACGAAAGCCACTGACCGGGTACCGATTATCCAAATAAGGACGTCAAACAGTACCCTAGACCAGTTGACCGGCGTTCTGGTGATGATGGTCGCCATCATGTTGAAAGTTGCCGCGCAATATGTGTTGGTGACATCTTTTCCAAAGATGCCCCTTCCTATTATATCGTTGAGGAGCTGGTACTCAGCCCTCAAGAGAGATTTGGAGCCATGATCATCAACAGGCTCGTCCGACCGGGCAAGGGAGAGAGAGACCTCAGCCTTAATATCGGCCGGAGGGTTTAGGTCTGTTAGCCCTTGTTTGGGCAGATCGAAGCACCGAGCGAAGTCCTGCTCGGTGAAGTCAAAGAGAATACCCCCAACCTTTGATTGGATGTGGGTATCAAAGTGGGGTGTCCCCCGGTATACCCTAGCGTTATAGTAAAATTCCAACACTGATTCAGGGTAGATTGTTTGCCTGGCATCCAGAAAATGCTGGAGACCGGTATCTTCCAGTTGTTTGATCATCCGATACACATCATAATGATCGGTATCGGAGCAAGATTCAAAGTCGACTTGGAGAATGTTTGTGAAGAGTGACATTTTTGCCTTAGTGATAGAGAGAGTGTTTTGTTTTTGTGAGTGTTTTGGTGAGTGAGTGCTTCCTTTAAATACTGGTTTTGGGGCTAACCTATTATCCGGGCATTAAATGAGATGATATGTATTAACCGCAGGATAAGAATCTTTGCATAAAATAGGCAGTTTTGCAGGTCTAGGTGTCGGTCATAGGCCTGGACTGTGAAAGATATCAAAAGATCTTCACGTCTTTTTAGGCGCGACCAGGTTTATTCTGAAAAGGCAATGATGCAGAACAGAGACCTTTAACCTCTGATAACTATTCCTCTTCTGTTTGAAATTCAAATAATCTGGGGTAGCCTTCTTCCGAACCGGTCAGGTATCAGTTGTTCATCCCGATGCGGTTACATGGTGCATGCACCAAGTAGCCGGTCGGTTTACTCTATCTGATAGACTGGGCGGTTCTTCCACAAACACCCCGAAGATTCAAAGTTCAACATCTTAGGAAGAATCACCGGTTTGTCTGTCTGAACTGATTTCCCTTTAAGTATCCTTTGTAAGGATTTGGCTAATATCGGTTAAGCCGAGAGTAAGTCTGAATTGAGAAAACTTAGCTTCCTGCAGCGGCTTCGTGAAGATATCGGCTACTTGTTGATCGGTCGATACGTATTCCAGCCAGATATGCTTCAGCGTGACATGCTCTCGGATGAAATGATGCCTTATGTCGATGTGCTTGGTTCTGGAGTGGAGAACCGGATTGTAGGTGATCGCTATGGCACTTGTGTTGTCACAGAAAATCGGGGACTCTTCGGCTATGATACCGAAGTCCTTCAGTTGCTGTTGGATCCAGAGGAGTTGAGAACAGCAACTTCCGGCCGCCAGGTATTCAGCCTCCGCGGTTGATGTAGCCACCGATGTCTGCTTCTTGTTGTGCCATGACACCAGTCGGTCACCTAGGAACTGACATGTTCCACTGGTGCTTTTCCTGTCGATCTTGCACCCTGCATAGTCTGCGTCTGAGTAGCTTGTTAGATTAAAGGATGAGTCTTTTGGGTACCACAGACCGACATCAGGGGTGCCTTTCAGATACTTCAGTATCCTCTTTGCGGCTGTGTAATGGGATTGCTTTGGATTTTCTTGGAATCTCCCACACACACCAACTGCAAACAGGATGTCCGGTCTACTCGCTGTCAGGTACAGTAGGGAACCGATCATGCCTCGGTACGCAATCTGATCTACCGATTGACCTTCATCGTCCCTGTCCAGTTTAATTGATGAGCTCATTGGAGTAGCCGCCGAGGAGCAGGTGTCCATACCGAATTTCTTTAGCAGCTCCTTGGTATACTTAGGTTGACTGATGAATGTTCCCTCCTTGAGTTGTTTAACCTGAAGACCTAGGAAGAAACTTAATTCTCCCATCATACTCATTTCAAATTTGTCAGTCATCATTTTTGAGAACTTGTCACAAAGCTTTGGATCGGTGGAACCGAAAATAATATCATCTACATAAATTTGAACAAGTAGGATATGTTCCTTCTTTTCAAACTTAAACAAAGTTTTATCCACTGAACCGATGGTAAAATCATGCTCTAATAGAAATGCGGTTAGCGTATCATACCAGGCTCTAGGTGCTTGCTTTAGACCGTATAAAGATTTGTTCAGCCGGTATACATGGTTTTGAAATGCAGCGTTTTTGAAACCGGGTGGTTGTTCAACGTACACTTCTTCACGTAGATCACCGTTCAGAAATGCACTTTTAACATCCATTTGAAAAACCTTAAAGTTTTTGAAAGCCGCAAAAGCTAGAAAAATTCTAATGGCTTCAATTCTGGCTACAGGAGCAAATGACTCTTCAAAGTCAATGCCTTCTTCCTGTTTGTAACATTGAGCCACTAATCTGGCTTTGTTCCTCGTGACCAAACCGTCCTCATTGAGTTTGTTTCTGAATACCCATCTTGTTCATATGACCGATTGATCTTTCGGTCTGGGAACTAAGTACCAGACTTTACTACTCTCGAACTGGTTTAGCTCTTCTTGCATTCCCAGGATCCAATCCGGATCTGACAATGCTTCATCTATTCTTTTCGGTTCAATCTGGGATATGAAAGCAGAGTTAAAATATCCTTCCAGAAGTTGACTCCTAGTTCGAACAGGTTCTGAAGGGTCACCTATAATTTGCTCAGGAGGATGTTTACTATTTCTTCTGAGATTCAGTTCAGGAGTGTCTACCAGGTTACCGTTTGTTTGATCAAGGCTAGACTTGTCGGTAGGCTGAACGAGATTGTCAGACCGACCGACTCCCTCGGATTGGACCGAAGTGTCAGCTTCCTGTTGTGAAACAGCTTGATCCGGCTGGGTATCAATGTTACCCATTAGGTCATGGACAAACCGCCTGAAGACCGGAGTCTCATCTTCACTATCAGAGTGGATATCATTATTTTCCAATCTGTTGTGTAGATCAAAGCATGAAGCAGTGTTACTTTCAACCGATTCATCGAAAACAACATGAATTGTTTCCTCCATGGTTGCAGTTCTGTTATTATATACTCTATATGTTTTACTTACTGCCGAGTATCCAAGCATGATGCCGGTATCGGTCTTTGCATCAAAAGCGGTGAGTTGGGTTTTACCATTTATATGAATATAACATTTACAACCGAAAATCCTGAGATACTTGAGTTTAGGAACTCTGTTAAAATAAACCTCATACGGTGTTTTGTTGTGAAATCTGTTTATTAAAGACCGGTTTTGTGTATGGCATGCAGTGTTGATAGCCTCAGCCCAAAATTTCTGAGCAATGCCGGAATCGGCTATCATAGACCGTGCGGCTTCCTTGAGAGTCCGGTTTCTTCTCTCGGCCAGGCCATTTTGTTGAGGAGTCCTAGAACTAGACAACTCGTGTCGAATGCCGGATTCATCAAGATATGCAGTTAAAGTACTATTAGTAAATTTGGTACCTCGATCACTTCGAATGCTATTAATACGAGTTGATCTTTCATTTTGCAAACGCTTAAGAAGTGTGATCAGGTTTGATACAGTTTCACGTTTAGATGGTAGAAATATTACCCATGTATATCTAGAATAATCATCAATAACTACCATGGTATAGAGCATACCTCCTAGGCTAATGACCTGAATCGGTCCAAATAGATCCATGTGAAGAAGATCCATGTGAAGAAGATCTAGGCATCGGCTAGATTGAATATTTCCTTTACTCTTAAAAGATGACCTAGTTTGTTTACCCATTTGGCATGCTGAACAGACCTTATCCTGGTTAAATACTATATCAGGAATACCCTCAACTAGCTTTTTACCGCGAATGTAGTTTAAGGTTTTCATGTTTAGATGATTTAATCTCTTGTGCCATAGCCAGGTTTGATCAGTCTTAGCTATCATGCATATAGGATGTTCTACTCTTGTTTTCCAGTCTACCTTATAAATGTTACCTATCCTATTTCCGGTTAGTAATACAATACCTTGAGAGTCCTTAACTAAACATGCATGTTTAAGGAATTCTACCGTGTATCCAGCATCACACATCTGACTAATACTAAGTAGATTAAAACGTAGGTTTTCAACTAGAAGTACATTATCAATAGTTAGATTTCCATGGACAATCTTACCCTTGCCCACAGTTTTACCCTTTGAGTTGTCACCGAAGGTAATTAGAGCACCGGTTACTGATCTGATGTCGATTAGCAAGTTGCTATTTCCGGTCATGTGCCTGGAGCAACCGCTGTCCAAGAACCATTCGGAGTTTCCTAGCCGTTTCTTTGGATCCTGCAAAATGTACATATTTACAACTGTTTGGTACCCACATTTACTTGGGTCCACATGCGATTAGTCCCTTAGGTATCCAAACTTTGACGAACCGGACAGTTTTCTTTGCTAGGGTTTTAACTGTCCTTTTGGCACTCGGTCTCGTGTATTTCGGTTTTCCTTCAAATGTCCTAAATGGTGGTGGTCTTTGGTTTGGTGATCTATGGTTTGACCTACGCGGTTCAGGGAAGTCTTTCTTATATTTGAGGATTTCGGCTTTTCTTTTCTCAAGGTCAAGCCATGAATCGGTTGGGCCAACATAATCGTATTTTAGCTTCTCTTCCCTATAATATGCGGTTTCCTCTTCTTCGGCTGTCCAGGTGCTCTTAAGGAATTTTATAAAGGGGAGGTTTCCTTTTGTAAGCCTTGCTTTCTCTATGGGTTTTCGGTCTTTAGAGCTATTCCCTGTGTATCCTAGACCACGCTTACAACGAGGATGCCTATAGTGTTTATTCATATTCTTTACTATATCGCTAGATCTCTTATATGCGGCCATCGTATATTGAAATCGGGCATTTTCTTCCTCGGTTAGTTCTCTAGTCGGTTCACTAGGTTGTTCGATCTTAGGATCTAACTCGGTTTCTAAGGTGTGGGTATCATCAGGTTGTATGACTTCCGGTTCGGTTATGATGGGTACCTCTGGTTCTATTGGAATAGGTACTATGGGATCGGTTTTGATGTTGAGGTGCTTAGGTAACATGGTCAACAGGTTCTTATATTCTTCTACCATGTCATTCAATGCTTCATATAGCTCGTCTTTAGTAAATTCATCATAGGGAGAATCAAATACCTGTTCCTCATTTGCCATGAGGCACATGAGCTCATCATCGCTGTCACTGCGAGCCCACAGACTTCCACCATCGTCGGCTATTAGTGCTTTCGGTACCTCACTTCCTTCACCGGTTTGTTGATAATTGTTTCTGTCATTTTGATAGTCCGGTTTCTGGGTATCCCTTCTTGGTTTCCTGCATTCCCACTTAAAGTGTCCCAAACAGTTACAGTTGTAGCATCTTACATTGGATTTGTCACCATAGTAGTTGTTTGTCGGTTGGCTCCTTTTCATGAACCTCCCAAACTTCTGTGCGAGCATGGCCATGGCGTCCTCAGTAAACTGTTCGGCTGTTCTGATATGTGCGGGTGCAGGAACCGGTATCGGTGCAGGTGTGGGTACAGGAGCAGGTACAACCGGTTCTGTAGATGTGATTAGTGCTCTGGTTGATGTTGAGGCCGAGACTTCCTCTTCGGTTCTAGATTTCATTTCGAATTCGTATGCCTTTAGATCTTCGAATACATCGTATAGTTTCATCTTACGTAGGCTCTTTGATTCCCTCATTACCATTGTCTTTATATCCCAGGCACTTGGAAGAGATCTCAAAGCTTTCATAACTACCTCTTTGCTCTCATACTTCTTGCCCAGAGTTGCTAGTTCATCTAACACACCAGTGAACCGGTCACTGTATTCCTTCATAGTTTCTCCTGGTTTCATTTTGATACTTTCAAACTTCTGTGTGGCCATCATTATTTTGTTCTCCCTTGTTCTTTCATTTCCTTCAAAGATCTGGATGACCGTGTTCCATGTCTCATTCGCGGTCTTGCAATCTCTGATCTTGCAATAAGTGTTTCTGTCTACGCTGTTGGAGATCCGGTTTCTTGCATGGTTGTCCAGATTGTTCCTTCTCCTATCTTCAGCCGTCCATTCTTTTCTATCTTTATCAATGAATATTGGTCCCTCGGTTAGAATGGATTCCATTTCATCATCCAAGGTGACTAGGTGCAGGTGCATGCGTGCCTTCTAGTTGGCAAAGTCATCACCTTCTAGCATTGGAGGCCTATCCTGATACATGTTTGCTTGAGTATTGAAACTAACTGCTCTGATACCAATTGTTAGGATCTAGGTCGCCGCTGGTGGACCGGGGGTTGGACTGGTTAGCGGTTCTCACTCGTAGGGTGGTGGTTAATCCGGTTAGAGATTAACACCGGGGTTTCAATACTACACAACCTGTCACAAACCCTTGAACTAGGTTCAAGCGCGGAAGAGGTTTGCTTTCAGGTTGAAGCGGTATACTTGTATGATAGGCGCGGTCGGTTTCGGATGATGAAGATTTGGAGATGGTGGGTCGGTTTCGGTAATCTGGATATTCGGTATGGTTAAGTTAGTCGGTTTGGAGCGGTGTAGTTAAATTAGTTGGTCAGATGATGAAGCCGGCAGAAAGTAAATAACAACAGATTTTATGGATGTTCGGAGATAAAACTCCTACGTCACCCCTTCCTCTCAAAACCGCGAGAAGGATATTCACTAAGGAATACAAATACAATTCGATCGAGACTTATTTCCTGCTCGATAACACTCTTACAATTCACACCGAAATTGTAACACACACTTAGAGTTTAGCACTTAGGCTTTCTTAGAATAACACAGTTTTATCACTTGTAATAAATGCTCTCAACGCTTCACTTGTCTGGCTTGATGTCCCGCATTTACTCTTCTGCAACTGCCTCCTTTTATAGGTGAAATATGCCAACGGTCATATTTCAATGCCTTGAATCTGATTGGCTGATCAGAAGTGCAGTGATTCAGTGTCTCAGACCTGCGGTCGTCTCAGACCTGCCGGTCTGTTCTTCCGGTTTGTAAGACAGACCTGCTGGGTTTGTCTTTTACTCAATGTAGGCACTGTCTGTTTGGACAGTTGTCTGTACTTTGAAGATTTCCTTTCTGGCTTATCCCGAAGTAGAAGGATCCGGTAGTACTGTTTTTCTGCAGCCTACAGTCTTTCCTCAGACTTGCATGGATATGGAAGTATTCAGTCTGTTCCTTTGGTATCATTCTCAACAGATACCCGAAATGTCTTCTTGTACTGGTCGGCCGCTTGACTTGGCCGAATGTCTTTTGGTAGTGAAGTAACCGGACTTCTTCCGGTTATTCTTGTCTTGTGGATAATCGGCTGTTTGATGGATCCGGTTTAGAGCTTTGGCCGATTCTTCCTTTGTGCGGTCACGTTCCGAATACTCTTGATCGGTTTGGTAGCTTGACCTGTTCGGTTTCTTTAGTTGGTTCTCTTGTTCATCCGGTCCGGTTCCTTGTTCCTGCATGGAAGGTTTGTTTAAGTTAGGTTTGTGTGACCGTTGTGTATGTTAATGTCTCTCAACGTATATCGTCTCGAGTATGCGTAACGTAGTGACTTGCAAAGAACCCCTTCACTGTTGTTCTCTGATGGCTTTTTATACTTGAGGCATGGCAACAGTCAAATCCATTTTATCGATACGTGGCAACGGTACGTTTGTTATATGCCTAGCGTACGAGGTTTTAGTGCGTAGGGAAATGGAATATTCGTTTATCGTTTTGAATGTCAGAGTAGAGAGTTGGTTGTATATTTTGTTGTATTGCAATTTATGAGTGCTCAAATACTTGACTTAGCTGATAAGCATTCAGCTGATGTGGAACTCAGCTAATAGCAAGCTCTACTGATGACCAACTCTGTTCATGAGCTACTCTATTGATAACGAACTTTGATGTTTGAGTGACTCTGTTGATAGCAAATATGTTAAAAGTGAATGTTCAGTTGATGACAACTCTACTTTTGGCAAACTCTGCTAATGGAGCAGCTTAGCTGATAGCGAGTCTGCTGATGGCAACTCTGCTGTTAGCGAGTCTTCAGCTGATGACAACTCTGTTGTTAGCGAGTCTTCAGCTGATGGCAACTCTGCTGTTTGAGCATCGGTTGATGGCGAGCTGCTTACGATCAGTTTCTTAGAGCAAATGTCTTTGATTTTATCTGCACATTAACACATTGCTGAACTTAATTTTATTCATTCATCAAAACTATGTGTGTTCATTTTAATTATCCTAAGTTCATTTTAATCAATTAAAACATTTTTCACAATTCAACTTAATTTAACGATTTCCCCCTTTAACTTAATTTAACGATTTCCCCCTTTAACTTAATTTAACAATATGTTAAACAAATCAAAATGTTTTAAGCGATTCAAAATGTGTTGTCAAATGTGTGTTATCGTATTCAATAGGGCAAACTAAGTCAAATACGTGTTAAACGAGTTAAAACGTGTTAAATGAGTCAAAAATATGTTAGATTGATCATATGTGTGTTAAATAGGGGTATAGTGAGTTAAATATTTATTAAACGGGTTAAAATCGTATTAATCGAGATAAATTTGTGTTAAAGCTATTTGGCCCAAATCAAACAAGGCCTAGGTCACGCGGAGACTAGGCGAGCAGCCATCTGGCCAAACGTAAGGACTAACACCTAGTCTAACAGACAAAGCACGAGTCACCTAACTCAGATGGAACGTCAACAATACGTCCAAGCGAGGCTCATCGCGTGTCCACGACCAATAGTCTTCTTCTTCCTTTGCGACGAACGGATAAAGATAAACGATTTATTTGGAAATAATCAATGTCTATCTTTGCCATCTCTCGATCAAATGAGAAAATTCGAAAAGGAAAATGATCACAATAGTTGTGTTATCATTTCCCCTATTAACTATGGATGTAGAATTCGACTGAACAGTGGATGCCAATAATGGACTTTGTCCTAAACTAGATTGACCTAACCACTTGCTTAAAAGCTCGATTATAGTCCAACCGAAAGCTTTAACTTCCTAGGATTGTCAACCCACGATAAGTTGCCATTCATACTATAATTCATATTATGAACAAAAATTATACTATATAGTTGAGTTCATGTGTTCTTCAATACTACATGATTATTCAATTTCTCCAATAATTGGATAGTGGAAAATTAGTCTATTTTAATTTTTAAGGGTGAAATTGTGTATTACATAATTATATATGATATTGGTCTTTTCCCAAATCTGGTGGAAATGGGTAATTCAAATCGGGATCGGGATGGATATGTATTGATTGATAATTTACCCTTAAACTCATACCCGAAAACCTTTGATCCAACTATTCTTCGAGTATTTCTTGTAGGTGATTGTGATATAATAAAAATAATACTACATTAATTTGTTTGTTCAAACAGATCCTTTAGTAGCCCACTACCTATGGAGAACATTTCTCCAACCCAAATAAAATTAAGAGAAGTTCATCATATTTTTATTCTACATCATAGTCAAGAAAGGAAAAAATTATAAATAAAACATTTCCTTATTTTATATTTGTGACTCACTTTCATACCATGAAAATCTTTTATTATTTATTTGCATATATTTAAAGATAAAGAATGCATATTTTGATTTTCAATTTGACAAGTAAAATGACCTACAACTTTTCATTAATTTTGCAAAAAAAAAAAACTAGATTGGATGAATATACAAATAAAAAAAATATATTTTGTTAGGTTGTTCTTTATCGAATTTGAAATTGACCTAATGTTAAAAGAATTAAAAAAATATATGAGCAATGTCTTTTTTATTTTACATTTATAATTTACTTTGTTATTATAAAAAATAATTTTATTATTTATTTACAAATGTACAACTTTTGAAAGATATAATATTGATATTTTATTTATATCATTATTCATTAACCATACAAACATGTATAAAATTATTCAAACACTATTCTTTTAGAAGGGTCACGAAGGAAATTGCAGAAAACAGAAGGGGCAGTTCTGTAAATCCAGTGTTTACCCTTCGAGACAAGCAAAACGGTATATACAAAATTCGGCATTTCCTTGAGTCCATGAAATCCTAGATGGCGGGCCGACAAATTTGGAGGTCACTTTCTCTTCTTGCTGCCAAGCCATTTCAGATTTCTCGCGGCGCAGGTATTTCTTTCTCTCTCTCTCTGGATACTTTTGAGATGTATTGTTTCTGTTAATGTCTCTTATCCATGGTGATGGTCTATTTTCGTGTTTTACTTCTCAATAAACCTATTACTATTCTCTTAATAAATGAATACTTCAGGCACCAAGCCTCTTTAAAGTCATGGGTTCGAGTCGTCTCTCGTTTGATTAAATTGGTTGAGTAGATTTGCGGGTTATGTATTTAACCCCGCGAGAATTTGTCGCACTCGGAAGGAGAAACGGAAAAGCGGAAAAAAAAGGATGAACCCTATTATATACATTTACCAAAAGAAATAATAAAAACTAATTCTAAACAAACTATTTACACACTACTAACAGTAACAACCTCAGGAAATAATTCCATACATATTAGTATAAATTTCATTATTGGTTCTGGCAATTTCTAATAATACGAAATATTTTGCTTCTTCCAAGTTTTTAATTGTGAACAGTTTATGTAAATAATCTTTCAATGACGTGATGGATTTCATATCTGATCCAGCAATCAATACATCATCCACATATATCAATAATACCATAAAGGTATCAATTGTTTTCTTAACAAATAGACAGTTATCAATTTGTGATTGGATAAAATCAAAATTCAAAAGTTTTTCACTAAACTCTTGGTTCCACTGTCTAGGCATTGTCTAGATGCCTGTTTATGGCCATTAAAGCTTTTCAACACTTTACATACCTGGTTAGGAGAATCTGTATTATATCCAAGAGGAGGGAGGGACCATATAAACTTCTTCTTCCAAATACCCATGTAAAAAAAACATTATTAATGTGAACTTGGTGTAAATACCAATTTTTGGCAGCTCTTAATGCTAAGAGCATACGAACTGTATCAGGTTTAGCAGGAAAAACTTTCAGTATAACCAACACCCTCTTTTTGCAAAAAAACATTTAGCCACTAATCTTACCTTATGCTTGTTAATTGTTCCATCAGCATTTAACTTCAGCTTATAGACCCACTTAGATCCAATAGCTTTTTAACCTTCTGGTAATGCAGTCAATACCCAGGTTTGGTTTCTTTTTAGAGCATCTAACTCTCCA
Source organism: Impatiens glandulifera (assembly GCF_907164915.1). Classification (NCBI taxonomy): domain Eukaryota; kingdom Viridiplantae; phylum Streptophyta; class Magnoliopsida; order Ericales; family Balsaminaceae; genus Impatiens; species Impatiens glandulifera. The sequence goes on along the minus strand of NC_061866.1, from coordinate 16,259,642 downwards.
TGGCATTAACCCATTCCTTGCTCTTACTGGCTTGATCATATGAGTTTGGTTCCTGTAAAATTGAAACATTTGTCAAGAAACAAATGTACGAGTAATCTAAGCATGAAGAAGTGTGGTATGGATAGGTTTGTGGTGTATGGTATGAGGTAAAAACAGTAGGTTCAGAATAAACCAGAATGGTTTACTGATTTCTTAGTTTCTGAAGTATAACCAGGTTTAACTATTGAATCATAGTTATTCATATAAATTTGATAATCATGCATCCATGTAGGTTTATGTTTGACTCTAGAACCTTTCCTTGATGAAGAATGATCAAGGAGTACTGAACTCTCTCGTGATACCTGAGTTGAAGCATTATTGATTGTTGAGTTTGTTGCAATTGAAAAACAAATAAAACTTGAGAGATGGTTGATCTTCCAAAAGAAAAGAAAGCTATTGGACTTGATTGATCTTTGAAACAAACGTTGATAAGAAGCTAGAACCTGGTTCAGGTTCATCTTTCAATCAATCACTGCTTCTGTAGTCGGATAAGGTCTCTGATTTGATATTTTGTGGCTACACAAATAGTGATTCAGCAAGTTTACTGCATGACAGGAGAGGCATATCATCTAACTTGTTAACATTAGGATCTGGAGCAATAATATGGAGCTCAGAGAAGCAAATTACATGTGCACTATCCTCATCCGAACCAGAGCATGTAGGTGCAAATTTAGCAGCTTGTCAAGATATCTGACTAAGAAGATTGCTAGTTGATCTTCAACAAGAAAAAAGTGGAGCAACTGAGATATTTTGTGACAACAAGGCTGTAATATTTATGACAAATAATACAGCCTTCCACAGCAGGACAAAACACATTGCTATCTGATTTTACTTCCGTGACTTGGTGGAAAAATATGAAATTATTCCAACACATTGCAACACCTATGAGCAACTCACAGATGTGTTAACAAATTGTTATTCAAGAAGTTTTATTGTTTCAGATTGAAGTCATAAATTTTGAATCAACAGAAAATGATTCAAACAAACCTTCTTATACAATTGTCTTTACCTACTTTTGTCACTATATTAAAATGATTAAGTTTTTAGTATAATGAGTCATAACATGACTAAGCTGTTTTTATTATGATAAGTCATGACTTACCAAGCTCTTAAGTTAGTCCATACAAGGAACTTACAAAGTGTTTTGTTTACACTTGTTCACTCGCTCTCTAAATTACTTTTCCTTCTTTTTATTCTCAAGTAGCCTCGTTGCGTGTGCACTGCTTCTTTATATCCATTTTCCACATATTCTCAAAATTCTTGAGCTTTTAGTAGAGTCATTCGTATACTCCAGAACTCATAGCCCTCTCCTTTAAAGGACTGGAATGGATGGTTGTGCTACACTCATTTTCCCTCTATTGTTGGCCATTTCAACAAAGAGTAATGGATTTAGTGAAGAAGAACTAATAAACTAGTCTTAGAACACTTGGTATTTGCTAAGTGAAGTAGAAGGTAGAGTAATTTAAAGAGAACAAGTGTAAATGAAATACTTTGTAGTTGTCTTGTATTGATATTGTATATTTTTTTTATGTAGTACTGCTATACATATTACAAACATATATATATATATTATATATATATATATATACTAACATATAGCTTGGTCATGACTCATCAAAATAAAATCTTAGTCATAGTTAATATGCTTAAGAGGTAAAGACAAAAGTACAAAAAGGGTTTGTTTGAATCATCCTTCAACAACTATAATTTATTAGCATATTTGCTTCTATACAATTTCCTTAAATGGAGTTTTGTACTCTAGTTTTAATACATTTAAAAATCATTTAGTTTTAATACTTTTAGAAATCATGAAATTTCTTCTTTCTCTTGGACTTTTCAAAACAATCACACTTTTATTGAACATCTGTTTTGATTTCAACTCCATTTCTTGAAAAAATTGAGCTTGTTCTCTCACCTTTCTCCTTTTGTGGAAGTTCCTCCTCCATTGATAACGGTTACTTGTATTTCATCTTACATTCATGTTGATTTTTATTCAATCTTTACGAGTCATCTTAATCTCCACCAACGTATGAACTATTTGCCAACATTGGCGACAGTACATCTGTCATTGGAGACATCCCTAAATAACATCTGAACCCGAGGATGACAACCACTTTCCTCCTTGATGTTGCCATAGTTTACATCTTCCATTGGAGACATCCCTAAATAACATCTGAACCAGAGGATGATAACCACTTTCCTCCTTGATGTTGCCATAGTTTACATATTTTGGCTATGAATTTGAATGTCAATAAATTTTTTGCTGTATATATTTTTGTGATAGTTCTCCAAACTTGAGATCCTGCAATTATCTCTTAAAAATGAACATCATTGTTTCCTCTTTTCACAATTTTGAGCATATTTAGGAGATAATTGCATCTCTCTCTTATCACATATGCACTTTAATTTCTCATGTATATGGAGGAAGTGTTGCAATTTTGATGATCATGTTTTAAGAGACTTTAGATAGGATTAGTTTTGATTGATTTCACAACTTGAGTGGATCAATGTGTGCCCTTCACATGGAAACAATTTTTTAAATTCCAAGTCTTTTGTGTGGACCTGGATTTATTTCCCTTGGCATTTCTACTATATTGCCAAAATATAATTTATTTTTATTTTTTATGTTTTTATATAATATAATTAGTTTAACTTATTATAAATTTATATTATTATGAAGAAATAAATAAAAATAAACTTAAAACTCTTATAAAATATGAAGGATAAATAAATATATTAATAATATTATATATACTCATCCCATTCCCGGTCATTACTGGTTAAACTGGAAAAAACCTGCTGAAACCACGCTGAAAATTATAATTGTGTACTTAAGTAAACTCTTAGCTGAGCTACTTTGTTGGGTTGAAATTTTGAATAGTTTTATTCCAATCCTTTATTTTACTATATGTGGTTTTGAAACAAATAGAAACTTTGGACGATGCTCCTAGCTGAATGCTGTTTTCAAAGACATTTTATTTGTTGTTTAAAAATAAAGAAAACACTAGTTATGCTTTGCAATATATATATATATATTAAAAAAAATTAAAGTAAACAATAGAAAGTTGAAAACTTTTTCACTTGTGTTTTGTTCTGCAGATCTGTCTTTGGGAGTCTCTCATAGCTTTGATGTTTTTAGAAGCAGGACCCAAACTACTGTGGCAAAGCCACCCAATGAGGAGGTGGCTGTTGTGAAAGATGTAGAAGTGCAAGAAGATTCTTCTTCTAACTCCATGAAATTGAGTAGTAACAACATCTCCAACTTGAAGATGACTTCCCCCAGGCATGATCTTGCCATGATGTTTACTTGCAAGGTGTGTGAAACAAGGTCCCTTAAGACCTGTTGTCGAGAATCATATGAGAAGGGGGTGGTTGTAGCACGGTGTGGTGGATGCAATAATCTACACTTGATTGCTGACCATCTTGGTTGGTTCGGAGAACCAGGAAGCATCGAGGATTTTTTGTCTGAACGTGGTGAGGAATTCAAGAAAGGTTGTGTTGAAACATTAAATTTGACCCTGGAGGACTTGGCTGGAAAGAAGTTTGAAAACCTAACTTAGTTTCTTGTAATTTTTTTTCCTTTTTGGTATTCATTTTTAATGGAAAATGTTTCCTAGTGTTTGGATTGGGTCATATTTAGCTTTTATAACTTGCTTTTGTTACAGTAATTGAGTTCAAATAGGAAATTATAGGCAATGTAATATCTATTCAATCTGGTATCGTTAAAGTGAGAATTATATGCGTTCTATAACAGGTTATGCTACTAATCTTGGTTAAAACTAAGTGTTGACATTGTCTTTTTTGAGGAAATGTTGTTGACAATGTCTTCTGCAATATAGCATATTCAACAAATTTTGTAAGCTTCAACATGTTATTTATTAGTCAAATGTATACAATGCATCTTAATAGTGACAATATTTGTGGAGAAGGTTGTTACAAACTAGATTGAGAATATGTCATAGATCAATAAAACAGACAATACTAACTTGTCGATTTAATATTATGTACAATAATTTCTATCCAACTTCATTGAGGATTTAAGAATCAATGTTGCCAAAATACAAGGATTCAAAATAAAGCATCTATTTCATAAGGTTATGAGATTCGAGAATGAATCTTTTCCAACTTCCTAGCTCAAATAAACCAACCATTTAAAACAAAATAAACAGACATGAAGCTCAAATAAATCATAACATTTACAAGAAGAAAAAACATCGTTTTATTGCAGGAAGGAAATTGCAAGAATAATGTTGTATTTTCAGATTCTGTTTTTGGGTATACTTTGTGCAAAGGAAAATGTACAACAAAGAAGCCAAACAAAGCCCCATTGCCTGACCTGAAGGTGGTGGGTCTTGAGAACAGGGCTTCTGATGATCCATGAGTTACTTGTTCCTGGAGGAAGGAATAAAAAATGGAGTGTCAATCAGAAATAGTCCTTTTTACACAGGACTTTCTTTCAACAAAGCATTTTCAAAGTTGAAGGGCAATGTTTTCACAGAAAAATGTCAATGGAATGTTGACCATGCATGTCAAAATCCATGTGAGCTTCTTTTCTTACTAGTTTCATTCAATTAATGGAAGGCATGAGAATTTACCCCAGAAATCACTAATACTGATGCTGTATTTTATTTGTTTTGACAAGTGTCTCCCACTTGGGATCAACTGACGGAACCTTAGATTCCATGGATTGCAAAGCAGTTTGGCTGGCAATGTGGTCTTTCCATGTTAATGAGCTCTTTGATATGGCAGACAATGTTTGGCAAAGCCAAGACTCAGATGGAGACTTAGGCAATGGAGGGGGAAGGGGAAATCCTGGTTTGAATCGGGACATATTTTTTGCCTCTGATATGGCAGGTTGTGTTTTTGTGTTTGTTGAAAAAGTAGATCTTTGAGGATAACAGTGACTGTAATCCACATTCACTCTCTGGTTTGAACTGCAAGGAGAGGATAACACAAGAGTGTCAGCAGATCTTAATAAGCTTTGTCGTTGATCTGTAGATTTCTTGTCGTTACTGTCTGAATTCTCCTCACGATCTTTAAGTGAGTGAATGTCGTCTTCTTTCAATGACCTTGGAAGAATCTCTTCATCTGAAGAACATGATATTGATTTTGTGGGGGCCAGTTTATGAACAGAGTCCACATATACAGTCTTCTCAGCCGTAAGATTTGTGATGCCAGTTCCCTCACTAGTGTTGCTGCTAGGGTCAGAAAACAATTCCTGTAAACTGCTAAGCCTCTTCTCCCCTGAATTAAAATCATGAAACTCGTTGTTCATGGCTCCAGGAATAGCATGAAACTCTTCCGAATCTGAAAAACTAGGCTGAGGTGACCCATCCAATTTGATATGAGATTCATGTTGCACGGTACCTCCAAATCCACCAGCCCGTTTTTGTTCATAAGTTGAAACCTGATCAGTAGGCTGGGAAAGATAAAACAAATGCAATAATCAATATAAAATATAGGAATGATAAAGAGTCAACTACCACATCTAAGGAAAAGAACAGTTATTATTCTCTGTTTATTGATAAGTGGAGATTATTGGACTGATTGAAGATTATTGGGCAAATCAATCAAATGGCATAAATCAAGCAACATTGAATATGACTGATTTTATCAATCGGTAATACAAGTATATAATGTATAAATTCATTTGAAAACACCATTTATGTCAGATTTCTTATCTGGGTGAGTGTGGATATCACATTTGGAAACGGGATGTTTCTAAACTTAGTTTGACACATTCATAAATTTATTAGCAGTTTCTCTAACATATTCGAATCTAGATTCACAAACAAAAATGTTTCCAAATAAATGATACTCATCAAGTAAATAATTTAAATTAAAACCTGATTCTCAGATTTGCTGCATAAACCAGTTGATGAGGATCGTGTCCGCACACTGCTGATAGGAGACATAGGTACCCGTGTCCTCATACTCATACCAGGCACTGGATTCAAAAGACAAAAGGAACCTTTTAGGCAGAATCTAGGTAACAAGCCACAAGCCTTGTTTGACAGATTTCCAGGTTCATCATAGTAATCATCTTCGCTTTCTACTTCCTTTCCATACTCCTCCATGTAAGTTGTTGGTATATTAGTAGACTTGGGACGAACTACTGGTGGCTTCTTATACCCGCTTCCCACCTCATTCTCCTTTCGTGGAAAATTTTGCTTCTTGGATGATTGAGGAATTTCAGCAGCCATTGCCTTAGCAGCTGGAAGAAACCGACCCATCATGAAATCTCGTGTCTGAGGATCTGCAGAAAAAGCTCTAGCAGTTTTTTCCTTGGTACCATCCAGTCCACTCATACTACAGTTCAAGAAGTATGATTCTGTCCTTGAAAGTGTATCAAGAGCATCTAAGTAAGCCTCATCATGGACAACATTTGAATCAGAATTAGAAACAGAATCAGAATTGTCTTTCCCTTCATTATCTTTAGATTTCTCAAACTTATCTTCAGAAAGTGAAATTAATTGAGGATCAGTGACATCAATATCTTCGTTAAGTTTAGAGGGAGCTTGCGGTTTCAAGGTCCAGCCAGGTGGGAGCTTGGGGGCAAGAGAATGATTCTTAAAGTGAGGATTGTCTTCATCCTTGGGTCTCCCTGGGCTTCTCTCCCATATGAAAGGCACAGTCCCTGGATTCGATAATGGTCCTGTTTTAAGTTCTGATCTATAATAAGGAAGAGAGGGTAAACTAGGGAAGGAGGTATCAATTTTGCATTTATCAGTGTTCTCTGAAGTTGGTGTAGTAGTTGAAGAGTATCTCCTAACTGATAGAATTGGTTGATTGAAATTTAGTTGTTTGTGCTCCATCATACTCTTCAGAGATATCACCTGCAGAGGAAAAGCACAAATCTTAAAAGTCATTTTCTAGAGAAACACAATCAGTAATGTCATTTTCTAGATTCTACCCAACAATATTTCTAACTTGGTCCATTTAATCATCAAACATTGAAGACCGACAGAGACTACACAGAGAGAGAAGAGTGTCCCTATCACGTCTCTACCCAATCTTGATTTTCTATCTCTCAAATAACACACTGCTCAGAATCATGAATTTTCCTATATGGAAACAATTAAATTGAACCCACTTCATCAAAGAAGTAATCCTTCAACCAGATTCTAGATATGGAAATTGAAGTTTTATGAAAAGAAAAAGGTGAAGCATTTCCTAGATAGGAATCCGCAGGCGTGGTGACTAGTATTAAGAGTGCATGGTTGATCTATAAAGAAAGAAGAAATCAAAAGGTAACAATCAAGCATTATTGAGAGAAGGGTTTAATTCAGCAGTTGACTCAGAGTTCTCACCTGTGAAAAGTGGAGGAAGTTCTGAAAATGGAGGTGTTGCAATCAATAATTGGGAATATGATATGAGGAGGGAGCTGTAGATTAAAGAAAGAAACGTGTAGCAAGCAAGAGTTAAGGGAAGAGACAAACGAAGATGGAAGTCAAGAATAAACCACTTTGTACGTTACTGCACGAGTTTCTTCCCTATGGGTTCTCACTTTCTCACTTATGATGCCAATGCCAGCACCCATTCCAAGATACTTCTCAAATCCCAATCAGGACTTTGTTTGTTTGATGAATGGGTTTTTGGAATAAATAAATTTCAGTTTTTATCCCAAAATTCAACAATCACATCATTAATTTAATTAATTTATTTATGAGGACTGATAGAGAGAGGGAATTTGGTGAGAGAATGACTTGTTATTACTGGTTGAAAAATATAAAAGTGGAAGAAAGAGAAAAAAAAAAGAGAAATTATTTGATTTTTTCAGATTATGCGAAGTAATTCCCTCACCAAATTCTCTCACCAAATTCCCTAACCTAATCATTTCTCTTTGTTTATCTCTTAAAATATCAAAATTATCCATACTTTTTTTAATATAAATTAATTATTAAATATAAATCTAGAGAAATAAAAAATAATTTAATCAAAAATAAATAAAACCCAATTTTTTCTTATTTTTTATCAAACAAAATTAAAAAAAAAAAAACAAAACTACTTTCTCAAACAAGCTCTAAATAAATTATTATAATTTTCTTTATTCAAAGTGTGGGCTTTAGTCACTTTGCAGCTACTAATCATTTTTTTTTCTTTATTCAAAGTATTCTAAAATAATAATATAATAACAGCCCTTCAATATCAGCATTTGGGATATTTTTTTTGTTATTAATTAAATTTAAAAAATGATTCATTTTATTTGAAACTTGGATTTGAATGGTTTTAATTAATGAAGTTCAAATTTTTGAATTAGGTCATATCTATATATATATATAATGATGCTTAATTTTTAAAGTGTCCGGATTGCCGGGTCGAGAGCTGTGGTTAATTTGGATACTTGGGTCGGATTGTGGGTTGACCCGTTTTTAAATTTAAAACGGTTAAAAATAAAATTAAAAATACTAGAGGTATGTTTCGAACTTGCAACCTAACAAAACAAGTACAACTCTTTAACCAACTAGGCTACATAGACTTTATATTTTAAATTCAACACCAAATTTGATAAACACGGGACATTTTAATATTAATATAAGTTCAACTTTTTAACTAACTAATCTATATATATATAATGATGCTTAATTTTTAAAGTGTCCGGATTGCCGGGTCGAGAGCTGTGGTTAATTTGGATACTTGGGTCGGATTGTGGGTTGACCCGTTTTTAAATTTAAAGCGGTTAAAAATAAAATTAAAAATGCTAGAGGTATGTTTCGAACTTGCAACCTAACAAAACAAGTACAACTCTTTAACAAACTAGGCTACATAGACTTTATATTTTAAATTCAACACTAAATTTGATAAACGCGGGACGTTTTAATATTAATATAAGTTCAACTTTTTAACTAACTAATCTATATATATATAATGATGCTTAATTTTTAAAGTGTCCGGATTGCCGGGCCGAGAGCTGTGGTTAATTTGGATACTTGGGTCGGATTGTGGGTTGACCCGTTTTTAAATTTAAAACGGTTAAAAATAAAATTAAAAATGCTAGAGGTATGTTTCGAACTTGCAACCTAACAAAACAAGTACAACTCTTTAACCAACTAGGCAACAAAGACTTTATATTTTAAATTCAACACCAAATTTGATAAACGCGGGACGTTTTAATATTAATATTTTAATTTGGATACTTGGGTCGGATTGTGGGTTGACCCGTTTTTAAATTTAAAACGGTTAAAAATAAAATTAAAAATGCTAGAGGTATGTTTCGAACTTGCAACCTAACAAAACAAGTACAACTCTTTAACCAACTAGGCTACAAAGACTTTATATTTTAAATTCAACACCAAATTTGATAAACGCGGGACGTTTTAATATTAATATTTTAATTTGGATACTTGGGTCGGATTGTGGGTTGACCCGTTTTTAAATTTAAAACGGTTAAAAATAAAATTAAAAATGCTAGAGGTATGTTTCGAACTTGCAACCTAACAAAACAAGTACAACTCTTTAACCAACTAGGCTACAAAGACTTTATATTTTAAATTCAACACCAAATTTGATAAACGCGGGACGTTTTAATGCTAATATAAGTTCAAGTTTTTAACTAACTAATCTATATATATATAATGATGCTTAATTTTTAAAGTGTCCGGATTGCCGGGTCGAGAGCTGTGGTTAATTTGGATACTTGGGTCGGATTGTGGGTTGACCCGTTTTTAAATTTAAAGCGGTTAAAAATAAAATTAAAAATGCTAGAGGTATGTTTCGAACTTGCAACCTAACAAAACAAGTACAACTCTTTAACCAACTAGGCTACATAGACTTTATATTTTAAATTCAACACTAAATTTGATAAACGCGGGACGTTTTAATATTAATATAAGTTCAACTTTTTAACTAACTAATCTATATATATATATAATGATGCTTAATTTTTAAAGTATCCGGATTACCGGGTCGAGAGCTGTGGTTAATTTGGATACTTGGTCGGATTGTGGGTTGACCCGTTTTTAAATTTAAAACGGTTAAAAATAAAATTAAAAATGTTAGAGGTATGTTTCGAACTTGCAACCTAACAAAACAAGTACAACTCTTTAACCAACTAGGCTACAAAGACTTTATATTTTAAATTCAACACCAAATTTGATAAACGCGGGACGTTTTAATATTAATATAAGTTCAACTTTTTAACTAACTAATCTATATATATATATATATAATGATGCTTAATTTTTAAAGTGTCCGGATTGCCGGGTCGAGAGCTGTGGTTAATTTGGATACTTGGGTCGGATTGTGGGTTGACCCGTTTTTAAATTTAAAACGGTTAAAAATAAAATTAAAAATGTTAGAGGTATGTTTCGAACTTGCAACCTAACAAAACAAGTCCAGCTCTTTAACCAACTAGGCTACAAAAACTTTATATTTTAAATTCAACACCAAATTTGATAAACGCGGGACGTTTTAATATTAATATAAGTTCAACTTTTTAACTAACTAATCTATATATATATAATGATGCTTAATTTTTAAAGTGTCCGGATTGCCGGGTCGAGAGCTGTGGTTAATTTGGATACTTCGGTCGGATTGTGGGTTGACCCGTTTTTAAATTTAAAACGGTTAAAAATAAAATTAAAAATGCTAGAGGTATGTTTCGAACTTGCAACCTAACAAAACAAGTACAACTCTTTAACCAACTAGGCTACAAAGACTTTATATTTTAAATTCAACACCAAATTTGATAAACGCGGGACGTTTTAATATTAATATAAGTTCAACTTTTTAACTAACTAATATATAATGATGTTGAGTAAATGGATAATTGGGTCGGATTGTGAGTTGACTCACCCATAAACTTAAAACTGTTAAAAATAAAATAAAAAATGTTATCCGTAATTTTTTTTCACGGTTTTTATATTATTACTCGTGCAAATGCACGGGCTAAATGCTAGTTTGATATAATGACTATAATTTTAGTCTTATGAAATTTATCGTAAATTGAAAAACGTTAATTTTCTTATTTTGACATGATATTTTTGTAGTTGACATATAATATGACATTTAAATTTAGATTAACCTGTAAAGTCTTATTTTCAATTCAATTTTGGAATTTTAGACTCTCTATAGCTTCATTACTTATATATTATATGGTTTTTCTTCTTTCATTTAAAGCTCAATTAACTCCTTTATAAGTTTAATTCGTATCTTCGGAGTAAATTTTTGATCAACCTCAAAGCGCTTATATTAAATTTTAGACTCTCTAGAGTTGCATTACTATTAAATTTGATTCTTATATTTTATACCAAACAACCTTTAAAATTGAAAAAAAAATATTTGTACCTTCCTCAATTATTTTTAAAATTAAAAAAATGGGACAAACAAATATTTTCTCCATCTTTAAGCTAATTGTTTCTCAATTGTTCTGGCCTTTTTGTTTTCATCTTAATTCAATTTGAAAATGTAAAAAAAGAAAAAAGACATTAAAGGATTTATTTGCTTTTTGAGCATTAAACTAATTTGTTTCCAAATTTCAAACTGTGATTTTCGACATTAATTATTGTAAATCATGTACTCAATGATTTTCTCATTGGGTTTTCGGACTCTTCACTCTCACTTAAATTATTGGAGTCAAAGTTCATCATTTCAAATCATATGATACTTTTTAGTCTTCCTTGCAACCAACTTTTCAAAATAAAACTATCTTTATAAAAAAAATATTTTTGCTAAAATAATAATTTAATAACAAATAGCCCTTTAATCTCAGATTCGGGATATCCATATGTTATTTTTGTGGGTCTAACAATATTTGAGTTAAGTTAATTGAATGAATTTATTAATTAAATACCAAAATGATTTACTTATATTTGAAGCTCATCGTTTTCTATTAAATAAAATTATATTTGAATTTTATTATATAAGAATTAAATTATCATAATTTAATTAAGACGAAATTGGCCACAAACTGACCAAAGATGAGTTTTATGATGTGATATTTTTTTAATTAACTTAAGACATGACATTTTTTTTGTAGACACTTAATTTTTTTGTCTCAAATTTATTATTTCCATGTCTATAAAAATTTGTCTCTAAAGAAATTATTTAAAGACAATGTCATATCAATTAAATCCTATAATAATTAATTTATGATAAAAAGTGTTACAAATAAATAATTATAATAAATAATAAATTAAGAAAATTATTATTATTTATTTAGAGTTATTTTGGGAGTGATAAATTTAGTTGGTCGAAATATATCAAAAAAAAATGCATAATATAATAATTGAGTTTGAATTTGACAAAATTGATCTATTATCTATATTATTTATTTTTGTAAATATATTAGATATTAGAAAAATAAAATAAATTGATAATTAGGACAATATTTACTATTATTAATATTATTTTATTTGAAAATATTTAAAAAATATAATATATATTAATATAATTAATTTGATTAATTTTTTTGTATTATATAATAATAATAATAATAATAATAATAATAATAAAACATTTCAGACACAGGCCCAAACATTAAAGAATAAAAAAATTCCTAAAGTCTTAGCCGTTTGGATCAACCAAAGGGAATAAAAGAGGGGTTATCATTTCTTCACTCATTTTGGTTGTTTCTTTCGACCGCTTAGATCTTCACTTTCTCTTTTATCATATCCGATAGAGAAAGAGTTGAAATGACCACGAACTTCCATAATTTCTTTAGTTCCGATTTTTAAATCACATATCTAATCGTCAAGGGACTTCGTGGTCATCTCAACTTGTATCTATCAGATATGGTAGAGAAGGTGGAGCTCTTATGAACCTGCCGAAATAAATAGATATAATGAAGCAAAAAATGAGAAAAGAATTACGATTTTTTTTATTCTTTAATGTTTCGCCCTACTACTTCATCCATCCAGCTGGGTTGTTTAGACATGTGTCTGAAATCCTTGATTATATATATATATATATTGTAGACACTTGTTTTTATTCCCTTAAATTTATAATTTTTAAATAAATATGTAGTCTATATTTTTTTTTTTTAAAATATAAAATTAATTTTAGAGGAATAAGTCAATAAATAAATAAATAAATAGGTTTATATATATATATATATATATATATATATATATATATATATATATATATATATATATATATATATATATATAATATATATGGGGAGGGAATTTAGTGAGGGAATTTGGTAAGGGAATGACGTGGCATCACCATGGGTTATAAAATGTAAAAGTACGAGAAAAGAGAGAAAATAGAGAAATTATTTGATTTTTTTCAGCGAAGATTATCTCCCCTAATCATTTCTCTCTATATATATATATAATATATATATATATATATTTAATATTAGTTTATTTGTGAAAATAAATAGGATAAAAAAAATTAATAAATATATATTTTAATTTATTTATTTTTTAGGAATTAAAAAAAATAATAATAGAAAAAAATGAGAAATTATTTACAGTTACGTAAGTCCTATATATATATATATATATATATATATATATTTTACTATTAATATTAATTTATTTGTACAAATAAATAGGATAATTAAAATTAATAATTTTTATTTTTATTTTTTTTAAGAATTAAAGAAAATAATGAGAAAAAAAATGAGAGACAAACACAAAAGTACTAAATGACGGGCATTGGTGCAAAATTTTTTTGCGTAAATTTATGGAACTAGAAATATGTTTACAATTTAATTTTTTTAATTAAATTAGTGATTTAGAATCACTACTAACCTAATTTAAAATTTTCGTCATTTGCTAATAGTGAAACATGATATGTCAACAACTTGCCAGCAATAGGAATTTTGAAGATGGGTTGTTGGCCAACCACAACTCACGATTTGTCTATTTATTTTTATTTTTTTTATAAATTTCATTTAAATAACTTTGCATTATTTTATAAAAACACAAAAAAAAAATAAACATAATATTTTTTATAAAAATAAATTTTTTGATTTTTTTTTTAAAATTTTATTTTAATTTTTGTATCACAAATATAAAACTCAAAAAAATCACGGTTGATTTATTTATAATCATAAAATTAATTTAGGAATATAATAAATTTTAATTTCCTTTATTTTTCAGTTTATTTATTTGTGAATAATTATTATTATTTGTTATTGTATTTAATAAGTATTATCTTTAGATCTCATATTAATATTTTAGATTAGATAAGAATTGACAAATAAACGGATAAAATAAGTGTAAAATATTTTCTAAAAATGGCCAAAATATTATAAGTAGAGGTTGTTTTTTAACGGGTATGTGAGACATAACGCAAAAGCCCCTTTTCACGTGTAACCAAGCACCGAACCCTTAAAAAATCTCTTTTCAAATGCGTTATAATTTTACATGCCAATAATTTATTTTTCCTAATTTTTAAAAAGTTTTAGGTGGCGACTCATTAGTCACAAACTGGTTTTTAAACAACTAACATGTATCATGTGCATTTGCACGAGTAATAATATAAAAAATCGTGAAAAAATATTACGGTAAAAATGTGATAGTATTTTTAATTTTATTTTTAACCGTTTAAAGTTTATGTGCAGGTCAACCCACAATCCGACTCAAATATCCATTTACTCCCACAATCCGACTCAAATATCCATTTACTCCCACATTGCAGAACGATCTCTAAAACAATTGTTAGTTAAAAAGTTGAACTTATATTGTTAAATTTGGTGTTGAATTGAAAATATAAAATGTTATTAGTCTAGTTGGTTAAAGGGTTGAATTTGTTTTGTTAGGCTGTAAGTTTGAACCATACCTATAGCATTTTTAATTTTATTTTTTTAACCGTTTTAAGTTTATGGATGGGTCAACTCACAATCCGACCCAAGTATTCATTTACTCTCACATATATATATCCAAATTAACCACAGCTCTCGACCCGACAATCCGGACACTTTAAAAATTAAGCATCATTATATATATATATATATATATATAAATTAGTTAGTTAAAAAGTTGAACTTATATTGTTAAAATGTCTCGTATTTATCAAATTTGGCGTTAAATTGAAAATATAAAGTGTTATTAGCTTAGTTGGTTAAAATGTTGAACTTGTTTTTGTTAGGTTGTAAGTTTGAATCATACTTATAGCATTTTTAATTTTATTTAACCGTTTTAAGTTTATGGGCGGGTCAACTCACAATCCGACCCAAATATCCATTACTCTCACATATATATATCAAAATTAACTACAGCTCTCGACCCGGCAATCCGGACACTTTAAAAATTAAGCATCATTATATATATATATATATATATAGAGAGAGAGAGAGAGATTCCCCGATTTGATTTAATTTTATTTCAAAATTTTCAAAAATATATTTATATTTTATATTTATTTCTTAAAATTCGAAAAAATTGTTTTTTTGGGGCGGGCGTTTTTAAACGCGTACTTTCTGGCGACTCTGCTGGGAACTTTTGATGCTTAACTTAAAATAATATTTTGGCCATTCATTTTTAGAAAAATATAGTTTACTATAAGGGTATTAAAGACCCATCTATTTGTTTTTTTAATGTGCATGAGCTATGGGGCTCTGGTGTGAAGATAATATAAGGTATACGTCGTTGGACGAAGCATATACATATATTGATTACGTACTAAGATTGTCAATGAGGAATGACAATCTCAAAACCGCATTTGAGGCTTTGTGTGATTTATGAGTTGAGGAAAAACTCTAGGAAAAAACCTAGATTAACCCTCTCTTGTTTTCAAATATCTCCTACTATTGAAAATGAGGAATTTTAAAATAGAGGTGAGGGGTACGTCCAATTGAGAGCTTCTCTTACATCGAGAGATTCCTTTTGGGATCGTATCCTTGTCAGTGGAACAACTCTCTCTTAAGCCACTCCTAACTTTAGAACAAAAAGCCAAAAAACCAATTCTACCAAGGCGTTACCTCGTCTCGTCCTGTTGAGCAACAAAGCCACATCACAAAGTTTTCAAACTTATGTGTTTACATTTTACGTGGGCTTGTATATAGATTTTTAGGCGCTCATGTTATCCACTTGGAATCCAGAAAATGTGAAAAGTCGAAAAGATTAAGTTCAACGTTAGAAAATTCTAGAAAAAGAGACTAAGTCAAGCCTTAAGAAAATAATAAGTCTAAACATAAAAAATTCTAGAAAAGAGGAGAAGTTAAGAAAGACTAAGTCTAACTTTGGAGAATTCTAGAAAATCATAAAAGAGAAAAAACAAGAAAATCTAGAAATCAAAAGAGACAAGTCTAATCAAACTAGTTATTATCTTTGTGTCTTTACTACTCACGATTATAAGCGTAAGAATGATCAAGAAAGACGCGTGAGATGCAAAGATGATCAAGAAAGATGTGTGAGATGCAAAGACGATCAAGAAAAAACGTGTGAGACGTAAAGACGATCAAGAGAGATGCATAAAACGCAAAGATGATCAAGAGAGACGAGAAGATTTGAAGATTCAAAGGCTTATACTCGATTTCTATATATTAAAATGTAATTCTCTTTATGAAGATACATCGGCGACATTGTAATGTAAGGATGAGGGGTGCATGTTTGCGACCGTTTGCGTCTTATCCACGGGCATAGGAAAATCAATTTAATTCCTTTGATACTCACATCTTTTATTCACATAACTAGTTCTAGGAATGAGTGTCTATTGCGTACTAGGGTTTATGTGCATAAGAGCAATGCATTGCTTGTTTTTATTTGATAAAGGTTCAAACTCACTTCGTTCTCTTGAACGCAACATATTCATATTCATCATCGTTCGTAGTGACTAACTCACGAAGATGGTTCAATGAGTCAGTTCATCTAAGCCTAGATGATCTTCGGGATACGCTGATACAATTGGGGCAACAATTTGAGGACCTCACAGTAGAAATTGAAACCTGTCCAACAATCGAACCCTTCAAACTGAAAAGTTTGTGACAAGAAATGAATTACGTCGAGCCTGATTTTCTCATATTGTGAGAGTACGTAGGCAACCTCTCACAAGGTTTGGTTAAAAAAAATCATTTCTTTTGCAATGAACTACGTTGGACCTGAATTCCCATAACTATGGGATACATAGGCATATTGTATGAACCCGGTCCTAAACTTTTTCATAAAAACACAAAATGCTATTTCAACACTAGGGGCATTTTTATTAAAATAAAAGTGATGGTTAAAATGATGAACTTTTAGATTAGGTAAAAAGCTAACCTTGACTAGGTCAAACGTCAAAACCCAACATCGAAATTAGAGGCATTGAAAACAATCAAATACTCTCACGTAATTGATTATGATCACATTGAGATGAGTATTGACCTTTTGATCCCTTTAAACAAATGATGGATAAAGAAAGGAACACGAAAAGTGAAACGAGGATTTAGAAAATAAGTAAAGATAAGGAAAGGTCAATCGTTTCCTTGACTATCTCAAAAGGAGCCAAAGTAACACTTGAAATTCGAATAGAGTATTATCCAATTGAACTCGCGCGAAAGTCTTACGGAGCGCCTGAAACCTTGTTGGAAAAGCTCGTAGAAAAGTCAAAATGCCAAAATATATGAACACTTAAGGTATGTTTGGATTAGTAGAATTTGAATTTGAATTAGAATTAGTATTGAGAATTTCAATTCAAATTCCATAAGAACTGATAATAAATTATAATTCAATTCTTATGACTTGGGACGCATACATCGAGAATAGACAGAAAATCAGACCATAAAGAAGCTATTATATCCCATTTAAGTTGGGCCAGTCTCTTTCTGGGATTCCATACATTGGTTTGAGAAAATTACAAAATTGTAATTCAATCACAATCTCTATGTTTATATAAAAAAAGAATATAATAAAAATAATTTAAATATATATTATCTATTTTATTAAAATATTGATTTGACACAACCAAGGTCGACCCTAGGATAAACCCGACAAGCTCTCATGCTAGGGCAACCAATTTATTAAAAATAGTTAAATATTTAGATGTATTGTATTGTAATTTTAAAGATAAGATGTTGTAGCATAATGGTTTATATTAAAATATTTAAACCTATTTTTATTTTGTTATAGGTTCAAATCCATCTATTCAATATTTTTGAAAACTTTTATCGTGTTTTAAATGATACAATAATAAAATATTTTGTTTGAAAAAATATAAAAAAAATAAATAAATTTGGAATAACAATTCCAAACTAGAATAATGTTATTGAGAATTTATAAAATTAAACTAGATTAAATTTGATTAGAATTCTAATTTCAATTCATAATAAGAAAGAGTTTACTAAAAATTGGACCATCCAAATTCAAAGTTACCCTCATAGTAAGCTCCATATTCCTAATCACATGTTAAGATTGCCTTGTATTACTTATTTTTTTTAAATGATGTTTAATTGAGGTGTGATCTAGAAGAACACCCTAAGAAGTGCTATACTTTTAACCCTATTACTTTAGTTTATATATTGAAAATAACATTCTCAATTCATTTAAATCATTAACATTTATTCACTTTTCAATTCCTGTAATCTCTCCCCAATATACTTTAAAAGTCTATCTTCTCTTCCATCCTTATTTTCTTAATTCCAATTTCATATTTGTGATCTAATCGTTCCGACATTTGACGAGTTGTGGGAACAAAATATTGACAATGATGTTGTGTAGTTAGGCTGGGCACAAGATGATGCAGCTGATTACTCTATCTAGGGGTGATTTTGTTGAGAACCAATTAAAAAAATGAAGGTCTAAAAGAATAACCAAATAACAAAAGACATTCATTGTTATAGATGGTAAAATACCTAAAATGTCAACTAAAAACAACTCCCAAAAGAGTTCAAGTTCAAATGCAACACAACATTAATTAATATGTACCCGAAACACAGTTGATGATGATGATATTATATCTCCCACTAACAGCTCCTTCTCTTCCTACTGATGATCTCTTATGTTCTACAACAAACAAGTAAAATATAATACTCAACAATAGATATGAAATGCAGATGAGCAAAAAAGGAGAAAACTACTCATCACTAATAAGATACATACCTGTTTTATCTACCATAGTCGGGGCTTCTTCTGTCCCTGTCAAAGGTTGGAACTGTTTTATTATGTCTCTCGTAGATGAGACTGTGTGGGCCCCGCCCATAATGAGGACTCGGCCGCCTATTGTAGGGGGGACTGCGTGGGCTTTTTCGCCCATAATCAGGACTTGGCCTCCTGTTATACACCGGACTTGGTGAACGTCTGTTACCATATCCTCCTCTTCTAGGACTACTATCATATTTGCTTTCCCCTTTCTCATCGTCATCTCTCAGAGCATACTCAACTGAGACAACCCTGTCCATTAATTTTCTGCACGAGCCCATACTATATAAACAAACATTCCAAAAATAAACTGAAAAATAAGCAGTACTGAACCACTAACCTCATGTTGGTACCCTCAAGAGCCTTTGTCGCCTCCTCTTGAGTTTCAAACTGCACAAATGCAAAATTGCGTCGAATGCGTACATGCATAAGCTTCCCATACGTCTCAAAGTGTCTTTCAATATCACTGACCCTTGTATGGATTGGGTCAAAATTTATGACAAATAAAGTTTTTGTTGGTCTCTGGTTTTTCATAGCCCTAGCCCTAGAGCTAGAGCCGTCGCGATGGCGCACACGATCACCCTGTGGAAATAAATTACATCACTTACACACTAACTGGAAACATGAATAAATAAACATTTGGATTCACAAAGAGCTTGTTTGATCTTGGGTTTTTAGAAACAAAAAACTCTTATCACATCACATATTCTTCCGTTCATCGAATCACTAAATTCATTAAATAAAATATTAAAATACACTTACTTTAAATTTTATACATTTTAAATACAAAAGAACAATTTAGTAAATTAACCCAGATCATCCCAGAAAAACTCACTCTTTCATCAAATCAGATTTTGATTTTACAACCTTCAAATAACCTCACATCAAACAAACTTTTATTCGCTTCATTTCATATTCTCTATAAGATCCTGTATTAATAATGTATACTAACCATTCAAAAAAATAAACTGAGCCAAATGCTTTCAATTCTGCATTTAATATAAAACACACATGCATGTTAAGGGGGTGAGAAAGAGAATAAACCTTAGCCCATTCAACAGATAGCTTGCGCCTATCATGCCCAAACGAAAAATTGTCAATACCACGAATGGCATCCTCAGCATCTCGCTCATCTTCAAAATAAACAAAAGCAAATCCTGCATCAAAATGACCTGGAATCAGAAGGATTGCAGCTAGTAGGATATTGGAATACGCATGATAAACAGATGAATTAGGATCCATTTCACCCATGACAATGACGAAATACAACACCTTCAATAACGAGGAAGAGCTGATGAACACAAGGGTGTAGAGGCATGGCATGAAGAACTAAATTGTGATGATAGTAGCATGTTAAAACGTTTAAATTCCAAAGTATCAGGTCTGAGTCAACATTGCTTAGCATGCTTCTCCATGGAGGGAATATAATGGAATGATAGAAATCATACATCTTGAACATTCGTGTTCAGTGGCAAGACAATAGACATAGAATGAGAATTTGATATCTTGCCATCAACTCCGGTGATATGGAAACTTTACAGCATGAAATCAATTGAAGTGAAGTCTTTGCATTTCATTGATTTCCTCAAAATTGTGATGGTGAGCATTACATGGACAATTGATATATCAAACTATAAGCCCCATTTGGAAACACTTATTGCGGCCTATATAACCTTTTTGATTAAAAAAATTAATAATCTTAAGTGCATGACAAGATGTAAAGGCCAATAATCGGGTGAATGAAATGCAAACTGATTCCATCTGTAAGTAGGTGAGAGTAGGCATTCACACGGATGAATTTCCTTTTGTGTTAGGTGTTTATAGCACAGAAGTTGATGAGCCAAGAGATACAAACTCATTATTCCTTAGATGTCCCTGCGTCAAAACAAACATTTAATATGTGCAATTCCTTGTGAAATCTTGCAACTATGAGGCTTTTACATTAGTTTCAACATAGTCAAGCCAAACAGCTTTTCATTTTTAATATTTTTGTCCTCGTGACACAACTACAAAAGCATTCAATGAGAGTCTTCAGTATAACATCACTTTTTGCCAAAGACAATAAAGGTTTCAAGCTTCACAATCAATTTAATGTATTTTTAGTGGTTGAATATTCTATGAATTATTTTTATCACACTAAACATCATACCCCATTCAAAACTGAAGCAAATGAAGATTGAACTATAACAAGTTATTATAAGAAATTGACCACAATCGACTATTACACAAAATATAAAAAGCACAAATAACCAATCCACAATAATAAGAAAGTGAGAAGTCTATTCCCACAATGAACACAAGCTTCCATTGATGGAAATATAAACCAACAAAAGGAAACATTTACCAGATTTCATATCGATGCGATCCACCCTTCCATATTTAGAGAACAATCTATCCAGTTCTGACTGACGAGTCTCATATCCAATGTTGCCACAGAAAACAGGTCTCGTCATCTTCTTCGATCTGACATGGATAGTGTTTCAAATATCAAGAAAAAATATCCAAAGAGAATAAGATAAACACAGACACGCTAGTATGGTGAAACTTTTTCCCCCCAACCCTCACAAACAGATATCAATAAACATCTCAGATAAACGTACTAAAGAACAAAATTTCAACAATTCAGAATTCTGATAAACAACGTCAAACCTTGGAGCACGACGGATGCAGCAGAGCGAGAGAGGTAACAAATACTAGAACTACAAGAAGCAGAGAAAAGGGATTAATCGAACCCTAAACCCTAAAAGGCCCAAACCCTAGATAGATAGAACGTGGAAATAAACGAAGCAGACTTTCTCAAGAAACTTTAAATCTTATCTATGAGATTCTTGTTTTTGTGTTTTTATTTTTATGTAAAAAGATGAGAGTACTGTTTATTTTGAAGGGTAAGAGTGAAAAATTAATGAATTATTTTTTAAATAAAAAGCATAACATGGATCCCTATTGCACTTTTAAAAAGTGATGATATAAACAAAAATATTTTTTATATATAAATATTTTTTTTTAAATAATATTATTCAAATTTTAATTTGTAAAAAATAATATTTAGTTGTATTTTTAAATTTATCAAGTACATAAGGTTTGAAAATATTAAAAAAAAAGATTCATGGTCTAATATTCTTTATTATTGATATACTTATTTAAAAAATAAAAATATTTAAAAAATTTATTCATATTTTTTATATTTATAATAATTTTAATTATTTAATAACCAAATTTTGTATGAATTAATATTTATTAAAAAAAAGTTAAATATAAAAAATTGTTTTAAAATAAATAAATTATTATAATAAATAATTGTATAAATATAAAAATATATATATATATATATATGAGTTAATAAAAATGTTCTTTTATAATAAATAATATACACATATCGTCTTAATTTATTTTTTATAATAATAAATTATTATAATATATAATTGGATAAATATTAAAAAATACTTAAAATTAATATATATATATATATATATATAATTAAATAAAAACATAATTCTTTCAAGTGTATTTTTAATTAATAATATATTAAATATATATAATTATTATTATTTATTAATTAATAACATTAATAGTTATTTATAGTGTTTTTATTTATTTTTTATAATAAATAAATATATTTTAAATATATTTTTAAATCACTTTAAAACTTATCATAATTAATTAACTATATTTTAATTTTTTTCTAATTTAAATATTTTTTATTATTTTAAAATATTAATAATTCAAAAATATTATTCAAGTATATAATATCTCATTTTTTTCTATTTATAATAAATAAATTTAAAATAATTTATCAATTATTTTAAAACATAACATGCTTAGTTAAATATATTTTTAATATTTTTTCTAATCTAAATATTTTACAAAATATATATATATAGGTACATTAAAAAATATTTAAAACATATTTAAATATTTTATTGTAAAAAATATGAATATTAGTTCTCTTAAATATTAATATGCATTCTTTTTTAGAATATATTTTACTCCACATTATTATTATTGACAAACCAACTCTGTTGAGATCGGCGTCAACAACAACCGGTGGGGTTTCAGTATTGTTGAACGACTATTGATTTCCAATTCGGTTTTAACCCTATTACAGGTTAAGACATGTTTATATTCTCGTGACAAATCTTTGTGAGCTATTGAATCGGATTCAAGTGCGAAATAACTCGCTAGATTTGAAGTGTATTGATGCAGAATGAATAAGACAATAAGAAATGGACACGGAGTTATTTATGGATGTTCGGAGATAAAACTCATACGTCACCCCTTCTTCTGTTACCAGAAGGATACACTAGAAGACTTTAACTTGAGTAGCCTCTACAGAAGCTCGGTCAGAAACCTAAGACTTAACAATGCCTGTTCTGAACTCCTAGCTCTCACTCTGTTGAATAGACATCCTCTGTTCAACTTACAACGCTTATTATGCTTAACAGATATTACGGCAATTTCTCTCTCAACTTATCTTAGTAGAAATTATAGAGTATATGAATTACAATTAGAATAGTGAGAGAGTAATCTTGAATAAATGTGGTAATGTGTCCAGCAATGTGTCCAACATGTCCAACACCTTCTTGATTAAGATCCACATATATATATGAGTCACAATCGCTTTGCATTCAATGATGGCGTGTTGTAAAACTCTGCGTGCTGATGTAGCATAACTCTATTTGAGTGTTGTAGCCGCACTTGAGTATCGTAACCCTACTTGAATGGCGTGTGACTATTGGGCTTCTTAGAAGGTTTGTATAAATGATGCAAGACAGTTAATGCATAGTCGAATCTGAATATTGACATGTGGCAATATTCCGTTGATTATTGTGCGTGTTGATGTGGCAGTCTACCGCTTGTTGGGCGATGAGCAGGGAAGATGAGTGGGCGATGCTTTAGTCTTCTGTTGAAGCCTAGACGTCTGCTAGAGCTTCTTCAATCAACCCGTCTGATGAAGTTCAGACCCCGTCTGCTCGCGCTCTTCTTTAGATAACCCGTCTGATGAAGTTTGGATTCCGTCTGCTCGTGCTCTTTTTTAGACAACTCGTCTGATGAAGTTCAGACTCCGTCTGCTCGTGCTCTTCTTTAGACAACCCGTCTGATGAAGTTCAGACTTCGTCTGCTCGTGTTATTCTTTCAAATTACCCGTCTAATGAAGTTTAGACTCCATTTGCTCGCGCTCTTCTTCAGGCAACCCGTCTGATGAAGTTCAGACTCCGTCTACTTGCGCTCTTCATTAGAAAACTCATCTAATGAATTTTGGACTCCGTCTACTCGCAATCTTCTTCAGACAACCCATTTGATGAAGTTCAGACTCAGTATGCTCGCGCTCTTCTTCAGACAACCCATCTGATGAAGTTCGGACTCCGTCTACTTGCTCTCTTCTTCAAACATCCTGTCTGATGAAGTTCAGATTCTGTCTGCTTGTGCTCTTCTTCAAACAACCCGTCTGAACCCGTCTGATGAAGTTCAGACTTCGTTTGCTCGCGCTCTTCTTTTGGGCTGTACTTGCACAAAGGCAAATTACACAACTTAGTTCTTGTTTAGACCATAACTTAGTTTTGTTCAGACTACAACTTAGTTTTGTTCAGACCACATTATTAAAATTGTGTCATATTGAATTAAAATTATTTACCTAAGTTTATTAAGATGTTTTTCCTTAACTAATTATTTCTCTTTTAATTAGTTTTCATTTTTCTTTATTTAATTTGATCTAACAAACTCATTGCATTTAGAGGTTCAATATTTGTTTTGAACCGAATATTCGACCGAATTAGAATTTTATTTTTGTTTTTCGAATCAAATTTTAAGCCAATTTGAATTGGGCAAATTACATGGGTGGCCCTCTAATTACTCCAATCGCTCATTTTTAGCCCTCAAATTAATTTTTAAAACAATTTGCCCTTTTAACGTTTAGAATAGTCACCAATGACCCTTCCATAAACTTTTTGATTAAACATTAAGCTTAAAATATTATTATTTTTATATATTATCTTCAATCATTAATTTTTATATTTATATATATTTTATCTCACAAAATTTGTCGCATGACGGGCTCGAACCCAGGAATTTGTGGTTAATATCTATCTTTTGTTACCGCTAAACTAGAAGAGGAGATTATATAGATATATATATATATATAAATATATATGTGTATATTTAAATATAAATAATATATATTTTATCTATATATTATATAAAATATTTAATAATTATTTAAATATAAAAATGAATGATAAAGATATATATAATATTATATATATATATGCGATTTAATAATTATATATAAATATATAATGATTAAAGATAATATATAAAAAATAATATTTTAAGCTTAAACCGTTATGTTTAACCAAAAAGTTAACGGAAGGACCATTGGTGACCTTTCTAAAAGTTGAAGGGAAGATTTGTTTTTAAATATAATTTGAGGGCTAAAAGTAAGCGAATAGAGTAATTAGAGGGTCACCTAGGTAATTTTTCGATTAATTACCTCGGTTTTTTATTTGATTTTCGAGTTAGTGTTTCAACTCAAACACTAAACCGAAAATCGAAATTCATTTTTTATTATTTATTTTATTTATATATTTTATTATATATTATATATTTGCGAGAGTTTGAACTAGAATTTCAAAGATCAATCATTCTCTTTGACAATGAGCCGTCTGATATGTTGGGTTTTGTCCTCCTAGTTAGAGAGACCCAACGTGGTGTGAGCTTTATTTAGGTCCACAATATATAATGTGAAGGGACATTATTTTTATCTAGGTTCTTAGTGGGTTTTACAAAACAACAAGAGAGAGCAGAGCAAAATAGATTCAAGGTTTGAGGTAACAACTAGAGAATATTTCTGTTTGTTGGATCGACTTCAAACGTTGACAACTTGTTGATTATTTCTGGGACTATGTTCTGAATGGTAAAGATATGTTTTCTAAGTCGTCTAAGTCAGTTTGAGAGAAAATCAAAATTACAAAATTTGTAAGGTTGGTTGATCTTGCGTTTTTTGTCTTTGTTGTTATTGCCAAGATTATTGTGTGATTTTGATGCAATTGATTAATTATTTTAATTTATATCTAAAGTGAACCCTTACTTGTAACATTATTAATGATAGTGGATTGTTAAGTAACTTTTTCAGGTCTATAGTTTTTTACTCTAAATTTGTAGAGGTTTTCCATGCT
The DNA here is from genome assembly GCF_907164915.1 of Impatiens glandulifera. Taxonomy (NCBI): domain Eukaryota; kingdom Viridiplantae; phylum Streptophyta; class Magnoliopsida; order Ericales; family Balsaminaceae; genus Impatiens; species Impatiens glandulifera. The sequence goes on along the minus strand of NC_061866.1, from coordinate 16,233,421 downwards.
AAAAATTGTTTTGCATTGTCGCTTCAATTTTATTCTGTTTTGCTCAACTCTTATACTCAATTAATTGGGAAAATATTATTCTTTGAAGCATACATTTTCCATCAAAGTGCCGATAGGACGTAGGCATTGTGGAGATGAGGAAAAATTCTCGATTGAGTTGATACTTTCCGATTTATGACGGTGTTAACCCCCTCTACTATCGGTGAGTGATACTCTCTTATGATTCACCATAGAAACAAAATACTAGTTACCTTATTCAAACTAGTTATTTGACGTGTCTAACAACGAAATATCGTCACTAAAGGATTATGTGACTACTATATATGTATTACTTGTATGTATCTATAGACAAATGAACATCGTTGAGTATATTTACCTCTTCAAAACAAACATGTTTTTATTATTTGTTCTTTAAGTCTATCACAGACCATGTATATGCTAGACAATGCCGTGTTTATCCCTTAGATCAATCATTTATATGAAATTAAATGGAACCATATAATCCACAGAGTAAATTCTATCATGAGATTTGTCAACTTCAAAGTAAATAAAAATTTCATGATGCCAATGCAAAGGAGATGGAGCCCAATTTCCAAGACTTTCTTCACGGGTGACCGACAAATGTGTCCCACTATAGAAGAAATTATAATTATCTTAAAGATTGACAACAAGAACATTCTATATCTCAAACCATTTGTAGAATCAAGGTTATTAAGAATAGAAAACTATTACAAGAAGAATTTGGATATACTAAAACGACATTTGGTGGCATCTAAAGGAAGGCTGCCATCGATCTACAAAAATGGAGATCATAAATGGAGAAATTCCCTTAACTTTGGGCTCCTCAATGATGATTATGACCATACTAATGACTCATTTCTTCTTGGAACCATCTAACATTAAACCATCAAAGTTTTAAAGGTAGCTTATCACTTACATAGAGAAAATAAAGACCATTTGGTCTTATCCTAACCAAAACACTCATGGGATTAAATGAATCATATCTGACTCCTACCATGAGTTAAAGATGCTCACCTCTAATACTCTATATTTAACTTCTCGATAAACTCGAACGCCTTCCACCAATAGTCTCAAGTGACCATATGAGCACTTTAATCTAATATCGAAGGATGAAAAGGTCATACTCGAGCCTCTCATACAGATGAGGATCCTGTTAGAGAATTACTTATGTACTATCCCATTCGGAAAATTGCCTATATGATGGACGATGAATCAATGATTATACTCCTGGTTTAGAATATGTCACTTCCTACTACACACATGATCTATTTAAACAGTTCAGTCGTGATAACATGTCACCCTATTTGGAAAATGCAACCGTCATAAATACGCCAATTGATCACAAGTCTTACATTAGTTATCTTGATATATGACACAGCGCCTCAAAGACGGGAATCCCGAAAGAATGAAGAAATTATCTGATGGATATCATCAAAGAATACGAGTGAAACAAGAAGAAGAAGGAAGATGAAGCCACTAGCGTATGAACAAACTATAATAGGACCTAAAACCTATAAAGTCCTACTTTTGTTATCCTACTTAATCTCTCTATAATATAAATAAGAAGTATGTACTTGTAATAAATTATTGACTTTTGTATAATAAAATCAAGGTTTTTACTAAAACTGAATTAAAAAAGAGACGTTCACTCTTTAGGATTCATAATACATGCATTGCATTGTACTTAAAGTACAAATTCATAAAATAAGACTCATCTCAATCGTAGTCTTCAACCTCATTTGGTCGTTACGGGCCCAAGAAAAAGAGTATCAAACCATAATATGATACTCTCCAAAAAGTGTATAGAATATGAAGAATACCCATCACATTTTTTAGCAAAGTAACAACGAACGTTACACTAATATTCCACTAATGCTTGGATAGCAAATAAACTCTATAGACTCCGATTATGATATTACTAGCAGAACCTGAAAAGGTATGTGTGAACTATGTGAATCATCAATGTCAAATCTATGTTAATCTAAAGTATACTCCGACCTCAATGCTTTATGATATGACATCTTTCTGTCCTTTTTCCACCTAGGGTATTGACGTCATTAAGAAAATCTATCCCCATACTTTTAATGGCCACAAATTTATACTTGGCCATTGACTACTTTACCAAAAGGGTGGAAGTATCTTCCTACAAAATTTTGAAATCATCTCATGTGACAAAATTAATCCCCACCAATATAATCGCTAAGTATGGAGTCCCCCATGATCTAATTTTAGATAATTGTCGAAACTTCCAAGGAAAAAGGTTAGAATTGCTTGAGAAATTCAAAATCGAGCATCACAAATTATCGTCATACAGACCACTAACTAATGGTGCGATCAAAGCAGCGAACAAGGACGTGATTATAATCAATAAGAAAATGACTAACACATATAAGGATTTACACGAAAAACTTTCATATGCCTTATGGGGATATTGTACAACCATTCGAACTTCGACCGGTGAAACTTCGTACTCATTGGTCTTCAGCATGGACATTGTAAAATCAATCGAAATAAATACCTTCACTCTAAGAATACTCTTGGAGATTTACGTCATTGAAGAAGACTGTGTCAAATCTCGATATAATCAACTAATATTAATGGAAGACAGGAGACTAAGTGTCTTGTGTAAAACTCAAGCCTGCCAAAAAAAATATCAAGTACCTTCAATAAGAAGGTAAAATCCAAAAATATTAAAGAAGGTGATATAGTTTTAAAATAAACCCGTGACCTCCTAGACCTGAGGGGAAAATTCTGTTCCCAATGGGAAGGACCGTTCATGATTAAGAAAATCATTTCTAGATGAGCAATTCGCCTATCTATAATAGAAAGTAAAGAATTCATTGCCTTGGGAAATCTTGACGCACTCAAAATATATTTTGTATAATATCATGTCACACAAAATGCGACATTAAACCTAGCCTCAAAATAACTTATTCCAACATATTCTAATCTAAGTTTTGACAAACTATGATTTGAATACGAAAGACCTAATTCTTCTAAAAAACAAAAATAAGGAAAAGAAGATACGTATGTAGCCTACATCTTTGTAGGTCCGGTCTTAAATAAACAAAAAAATTCCAATTATTTTCTTAAACACCTTTCCGTGATGAAACTAAAAACTTGATCCCTTCTATGAGATGGTAAAGAAGATTTTAGGAAACAAGTAAGAGTAAAGTTAAGATAATTACTTTTACTCAAAGGTGATCATCCCAAAATGAACTCAAATAGTTTCATAATAACTCCAATAAAAGGATATTGATCATAAACTCATTTTTGTTCTATACGAATTATACAAAAGAGTAACTCTCCAAAGAAAGTTTTTGAAGAGAAAGAACTGGAATAAATTAAAAAGTCAAGCCAAAAGCCACAAATTGAGAAGAAATATCTCATCTCTTTCAATACAAGGAAGAGAAGTTTAAAACTTAATGCTTTAAAAAAATGTTCTTGATCCCCTCTTCTAGTGTAGTGGCAAAAAGAAGGTGGATACCCCTTCTCCCCAGCCTCTTTGAGATCCTGGGTTTGAGTCCGTCAGACGGTAAGTTCCACTCGTCTGGTTAAATTGGTTGAGTACATTTTTGGGCTATGTGCTTAACCCGTAAGGATTAGTCGCACTCCGAAAGAGAAGTGAAACCCAACGTTCTAAAAACAATGTTCTTGTGTTGGTTGAAATATTGAAATCACCATTTGGTGCTCACTCAAACTCTAGTCTTGATTACTACTCAGGGGATAAATATGTCAATTCTACCAAATACACCCCATGAGCTAACAAAAACGATTCTAACATTAAAATCATTATTTGATGCTAACTTAGACTCTAGTCTTGATTGCTACGACAAGAGCATGAATATATCAATTCTACCGGATGTACCCAAAGTCAACAAAACAAAAAATTAATGATAAAAGAAAATTTCCAAAAGCATAAAGTTGTAAATACTCTCTAAAGAATATATATATATATATATATATTATATGGAGATGAGTGAACTTTAAAAAGATGTGGCTTGACAAAAGGTATTAAACATATTTTAACATAGTCAAAGTTTCAAAATTTTGACCAATTTCTTCGAGAGTTAAAATTCTAGATAATCATCTATACACGAGATCGAATATATAACCAATATCTTGAAAATTGAAGGAAAGGAAACTCAATTTCTTTTACAAGATGATCATAAAAGATCATAAAAAGATTCTTAGAGTTAACCTCCAAACATATTTTGAATTCAAAATACCACGACTCATTAAAGGGATTCCAATGAGTCCAATTCCAATTAAAAAAACAAATTAAATCAACTATTGCTGAAAATTATTAGGCATATTCTGTCAAACAAGGTTTTATGAGTTAAGGCATAAATATATCCCCTCTATATAGACACATGGATAATTTATCCACAAGAAAATTTTGAAGTAGACGATTGACGCATTTCAAACACTTGTGAAGATCATTTTGAAAAAAAAAGGTGATTATGTTGAAATAATCCTTTACTGACAAAATAGATCAAAACCCTATATCTTAATAGGTACATAAGATCGTTGAAACATTATAAAGTCAAACCTATATTTTGATAGTATTACAATCATTTATACATGATCACCCTAAATGTTATTTATTAATAACTCATATGAATAGTTTGTTAACATTCATGTCAAATCAAATATATATGTTGACAATATTACGATCATTTATACACGATCACCCTAAATGTTATTTATTAGTAACTCACATGAATAGTTTGTTAATATTCATGTCAAATCAAACATATTTATTGATAGTATAACGATCATTTATACATGATCACCATAAACGTTACTTATTAATAACTAACATGAATAATTTGTTAACATTCATATCAAATATAACATATATGTTGATAGTATTATGATAATTTATACAGGGTCGTCCTAAGCGTTACTTAAAAGTAACTCACATGAATAGCTTGTTAACGTTCATATCAAATCAAACATATATGTTGATAATATTATGATCATTTATACATGATCAACCTAAATGTTACTTGTTTGTAACTTATGTGAATAATTTATTAACATTCACGTCAAATCAAACATATATGTTGATAGTATTACGATCATATATACATGATATCCTAAATATTATTTGTTAGTAACTCACATGAATAGTTTGTTAACATTAATGTCAAATCAAACCTATACATAATACGATCATTTATACATGATCGCACTAAATGTTATTTATTATTACCTCATATAAATAGTTTATTAACATTTATGTCAAATCAAACCTATTTGTTGATAGTATTACGATCACATGATCACCCTAAATGTTATTTATTAGTAACTCACATGAATAGTTTGTTAACATTTATTTCAAATTAAACCTATCTATTTATAGTATTTCGATCATTTATACATGATCGCCCTAAATGTTACTTGTTAGTAAATCACATGAATAATTTGTTAACATTCATGTCAAATCAAATATATATGTTGATAGTTTTACGATCATTTATACATGATTGCCCTAAATATTATTTATTAGTAATTCACATTAATAGTTTGTTAAAATTCATGCCAAAGTAAACGAATATGTTGACAATATTATGATCATTTATACATGATTGCCCTAAATGTTACTTATTAGTAACTCACATGAATAGTTTGTTAACATTCATGTCAAATCAAACCTATCTGTTGATATTATTACGATTATTTATAATGATCACCGTGAACGTTTTTTATTAGTAACTCACATGAATAGTTTATTAACGTTCATATCAAATCAAACATATACGTTGATAGTACTACGATCATTTATACATGATCTCCCTAATATGTGAATAATTTATTAACATTCACGTCAAATCAAACATATTTTTTGATAGTATTATCTACATAAACATTACTCGTTAGTAACTCACATTAATAGTTTGTTAATATTCATATCAAATCAAACATACATGTTGATAATACTACGATCATTTATACATGATCACTATAAACGTTACTTATTAGTAACTTATGTGAACAGTTTATTAACATTCACGTCAAAATCTAATCTATTTGATGATAGTACTACGATCATTTATATATTATCGCCTTAATGATAATTTGTTAGTAACTCATGTGAATAATTTCTTAACATTCACATAAAATCAAATTTATCTATGGATAGTACCTCAATCATTTATACATGATTATTCCAAAATATTATCTACATAATATTTATAACATTAATTTACGATCATTTGTATATATGATCGTTCTAAAGAAATAACAACCAACCAAATACTATCGGCTGATAATTCTAAAAATATTATTTGACATTAATAAATTGTTGATATTCACGTCAATTCAATATACGAGTCAATTTCCTGATTATATTTGTGATCATTCACACATAAACATCATACATATACAAATACTTTGTTAAAATCGTAAACATAATAAAGATAAACAACACTAGGTAAGAAAATAATCAAAAATATAACTTCATAATAACTTTAAATCAAAAACCCGATTTTTTATCATAGACTATTTTGAACAAATTGATCATCATCTAGGTCGATTGATATCTTGAGATGATGATCAACATGTTCTTGGGAGCTTTGTGAAGCTATACAAGCTCTTGGATCAAAGAATCAGAGCTAAGAAATGAAATTAAAAACCTGCACTTTTGTGTTCTTGAAGACCGAGGCTTGTTAGTCTTAGACCGAGAGATCCGACCGAGGATCCTCGGTCCGGACCAAAACCTAGGACCGAAAAATTCGAACATAAAATTGAGACCGAGGACCGAGAATTTTAATAGGACCGAGAGGTCCGACCGATGTTCTTGAATTAGGACGGAGAGGTTCGACCGATGTTCTTGAACTATGACCGAGAAATCCGACCGAGGATTTTCACCTAGAATTGAGAAATCCAAACCTGGGACCAAGACTCCCGAACCTCAGGATAACTTTGGGACTAAGAATCCCAAACGTAGGACTAAGAGCTACCGAGCCCAAGATCGAGGGACTCATCCCAGAGTTAGCCTAGTACCGAGAGGTTTATACACCTCGATCGAGAAACTTGGCCCAAGGTAACTCATGACTGATATATTTATACACATAGACTAGTGAGATCAACTAAGGACCAAGAGTCCTTAGCACCCAGACAGAGGGACTTTGGCACTCAAACTAAGGAACTCGAGCCTCGACCGAGAGGCTTCTCGACCCGGTCCGAGGTCTGTTGACCTCAACCGATAAAAACAAACCTCGGGCTTAGGACTCTGATCCTAAGGCCTGTTTGATTCCCCTTTTTAAAATCTAAAATTATTTTTGTAATTTTAGGACTCCAAATCATTTTTTAAAAATCCCAAAAAATTAGAAAATGCATTTAAAATATTTTTGGGATATTTCCACAATTTTTTTTGATAAAGGCTTGTTTGGTGTTTATTTCTAAACCTTAATGTCATTAAAAAATTATTGATATTCTTCAGGTATTTCCTCCTTAGTTATCGTAAGCAACAAGTACTAGCATTTTAAATATTGTTGTTTCAATATTTTAAATAATTAACGCTAAAACCTATAAGAATGACTAGAACCGAAAGAATAATCAGTTAAAACTTAAAACGTTATACAATCGATATTCAAAAGCCAACTTTATAAGTAGATATCATTTTTAAAATGAGTATAGAGGATGAAGCGCGAAAGCCTTTTCCCGAGTATCACCAAACTATGAACTAAAAAAACTCTGGTCAATACATTTGTATACGTACGTCAACTTTTATTGATTTTGAAAAAAATCAATTGACGACTCTGTTTCAAAATAAATTATATTTTAAGTTAATTATGTTTAATTAATTAATTTAAACTAAAGGATTTCTAAAAATCAAATTGTGATTTGATTTCCGTAAATTCCCAAATTATTTAAACTTGAACCCCATAACTAATTATTTTTTAATTAATTTCAAAATATTGTCAAGAATCAATGACATATTTTAAAAATAATGTTTTATTTTAAAATAAAATTCTTGACATGCAAACCGATGTTTAATTTCTCGAATCTCGAGTTTTTCACGAAAACCTACTTATATGTTTTTAGGGTTACACTAGGTCAAATATGCTTGGACAAGAAATCACTTAGGGTGTGTTTGATGAGGGGGAATTGGAATTGGCATTGGCATTGGAATTCTAATTCCAATTATATGAGAATTGACATTGAATTACAATTCAATTTCTATGTTTGAAAAAATTAGAGAATTATAATTCAATTTCAATTCCTATGTTTGGGAAAATGATAGAATTGTAATTCAATTCTAATTCCTATGTTTGTAAAACAAAATATTAACTTTTTAAATATGTTATCACATTTTTGACACGTTTAATACGTTTTTGACATGTTTAACACATTTTTACACGTTTTTGGCACTTTCAAACACGTTTTTGACATGTTTAACACATTTTCACACTTAAAACACATTTTCACACGTTTAACATGTTTTTCACGTTTTTGGTATGCTTAACACGTTTTTGACATTTTTAATACGTTTAACATGTTTTTCACACGTTTTAATAAGTATAACACATTTTTCACGTTTTTGGCACGTTTTAAACATGTTTAAATGTTTTTCACACGTTTAACATGTTTTTCACGTTTTCACACGTTTAACACGTTTTTGACATGTCTAACACGTTTTGACACATTTAACACGTTTCTCACACATTTTTTCAAGTTTAACACGTTTTTCACACGATAAACATGTTTTTCACGTTTTCACACATTTTTCACATGTTTTCACACGTTTTAACACATTTTCACACGTTTTTCACGTTTTCCACACGTTTTAACATGTTTTTCACTTTTTCACACATTTTCACGTTTTTCACACGTTTTAACAAGTTTAACACGTTTTCCACACGTTTTAACAAGTTTACACATTTTCCACATGTTTTTTCACGTTTTCACATATTTTAACAAGTTTAATACGTTTACACGTTTTTAACATGTTTAATACGTTTACACGTTTTTAACATGTTTAATACGTTTTTCACACGTTTAACATGTTTTCACGTTTTTCACACGTTAAAATGTTTTTAGCATGTCTAACACGTTTTACACATTTTTTACACGTTTAACACGTTTTTTCACGTTTTGGCACGTTTAACACGTTTTTCAAACCTTTTTCACATTTAACACGTTTTTCACACGTTTAACATGTTTTCACGTTTTTGGCACGTTAAACACATTTTTGTCATGTCTAACACGTTTTTCACACGTTTTACACATTTTCACACATTTTTCACGTTTTTCACACGTTTTAACACGTTTTCACATATTATTCATATATTTGAACACGTTTTTCACACATTATTCACATTTTTAACACGTTTTTGGCATATTTAACACGTTTCTGACATTTTTAATACGTTTAACATGTTTTTCACACGTTTTTGATAGGTTTAAACGTGTTAAACGTGTTAATGTGTTAAAACGTTTTAAATGTGTTAAAAACATTTTAAACGTGTCAAAAACGTGTTAAACATTCCAAACATGTGAAAAACTTGTTAAACGTGCCAAAACGTGAAAAACGTGTTAAACGTGTCAAAATGAGGTAAATGTGTCAAAAACTTAAAAAATGTGTTAAAGGTGTCAAAAACGTGAAAATGTGTTAAAGGTGTCAAAAACGGTCAAAAACGTGTTAAACGGTCAAAAACGTGAAAACATGTTAAACGTGTCAAAATAAGGTAAATGCGTCAAAATCGTAAAAAATTGTGTTAAATGTGTCAAAAACGTAAACAAATGTGTTATATGTGTCAAAAACGTGAAAAACGTGTTAAATGTGTCAAAAACGTGAAAATGTGATAAACGTGTCAAAAACGTGTAAAAAATGTGAAAAACTTGTTAAACGTGCCAAAATGTGTCAAAATGTAAAAAACATGAAAACGTGTCAAAAACATATTAAACGTTCCAAACATGTGAAAAACTTGTTAAACGTGCCAAAACGTGAAAAACGTGTTCAACGTGTTAAACATGTCAAAATGTGGTAAACGTGTCAAAAACGTAAACAAATGTGTTAAATGTGTCAAAAACATGAAAACATGTTAAACGTGTCAAAAACGTAAAAAGACGTGTTAAATGTGTCAAAAACGTGAAAACGTGTTAAACGTGTCAAAAATGTGTTAAATATGTGAAAAACTTGTTAAACGCACAAAAACGTGCAAAATCTGCCAAAATGTTAAAAATGTGTTAAACGTGTGAAAATCATGTTGAACGTGTCAAAACGTGTCAAAAACGTGTTAAACGTGTCAAAACGTGTCAAAAACGTGTTAAAACGTGTCAAGGACGTGAAAAACGTGTTAAATGTGTCAAAAATGTGTTAAATGTGTCAAGGACGTGAAGAACGTATTAAATGTGTCAAAACGTGTTTAACGTGTCAAAACGTGTTAAACGTGCCAAAAACATGTTAAACGTGTCAAAAACGTGTTAAACATGTTAAAAATGTGAAAATCATGTTAAACGTGTCAAAAATGTGTTAAACGTGTCAAGGACGTGAAAACATGTTAAATGTGTCAAAAACGTGTTAACACATGTCAAGGAAATGAAAAACGTGTTAAATGTGTCAAAACGTGTTAAACGTGTCAAAAACGTGTTAAACGTGTCAAAAACGTGTTAAACGTGTCAAAAACGTGAAAATCATGTAAAACGTGTCAAGGACGTATTAAACGTGTCAAGGACGTGAAAACGTGTTAAACGTGTCAAGGACGTGTTAAATGTGTCAAGGACGTGAAAAACGTGTTAAATGTGTCAAAACAAAACGTGTTACACGTGTCAAAAACGTGTTAAACGTGCCAAAAACGTGTTAAACGTGTCAAAAACGTGTTAAACGTGTCAAAACGTGTTATACGTGTTAAGGACGTGTTAAACGTGTAAAGGACGTGTTAAACGTGTAAAGGACGTGAAAAACGTGTTAAATGTGTCAAAAACGTGTTAAACGTGTCAAAGACGTGAAAAACATGCTAAATGTGTTAAAACGTGTTAAACTTGTCAAAAACGTGTTAAACGTGCCAAAAACGTGTTAAACGTATCAAAAACGTGTTAAACGTGTTAAAAACGTGAAAATCATGTTAAACGTGTTAAAAACGTGTTAAACGTGTCAATGACGTAAAAAACGTGTTAAATGTGTCAAAAACGTGTTAAACATGCCAAAATATGAAAATATGTTTAACGTGTGAAAAACGTGTTAAACGTGTTTAATGTGTGAAAAACGTGTTAAACATGTCAAAAACATGAAAAACGTGTTAATTTGGAATTAAAATTCCGACCTAAAAAGATTGGAATTGAGAATATCAAATTACACAATATTAAATTCCATTGGAATTCTAATTCCAATTCCAATTTTTAATATTAAAGTGTCTAACAAACATACCCTCTAATTCCAATTCCAATTCCAAATCCAATGCTAATTCCAGAGTTATCGAACACACCCTTATAAATTAGTCTTAATTGGCCGTCTTAAACAAATCTCTTAAAAGTTAAAAAAAGACTTGAATCTCTTCAAAATTAAAATAAGGTTGAATTATTATAAGAAGAAAAAGATTGGATGGAACAATTAATTGTATCAATGAAATGATCTCAATCAAATGGTAACCAAAAACAAGGGATGCTCCATCTAAATTCTTTTTCCTTTCCATTATTAAAAGGAGGTCCCCAAACTTTATTCACTGAATCCTCAACTCCGATAATTTTCTTCCGCATGTGGTGACATTTGTGATTCAAACACATCTAATTGTTATCCTACTATTGTAACCTCTTCCTGTAGAGAAGATGTATGATTGAAAAGAAATAATTGTATATATGAATGAGAAATGTACAGGTTATTTATATTAGAATTTGTTATATGTAAAGTCTAAATATGGGTAAGATTATGGAGGAATATATTGTGACTTGATTGCATCTTTGATTTGCATATTTTGTGGAGTCTAAATATGGGTAACAATTAGCTGTGCAATCACTAAGATTATGGAGGAATATATTGTGACTTGATTGCATCTTTGACTTGCAGATTTTGTGGAGTAAGATTGTCTGGTTCCTTAACATTCCCCCTCAAGATGGACCTTCCATTAAAGAGGCCAATCTTGGATAATAGGAACTCAAAACGCGGGCGAGGGAGAGGTTTGGTGAGGCCGTCGGCGAGCTGATCATGTCCACTGATGTGTTGTACCCGAAGTGTTCCAGCTTGGACTTGTTCACGAACAAAATGAAAAGCGAGAGCAACATGCTTCATTCGAGAGTGTAAAATCGGATTGGCGGAGTAATTTGTAGTACTTAAGTTATCACAATATATAACAGGTGTAGAAAGTAAGTGGATGCCGAGTTCTTGTAGAAGGGATTTTATCCAATTGAGTTCGGAAGTGGTGTCAGCAATGGCACGAAATTCAGCTTCGGTTGAGGATCGGGCTATCGTTTTTTGTTTGCGAGATGTCCAGGAGATAGCATTTTTGCCGAGATATATGATATAACCTGTAGTGGAGATGAAGTTATCAATATCGCTTGCCCAATCCGCGTCACTAAAGGTATGTAGTGATGACGAAGTATTGCGATGTAATTGCAAACCAAGGTGAGAAGTCCCGTGAAGGTAGCGGAGGAGCTTCTTGAGAGCTGTCCAGTGAGATTCTTGCGGGTGTTGCATGAACTGGGCTAACTTGTTGACAGAGTAAGCAATGTCAGGACGTGTGAGGTATAAGTATTGGAGGCTTCCAACAGCAGAACGATAAGTAGTTGGATCCCATGGAGGTGTGGAGGTATTTTGTAGCAGTTGAGGGTGAGCAAGCATAGGGGTAGTTGATGGTTTTCAGTCAAGCATGTCATGACGTTGAAGGAGGTCGTGTATGTACTTTCTTTGGGAGAGAAGGAGACCAGAAGTGTTGTGTTGTACTTCCACCCCTAAGAAGAAGGAAAGTTGCCCCAAGTCCTTGAGAGAAAAGCGTTTGGCAAAGTTGGAAATAAAAACCGAGACAAAATCAGGTGAAGGACCAGTTACGATAATGTCATCGATATAAACAAGTGCATATAGGAGATCGCCATTTTTTTTGTAAATGAAGAGAGAGGGGTCGGCGAGAGATGCTGTAAAACCGAATTGTAGTAGATAGGAGGTGAGGGCTGTAAACCATGCGCATGGAGCCTGTTTTAACCCGTATATGGCTTTGTTTAAACGACACACATAAGAAGGGTTGTTAGCGTCGATGAAGCCGGATGGTTGCTGCATGAAGACTGTCTCTTGGAGATCACCTTGGAGAAAGGCGTTGTTGATGTCGAGTTGGCGTAATATCCAGTTGTGTTGGAGAGCAATTGAGAGGGTGAGTCGAATCGTGATTGGTTTGATAACCGAACTGAAGGTGGCAGAGTAGTCAATACCAGCTTGTTGATGAAAACCTTTTGCGACAAGCTGAGCTTTGTATTTGTGAATCGTGTTATCAGGATTATATTTGATTCTGAAGACCCATTTACAACCAATGGCATTTCGAGCTTCACTAGGTGGTGCGAGAGTCCATGTATTGTGTTTCCGTAGAGCATTGTATTCAGCAAGCATAACATCACGCCAATGAGGGATGGAGAGTGCTTGTTTAGGGGTGGTTGGTAGTGACGTGGGTGAGGAGATATTGGTAAGTTGGGCATACTTTGGGTTAGGTTTGGTTATGTTGTTTGTGAGACGAGTTACAGGACGAGGGAGAATGGGCGGAGGGGGGTGGTGGATGTGGTGGCGTAGGAGGTGTGTTTTGTGGGGGTGTGGTAGTGGTGGACGGTGTTGTAGGGTTATGTGATGGATGTGGTGGCGTAGGAGGTGTGTTCTGTGGGGGTGTGGCAGTGGTGGATGGTGTTGTAGGGTTATGTGATGAGAAGGCGTTTGATGACATTGTAGGATCTAGACCTCTGATACCATGTAGAGAAGATGTATGATTGAAAATGAATAATTGTATATATGAATGAGAAATGTACAGGTTATTTATATTACAATTTGTTATATGTAAAGTCTAAATATGGGTAAGAATTAGTTGTGCAATCACTAAGATTATGGAGGAATATATTGTGACTTGATTGCATCTTTGACTTACAGATTTTGTGGAGTCTAAATATGGGTAACAATTAGCTGTGCAATCACTAAGATTATGGAGGAATATATTGTGACTTGATTAAATCTTTGACTTGCAGATTTTGTGAAGTAAGATTGTCTGGTTCCTTAACACTTCCAACTTTGGTAATTCAAACCCATCTAATTGTCAACTCATTCTCTAAAATTCTTAACAATTTTCATGAACTCTCTAAACAAACAGGAATTAACAAGGAAAAAAAGTAGAATTGCCTAAAAATCTTGTCACTCTTATTTTATTAAATTGACATATGATAAGCTTAATATCATAAGAAGTTCAAAATTAGTAAATATCTGGGACTTCTGATTTTATCTAGTAGTCAATCATTTTTTACCCTGATATATAATTTTAAAATTTCACTGCTCTATCAAATATGCTTAGACAAGAAATCACTAGTTTGTAAGACCACGAGATATTAGCAACTTACAAACACAATATCATCTTGTGCAATCATATTTTGCGTCTCAGTAATTCATTTTGTTTCTTCTATTAGCAAAAAAGAAACACTACTATTTATATATTTTTTTCTTTTAATTTAATCTATATTTAATGAAAATAAATAAATAAATAAATATGTAAAAATCTATAAATAAATATATTTCTTTTAAATCTAAAAAAGTTTATTAGCTAAAGAAATTTGAACCTTTAATTTTTATTATAAAATATAAATGTTTTAAATATTAAATTAATTAAGATTTTTAATTTTTAATTATATTTTTATTTATATAAATGGATATAACCCTTCAGAATTATATTGAATTCTAGTTAAGTTTATTTGGAAAATGAATTTTTAAATAATCTTAAATTATTTAAAAACTGTTGATGAAGTATGAGAAAATGTATTTTTTATATAGGTGACCGTAGTGAATAAATCAGAAATACGAAACAAAAACAGCAATGTGATTCGTGATGTTCACTGCTTTTTAATAAATTAAAAGAACGGTCTATTAAATTAAATTGATTTAGGGTTTAGGGTACAACATGCTCGATTAAAGAAAAAATATCAAGGAGGCTTCAATCCAAAAACATTGGAAGAGAAAAATACTTCGAATATCGACCTGTTCCAATGAAATAGTTAGAAATTTTTGACAGTATCGAAATGGAATATTATTCAAAAATTTCAGAATTATCTGATAAAACTTTAAAATTAAGGATGACAAACGAAGAAAATCTTAGGGTGAATACCTAGATACCAAAGACTAAGAAGACCAAATAAAAACCTCATTTTGTAAATTAAAACTAAACCTTAGTTATTTTCTTAATTTAATTTTATTTTGTTGAGGACAAATACTTAAAGATATTAATATATAATGATAAAAAATATTTTTTTTAAATAAAAAATATTTTAATATTTTAATTATTAAATTAAATAATTTAATGGATAAAAATTTGCATGAAATTATATTTGAATATTTTAAACAAATTTAATTAAAGTTTTTTATTTTATTAAAAAAAATTGACAGTCAGGTGCAGCCTATTTGTCTTATGCATATAATATATATTAAGATGAACTAGAGGCTTAAGAAGGAAGTTTCTTTGAAAGAAGTCTAGGTACTGTCGGAAAATACAGTCCGTACGAGATTACTAACCAACAAATCTCGCTCCTTCCTTCTCTATGGCTCATCTCTCTGTGTATGTGTGTATGTTTCCGAGCTTCTATGAGCAGAAGGAAGCTCATTTGCGTTATAAAGCTATGCCGCGTCAAGTTCAGTCTCGCCGTCTCTCTCTATTCGTAATAAACCTCTACATCAAGCTTAAAGCACAATGTCTATCTATGTTCGTTATAATCCTCTGCAAAAAGCTAAAAGATCACTGTACTCGTCGTCGTCGTCTCTATATTAACCGTGATAAAGATCTGCATCAAGCTTCTGAGGTTTATACATATATATGACTATGCTTTCTCAGTCTCACCTTATTTTGTGTGCTTCCAATTATTTTGAATTTACCTTTTTGCAACTGGGTTTTTACTTGGAAGTGTTCATATCAGTCCACATCAGAAATTATACATGTTTAATGTTTAAATCAATTTATTTTAACTATCATTAGATTTGTTATGTATAGTTTCTGATGTGGACACTAAGAACAGAAATTAGGGTTTATGTAGATGGATCATCAGAATAGGATAAACACTAAGAGAATCATTGAAGGAATGAGCGAAAGAGAATCATACTATTTTCTCATCTAATTCAAATTTTGTATGCTGTTGTATTTGAATTAGATGTTTAAATAACCACATAATCAACCACACTTTTATACCAACTATAGATTTATTTGTTTTTCAAAAGAAATTGAAAACCCTATCACAACTAGAAATTTACTAAGAAATTTCATTTCATTTGGGAACCGAAATGAATTTACTCTAACCCAATTCATTGCTTCTTCATAGTTAAGTTTTAGTGTTTAAATATCATGATGTTATAAAGAGAAGTCAAGTCAAGTAAGTTCTTTAACATAATTTGTGCCTTTACAATAAGAACACATGCTTCAAATTATGTCATAATATGTATGAACATTGTTAGAAACAAATTATGGAACATATTTGGACCAAACTATTTTGAATCGAAATGAAGCCATATTTTATGCTGCTAGGTAGGTCTGGTCTTACCTTTTTCTGTTTATTTTTCATTTAAGAATTGTTATTGGATTATGTTATCGCATGATGATTTAGATGTTTTTAGATTTCAGAATTGTTCGATGAGATGTTGATCATGATCATCAACCTTATTATTTTGAGTTTGTGGTTAACAGGTTTTAAAAACAAAAAAGAAGCATCATGGAAGAGAGCCCATTCCCTGCATGGTCATGGTCAGTTGATCAATGTTTAAAAGAATACAAAGTGAAGTTAAACAAGGGTTTGAACGCATGCGAGGTTGAGAAGCTACAAGGACATTATGGTTGGAATGAACTCAAGAAAGAAAAAGGAAGGCCCTTGTGGAGACTAGTGTTAGAACAGTTTGACGATACACTTGTGAAGATTCTCATCGTCGCAGCCTTAATATCATTCATCGTTGCTTGCCTTCAAGACGACGACATCTTCGATTTGGATCTAGAGGATTTTGTTGAGCCTTTAGTGATTGTTCTCATTCTCATAGTTAACGCTATTA
Organism: Impatiens glandulifera; assembly: GCF_907164915.1. Classification (NCBI taxonomy): domain Eukaryota; kingdom Viridiplantae; phylum Streptophyta; class Magnoliopsida; order Ericales; family Balsaminaceae; genus Impatiens; species Impatiens glandulifera. Next base: position 16,216,194 of record NC_061866.1, on the reverse strand, counting down.
TGGGAGTGTGGCAAGCCACTACTGCTGAAAAGGCATTGGAAGCCCTTAAAGAAATGCAATGTGAGTCCGCCAAGGTTTTAAGAAACGGATATAAAGTTCCACATTTACCAGCACGAGAGCTTGTCCCAGGCGATATAGTGGAGTTGCGTGTAGGCGATAAAGTTCCCGCCGACATGAGAATTGCAGTTCTAAGAACCTCAACTGTAAGACTCGAGCAAAGCTCTTTAACGGGAGAGGCTAACCCTGTTTCGAAACACGCGAATGCTATCCCAATGGACGATTGCGAACTTCAAGCCAAAGAAAACATGGTATTCGCAGGCACAACTGTCGTTAATGGTAGCTGTTCCTGTATTGTTGTGGCGACAGGTATGCAGACAGAGATCGGTAAGATACAGACGCAGATACACGAGGCCTCATTAGAAGAGAGTGACACGCCTTTGAAGAGGCGGATTGACGAATTTGGCAGTGGACTTACTACCGCTATAGGCCTTATTTGTCTAATTGTGTGGGTAATTAACTACAAGTATTTTCTATCGTGGGATGTTGTTGATGGATGGCCTACAAACTTCCGATTCTCTTTCAAAGAGTGTACATACTATTTCAAGATAGCTGTCGTTCTCTCCATTGCCGCAATCCCAGAAGGACTTCCTGCAGTTATCACCACGTGTTTAGCTTTGGGTACGAGGAAAATGGCGCAGAAGAACGCTATTGTACGTAGGCTTCCGAGTGTGGAGACGCTAGGGTGCACCACTGTGATCTGTTCGGACAAAACAGGGACTCTGACGACTAACCAGATGTCTGTGACGGAGTTCTTCACTTTGGGCGAGAATAGTAATTCGTCTCGTGTGTTTCGCGTGGAAGGAACGACATACGATCCAAATGACGGTGGGATTGTTGGGTGGAATTGCTGTAATATGGATGCTAATTTGCAGGTGATGGCCCAAGTTTGTGCAATATGTAATGATGCTGGAATCTTATGTGATGGTCGTCTTTTTCGTGCAACGGGTTTGCCTACTGAAGCGGCTTTGAAGGTGTTGGTTGAGAAGATGGGGGTTCCTGGTAACAAGCTTCGGACTAGAATCCGTGGCGTGTTGCAAGTTTCCAAGTATTTGATTGATTGCAGCACTGTTAAATTAGGTAACGAGAAACACTAAATTATATGTTGCCTTCAGTGTTGCTTTTAAGTGTTCAAGTTTTTTTAGATGTTGTGTATTTGTGTAATGCAGTGTCCTGCAACTGGTGGATCAAAAGATCAAAAAGGCTGGCTACTCTAGAGTTTGATAGAGTTCGCAAGTCGATGAGTGTTATTGTTCGCGAAGCAACAGGTTGCAACCGACTTCTTTTGAAGGTATGCTATATTATTGTAATGCATTTGTTCGCAAATGGATGGATACCATCCTATCAATCTTCCATGAAACAAGATTATTCCAAACAATCTGATTATTTCCAAATAACCCCACATCAAAGAAGCCCATGTTCTCGGTTGATTATCTACCTTGGAGTTGATTTATTTGGGTAAAATGTAGCATCAATTTTTTCTATTCTCTAATAAAGTCATTCAAATCACTAAATTAAATATTAATGTTTGGAAAAACATTACCATGTACATAAAAAAGGGTATGATGGCCGACGAAACATAGTTTATAAATTATATATTCTTATGGTGTGAATAAAATGTGACATTTGATTTTTGGTAGGGAGCTGTTGAGAACGTACTGGAGCGGACATCGCATGTTCAGCTTGAAGATGGATCGCTTGCTCCAATTGATGAAGCATGCAGACAGTTAATCTTGTTGAGGCATTGGGAAATGAGTTCAAAGGGTCTGCGTTGTTTAGGAATAGCTTACAAAGATGACTTGGGAGAGTTCTCAGACTATAGTAATGAATTCCATTCTGCTCATAAGAAGTTGCTTGATCCATCCAACTATGCCTCCATCGAATCAGACTTGGTTTTCGTAGGGGTGGTTGGGATGAGGGTGAGATTGCTGACAGTTGTTTTGTTTTTTTAGAGAAATAGTAATATGAGTTAATATAGTTGAGTGCGTGGACGCAGGACCCGCCTCGTGAGGAAGTGCTTCAAGCCATTGATGATTGCAGAGCAGCTGGAATAATGGTGATGGTATTAACAGGAGATAACAAACTGACAGCAGAAGCAACTTGCAGAGAGATTGAGTTGTTTCCTCCTGGCGAGGATCTAATGGGAAAAAGCTTTACTGGTAAAGAATTCATGGATCTTTCTCATTCAGACAGGTTTAGAATTTTGTCTCAACCTGGAGGAAAGGTTTTCTCACGGGCAGAACCTAGGCACAAGCAAGAAGTTGTTAGGATGCTTAAGGCTATGGGTGAAGTTGTTGCCATGACCGGAGACGGCGTTAATGATGCACCCGCCTTGAAACTCGCTGATATTGGAATTGCTATGGGCATAACTGGAACTGAGGTGTGTATTTTGTAATTAGAAGGCTAGTAAAAAATAGAAAAAAAAGAATCTTATTGGTTATGGTGCATGCATGCAGGTTGCTAAAGAAGCTTCGGACATGGTGTTGGCAGATGACAATTTCAGCACGATCGTGTCAGCAGTGGGGGAGGGTCGTGCTATATACAACAACATGAAAGCATTCATAAGGTACATGATATCATCTAACGTTGGAGAAGTAATGTCAATATTCCTAAACTCCCTATTAGGAACACCCATTTGTTTAATACCAGTCCAACTCCTCTGGGTGAATCTGGTAACCGACGGTCCACCCGCCACAGCTCTGGGTTTCAACCCGCCTGATTCCGACATAATGCAAAAACCCCCAAGAAGAAACAGCGACGTTCTTATAAACTCATGGGTACTCTTCCGCTACTTAGTCATCGGATTCTACGTCGGTCTAGCAACCGTCGGCATCTTCATAATCTGGTACACTCAGCCTTCCTTTCTCGGAATCAACCTTGTTAGTGACGGACATACTTTAGTCGAGATGTCTCAGCTTCGTAACTGGGGAGAGTGTTCTACGTGGTTCGATTTCGATGCCACTCCTTATACAGTTGCAGGAGGTCGCGTGATTAGTTTCTCGGACCCTTGCGAGTATTTTACAGTCGGGAAGGTGAAGGCGATGACGCTTTCACTTTCGACTCTGGTGGCAATTGAGATGTTTAATTCGTTGAATGCTTTGTCTGAGGATGCAAGCATACTGGTGGTGCCTCCTTGGAAGAATTCGTGGATTCTTGTGGCTATTACCATGTCGTTTGTGCTGCAATGCTTCATACTTTATGTGCCGTTTCTTCAAGATGTGTTTTCTACTGTACCGCTTACTGTTAGTGAGTGGGTTTTGGTTATCTTGTTCTCGCTGCCTGTTATTCTTATTGATGAGGTGCTTAAATGGTGGGGAAGAAGGAGGTGGAGAGCAGCCAAGTTGAAGATGGTTTAAGTTCTTATATTATGTTCTGTTATTATTGTTGTCTTATGTTTTTCTCTAGGGCCTAGTGAGTATAATTATTAATATTTAGCTATAAAACTTCTTCTAGTCTTTTGATTAAGAGAATACTAAAAAAAATTGCTATTAGCATTGAGCACATTTAGTGACTGACTGTTTTAATGCATTGTAGTTGTGCTTATGTTAAATTAGAAATAAATCATCTTCAACTTATGTTAAACAATTAGTTAAAGGCGCATTATACCAAGAAACAAAATTAATTCTTATAAATCTATTTTTTTTATGGATTACAATTCTCAATGCCAATTACATTCGAATTCCACAAGGTAAAGTACCATATTTTGGGTGATATGTTAGAGAGTCTACGAGTTCTGCAATAACGAAATAATTAATATCACAACTATCTTCACATTCCACAATTTGAGTGATAAATAGAGTCATCGATTTCGCAATAATGAACTATTTAACGATTATTTTCAGATTTCGCAACGTTTGGTTATTCAGATATGATAAGTCAACTATTTTGGGATTTACAAAATTTCATCACTTCTTCGAACAAGATCAATTAGAAATCTGTCAAGATTGAGTGCTCCTAAAATCGTCTAACAAGTATTTGTGTTGGAAAATACATATTGTTAAATTTTATTTTTCTATAACTATTCTTGATCGGTTCAAATGTAGTGCTTATGTCTATAATTTAGACATGTAAGAACTAAATATTTTATCCAAATTTTGTCTAAAAAGAGTAATGTATTGACATATTTTTATTCTCCAATTATAATTTTTCTAAATAATTATCAGTCCACAAATTATTTTGAAAATATTTTTAAGGTTCTTTCACGTGATATAAATCGATAATTAATTTGGAATCGATATCATATCAGTTGGATTCAAAATTAATTATTGAACAATTTCAAATAAACCTAATTAGGATATAAATTAACAAAAAAAAAAAAGAAGAAGCATGAATAGAATACCATAAATAACCTTTTGTGTTTATTTTGTACTTTTGAAAAAAAACAATTAGGGTCACAGAACAATTGGCAGCCATCGTGGACAACCGCTAACCGGCCGTCGGGGCGCACCGTCCGTAGACACAGACTAGGTATGTACTAATGTAGCAGAGCGGCCAACGCTAGCCCAACACGCGCGAATTGCCAACATGCGGCCATTGTAACAAAAAATAATCCCTCTCCCAAAAATGGAGTCGATGCACAACTGAGGTTTGATAGAGTCGCCACCTAGTGTTTATCTTCACCTAAAGGGATTTGAGAAGAAGCGTGATAGGTACAGGCGGCACAGCACGATAGGTATAGACAGAAAAATACAATCGGCACGGACGAAACGATATTGTCCTACGCCGTAAGTAATTAGATTGGTGCCAAAATCACCATTAATCAAAGGAAGTGAGATCGACACAAACGGCACGACACGATCGGCACGGGCGACAAGATAGGTATAAGAGGCACGACACGATCGACACGGACGACCCGGTATTGTCTTGCATCGTTCATTAAGTGTCGCTAGTCTAAGGTTTCTTGTGCATTTGTAAGTGTCGCTGGAATTTCCCTCGATTGCGGTTTATCTGTGATCATCTCTTAGAGTTTTTGCAATTACTCTGTTTTATTACTCTTTTTCTGCCATTATGAGGAAGAACAAAAGTGATAAATCAAAAGAAGTCATGTAGTTTGTGCTACACTACAACAAAAAAAAAAGACTTTCGGCGACGCTTAAAAAGACTTCTGCCAACCTTTAAAAGTGTCGCCAAAAAGATCACCGACACTTATTCTTGTGTCGCCATAAGTTGGGTGGGCACAAGTTATAGCAACGCTTAATTAAGCGTCGATAACCTTAATTTAAGCGTCGCTAAAAGTCTTTTTAATTTTTAACAATTATTTTATATTATAATATTGATTTGTTTTTTTTAACAAATTTATCTGAATATTTTTATTATTGTTTTAAAATTAAATAATTATTAAAAAAATAAATTTCATACTAATTATTGACAATTTTAATTATAACCAAATTAACATAAATTCTCTCAACAAAATTATATTATAAAATTATCTCATAAAATCATATAATAGTCAAAACGATCTGAAACAAAGTAATTTTGAACAACAAATATGAAATAAAAAATTGGAAATAGATGATTTTTATATACTTTATCTTCTTCTTGGCCTCCGCTACAACGATGTAAATGAATATTATTTTTAAGATAAGAAATAAAAAAAAGTATATTGATGTAAATTAAATAAATATAGACAAAATTGAAAAAAAAAAACCTGGTTGTTATGTTCACATTTCTTCTTTCCCTACCATTGACAACTCGAGGATAAATACTTTAATCAGTCATCAGTATCATCAAAAGAAAAAACCAGATACAAATGATTAACAAAAAAAATATGCTCTAATATTTCAGACAATGTAAAGGAAATGCATATCAACAAAAGAATAAAGGCATGAATACATTTATACCGTGAATCCTGAGGAAGTAGAATCGATAAACAATACCTGCCATTAAATAAGCTCCAAATAGGCAGTGCAATTCTAAAATATTTTAAACTTAATTAGTAAAAATGTGGCATGAAAAGCAGATTACAAACTAAATTAACTTACACGATCATTCAGGAATCAAACCAACCATATCTATTCCATTAATCGATACTATCTTCGCACAGCCAGACGGATATCTTAAAGATGTAACCTACTCATACTGAATTCAATAATTGTCATCATGATGCAGGGTTTTTAGGTGAGTGACATAACCACAAGTTCTAACTTTCTCTAGTCTATCAGGTCCCTACAAAAATAATCAAGGACGGTTCTCGATCAAGTTTAAAAAAAAAGATGAATACGACTAAAGACTCACCTGAAATCCATCGAGATCACATGACACAGACACTGTGAGTGAACAATTGAGCTGAGAACCAATTTTCGACATTCTAATGGATTCACCAGTGTAGGGGTTCTTTTGTCTATTCATTAAGTTCATAATCAGAAAGGAAAAGGAGAAAAATGATATTTTTTTTTCACCAAATAATGAAAAGAAATCTTACCAACAACATCAATAGTCATGCTCGAGGTATAACCAATGGCAAAACATGCAGGATAACCTAAAAGAAGCAAAACCATATAAAACCATTAAGGTACATATATAGAGATGAAAAATCTTTTTTTTACTTTATTTAATAATAATACGAATAATGTCTATCCTCTATAACAAGACCAAGCAAAGTCTGACAGGCATTTGTATTATTGATGGCTTAATGCCTCAAAAGAATTTAAAAACATAATAAATAGATAACGATAAGAGTTAAACATCAAAAGTTTCACCTTCAATCTTGTTAACTACAAGCCATACCACAATGTGATGGTCCTCTGCAATTCTTGCAATTCTGAATGAACAAGGGAAAATAAAACAATGGGGTTTCATTCCTTAGTATGTTTTGTTTCATATGAGCCTAGTTTACAAATGAAAACATAATCAGTAAACAAACCAGGCAGCCAAAACACCGGGGTTGGTCGTAGTTGAAAATCATTGAATCACAAAGTTGGTCCATAGAAATGAAGAACACAATGAGCCAGAAATGAAGAACACAATGAGCCTGAAGTAACATAGGAAATCCAAGACATAAAAGTGACTCAATGCTAGTTCTCCTTTAATTCCTAAAAAAATATATATAAGCACTAACTTTTCAAAAAAAAAATATTTAAGGAGCTAAGAACCTCAGTCATATTTTTTTTAATAAACTACAGATATTGGTTGCATAAACCTAAAAGAACAAATATCTATGATATTTGACATTCCAATTCTAAACTACCTGATAATATAGTTTCAGAATTAATATGTACTTGCAAGAGATCCACACTTCTCTTAAAATGGTCACAAGAGCCCTAAAAGGCTTTATATGGGTAGCTTAACAAACACTCTTGAAAATCATTCTGAACTGAAGCAAAAGTAATGATTTCATTTATTAACCTTAAAGAATCTATACACTTTTATCTTGCATTATATCCAACAGACTAAACATGCAGTAAATCAATATAGATAGATAGATAGGAAAGTGGTTAGGGCCGGTAGCTAGAAGATTAGAGTATACAACTATAGTGATATATATGTATATTGTTAATACAAACACAACTATTGCTTGAAACTCATACTGAAATTAGATATTGCTTCATCCATCACCTTCAAGGCTCTCAAAATGGAATTTAATTCATGGTAGAAAGAAAATAGTATCCTGTTCTATTTTAATGCCATGGATTGAACCATTATTCAACTTTCTTCACTAATAAAACCAGTCATCGACATTTATGAATTATATCAACTTTTCTTCATTTTTTGCAATATTGGCTCAACATTTATAATAGATTACTGAAGCCATTAATAGCCATCAAGTTTATCCCAAAAATTTACAACCTATAAAAAAATAAAGGAAACAAAACAAAATGGGAAGGAGTGTGTATATATGTGAAAAACCCACAACAAAAACTACCTTATCTTAATGCTAGAATGATTTCTCTTCCCCTTGACAGAAAGAATGAAGCTATCAACTATAATTTGTAAAAGGATTGCAGATGAGACAAGAATAGTCTAAACCTTGAGTGGGGATAAAACATATTCAATTCATTGTTAAGAAAGTTCCATGTCCTAAAATGAAAGCAAACATACAAACAACTATGAATTTGGAACAAAATTTTTAAGAGAAGTGCATTAAAAATTATTTTAAAGAAGCATATTGCAACTTCATCGTAAGAACTATTAATAATCTGAGTCTTCAGCGCCTGAATAACACAACTAATGGCACAATGAAAAGGAGTTTCTTCACTTTCATTTTCCTGCATATAGTGTGAAAGAAACTTTCAGTTACAGTAATCATGTAACTCAGTTGATATTTAATAACAACTTTTTTTCTTCATTAACATTGTTGTTCCAATAGATTGACTATTACAGTATCCTTGTGCATCTAAAATTCCTAAAGCTGAGAACTGTGTTATATAATTTGGAATGCCATAACCATACAGAATGACTAGAGACATGCTTAACACTTCAAACAAAAATGCTAGAAGATTCATTTCACATTCCATATATGAATGTTTTACGCCCATGCACTTAAAGAGAGGGTTCTCGGTTCCTAACCCTTATACAGGTGGTGCTGAACATTTTGGGAGAGGCATCAATCAGATAAACCACCAGTTCTTTATTTTCCTCGTTACCCTGTTTTTCAAATGTCAAAATGAAAAGCATCAACACATGAATAGAGAAAATCGCATCAGAGGATATCAAACAGACAACACAAAAGCATCAGCCACGAGAGCGAAGGCGAGCTGGGTTCTAGAGACCAAAAAGTTGCGGAAATCTATATGGTATGTCTAAAAAATGTTGTTCTAGTTTAAACAGATGCCTCTGGAAAGTTGCTAAGGTCTCTCATTTGCATAGTTTATACACAATTGTTTCGAAGCTGTTCTTTTGGAAATCAGAAGGGATAACATATAATGACATCACTCTGGTAGCTATTATAGAAATTTATCCAAACAGTTGCAAGCGTCTCAATGCCATATATATCAAGAAAATAATTAAGAAGATAAGATCATAAACATGTTAGCTCTTGACTATGCTTGCGGATATGGAGGTGCAGAGTGTTCTTCCCTTCAACAAGGTTCTAGTTGATGTAACTCAAACCATAATGTATTTCATCACATTAAAATCGAGGAATATGAATCAAAACAAAACGAACAAACATAATTAGGAACAGAACATCAATGTACTCTTAAATTGAACCTCGATTTTCATTTTTTTTGTCTACATTTTACAGTGCACATGTTCAGTTCAAATCTAAAATCAACAATGAAGAATAAAGAAATATAATAATAAGAAGAAAGGAGACGCACATGTTGAGAAATGAATTGTTCAATATGTAACTGTAGCTATTGGATCTGTAACAAAATATCCTCACCGAGAACGTGAAAGAACAACAACAGTTATTCGACTGAAATGAATATCCAAGCAACGGATGAACTAAATCTTTAAAACGCTTTCTAAAACCTGGAAGATGTTATAGGTAGGCCGTTGTCAGATGTAATGACATCGTTCACCGGCGGCAAAGAATCAGCGATATCGGATCGGACGTAGAGTATCGATCGTGATTCAAGATAGTGGCTCTGAAGCACCGTATTCAATCTGCTATGAGAGTTAGGGCATTAGAGAGTGCACGCTATTTGAGAATTGAGAATGGTCTGGATAAGAATTATTTATTTATTTTAAACTGTAAATTATAAATGAATTATTTAATAACTAATATATTTAAAGATTTTATTTATTTTATTTAGTCTGATATTAATTCTATTTAATTAACTTATATATATATATAATTGACTCAAAATACAAATAAATTTGAACTTTAAAATAAAAATGATATAAAATTTCATTACAATGTTTAATCGATTATATTATTAAAAATAAACTAATTTTAAAAAATAAAAAATAATACATACAAAATTATTAAAATGAAATGTTATATAATTATTTGTTATTAAGGTTATGAAAAATATAAATCAAATATAATTCATAAAGGATGTCATAAATAGGAAAAGTTGGAAAAAAAAATATTTATCTAACATTTGCCCACGCTTAATATGCGTGGGCAATTATGTGTCACTAAATGCATGTTTTGTTGTAGTGCTAGAAGGAATTAAGGAAGCAACAGTCAAATAAATTTAAAAAATTGCTGAAGAAGTTAGCAAATAACAACAGGATAAAAATACAAGTAAGCAATCTACTCCAACTACTGGTGGAAAAATTTCTGTAGAAAATAATGTAGGAAAATAGGTGGATATTGAAGAAGCTTGGAAGATACGCTATAATGAAATAGCTAATTTGTTTGGGATCAAAAATCAGATTACAAAGCTCCTTATAAATTCCAAAGGGGAGAAATTGTCTTTAATAATGACAAATCACATCAAATTACAATTAACTCAACATCCACTATCTTTAAAATTGGAATCTGCTAAAAAAGAAAAATATGAAAAAAATTGCCCAATGGTAGTTGCTAGAATAAAGAAGCTAATGAAGACTCCCAAATCTAAGTCATTTACTATCAGGATCAACTCGACATGGAAAACTAATGAGGTCTTGAAAAAGAACAATGCAAAAAAGTCAGAAGTTCATTGCCTATAAAGGAAAAATCTACTTGAAAAATACACAGATAAAAGTTGAGGTACTGAATTCTATATTTCAATTTAAATTGCCTACTAAAGTAGAGGAAACCCGTATAAAGGAATGAGAAATGTAGTTGTGGGAAACTATATAAGGAAAAACAAAATATCTTTCCCAATTACTAAAGAGGTTTTATTGAAGCAATGTAAATGAAAAGGGTTGGCGAACATTTCAGAAAATATCAATGATCTATATTTCCTTAAATTCAAGAATGATCTAATTTGGAGGAAATTCTAAGAAATGGGCATACACATATATGATCCAACTGTATGTGGTTGAAAAAATGGTCTGAAGACTTGAACCTATTGAGTAAGCCAAAAGAAAATGTAAAAATATGATTTAAGCTCTAGAATATACATGCATGTATGCACAATTTTGAAACCCTTAGTCATTTTGCAAGTTTATTGGGTAGACCATTATACATTGACCTAATTACTAAAGGAGGAGAGCACTTATCATTTTCTAGAATTAGCATTGAGGTGCATCCTAGAAATACATTGCCGAAAAGTATGACAATAGTAGACAGAAAAGGAAAACCTACTGTCATCAAAATCACTTATGAGTGGAGGCAAGACAGATACTCTTTCTATAATACCTTCTAACATGCAGGCCCAAAATATGATTTGTAAGAAGAATATTAGAAATTTCATAAAGGTCAGAAAGTAAAGATGTAGGAAAATAAAATAAATGTGTCTGTAATCAAAGAGAAAAATGTGGTTAAAGAATAGGAAACAAAAGATAAAGAAAATTATGTACAAGTAGAAAGCAGTACGAAGAAGAATGTAGAACCTCAACCTAATCACGTTGAAAATAGATAGTTGAAAAATCAAAATCAAATCAAGTTGAAGTAGTTGCTGATGAAAACTGAAAGGAAGATACTCAGACTAATCAAGAGGAAGAAGAGAATTCTAAGGTTAATCTAGAGGAATCCAAAGTTGCTGAGAATTCCAAAGATGAAGTTGAAGGAACTAAAGAAATTGATCTAGAAATTCAAGTTGGGAACAACAATGTGAAGAGCCCGATAATCCTGAAAAATAATAATTTCTATCAAATCAGAACGGATTCATATAAATAAAAAATCAAAATGAGAATAGACAGTATTCATCAACCTCTTTAGTTCACCCCCCTTCATTGAAAAAGGAAGGGGGAGAGGAAGGACAATAGGAGGAAGAAGATAACATATTGATACAACAGGTTGGTAAGGAAATAAAAATATTGATTGAGATAATTAGGATTTAATACAGTTTATAATATTTGTTTGTAATATTTGTTTGTATGCTTGATTGCTACTAATCAGGTGTTTTAGGGTCGTTTGATTGTCATCCTTTAATCAAATTTAAGGTTTGTCTAGCTTTAATCTTTGACCCTCCCACTTTTAAGATATTAATGAAATAATTTTAACCGTTTTTAAAAAAAAAATTATTATGTTTAATTTCTTGCATAAATATAAATTAAAGTTAAAATAGATCAAAAGGATGATAGAATGAAAACAAACAAATTCTTAACCCTTTTTTTTTCCAATAATCCAGTGTGACAGGAATTGGAGAAAAACGCTACAACAGAATAATTTAACCAAGGGATAACCACGCCCCTAACAAAAAAAACGTGTACCTAATGGTGATTAATGGACGCTAACGGAACGCCATCAATCAATCAATCGCTAACAGAATACCAAAATACGTTAGCGATTAATGGACGCTTTAAAATTTATTTTTGTTTGTTATGTAAAAGTTGTTTGTTTTTGTTATATTATATATATATATATATATATATATATATATATATATATATATAATAATGTTTAATTTCAAAGTACCCGGATTGATGAACGGGTCGAGAGTTTTGATTAATTTTGATATATATGTGGAATAAATGGATGCTTGTGTCGGGTAGGGGCGTAGGTTGACTCACTCATAAATTTTAAATGATTAAATTAAATATAATATATATAAGTTTCAAACTTGTAACATAACAAAAACAAGTACGTCTTTTAACCAACTAAGCTAATTAGACTTTATATTTTAAATTCAACACAATATTTGATAAATAAAACTTATTGAACTAATGATTTATATTTAAATTCAATTTAAAGTTTGATAAATGAGTGTTTGATGTGGTGGAAGTCATTAGTTCAAGCCTAATTATCCCTAAACCCAATGTGAGTTTTTCTATTTTGACTTGCTCCCACGCCTAAATGAACAAGAGGCTCGTGGGATTGACGTGAAGTGGCAGGGATGACTATATTTTTAGGAGCGAACTTCGGGTGAATATGAAACGCATGGATACAAGTTATGCCTTGAAATAAAAGACAATTCAGAATCTGTTTTGTCCACGAACACGGACCCTATAATAAAATTTTGTATTAATTTCTTATAAATTTTGTAAGACCTATTTATTAATTCGTGATATATTTAAATAAAAAGAAATAAATATTTTTTTATTATTTTTCTCTCTTTGATGAGTTTATATACAAAATATATATACATATACAAAATTATAAATTAAATTCAATAATCACAAGTGGTGTAGTGGTTAAAGTGTTCATATTTTAAACTTGACAAATGTTTGAGTCATAACTGGTACGAATTTTAGAGGGTGTATTATAAAGATTAAAATGATGATGGTACAAGTGAGTGTTATGATGGATTAAGGGAATTGTCGGATTTTAGAAGGATATCATAAAGATTAAAATGTATATGTGGGTGTGATGATGGATTAAGAAAATGGTCGGATTTTAGAAGGGTATTATGAATATTAAAATGAGAATGATAGTTCAAATTGGATCAAAATGACCAAAGTGAGGGTGTAGTGTGATTGACAATGACGAATCGGATGGAACAAAATGCTTAATGTGTGGGTAGAAGGTGGTCGATAATACGACGATGAATTTGTTTCATTATTTCTATCATTTTTATGTGTTTATACACAAAATATATATACATATAAATATTATAAATTAAATTCAACAATCACAAGTGGTGTAGTGGTTAAAGTATTCAAATTTCAAATTTAAGATTAGAGTTTCAGTCCCAACTTATACATGAGTGCGATAATGGATTAAGGGAATGGTCAACTTTTAAATGTGAATGATATGTTTGTGGCTTAATCTTAATATAGGGAAGCCCATTGGACTGGAAAAAGTAAGCTTTTACGTATTCATGCCTTAACCTAGGATCTAAGAGAGACATACTCATTTCAATCAAAAAATACATATAGACTAAGACATTTTAGTAGAGACAAATTAATTTCAATTTAGCTCATGAATTACCTAAGCTTAAATGGCGAATATGGACCGAGAACCGATTAATGATTCAGGTTAGAAATGGCTCAAACCTGTAATGTGTCTAAAAATCGAGGTTAATACATCAAAATTTCAAAAATAATTTGAGAATCATCCTAAAATTTTCCTCATATTTTTTAGACACCTGTGTAGCAAAAATTATGGACACTACAAGTTAGGCTAAACAATACAAAATAACTAAATTTCCCCTAAGTTTAATTTTCGAGTTCCATAAAATGTGGAAAGTTATTTTGAGTCATTTTCTATTTTTTAAGATTTAAAAAAATATTTTAAGACCTCTTTAACTCAAATATGGCTTAAAATATCAAAACTGCCAAATACACAGGGACTTAAGGGGATGAAACAGTTTAAGTGTGAACTGAATCACTCACATCTCATTCAATGAAAGAACAAAACCAAACAAAACTAAATGAACTAGCGTTCATCTTCTTCATTTATCTTTTTTTTTTTATTTCTTACAATCAATTTGAATCAACCTCAAATCCAACTGATACTCCATGAATCTAACCAAATAAAAAACAAGTAGAACACGCATCAATTAAAGCTCATAAATCAAGTTGTATTTTCAAATTTCCAGCCAACATTCTGTCTAATATCAACTTTAATTTCACATTATAACCAAAGATCATTCTAAGATCATACACAAGTTCTTAACATGATTTGAGACTTGTCTACACTAATTACAACTTAAAATTCGACTTATAAAGTAGGTCGAAGCATTGTTAGAACAATAAGAAAGATGATCGGTCAATTATTAATTCTCACAACATAATTACAGCAGTTAAACTCTTATTATAATAACATAATATTGTCCTGAAAACTAACATTGAATTTAGGTTCGCACAAGAATCATTAGATAACTCTAGGCAATATATAAGAAATTTTTAACTGTTTTTGATATTTTGTCATGAAGGTGCTCAAACCTTAACACAACAACTATTTTATTTTATAGATCATTCCTAAATTGATCATATAATCATTCTTGACCATTTCATTCAAGCTTGCGTTTGAAGGAGATGATCTAGAGAAATTTTGAATTTATGCAAACTTGTGTTAGAATTATGCTACGGTCTAGAAATAAATGTCACGGTCCCAAATACAATTCCAGCACCCTCCATCGGTCCTAGTGTGCACTTGGGCTAGATTTTTGTTTGTTGTTTTAATATTTTGTTTTGCTTTCTCTTGTTTTTCAAACTGAATTATATTATTTTCTAGTAGTTGTTGTAACCGAATATTCTGGGGCAAGACAGAAACTATATAATGATGATCTTTCTTCCCCAAGGACCCATGACTGGAATAATGAATATATGAAATTACTTGTGAAACTTCTTCACTTCTTCACCCCCCATTTGTCTATTATGTTTTGATTATTTATTTGGGACTGTTTGGTATAGACCAACAGTATTTCTCTTCTCACCCTTGGTTCTTCTATCCCCTCATCCCAAATTCTCTATTATAAAATCTTCCGTTGCTCTTTGATTATATATTTCCATCCGGCCTTAGTGATCAAGAACTTGATTCTTGAAATCAAGAACCCATAAACACACCTTACTAAATAATTTGTAAAAGATTATTTGTTCGTTTCTAATGTATCAGTTAACTTCTAAATTATCCTGAGATCATATTAGAGCAAACAAAAAACAAAACAATGAAGAGACGAATAATTTACGAACTTGAAAGCTTAAAAATAAAACTCAATGTATAATTTCGATTTACGAGTTAAATCGTCACTTACAAACACTACATTAGGTTTCCTAAGTGCTCTAGGAAGATTTCTATCAACTTAGAACAAAGTTTGAAGTTGTCTGGTGGAGCTTCACGATTTTTCAATTTCCATAATGATGATGTTTTTCCAAAATCAAACTTGCAACTTATATTTTTCCAACCTTCTCTTCGGCCTCTCTTCCACTCTCTCGTTCTAAATGACCTAGTTACTCTATTTGATCTAACCTACTCTCAAACTGAAATCCCTAAATTATCTTTCATTTGTTGCAGCTAACTCTCAAACTAAAATCCACAAATTATCTTTTATTTGTTGTAGCTTGAAATCAAGAGAGTTGGGCATCAAGGCTGAATTTAGAAAATGCAATTGCGTTCTCTAGTGCATTGAAGTGAGCTCGAGCTTCGTCTCACATCAAATGGTAGCTTGTAGTCAAAGTCGCATTTTTTGTCGTTCATCTCTTCATTTATGTTGTTGAGAAACTTTGTGAAGAAGATGAATATTTATCTTCTTCATTTAGATAACGGACTTTAGCGTTCCATCCAAAAAGTTAGTGTTCTGTTAGCGATTGAAGGAGTCTGTCCGGTATAGTTAAGTTTGTCGTTAAGGTAGGGAGGGCCGAGCCTCGGACATCCCTGAAGTTTGGGGGACATATGCAAAAAAAAAGTTGTTCTTATCTTTTATTTAATTTTCTTATATTTTTATGTTATTTTGAAAATATTAATAATTTAAACATGGAGTTGTTTAGTTGAGTTGGTTTAATTATATAATATTTTTTTTTTAAGAGGTCTTATGTTCAAATGTTAAGGTATTTAATTTTTTTTAATTATTTGGGCCCTAACATAGTAGGGCCTTAGACGGGCTGCCTTGGTTGCCTTATCTTAGGGTCGACCCTAAAGTAAGGGTGGTGGAGTTTCCTTGGCTGTTGGATCCTCCTGAGTCATGAAAGAAAGTCTGACGACCATGGATGACCATAGCACTTCTTCATAATATTATTATCTGCCGCACTAGATCACTCGCAAATAAACTCAAAGTCTTACCTTTCTTAAATAGTTTTAGCTCTATTTTTTTCTCCAAGTAGTCAAACACAACATTAAATTTCAAAATAATATTTTATTTTTTATTTTTATTTATTTTCTTTAATATTATATTCTTCCATTATTATCATTTATTTCTTTAGTAGCGCTTTATTTTAGTACATCTTGGTCACATTGCCTTATTTGTTTTCATTATTATTATGTCGATTTATTTTATTTATTTATTTATTCAATTTCTTGAGTTTCAAAACTTAGTGTATATAGTAGGGCTTCACATTCTCGCTTTTCACTTTCTGACTCTCCACTAGCTCGAGATATCACAAGATTTGAATCGTAAGCCACTTCAAGATTTTGGCTCATTTTTCAAACGCTAGTTTCATTCTCGATAAACACGCCTCATACTAAGTCTCATTATTAGTGACTTAGTCATCGAGCTTTACAAATGTTGGATTATACATGTCATTATGATCTATCAAGAGAATCCCAATACAGTATCCTTATTTTCCTAAAGAACCATCAAACATCATCCTCTAGGAGTCACTTTCAGTGGTCATAATTTTGTCATTTTGGAACATCATTTCTTCTTCGTCTTCGTTAGGTTGACCAACCAAGAAATATATAACTACCCTCCCCTTGATAGACTTTGGACTATGTCGGTGATGTCGTATTTAATGATTATCATCATCCATTTTGCGAGCCTTGGAGATAGTAACGTCCATTGAAAAAGAAATCTCATATGGTCTAGCGTCGAGACTAGTTTGATTTGGTGAACTTGTATGTAATGTCTTAGTGTCTTGGCGACCCATGTTAGTGTTCAACACACTTTTTCGACCAACGAGTAATTTAACTTATACTTAGTCATTTTTTCTTGATGTAATAAACGCTTGTTTCCACCTTATTCTCGTCTTCTTGGGCGAGCATACTCCCCATGGTAGTTTCATTACCGTGAGATACAAGATTAGAGAACACCAAGCACAATAGGCACGGTGAGGACGATAGGTAGTCTTTGACTCGGTCAAATACATACTTATAGAATCATCCAATATGAATTCTTGATTCTTTTTCAATAGTTTGAACAACGGGTCGTGCATGGTCATTAATTTGTTGATGAACCGACTAATGTATTGAATTCAACCTAGAAAACCTCTCAGCTTCTTTTCATTTCGCGGTACTTGCATGGCCGTAATTGCTTCGATCTTGCCTAGGTCTATCTCAATCCAACGTTGAGTGATTAGAAAGTCCAACATATTACCAATTGTTACACCAAATGTTCACTTTTTCGGATTCAGTCGGAGTCGGAACTTCTGAATCATTTGCAAGATTTTCTCAATGTTTTGTAGATAACCTTATATATCCTTAGATATGATGATCAATATCGTTGACATAAACATTTATCTCCTTATGAATCATATCATGAAGGATCATAGTGACAGCTCGTTGATACATTACCCCGACATATTTTAGGCCAAATGACATGATTATAATATAAGGTACCTAGTTCAGTGATAAACGTGTTTTTTTCTTTGTCTTCGGGAGCCATCAAAACCTAATTATTTTGTCCACTAAGATGTTAATATGAGCTCATATGCTGGATCTCTTAATTAAAGTCCCTAATTTCGTGCTCGTTGAATCAATCCAAACAGAGCTCTGGATCAGCATCATCAACCACGATTGATTCCTCTTTGACACTCCGTTATCTCAGGTTTTAACCTAGTTAACTAGGTAAGTTGATATTTTATTATTTCGGTAATAAACAAACAAAAAATTACAACAATATATTTTTTAAAATATTCTGTATTCTATTACATTTGTTCACCCATTTATTTATTAGGTTTTATTTAAATTGTCCTACTTTCAATTAATTTGTATTTAGTTGATATCCCAAAGAATTATTTATTTTAAATTCCGTGTAATAAGTTTTTTTTAATTTTAAAAAATAACTTTTATAGGCTTGAAATTGGTTTTAAAAGAATAAATTTATGGTGTAAAAGTGGGTATCGTGGGTTAGTACGGTATACCTTAATGTTTTATCCATACCTTATACCTTATTGAAAATTTCGATATGCAAAAAATGCATACCTTTACCTTACCTTAATTTCGGTATACAAAAAATTCATACATTTACCTTACCTTGATTTCGGTATACCTTAATTTCGGTACGGTATCAATATTATACCTTTGATACTTTAAAAAACATATTAACTTAAAAAAAATCAATCTTATTGGTAAGGTAGAGATTACATATATGGAATAATATTTCAGTATATTTATATTTTAATATTATTCAAAAATTGTATTTCTTTAATTAAATTAATATCAAATCTATTTAATTATTTATTTATAAGTATTATATATATTTTATATATATTTTAACTTATAAATACTATTTCGGTATTTCGGTATATCTCGATATACCAAAATTTTAAAAATCTCATACCTTTATCGTACAAATAATTTCAGTATCGGTATTATACCTTACCTTGTTTCGGTATACCTTAAAAATCGATATTTTCGATATATTGCGGTACGGTATTTTCGATATACCTTTAATATCGGTAATTTTTCCCACCCTTAGATATCTATTAGTTCACTCTGATTTAATGTTAGACATTGTTTTTTTTTGCATTGCTCTTAATAACAATAAATGCATAAATTTTGTATTAAAATTGATTTTGTTTTTAAAATAACTGATATAATAAGATTTTCTTGAGGAATGACAAGGTAGACTAGGGCTGTAAATAAGTCAAGTCAAGCTCAAGGCAGCAGAGCTCGACTCATTTCAGTATTTATTAGCTCAGCTCGAATGAGTTTAAAATTTGAGGTCTAGCTCGACTCAAAAGGCTTGAACTAAATTTAATTTTTCAAGCCCGAACTCGAGCTCAAGCTGACATTGGAGCTTAAATAAACTTTATAACAACTATCAAAACTAATACTCCACTTTCGGCAAAAAAAGATGGTTGAGTAACTTTAATTTACTAATTTTTGAAAGAAATAATATGAAGAAATGAAGTGATGGAAAAACGAAGAGTGTTTGTGAATAAATGAGAAAAATTATAAAGAAGGAATAAGAATAATGTTTATGAATAAGTGAGAGAAATAGTGGAAAAAAATATATATGTAAAAATGTATGATATGATTGTTAAAATATAATATAATATTTTTATAACATAATATATTAGATAGATATATGGAATATATTATATTATAATAATAATATAATATAATATAATATATTATAATAATGATGATGAATTAAGATTAAAGTTTTTATTTTTTAGATTTGGGACGATATGATAAATATTTTGGGCTTACCATATAAGTTTGAAGAGAACTAAGAAAATCTATTTTTTAGATTATATATTTTAATATTAAAATAAATAAAAATAAGTTATATATTATTCGGCTCGAAAAAACCTGATAAACAATCAAGCAAATATTATATGAACTCGAGCTCGACTTAAATATTAAACGAGTTGTTTTGAGCTCGGCTCAAACTTTGTCAAAGTTAAGTTCAAATTGATCTATGACCGAACGGCTCACGAGAAACTTGCTCATTTGCAGCCCTAACAGTAGACTAAGTTATATAATTTTTATTATGTTTATTGTGTTTTAAAAAATCCAAAATGAAATTATACTCACAATAAAATATATAATTATATTCAACTATGACGGTACAAATACTTTTAGCATTTTTTTTTTCAATTATATGTCTAGATTTTAAAATTAAATTTGAAATTCTATCTAATTAAAAATATATAATATATATTTACTTAAATAAATATAGTAATGATTTGTCAAGTTGGTTTACCAAAATGTCTAATTATTCAAAGGAGTGTAGCATTTGAAGAGAAATTTATTTTAAGTGGAAAAGTTTCCGTTAGCAGTTTAAATTTACTGTGGGGATATTTTTTATTAGATTTTGGGACTACATTTGGTGTAGTGTCAAAAGTCTAGCTACGTCGTATCATGAACTTGCTTTCATTGCTATATGTAGAATTTTCATAGTTAAAGATATATATGTTTTATCCTCGGTTTAGTGGTTTCGCTAACCGAATTAAATATAGAAGGAGATTAACACTACAGCAAAAAAGACTTTCGGCGACGCTTAAAAATACTTCTCCCAACCCTTAAAAGCGTCGCCAAAATATCACTGACACTTATTCTTGCGTCGCCATAAGCAGGGTGGGTGCAAGTTATAGCGACGCTTATTAAGCGTCGGTAAACTTAATTTAAGCGTCGCTGAAAGTCTTTGAATTTTAACAATTCTTCTATATTTTAATATTAATATTTTTTTTACAATTATATCTGAATATTATTATTATTATTTTTAAATTAAATAATTATTTAAAAAATTAATTCATACTAAATATTAACATTTTTAATTATAAGAAAATTAACATAAATTCTCTTAATAAAATTATCTCATAAAATCATATCATAGTCAAAAAAATCTGAAACAAACAAAGTAGTTTTGAACAACAAATATATAATAGAAAAACTGAAAATGGACGATTTTCATATACTTGATCTTCTTCTTGGGCCTCCACTACAATTATGTAAATGAATTTTATTTTTAAGATAAGAAATAAAAAAAGTATATTGATGTGAATTAAATATAGACAAAATTGAATGGAAAAAACCTGGTTTCTATGTCCACATTATTTTTTTCCTGTCGTTGACAACTCGAGGATAAATACTTTAGCCATCAATACCATCAAAAGAAAAAACCAAATACATATGATTAACAAAAAAAATATGCTCTAATATTTCAGACAATGTAAAGGAAATGCGTAGTAACAAAAGAATAAAGACATGCATACTTACATTTATACCGTGAATCCTGAAGAAGTAGGATCGATAAACAATACCTCCCAGTAAATAAGCTCCAACTAGGCATACAATTCTGAAATATTTTTAACTTAATTGGCAAAAATGTGGCATAAAAAGAAGATTAAGAATTAAATTAATTTACATGATCATTAAGAAACCAAACCAACCAAATCCATTCCATTAATCGATACTATCTTTGCACAACCATACGGATATCTGAAAGATGTAACCTACCAGAAATATAAAAAGATCTTCACACACTGATTTCAAGAATAGTCATCATGATGTAGGGTTTTAGGTGACGCACATAACCACAAGTTACAACTTTCTCCAGTCTATCAAGTCCCTACAAAAATAATCAAGGACGGTTCTTGATCAAGTTTTAAAAAAAGATGAATACGACTAAAGGCTGACCTGAAGTCCATCGAGATCACATAACACAGACATTATTAGTGAACAATTGAGCTGAGAACCAATATTCGACATTCTAATGGAGACACCAGTGTGGGGGTTATTTTTGTCTATGCATTAAGTTCATAATCAGAAAGGAAAAGGAGACAAATGACATTTTATTTTAACCAAATAATGAAAAGAAATCTTACCAACAACATCAATAATCATGCTCGAGGTATAACCAATGGCAGAAGATACAGATAACCTAAAAGAAGCAAAATCATATAAAACTATTAAGTTACATATATATAGATGAATAATCTTTTTGTTACAAATTATTAATAATAATACGAATAATGTCCATCCTCTATACCAAGACCAAGCAAAGTCTGACTGGCATTTGTATTATTAATAGCTTAATGCTCAAAAGAATTTAAAAAACATAATAAATAGATAACAATAAGAGTTAAACATCAAAAGTTTCACCTTCATTCTTGTTAACTACAAGCCATACCACAATGTGATGGTCCTTTACAGTTCTAAATGAACAAGGGGAAATAAAACAATGGGGTTTTATTCCTTAATATGTTTTGGTTCATATGATCCTAGTTTACAAATTGAAACATAATCAGTAAACAAACCAGGCAGCCAAAACACCGGGGTTGATTTTGGTTAAAATCATTGAATCATAAAGTTGGTCCATAGAAATGAAGAACACAATTACCTGAAGTAACATAGGAAATCCAAAACTAAAAAGTGATTCAATGCTAGTTCTCCTTTAATTCCCTCAAAAAAAAATATTTAAGCACTAACTTTTCAAAAGAAAAATATTGAAGGAGCGAAGCACCTCAGTCAGAATTTTTTTTAATAAACTACAGATATAGGTTGCAGAAACCTAAAAGAACAAATAACTATGATATTTGACATTCCAATTCTAAACTACCTGATAATACAGTTTCAGAATCAATATGTACATGCAAGAGAGATCCACACTTCTCTTAAAATGGTCATAAGAGTCCTAAAAGGCTTTATATGGGTAGCTTAACAAACACTCTAGAAAATCAATCTGTTCTGGAGCAAAAATAATGATGTCATTGGTTAACCTTAAAGAATCCATACACTTTTATCTTGCATTATATCCAACGAACTAAACATGCAATAAAATCAATATAGACAGGTAGATAGATAGGAAAGTGGTTAGGACTTGTAGCCAGAAGAATAGTCATTAAAGCATACAACTATAATGATATATATGTATATTGTTAATGCAAACACAACTATAGCTTGAAACTCATACTGAAATTAGAGATTGTTTCATCCATTACCTTCAAGGCTCTCAAAATGGAATTTAATTTATGGTAGAAAGAAAATAGTATACTGTTCTATTTTAATACAATGGATTCAACCATTATTCAACTTTCTTCACTAATAAAATCAGTCATCAATATTTATGAATTATATCAACTTTTCTTCATTTGTTGCAATATTGGCTCAACATTTATAATAGATTACTAAAGCCATTAATAGCCATCAAGTTTATCCCAAAAAAAATAGGAAACAAAACAACACAAAATAGGAAGAAGTGTGTATATATGTGAAAAACCCACAACAAAAACTACCATATCTTAATGCTAGAATGATTTCTCTCCCCCTTGACAAAAAGAATGAGGCTATCAACTCTAATGTTACGAACCAGCCTACAAATCTATAATTTGTAAAAGGATTGCAGATGAGACGAAAATAGTCGAGTAGGGATAAAACAGATTCAATTCATTACTCCAAATAATACATAATCTACTATTTATAAGATACTAACTCATTAAACTACTAACTTACTCTACTAATTACCATACTACCCCTATAATACTACTATTGTTACATCTAGTCAGATTCAAGCTCTATCTAGCAAGTAGCAACTCCAGAGTTCTTTCCGAGTATCCTAACTAGTTTCAATAGTTACTAGAACAAATCCTTATAGCGGTCCAATAAAATGGAAAAGCATGTAACGAAAATAAACAAGTACACAATATTGTTAAGAAAGTTTCATGTCCCAAAAAGAAAGCAAACATACAAAAAAAACTATGAATTTAGAACAAAAATTTTAAGAGAAGTGCATTAAAAATTATCACCGTGTTAAAGAAGCATATCGCGACTTCATCGTAAGAACTATTAATAATTTGAGTCTTCAGCGCCTGATCAACACAATGGCAACATGAAAATGACTTTCTTCACTTTCATTTTCCTGCATATAGTGTGAAAGAAACTTTCAATTACAATAATCATGTAACTCAGTTGATATTTCATAACAAGTTTTTTTCTTCATTAACATTATTGTTCCAATGGATTGACTATTACAGTATCTTTGTGTATCTTATATTCCTAAAGTTGAGAACTGTGTTATATAATTTTGAATGCCATAACCATATAGAATGACTAGAGACATGTTTAACACTTCCAACAAAAACGCTAGAATATTCATTTCACATTCCATATATGAATGTTTTTATGCCCATGTACTTAAAGAGAGGGTTCTCGGTTCCTAACCCTTATACGGGTAGTGCTGAACATTTTAGAGAGACGTCAATCAGATAAATCACCAGTTCTTTCTCATCTATATGGAATGTCTAAAAATGTTGTTCTAGTTTAAACAAATGTCTCGTGAAAAGTTGCTAAAGTCTATCATTTGCATAGTTTATACACAATTGTTTTTGACGCTATTCTTTTGGAAATCAGAAGGGATAACATATAATGACAGCACTCTGGTGGCTATTATAGAAATTTATCCAAACAGTTGCAAGTGTCTCAATGTCATATAAATCAAGAAAATAATTAAGAAGATAAGATCATAAACATGTTAGCTCTTGACTATGTTTGCGGATATGGAAGTGCATGGTGTTCTTCCCTTCAACACGATTCTAGTTGCTGTAACTCAAACTATAATGTATTTCATCAAATTAAAATTGAGGAATATGAATCAAAACAAAATGAACAAACATAATTAGGAACAGAACATCAATGTACTCTTAAATTGAACCTCGATTTTATTTTTTTCGTCTACATTTTACAGTGCACATGTTCAGTTCAAATCTAAAATCAACAATGAGGAATAAAGAAATATAAGAAGAAAAAGAAGAAAGGAGACGCCCATGTTGAGAACTGAATTTTTCAATCTGTAACTGTAAATATTGGATCTGTAATAAAATGTCCTCACCGAGAACGTGAAAGAACGTCAATAAGTATTCGACTGAAACGAATATCCAAGCAACGGATGAACTAAATCTTTAAAACGCTTTCTAAAACTTGGAAGATGATTATAGGTGAGGTCGTTGTCAGATGTCATGGCGGCGTTCACCGGCGGCAAAGAATCGGCAATATCGGATCGGATGCAGTGTATCGATTGTGATTCAAGATAGTGACTTTGAACACTGTATTCAATCCTCTATGAGAGTTAGGGCATTCGGATAGAGAGAGCACACTATTTATTTATTTTGAACTGTAAATTATAAATGAATTATTTAATAATTAATTTATTATACTATTTATTTAAAATTTTATTTATTTTATTTAGTCTGTATTAATTCTATTTAATTAATTTATATATATATATATATAATTGACTCAAAATATAAATAAATTTGAACTTTAGAAAAAAAATAATATACAATTTCATTACAATGTTTAATCGACTATATTATTAAAAACAAACTAATTTTAAAAAGTAAAAAATAATACATACAAAATTATTAAAATGAAATGTTATATAATTATTTTTTGATTAAGGTTATAAAAAATATAAATAAAATATAATTCACAAAGGTTGTCATAAATAGGAAAGGTTGGCAAAAACTTTTTTTGTCTAACTTTTTCCCACGCTTAATATGCGTGGGCAATTATGTGTCACTGAATACTTGTTTTGTTGTAGTTTAAACATTATGGAGACTTCGTCTCTTAAGAGAGTTTTACTTTTCATAGGATGCAAGCAAGTATCATTGTCTGACCAAGACGTTGTGCATTGACAAGATATGGATAGTTACCATGTAGGGCATTGTTACAAGTTGTTCGCTAAGATGATTCCATATAATTTTTGTTGGGAAAAATTTTGGGAGTCAAAGATTTCATCCAAGATCTCGTTCTTTGGATGGAACGTTATTCATGGTGGATTCTAACGGATGATATGTGCATGAATAAATGTTACATTATGGCTAGTCGTATGTGTTACGAAGAGATTGAATCGACAACTCACTTACTTTTGTATTTTCGAGGGATAACTAGTGTTTGAAGTATTTTGTGTAGTATTAATGGGATTCATTGGGTGATGCCCTAATCTTTAGGTAGTTTCTAAGTAGTTTGGATTGATACGGCTGATATGGCAGACCTAGATATTTGGGTTACCATCCCAATTGTTTTTTGGTGGACTATCTAGTTGGAGTGAAATCGTCGAACTTTTCATTGATCGTAGTTATCCGATGTATATCATTCATAATACTATTATTATGACGCTTTCTGAGATTCGTTCAAAAAAGTCAATAGAGTCTGTCGGGGAGTTAATCGTTCTTCTCGAGGATTTACGAGCTTCATAACTTATTGATTACCGTTTTTCTTATTTTCTTCTTTTCATAACATATTTTTTCATTTTGCTTAAACGATTTTTTTCATTTTAAATATATGAATCTTTTTTTAAAAAAACCAATCTTATAAAAAAATTATTTGTTTTCACCCAATAATAATTTAATATTAATTCTAAAATATTATTAGACTTCTTTTATAACCAACAAATGTACAAAAATTGTTTTTGGTGTTCCCCTGTTGCGGACAAATCAAAACTCAACATTATTATTATATTAATAAATTAAAACTGGGTTGAGAGGAAGAAAGAGAACCCGTATTTTATTCCGGGTTCAGCAGAAACGAAAATGAGTGAAGCTTCATTCGCTTCACTCTGTTTTACATGACCATTGAAGAGACAGTCTACACTGTTTTACATAAGGTTGTCCATGTAAAACTGATTGATATATATTCACTCAGGTGAATATAAAATACGTTCATGTAAAAGCAGTTTATATGATAGAAGTGAAGCAAATTTCACTTAATATTAAATTGGTAAGATATTTAAATGAATTTATTTTAATTATTTTATATGATTATATATTAAATATATATATAAAAAAACATGTTCAAATTTTTTTGTAATATATTTAAATAAATTTGTAAAACAAAATATTTTAAAATGTATTTGTAAAATATTTTTAAAAAAAATATTTAAATTATTTTATATTTTATATAATTATATATTAAATATATGTAAATGTTCATGTAAAACCACTAACACATATATGTAAAAACATTTATACGTTAATGTAAAAGCATTTACGCCTTCATTTAAGTTTGCAAAAAATATTTAAAAAAAAAAACAAGCGCTACTAGGTGAAGCTAATATTGAGTGAAGCAAACTTCACCTGATAGTGCTTGTTTCACTCATTTGAGCGCTGTAAATACCCAGGTGAAGCTTTCTTCACCTGGGTATTTACAACGCTCAAATGAGTGAAACAAGCACCACCAGGTGAAGCTTGCTTCACTCAATATTTACAGCACTAATAGAAGTGAAGTAAACTTCAGTTCATATTTATATTTGTAAGATATTTAAATTAATATATTTTAATTATTATATATGATTATATAATAAATATATATATATATATAACATGTTCAAAAATTTTTGTAATATATTTAAATAAATTTGTAAAACAAAATATTTTTAAATTTATTTGTAAGATATTTAAAAAAAATATTTAAATTATTTTATATTTTATATAATTATATATTAAATATATATAAATGTTCATGTAAAATCATTAACACATTTATGTAAAAACATTTATATGTTCATGTAAAAGCATTTATACCTTCATGTAAATCTACAAAAAATCAAAAAAAAAAAACAAGCACTACCAGGTGAAGCTTGCTTCACCTGGGAATTTACAGTGCTCAAATGAGTGAAACAAGCACTACCAGGTGAAGATTGCTTCACTCAATATTTACAGCGCTGATAGAAGTGAAGCAAACTTCACTTGATATTAAATTTGTAAGATATTTAAATGAATTTACTTTAATGATTTTATATGATTATATATTAAATATATATATATATAACAACATGTTCAAATTTTTTTGTAATATATTTAAATAAATTTGTAAAACAAAATATTTTAAAATTTATTTGTAAGATATTTTTTAAAAAAATATTTAAATAATTTTATATTTTATATAATTATATATTAAATATTAAATATATGTAAATGTTCATGTAAAATCACTAACACATTTATGTAAAAACATTTATACGTTCATGTAAAAGCATTTATGCCTTCATGTAAATCTGTAAAAGAATAAAAAAACAAGTGCTATCAGGTGAAGCTTGTTTCACTTGAGTATTTACAACACTCAAATGAGTGAAACAAGCACTACCAAGTGAAGCTTGTTTCACTCAATATTTACAGCGCTGAAAGAAGTGAAGCAAACTTCACTTGATAATTACATTTGTAAGATATTTAAATTAATTATTTTATATGATTATATAATAAATATATATATATATATATATATATATATATATATATATATATATATATATATATATATATATATATATATATATAACATGTTCAAAATTTTTTGTAATATATTTAAATAAATTTATAAAACAAAATATTTTTAAATTTATTTGTAAGATATTTAAAAAAAATTGTTTAAATTATTTTATATTTTATATTTTATATAATTATATATTAAATATATATAAATGTTCATGTAAAATCATTAAAATATTTATGTAAAAACATTTATATGTTCATGTAAAAGCATTTATACATTCATGTGAGTCTGCAAAAAAACAAAAAAATAAGTACTACCAGGTGAAGCTTGCTTCACCTAGGGATTTACAGCGCTCAAATGAGTGAAACAAGCACTACCAGGTGAAGATTGCTTCACTCAATATTTACAGCGCTGATAGAAGTGAAGCAAACTTCACTTGATATTAAATTTGTAAGATATTTAAATGAATTTACTTTAATTATTTTATATGATTATATATTAAATATATATATATATATATATATAAAACAACATGTTCAAATTTTTTTGTAATATATTTAAATAAGTTTGTAAAACAAAATATTTTAAAATTTATTTGTAAGATATTTTTTTAAAAAATATTTAAATTATTTTATATTTTATATAATTATATATTAAATATATGTAAATGTTCATGTAAAACCACTAACATATTTATGTAAAAACATTTATACGTTAATGTAACAGCATTTATGCCTTCATGTAAGTCTGCAAAAGAATAAAAAAACAAGCGCTACCAGGTGAAGCTAGCTTCACCTGGGTATTTACAGCGCTCAAATGAGTGAAACAAGCACTACTAGGTGAAGATTGCTACACTCAATATTAATGCGTTGATAGAATTGAAACAAACTTCACTTGATATTAAATTTGTAAGATATTTAAATAAATTTACTTTAATTATTTTATATGATTATATATTAAATATATTTATATAACAACATGTTCATATTTTTTTGTAATATATTTAAATAAATTTGTAAAACAAAATATTTTAAAATTTATTTGTAAGATATTTTTTAAAAAAATAATTAAATTATTTTATATTTTATATAATTATATATTAAATATATGTAAATGTTCATGTAAAACCATTAACACATTTATGTAAAAACATTTATACGTTAATGTAAAAACATTTATGCCTTAATGTAAGTCTGCAAAAAAATATAAAAAAAACAAGCGCTATTAGGTGAAGCTTGCTTCACCTGGGTATTTACAGCGCTCAAATGAGTGAAACAAGCACTACCAGGTGAAGTTTGCTCACTCAATATTTACAGCGTTGATAGAAGTGAAGCAAACTTCACTTGATATTAACATTTGTAAGATATTTAAATTAATTTAATTTAATTATTTTATATGATTATATATTAAATATATATGTATATATATAACATGTTCAAAATTTTTTGTAATATATTTAAATAAATTTTTAAAACAAAATATTTTAAAATTTATTTTTAAGATATTTAATAAATATATATATTTAAATTATTTTATATTGTATATAATTATATATTAAATATATATAAATGTTTATGTAAAACCATTAACACATTTACGTAAAATCATTTATATGTTCATGTAAAAGTATTTATGTCTTCATGTAAGTCTTCAAAAGAATAAAAAAAATAAAAACAAGCTACTAGGTGAAGCTTGCTTCACCTGATAGCGCTTGTTTTTTTTATTTATTATTTTGCAGATTTACATGAAGTCATAAATGCTTTTACATGAACGTATAAATGTTTTCACATAAATATGTTAGTGGTTTTACATTAACATATATATATATTTAATATATAAATATATACAATATAAAATAATTTAAATATATATATTTTTTAAAAATCTTAAAAATAAATTTTAAAATATTTTGATTTACAAATTTATTTAAATATATTATAAAAAATTGAATATTTTGTTTTACAAATTAATTTAAATATATTTACAAAATAATTTAAATATCTTTCAAATATAAATACCTAGTGAAGTTTGCTTCACTTTTATCAGCGCTGTAAATATTGAGTGATGCAAGCTTCACCTGTTAGTGTTTGTTTCACACATTTGAGCGTTGTAAATACCCAGGTGAAGCAAGCTTCACCTGGTAGCACTTGTTTTTTTTATACTTTTGCAGACTTACATGAAGGCATAAATGCTTTTACATTAACGTATAAATGTTTTTACATAAATGTGTTAGTGGTTTTACATGAACATTTATTTATATTTAATATATAATTATATACAATATAAAATAATTTAAATATATTTTTTAAATATCTTAAAAATAAATTTTAAAATATTTTAATTTATTTAAATATATTACAAAAAAAAAATATTTTTGTTTTACAAATTCATTTAAATATATTTACAAAATAATTTAAATATCTTTCAAAAATAATTAAAAATATGTTTTTATATGTATATATTTAATATATAATTATATAAATTTTTAAATAATTTTTCAAAATATATTTCAATACATTATAAAACATTTGTGCATATTAAATATATAAATATATACATTATGAAATAATTTGTACAAATTCATTTGAATATATCAAAATTATAACATATAATTATAATCATTCATAAAAATTAATTTAAATATCTTAAATCACATAATTTATGATTATTATTTTAAACTAATCTTAAAATAAAATTATTTTAATTCATAATTATTATTTTATATATATCAGAAATAAAATTATATGAATTATTATTTAATCATTTAAATACATCACAAATAAATTTATAATCATAATTTATTAATCAGAATCAATTTAAGTTCGCTTCACTCAACAGTGAATATATATATATATCAATCAGTTTTACAAATATATAATTATATAAAATATAAAATAATTTAAATATTTTTTTTAAAAATATTTTACAAATACATTTTAAAATATTTTGTTTTACAAATTTATTTAAATATATTACAAAAAAATTTGAACATGTTTTTTTATATATATATTTAATATATAATCATATAAAATAATTAAAATAAATTCATTTAAATATCTTACCAATTTAATATTAAGTGAAGTTTGCTTCACTTCTATCATATAAACTGCTTTTACATGAACGTATTTTATATTCACCTGAGTGAATATATATCAATCAGTTTTACATGGACAACCTCATGTAAAACAGTGTAGACGGTCTCTTCAATGGTCATGTAAAACGGAGTGAAACGGAGGAAGCTTCACTCATTTCCGTTTCTACTGAACCCGGAATAAAATATGGGTTTCGGGTTCTCTCTCTTTCTTTCAACCCAGTTTTAATTTATTAATATAATAATAATGCTGAGTTTTGATTGGTCCGCAACAGGGGAACACCCCATTCGGTAGCAGAAGTTCTGATCTGATTGTTCATGCTCCTAGTAACCAATCCGAATCTTTTGCTACCGATTCTCGTGTTCCCCTGTTGCGGATCAATCAAATTGCAACATTATTATTATATTAATAAATCAATCTGGGTAGGAGAGGGGGGAGGGAGAATCCGGAATCCGGATTTCATTCCGGGTTCACCCCAAACGTCGTTAACGGAAGGGTCTGTTAACGTACTGAAATAATATAATATTCATATGATCCAGCTAAGATCTCTTCTCTCGGGGCCCCATGTCATAGGGAAGGGTGAGAAGCGAAGGGAGCGAAGATTTCCCCGCCTAGGAGCCCTAACCTTCATGTAAACCCCTCAAACCACCCATGAGAAGACCGCTTGCCTGTCATGGAAATACACTTACCCTTGTATGTAAAGACCAAAATTACATTGAATTTATATTTCTGTTTATTAAATATTAATTCAATTTAATAAAAATGACATGCAGCGAATAAATCTTCGCTTCAATTACTTCATTCTTATTTTAATTTTTTATTAATTTTTTTACGGGGAGACGCTCAGGAGCGAAGACTTATTCGCTTCAATTAATTTTAACCTGACCTTCATGTAAACCCCCCAACTCACCCATGAGAAGACCGCTTTCCTGTGTCACGGCCCACTTGTCTTCCTAACCCAAGAGGCTTAATCTTTCATGAAGGCCCAACACAAGGAACCTTCTAGAAGCCTTGTAAGAAAGAATGTCATGCTCTACATTAATGGGTTATTTAATGTAGTGGTTGGTTGGTAAACTATTAAGGTGGTAGTTGGGTAGTAAGTCATCAATGTAGTAGTTGGATAGTACACAATTAATGGGGTAGTTGAATGTTATGTAATTAATGCAGTAGGTGGGGATAACCCTATAAATACCTTTGAGGTATTCCTTTGTAAAGTACCAAGTATTCAAGTGAGATAATATTAATAATCTTTCTAAGAGTTTACTCTCTCTCTAGAATTCTTGTGTCAATTCTATTAAACGTCGAGTGTTGCGTCGAGAAAGGCTGACTAGTTACTCGTTCTTGCGAAGATCATAACTAGTGCCGCACGGATCGTCAGTGGAAAGACTGAGCCCGTGACAATTGGTATCAGAGCTGAAATGACGAAGAGATCGGATGAAAGTTCAAAGGTCGTGGATGAAGTAGAGAATCTTCCCCACGGGACCGGAGAAGATGGTAGGATTTCCCGCAAAGTTCAAACGGGAGGATCCAAAGCTACCAAAGAAAGAGAGAGATCAAGGGATGCTATTGTTGACATTATCGCCAGGCTAGAGAAGGTAGAACTCACTATGGCGTACGGACAAGATAATGCTGGGGACCTAGAGGAACGCATTGCCGAGCTCGAGAAAGAGAGAGACGAGCTCCGAGAAGGAATGCAAGGTTCCTTGAACGAGGTCTTGTCCAAATGTCAAGAGCAAACTCAGATCATGGAACAGACCCTACTTGGCGAAATCAGTACCTTGACCGAGAAACTCGAGGTAATGTCATCTAAATTACAAGCCACTGAAGAGAATGTGGCGTTACTCAAGAAGGCGGTTGCGCAAAAATGCGGACGTGCGCCTGTAGGTATCCCAAATCCGTCAAGGATAGATGTTCCAAGGCCTAAAGCGTATTTAGGCGAGAGAAATGCGAAGGAGATTGATAACTTCTTATGGGGTCTGGATCAGTACTTCAAAGCTCTCGGCCTGGTAGAAGAGGCGAGGAAGATAGATACTGCCACGACATACTTAGAAGACACCGCAATGTTGTGGTGGAGGCGAAGGAGTAGCGACATAGAAAGAGGTACGTGTTCTATTAACACTTGGACCGAATTCAAGGAAGAACTCAAGAGGCAGTTTTATCCTGAAAATGCTATTCGAGAGGCAAGAGCCAAGTTGCGGCGACTCTCACAAAGGGGGAGTATCAAGGAGTATGTCAAGGAGTTCATCGCTACTCTCCTTGAGATCCCTAACTACTCAGACGACGAAGCCTTGTTTGCTTTCACAGATGGTCTACAAATGTGGGCAAAGCTTGAGTTGGAACGGCGTGGTGTCCAAGATCTAAACACCGCGATCGCTGTTGCTGAATCTCTTGTAGAAATGAGAAGACAAGAGAAACCAAAGTCGACTTATGAGAGGAATGACGAGGGGGGAAATGGTGGAGACCATTTTTACAGCAATGAAGACCCAACTAAGAGGACGAAGCCCAATGGTAGAGGATATCGGGACGAGAAACGTGGAGAGAGACCCCGGATAAATTGTTTCTTTTGTGAAGGGCCGCATAAAGCAAGAGAGTGTCCTATGAAGAACAAACTA
This sequence comes from Impatiens glandulifera, assembly GCF_907164915.1. Classification (NCBI taxonomy): domain Eukaryota; kingdom Viridiplantae; phylum Streptophyta; class Magnoliopsida; order Ericales; family Balsaminaceae; genus Impatiens; species Impatiens glandulifera. The sequence goes on along the minus strand of NC_061866.1, from coordinate 16,181,980 downwards.
TCCGCTTTAATGGAGGAGCAAGAAGGCCTTCACGATGAAGCTCGATTGGGGTCGTTAAATCTCCTTAGTGTCGTTAAAGCAAAGTTTGAAGGGCCAAAGACCGCGAAGAAAGGACGATTATTCGTGGAGACAAAAGTAAAAAGCCATATGGTTAAAGCTTTGTTGGATACGGGAGCCAACAACAACTTTCTAGAGGTAAAAGAGGCGGAAAGACTAGGGATTAGGTACACCAAAGAAAAGGGGTGGCTTAAAGCAGTCAACTCGGCACCAAGTGCAACTTATGGAGTTGCTCGTAATGTAAAAGTCAACTTGGGGGAGTGGACTGGCCTTCTGGATTTCTCCATTATTGACATGGACGACTATAAAATGGTTCTTGGAATAGAGTTCCTAGACAAGGTAAATGCATTTATACTCCCTTCTGCTAATGCTATGTACATTCTAGAGCAAGGCAATACTTGCACAATACCTTTAACACGAGAAGGCAAGAGAGAAACTAGGCACCTCTCTGCCATGCAACTCTCAAAAGGTGTAAAGGAGGACTATTCATCATCTTTTGTTACTTTGAAAGAAGATGAGAAAACTATGGTCCAAGAGAAGACACCTCCGGAAGTTACAACTGTCCTAGAGAAAGTTCAGGATGTAATGCCCGCCGAATTTCCAAAGAAACTCCACCATGAGAGAGAGGTGGACTATAGATAAGAGTTAGTCAATGGTACTAAACTATCGACGACAATCTTTTATCGCATTGAATCTCCCAAATTGGAGGGATTGAAGAGACAACCGGAGGAGTTGCTCTTCAAGAAAGGGAAGTGCGAAATTGACAAGACCGCCAAGAGAATGAAGAAATGGGAGGACAAGAAGAGAAGACACTTAGAGTTCGGAGGAAACCGAGTGGTAGTAAAACTTCTCCTCCATCAAGAGAGACGATTTTACAAAGTTTACAAGGGGTCTGTGAGGCGATACGAAGGCCCTTTCTTAAAGAAGAAACGGGTTAGAAAGCTAACATATCGCTCAAAACTTTTGTCGCATTTGGAGATATCATTTAGACCTACAAAGAGGATGCGACGAGGACGTCGTCAGAATGAGTGGGGGAGAATGTCACGGCCCACTTCTCTTCCTAACCCAAGAGGCTTAATCTTTCATGAAGGCCCAACACAAGGAACCTTCTAGAAGCCTTGTAAGAAAGAATGTCATGCTCTACATTAATGGGTCATTTAATGTAGTGGTTGGTTGGTAAACTATTAAGGTGGTAGTTGGGTAGTAAGTCATCAATGTAGTAGTTAGATAGTACACAATTGATGGGGTAGTTGAATGTTATGTAATTAATGCAGTAGGTGGGGATAACCCTATAAATACCTTTGAGGTATTCCTTTGTAAAGTACCAAGTATTCAAGTGAGATAATATTAATAATCTTTCTAAGAGTTTACTCTCTCTCTAGAATTCTTGTGTCAATTCTATTAAACGTCGAGTGTTGCGTCGAGAAAGGCTGACTAGTTACTCGTTCTTGCGAAGATCATAACTAGTGCCGCACGGATCGTCAGTGGAAAGACTGAGCCCGTGACACCTGTCATGGAAATACACTTACACATGTATGTAAAGACCAAAATTAACATTGAATTTTATATTTCGGTTTATTAAATATTAATTCAATCTATTAAAAATGACATGCAGCGAACAAATTTTCGCTTCAATTACTTCACTCTTATTTTTTATTTTTTTAATAAATGTTACGAGCATACGATTGGCATTATTAAATATCAATTCAATTTATTACAAATAATATGCAGCGAATAAATATTCGCTTCGATTACTTCATTTTAGTTTTAACTCTTTTTTTTTAATTTTTATTTAAGAGGAGATGATTTGTATCGAAGAAACATTCGCTTAAATTACATAATTTATTATTTTAAAAAATTTCAATTTTAAATTTACGAGGATACTGTTTAAAACGAATAAATCTTCGTTTCAATTATTTTTAACCTGACGTTCATGTAAAATCCCCTTCCCTCCCATGAGAAGACCGATTACCTCTCATGTAAATACACTTAATGAGGGAATTTACATGCAGCGAATAAATCTTCGCTTCAAATAATTATTTTTATATTTAAAATAATTTATGAATTTTTTTACGAGGATACGATATAAAACGAATATTTCTTCGCTTCAATTACTTATTGTTATAATTTCAATTTCCCGCTACAATCCCACTCTACATCATTTTCATTTTCATAAGCAATTGTTCATATTCTTCTCTCTCTATCTCCCGACGATCATCAAATATTCAACGTTGAAACCCTAGAGATTTCTTCTATTCTACAAGGATTTCTTTTGAAAATGTCAGAAAACCAAGGCAACAACATGGAAGTGGATACCATCGACTCCTGAGAGGTCGTCTTGTCAGTTTGTAACAGCATAAACGAAAACGAAACTACCCCCAATCCTGTATCCAACGTCAATCCCCGCAATAACCCAGAGAGGTAGGTTAATCTTATTGTGTTTATATATTTTGTACTAATTTTACACCCGTTGATTCCATTTATTTAGTTGAATACTGATTTATGTTATCCCACCGAAAATAATGACTTCGAGGTTTAATAACTTGGTTACATATGAAAGGAAGAGGAAGAGAAATACGAAGACGAATACGAAGTCATCGACTACTGAATCAGCTTCCACAGTTGCTGTCGAAGCTACTAATATTGCTGTAGGTACTACACATTTTGATGAGATTTTACCACCACTTTTTCCCCCAAACAAAAAACCAATGTTATTCCTACATCCACTCCACTAGTCGATGAAGAGTTACCAACACCACCCCACAAACCACTAATATTTCTCCATGTACTACACCAGTCGATGAAGATTTACCACCATCTCCCAAAAAACCAAAACCATCAAAAAAAGGAAAGTGGCATTTCTAACAAGATCATCCCGTCATGGCCTTTCTCAAATGATTCCTAAATTGAGCGTAGAACAGAGGGAAGTTGTGAAGCAAATCGGGTTTAGTTCTCTTCTTACATTGGGTGTCTCCACTTGCCTAGGGCATTTTTCGAGACACGTAATCCAATCTTTTGACCCGGATAAGAGTTCTCTGGTATTGGCCAACGGTGAGGAGATCCTTATCGATGAAGATCTCGTCCAGTTCATGATGAACCTCCCTAGAGGGCCAATGAACGTAGTTGAGTCCGCTGGGGGGGACAAGACTAAGGACCCTGATTGGAAGACCAGATGGACCGGGGAAGACTCAAAAGCTCCTAAAACACTTTCTATGATACCCAAGATATTAAGTAACACAAGTGCAGACAACGATTTCAAAATTGACTTTGTTGTCTTTGTTGTCTCAAGTCTTTTATGTCCAGTTCAAAATTCACGAGCCAGGTAAACATGTATTCAAACTTATTATATATCTAATTGTATTTTTAATTACTCACACATGTATTTTATTCATTTCAGGTTTAAAATTCTCAAATCCTTAATGGATGTTGATAACATAAAGGAGCTGAACTGGTGCCACTTCACACTACAACGATTGGTTGAAAGTGTAAGAAGTTGGAAAGAAAAAGCAAGTAAAGATAAAAATCCATATTTTGATGGACCTATAACCTTTTTATTGGTAAATAATTCCTCTCTTGTATATGATTTATAGGTATCAAATATTTACTAACATGTTTCCCATTCCTTTACTCCAGATTTGCTACCTAGATTGTGTTTTTGTGGAAGGTGTACGTCTGCCTTATGAAAGGAAATTTCCAATAATCTCTTGTTGGGATGACGTCACAGTGTTAGAGGTCGTGACGGTGGTTTTAGGTTGGGCCGGGCAAGGGCGCGCCTAGTAGATAAAGAACCTGAGAATCCAGTTGATTTGGTGGAAGTAAAAGAAGACGATGATGAGGTATGTGGAAACAAGAAATTGACTCACATTTGTCTATAGTTTTTGTTTTCGAGACTAATAAAATCTATTTTTCATAATCTACAGATGTTGAAATCAAAAATCCTGCAAACTTTTAAAGATACAGCCCAACAGCTTAATTACCTATCAGGGGAGTTGGATAAACGCAACATCGATCCGAAGCCTTTTTTTGAGGCTGGTTTCCTGAACCTAAGAGAGTCTGAAGGGTTCATAAAACACTTGAAGGTGGTGAATGATGGTGAGGTTCGTGTAAGTGTGGAAGATCCTCCAAGTGAGGCACTTGGGGACACTTTAGAGAGTGCGGGCTTGAAAATCAATAGTCCCCCGGTTGAATACACCTTTGAGGATGAAGTTGAGGACAATGAAGACAATCCATCAGCACGGGTTGAACTGAATGATTTTGAGGATGCAGTTCTGCACAATGAAGCTCAGCCACTCCCTGTTCAACAGAAAGATCTTGAGGATGTAGTTCAGGACAATGAAAATCAATCACTCCTTGTTCAACAGGAAGATCTTGAGGCTGCAGTTCTGCACAATGAAGCTCAGTCACTCCCTTTTGAACATGAAGAACTTGAGGATTCATTTCTGCCCAATAAAGCTCAGTCACCCCTTGTTGAACCAAATGATAAGGGTGAACGGAAGGAAGGGGTTGAGGAACACAAAGCTCAATCACCCACTGTTGAACCAAATGATCATGGTGAAGGGAAGGAACAGGGTGAGGCTTCTAAAGCTGTTGAATCTTCTGAAGATGAAGATGAAGATGATGGGGGGGAGGATGCGTCAACATTAGAGACTATTTTAAAAGGAAGATTACAAAAATTCATGTGCACCTTCAATCCCCTTACATGAAAGAGGTTGCGGATAAGTTGGACCACAAAATAATCAACAAGGAACAGAGTTTGGCCGATTTTGTGTTTGCTGAAGACCTGGTTGGAAGGTAAGTTACTTAGCTTGCTTTTAGAAATTTGAAATATGAAATTAGTTAGTTATGTTCTTCTAAATGAATCTATTTTGCAATGACGTTCTGTACGAAGGTCCATCGGGTAATATCACCCGTCATCTATTTCAAACAATGAAACTGGGTGAAGAAATTGCGAGCGAAGTGGTGGACGCTTGGTCCATAATTGTGCACTACAAATGTCGTAGGTTGCCAAGGCATGAACCACGAATAATTTGTTTTTCATCAATATCACATGTAAGTGCTTCTCTTGTTTTGTGCTATGTATCCTTCAATGTTCATGACTTTGATACTCTACCCTTATTTTGCAGGTTAATCTGGAGTATGATTGCACCTTATTTTGCCAATCCCTTGAAGAAAACATGAGAAACTACCATGTCACAAAAGAAGACCTCATCTTCGCTGACCTGGTATGTACATATCCCTCAATTCCAAGTAACGAGTATGCAATCAAATAATAAATGTTTGTGTTCTTTTTACAGATATTCCTACCTGTCGTCTTTTGAAAACATTTCTTTCTTGTATGTGTGAATATTAAAGTCTCCCGAATCAATATACTAGACAACTTCGGTCGTCCGCATAAAATGAGAATTCTGGACAAGTATACCAATTTGAGGAAACAAGTCGATAGTTTTGGGACTTTCTTGGAAAGGCAAGGCCTAGAAAAAATTGCTGCAAAGGTTAAAAAATACAGGATAACGGCCCTAAAGTTGGACTGGCAAGACAATACAAACAAGAAAGACTGTGGTGTATATTTAATGAGACATATGGAAACATATAGAGGAGCGGTGAAGGATTGGGGTATTGACATCAACGAAAAAAATGTAAGTGTTATACCATATGTTAGTCTATGACATTTAACAATTTTAGATGTTCTTATACTTTCTCTTGTTCTTTTGAAGGCCGAAGAAGCTTTGAGTACATTGAGGATCAAATATTTATACAGAATTCTTATGTCTGAAAACAATGTCAATAGGTTTAAGTTAAAAAATGCAATTAGATCAAGATTTTAGAGATTTGTATGTGTTATACGGAATTATACTTGTACAGTAATTCTTATGTGTAACTGGTCAATTGACATTAGTGTACTAATGTACTTTATGAAATTAGAACTTATAATTTATTGATGTTTGATATGTCTTCTTGTACCCATATTTTTAAAACCAGAAACGAAGTTATTTTCGTAACTATATGTTTTTAAATTCTTAAACGAAGATATCTTCTTAACTATATATTTTCAAATTCCTAAACGAAGATATCTTCTTAACTACATATTTTCAAATTCCTAAACGAAGATATCTTCTTATGATTTTTTTGGTAGAAGCCATATTTTTAAAATCAGATACGAAGATATCTTCGTAACTATATGTTATCAAATTCATAAACGAAGATATCTTCTTAACTACATGTTTTCAAATTCATAAACGAATATATCTTCTTATGTCTTCTTGTACCATATTTTTAAATTCATAAACGAAGATATCTTCGTAACTATATGTTTTCAAATTCCTAAACGAAGATATATTCTTAACTATATATTTTCAAATTCCTAACCGAAGATATCTTCTTATGATTTTTTTAGTACAAGCCATATTTTTAAATTCATAAACGAAGATATCTTCGTAACTTTATGTTTTCAAATTCATAAATGAAGACATCTTCTAAACTCTATATTTTCAAATTCCTAAACGAAGATATCTTATTATGGTTTTTTTTGGTACAAGCCATATTTTTAAAATCAGAAACGAAGATATCTTCTTAACTATATGTTTTCAAATTCCTAAACGAAGATATCTTCACAACATGTAATGCCCCTACCGGAGTTATGTAAGGATGTGAATTCATGAATGAAAAATCATTTATTACTTCAACTACTACTGATAAACATCATCACTCTCACACCCTCACTCTCACTCTCACTCTCCACTCCTACTCTCACCTCTCTTTCTGTTTTGACTCTGTCCTTCCCAAATCTCTCTCTACCGGTGTCTACATTAGATTCGTTCTCTTCATTCATTTAGTGTAATACTCATAGGATGGAGGTAGAGATGGACCCAGACATGCTGGTTCTATCGCAGCAACAGCTGGAGCGATACTTAAGTCTGATCAATGATGACCCTATCCCTTTTAGTGTCTATCATGTAGATGAGATTCTACCTCTTTTAAGAATAAACGTTCACGACGGAATGATGGCCCACATGCAAAGTATATGGAATACGGACTCTCGTTCTTTTGTTATTGGGGAAATGCACATATGCCCGACGATAGAGGACTTCGCTTCAATCTTCAGGTGTGGTAGTCTTGCACTCATGATTTTGCCTGTCAATCAAGATCCTCATAGTGCATTCGAAATTTGCCAAAGCTTCTATGGAGGTACAATGTTTGACGCTGTTTTGTTTACCCTCCAACATGGATTTCTCAATATGACAAACATAGACGAGTACATTTGGCGTGTCTAGGGAGCTAAGAGGACCATCAGCCACACACAAAGCAAACTAATCATGCTTGTGGTTCTTGCTCATTTTTTTTTGTGTCCGGTTGTAGGACGACGGCCTTCGGATCAGCTCCTGGAGGTAGTTCCTGCACTGATGGGAAACGCCCCAAACATGGCTAGCCTTGTACTTGCTGAGATATTACTTGGTCTTAACGAATTTTTCCCAGAGGCAAATAACTATTCCCGCCGTGGATCACCTTTGGTTCTTTACCTCTGGTTGTTAGACAAATTGCATTGGTTGCCCCGTCCTTCAACTCCCTACCCTTCCTTTGCAAATCTGTAATTGCAAAGGGTCGTTGGAATCGTGCTTGAGAATTCTATTTCTGATATTCACCCAATTCGGTTCATTGTTCCGTAGTATCTCTTTAGTCAAATGATGTACGAGATGAGGGGTTCTCCATTCATCATTGTGTTGGGACTGGAGGGAACTACCTCCTACTGCACAACTGTCATATATAGACAATTTGGCCTACGGAATCCCCTACCTTCGATTGGACTGAATCCTCCGGAGGACTTGATGCATATTCCTCATCATCTTTACCTAGAGTACGCATCAATAATAGATAATTCTTTTACGGTTTCATTCCCCAATCGATGGATCAATGCTGTGAACGAAGCAATTCAGCTATACATTCCACCCGTCATCGAACAAGAGATCGTGTCGATGATAGGACCGATTGACGAGTTATCCTCTGATGAATCAGACTAGAGCTTAATTTGTATTTTTGAACCGCTATTTGGTTGCTTAATCTGTGTAGTAATTATGTAAACGGATTATGAAATGTTTTTGTGTAGTAATTATATTCTGAAGTTATGTTTGATTATATTCTGAAGTTATATTTTACATTATGTAGTAATTGTATTCTGGAGTTATATAAATCGAATCATTGTCGTTATGTTTGATTGTTTGATTGCAATTTGGATGTCATTTTCAATTCAAACTATAATGTAAAACAACTAATGTGTTCATGTAAACCCCTTATAATAATATATCGAAGCGTTGTTCGCTTCATAACACTGTATCTAATCAGTAAATCGAACGGACATATCTTCGTTTGTTTGTTAGTGTATTACTTTTAACCAGGTGCTTGAAAACGAAGATTAATTCGCCTGATAATTTTATTTAAATAATATTGTATTTGTGACACGTTCATGTAAAACTCTAATGATTTTATGAATGAAGATTCATTCGCGTGTTAGTTTGTTTATTAAACCAACCAGTGTTAGGATACGAAATACAATTCGCTTGATACTGAGATTTGAAAACGACAACATTGAACGAATATGGATTTGTTTGTATATTAAATCTCATCCATGGTTAAATGATTGAAGAAGCGCCAAAACATTTTACATTACATGTCCCTTCAGATTACAATTATGGCAATGATTTCAATTATGGGAAACGTATACTTAGCCAGAAGTACATATTATAATACTTTATTATTTATAATAAATTCGTTATTTTATAAATGTTTAATGAAATCTGAATGAAAATATATATAACAAATATTTTTTATAATTCGATGAACAAAATTTCATTACAACGTTTCATAAACATTTCTACGTTTCATAAACATTTGTACATTATAACAATATTCATCTGCATCTCCAGCTTCAATGCATCTCCATTGAAGCGACCACAGCGGATCTCTCACGCATAACTGTGGTCATACACCTGTTGAGTTATCTCTTGAGATGTTTTCCATCTCAGGGAATCTCCCACAGCTGGCTCTTCCCACCAGCAGTGGACACGTATGATCTTCATTTGATCAGTAGTTTCTACTTGAAGTATGAAGAATTTATAGTAACTAAAGATGTTTTCCACCAGTTGATCTTCATTGAAGAAGTTTTCCATCACATAGAATCTCCCAAAGGATAGATCCAAACAAAATATCTTAAAAAAACACACACTCTCAACAACAATGCTCATGCTCACGAATTTCATGTCGACCAAGATTGTTTATGTAATCCCTATATTTATAGCAAACAGAAAATATGTTTTTTTTTAAAAAATTTATATCTATGCATTCAGAAAAAGTAATTTTCCCGTGATCAAATATCAAATCGGAACAGTTTGTAGTCCTTTGGTCACATCATTCATAAATTATATTTCATTATTGAAAAAGTAATAACAATAGCATTTGTGTGTTTTTGTATAAAACCCTATATAGAAATAATTTTATCAAATTTTAATCATAAAACAAATAATTCAATATTTTAATTAACATTATATTAAATAATAAATTATTTCTATATAAATAAAATTATTTTAATAAATAAGTATAAAATTATATTAAATATAAAATTATTTCTATATGAAGAAAATTATATTAAATATAAATAAGATTTAAAATATATTTAATTAAAAAAATTCAATTGAAGCGTCAAAACATTTTAATAACCCACAAATTACCAAAATTAACATGAATTTTATATTTCCGTTTATTAAATGCTAAATAAATTAATTGGAAATGACATGCAGCGAAGAAATCTTCGCTAAAATTACTTCATGTTTATGTTTTAATTTTTTCTTACATTTTTATTTACGGGGAGTCGTTAAGGAGCGAAGAAATCTTCGCCTCATTCCTTTTTCACGTGTCCTACATGTAAACCCCCCAACACAACCATGAGAAGATCGTTTGCCTGTCATGGAAATACACTTACCCTTGTATGTAAAGGCCAAAATTAACATGAATTTTATAATTCCATTTATTAAATATTAATTCAATTTATTAAAAATGACATGCAGCGAATAAATCGTCGCTCAAATTACTTGAAATTTATTTTTTAATTTTTAATGAAAATTAGAATTTACGAGGAGCATGTTTAAAGCGAATAAATCTTCGCTTCAATTATTTCTAACCTGACGTTCATGTAAAACCCTCTACCCTTCCATGAGAACACCGTTTACCTATCATGTAAGTACACTGACGCATGTATGTAAAGACCAAAATTAGCATGAAAGTTATTTTTCCATTTATTAATGAAATTTATTGGAAATGACATGCAGCGAAGAAATCTTCGCTCAAATTACTTGAAACTTATTTTTTATTTTTTTAATTGAAACTTCATTCATATTTTTAATTTATTAATGAAATGTTTTTTTACGGTGATATGCATTATCTTAAAGTAATCATCAAATATCAAATCGGACCAGTCTACAGTCTTTTTGACAGGAAACATCATTCATAATTTATATATTGTTAATGAAAAAGTAAAAACAATACCATTAGGTGTTGTTTGAGCTTTGTGTGTTTTGTATAAAAAACCCAAAATTTCTCCAAATACACGTTCAATCTTCTAATCAAAAATCAAATAATTCAATATTTTAATTAACATTATATTAAATATTAAATTATTCATATATAAATAAAATTATATTTATTACATAAGTGGAAAATTAAATTAAATATATTATTATTTATATATAAAGAAAAATATATTAAATATAATTAACATTTAAATTATATTATTAAATTAAATAAATAAAATGAAGCGCTAAAACCTTTTTGTCATGTCAATTCACCTGTCTTGTATGACATAGTCTCAGGCTGTGTGAAACCCGTATACAGCAAGTCATTTCAACTACTACCATCCAATCAAATGTCAATCCTTCAGATTGTATTATATATGTTAGATTTGTTGATCGAAGATTTCTTCGCTTCTTCCGCATTTCAACGCGAAAAGTTGCTCACCTTTTCGAATTTTTTTTTTTCATAATGATGAATCATATAAAAGATTTCCTGAGCGAAGATATATTCGCACAATCCGGCGTTCAACACGAATAAATCTTCGCCTATTCTAGTATCTTTTATTTTCATAATGCATAATTATATGTTACATTTCATGAGCGAATAATGTTTCGACTCATATCAAGTTCATGAAAAACTCCTTATTCATGTTTGTAAAAACCGATACGGCCTCATGAAAATACATTCACACTAATAGAGGAATTTAGAAAAAAGAATATCTCAAGCCCGACTCCAGCCGTCATACCCCCAGGTTACTCTGCTATTTGACCTAGCGCTGTCGTCTCCGCTCGTTCGACTACGAATCCATTTCTCTTCCGGTTAGTATCTTTTGCTGCTGCGAAAATGGTAAGAAGTGTTTATGGTTGCATGCATGGGTCTTTTTCGTTTGCTTATTTGAGTTCGTTTGAATCTAAATGTGACTCTATCATTTCAGAATCAGGATTCCTATAAGCAAATAGTTCCATATACTAAATCGACGACGGAAGTTAACACACTGAGGTAATTACGCTAATGTTAGAAAATGTACATATTTGCTTCTTTTTGGATTATGTAGTTCAACGAATTTTTGGAATAAACGTGTGCACTATGTTAATGTAGGGTTAAACAAAGGAAAAGAAAACCTGAGGCATCAGGCACGCCCACGACACCACTGGATATTCTGGCCAACGATGTTAATGAAGCACTTAATGAGAACCAGGTTAAGAAGAAAAGAAGAAAGACTCGAGACCCTGATGTTGATTTTAAGAGCAGAACCTCTCCATCGCGCCTTTATTACCTGGTTAACAGGTTATCCGAAGAACAGAAGGATGATGTGAGGGACATAGGATTTGGTTCCCTTCTTTCACTGGGCATATCAAAATGCCCACTTGAAGTCTCACGGTGCATTGTGAGTCTCTTCAATCCCAGAAGGAGGAGCATCGTCC